>NC_138380.1:51613747-51645931 GCF_054177405.1 Leptonychotes weddellii
TTTTGAGGTGAGTTTTTCCATCTTGTCATTTTGTCCAGAGGAGGATAGATGAATGAGAGAACAATATGCTAAGAGGGTAACAACGACCCCAGAAAAATATACACTAAACAAATCAGAAGAGACCTGAAACTGGGGGAAAAGAAAGAGAAAGAAAGAAAAAAGAAAAAGAAAAGGAAAAAAAAACAACAATGGAATATGATCAAATAAGATCAGGCTGGTGCATAGATCAGTGCCACACACTAGATTTTGGGCGTATTTTGGTCTTTTAGAAGAAAGTGCCTCCCAAAATTTTAAAGAAAGAAAAACTTATATATGTACAAAAATAAGGGTAAATACAATGAAGGGATAGAATATGACTGTAAAGATGAAAATTATAAAAGATTTTATAAACAGAATTGATCAGAAGGTGGTTGATAAAAGAAGGAGAGAATGTGATCAGGCAGGAGACTAGAACAAAGCCATACACTAGAGATTTAGGGTATATTTTGGTCTGTTAGAAGAAGCTGTATCCCAAAATTTTAAAGAGAGAACAACTTATATATATACCAAAAATAAGGTTAACTACAATGAAGGGATAGAATATGACTCTAACAATGAAAAATAAAAAAGATTTTTTTAAAAAGGGATTGATAAGATGTTGGTTGAAAAAGGGAAAAAGAAAAATTCAAAAAAAAATTTTTTTAAAAATTAACTTTAAAAGACTAAAGAATCATGGGAAAAAAGCCATGAATTCTATGCAGTATTCCCCTAGCACTGGAGTTCTGCCATTCTCATTGATGGGTAAACTTGGTCTTGGCTGGCTGTTCTCGCTGATCTTCTGGGGGAGGGGCCTGGTTGCCGTGGTTTACAAATGTCTTTGCCTGAGGCAGAATTGCCCCGCCCTTGCCCGGCCGGGCTAAGTAATCTGGTCGGGTTTGCTCTCAGGAGGTTTTGTTCCCTGCAAGCTTTCCATATAGCTTTAGAGGACGAGAGTGAAAATGGCGGCCTCCCAATCTCCACCCCGGAGGAGCCGAGAACTCGGGGCCCCACTCCTAGGTGAGCCCCAGAGAAAAGCAGTCACTCACTCCCGTCTCCCCGGTCTCTGGCCTCACTCCGTGCTCACCTGGCCTGTGACCGAGCGTTTCTATCTCTGGCACATGACCCGGTGTGGAGTCTCCAAACCCAGCAGATCCCTGCGTTGCGCTCCTGCACGGCTCCTCCCAGGGGAGGAAGGTGAGTCTCCCCGGATCTGCTGCTTGTTGGGTCCCTGCTGGAGGAGCAGTGGCCTGACTGTGCCACGGATCACAGTTTATGGCAACCCCAAGCTGAGAGCCCGTCTCCTCAGCTCCGTCTCTGCAGCCGGCTTCCCCGCTCTGATACCTGGGTGCTCTGCTGCACTCAGGCACCCCTGATCTTTCTGTGACCCCGAGGGTCCTGAGACCACACTGTCCCAGCGAGGGTTCCACCCCCCCGCTTAGCCACTGGAGTGACGTCCGTCAGCGGAGCCGACTTCTAAAAGTTCCGATTTTGTGCTCCGCAGCTCTGTCACTTGCCAGAAGCGGCCGATGGAGGCCCCCTACCCCGCCGTCTATCCTCCCGAATATCACCTTGGATTCACTTCTCTGCACGTCCTACCTTCCAGAAAGTGGTCGCTTTTCTCTTCAGAGAGTTGCTGCTATTCTTTCCTTCGATCTCCTGTTGAGTTTATAGGTGTTCTGAATGGTTTGATCCCTATCCAGCTGATTTCCTGGGACCAGATGAAATCCAGGTCTCCTACTCCTCTGCCATCTTGCTCCTGGATTTCTTATATTTTACTGTTTTCTCATTTATATTGAGTCCAGTTTTAATTTGTCCCAGTAAAGATTCTTGCTACCCTATAACTTAATTTCACTGACTTCTTAACCCAGAATTCTTTTTGAAAGTAATCTTAAGACATCTGAGATATATTTGTCAAATTTGAATTTCATACACAATATTATTTCTCTGAAAGTTATTTCTAAAGGTAGATAAAAGTCATGTTTAAAGATTTGTATAGAATATAGATACTGGCTTCTTATTAGATGCTCGTCTTCCTTGATGTTTCACAAGTCAAGTGAATAACAAGTGCCTCTCATTTTACTCCCTTGAGAAATATGCTAACAATATCACACATACACAAATAGGCTAGTATGTGAAGAAAGTAACAAGGGAGGAATTAAATGAAAAATAAGTGTCTTTGGTTAAAGCTCTTAGAAAGCCTTAAAATCTAGGTTAAAAACATCAGGCAAAGATAGACTCTAATCCATACTCAGGTGAATGTAACCACCTCAATGTGGTATATTCTGAGCAAATTCTGACAGGCAAGCTATGTGTTTAGTTTATTTTTGTTCACATTAACTTAGATCAGTTTTTGTGGACTTATAGGTCTTTTTTTGAATCTGAGGCCACTATAAACCCTATTCCTGGGGGGTGGGCAAAATGCACTTAAATACAAACACAAAATCTTGCATACAATTTCAGGCAGTTTGCAGACTTGCCAAAGCCTGCCCATTAACTGCACAGGGATTTGTATTAGTCAGGGCCCTGGTATTACAAGTAAAGAGAAAACCAGTTTATATTATCTTAAGGCAAAGATAAATGTATTGGTTCATGTGTCTAGGAAGATACTGAATAATTCAGAGAAATGAAGAAATGGCTACAGGAAGTAATGTGTATAGGAAGAACTGGATCTGGAAACTCAACATCACCAGAATATATATGTTCTTTCTGCTGCTCATTTCTGCTTGTCTCTACTTCTCTTGACATATTAATGTCATTTTCTTTCTTTCTTTTTTTTAAGGTCTTATTTATTTATTTGACAGAGAGCAAGAGAGCACAAGCAGGGGGAGCAGCAGAGGGAGAGGGAGAAGCAGACCTCTCACTGAGCGGGGAGCCCAATGCAGGGCACGATCATGACCTGAGCTGAAGGCAGATACTTAACCAACTGAGCCCCACCCCAGGCACCCCTTAATGTCATTTTCTCCTGCTCTGCAGGGATGCCTTCTTTCTGTGGTAGAGAACATACCTGCCAGCAGATCCTGCTTACAACCCCAGGAAAAACACCAATCCTGAACATCCATAGTATCAAAGCCATGAAGGGACTCTATCTCTGCTTATGTCACTTGTCAATTCACTAATTGCTGTTGCTCAAATTAATCAAGTGCAAGTTCCACAGCCACTTATGTGGCAAGAGAGGCAGAGTCTGTAAGTAAAAGAGGGTGGATCACCTTAAACACTATAACCAACATCCTTGGGTCCCTGTATCAAGAATCTGGAGGAGAAGAGGAGTAAATTGGCAACCAATGGGTAAGCTGAGACTGTGTGAAGGGCGTCAGAGAGCGTCACTGCTGGACGTGGCAAGCTGGTAAACTGGCTCTTTTGGGGAAAAAAGGTTTGCATATACTTATAAATGCATATAAATTTATCAGGTATTTTACTGATACAAAAATGAGTGGCATACAATTTATTAAAAATGATACAAAGTTCAATATTGTTATTATTTGCATATAGCCAATTAATTCTCTTCTAAAGCTTTTGTCGATTTTTGCTGAATTCTTGTATCCTAGCTAAACTGTGATTGCAATTGACAGACAAGTGTTTGGTGAACGAACGCTGGTTGATATTTTCTTTTTCTTTAACGTTAAAGATGTCAGAATTTCATTCATTTGTCAATAGTGTGAGCAACTTCTTTGCTGAATTGGATAGTAGTTTTGGAATGACAGAAGAACAGTTTCTCAATTTGTGTGTGTGTGTGTGTGTGTGTTATTCACAATGTAATAGTTGGTCATCACACCTTTTAGGTTTAATGTGAATTATTAACATGTTCTTGATCACTTTCTTAACTCTAGAAAATCAGCAAAACAATAACCCAGGTCTTCATTTTGTAATATTTGCCAATTTCCTTGGTATAAATATTCTCTCCACAGCTGGTTTTAAGCTATCTCTGGGATATCACTGAACAAAGAGTTGAGAGATGTGAAGTAGCACACTATTCTATAGTATTTTTGCCAAAAATAAGCATAAATGACCTCAAAAACATAGGTAATAGTAAAATAATTAGGAAGCAAAGATTTTTGAGTATTCATGACCTTTGTGTTGTATATAATTTATCTAATTGTAAGTTTATGCACTTTCATTTTTTTTGCACTTTAATTTTTAATAATGATTCTATCTAAAAATTGGCTAGTAAAATTCCAAGAATTTTAACAATTGCCCCTTGCTCATGATCCCATCTGAATCAGCTCCAGCACACCACTACTGATGGTTTGCAAGATTTTTATGAAGAAAAGGGTAGGTAAGAAATAAGAACTTGAAGTTACTGTAAAATAGGAAGCTAATATGTGAAATGAAGGCCTGCTTTGGCATCACTATGATTTCTCTAAAACAATATACTCAATAAATATAGCTGGGTGGATATCCAGTATTAGACATGCTCAAATTTGAATGGCTTTACTTTATAGTTTGACAAGTTTTAGATTATTCACCATTTCAGGTTTTTTAAAATTCATTTTCTCTTTTATTAGGCCCAGTGATGGAGTGCTTATTTTATCACACTTACAAAAAGTGTAATTTCCATAAGCTTTATTTTAGTTAGAAAAGGAAGCCAAAGCAGAATCTCCTCAAGCCTTTCTGTTCCTTCATTGATGTGTGTGATTAAAATCTCACTTTCATTTCATCACATTATGAACTCTATCAGAATCTCTTTCATACTCTAATAATCGGCTAAAAAACTATACTGGACAAAGTGGAAAAATGAACACTAGGAATACGCCGTTTATCTCAGATGTCCTGCCATCTTTCAGAGATTATAATTTGGTCAAAATATAGGAATGAAGGAAAATAACAGTGAGAAACACTTTTGATATTTTACTTTACTTTTACCTATTTAGCTTTGAATACAAAAGTGTCTGCTTATTAGCTTTCTGGCCATTCAAAACTCTCCTGTGCTTTAAAGCAATAAATGAAATGAATAAATGAGAGTAACTGCTGAATAAGTTACATTGAAAATGAGATAGTAATTGTGTCATTGAGTTATTATTTTGTCTTTGATGTTGAATACAGACATGTTACTGTTAAACCTTGTGTTACTGTAAAAACCTACTAGTTTTAGTTAGTATACATTTTAAATTTTAGTATTCTTAAAATAAGCAAAGCAAAGCAAAACATATGATTATATGAGATACAATGTTCCAAACATATTTCTAAGGAATTGGTTCAAAAGGAAAGGGATAATGAATGAGATTGGTAAATAAGGGAAAGAAAATCTGGAACTTAGGAGAAATATCAGAAATGACTGCAAATGAACTTAACATTTGCTGTCTGCACTGTCCAAAATGGGACTTGGCAAATCAACTCTGGACTTATGTTCTCAGAAATGTCCACTTGCTGCAGCGAAGTAGGCCTGCTGCTGAATTTCGTGCACAGTTCGTCCCTTGTGTTTTGTTCTTACTGGTGTTTACCGATCACAGGTCATCCCTTTCAGTTCCAGTGAGGCTCAGAGGCAGCCTGTGACTATGGACATAAGGATACTTTAGGGACTAGGGATTAGCCCAAGGAGACAGAGGAAGAATTGATTAATGATAGACTTACCCACATCAGACACAGATGAAGAGAGACGATGCATCTGGTCTAGAAAAACAGAAAAGCGTAAGTCTCTGAGAGTGAAGAATGAAGGAGAACAGAACTGACACAGCTCAAGTCTGGCAATGCACTTGGAAAGGGAGGCAGAGTGAAAGAAATAGACTAG
The DNA here is from genome assembly GCF_054177405.1 of Leptonychotes weddellii. Lineage (NCBI taxonomy): Eukaryota > Metazoa > Chordata > Mammalia > Carnivora > Phocidae > Leptonychotes > Leptonychotes weddellii. The sequence goes on from NC_138380.1 coordinate 51,619,491, forward strand.
ATACCCCTAGGTTACAGCATAAGCATGGTGTGAGGCAGAGGCCAATAGGCATGAGGCAGACATAACAATCATATGTTGTCAATGATGAAGAGGCATCAAGTGGGCTCAGAGAGATTAGCTGAATGTATAATGCATGTCAGTCAATGAGAAAAATTCAATAAATATGTGAAACTAGCTTTTACTATCAGGAGAGGTAAAGTGTGTTTACAATAGACTGGAACTATGGTTAGATTTTGACACGTTAACAGAAGAAATCAGATAAAACTCTATAGAGTTCATACCCTTATCTGTTCTTATATAAGGAGGGGAGTGGGTAAACTGGAAAAACAAGTTATTGTTAGGTTGATTGTAGTATATTTCAAGAGATCCTCATGAGATCTAGACTATAAAAAACAGAAGATGCTTGAGAAAAAGAGACAGGTTTTTTTTGGACATTCAAAGCATATATTAACTCCTAGATCTGAGGCTGAGTTTGTGGGTAGTAGTATAGTAGGAAAAAGAGTACATTTCGAATCAGAAAAGTCTAGATTCAAATTGATATGCTATTTATTAACAGAGAACTCTGAGGCAAATTCAAAAAACTTCTGAGCCTTAGTTTCCTCATTTTAAAAATGGGGCTAACAACGCTTACTTACCGTGAGGTTTGAAGGTCACAATGTACATAAGGCACCCGGCACAGAGGAGGTATGCAGTAACATTCATTCCCCTGTTCCCAAGTGAACTTTCAGTGTGGGAGACTCTTTCCGTCGGGGTAAGGAGTGCCTGAAGATATCCCCAGGCAAAACTTGCCCCATGGTCCAATTGACCGAAGTCATTCTTTGATGCAATGCCTGAGCCAAACAGGACTGTACTACCTCTTTAGTTCTCTATTTTCTTTATCCTTGGATAACGGCTATTAGAACTCTCTGGGAAGGCTCTCAGTACTTCAGGAGCAACCTGTCCTTCATTCCGGTTTATGTCTCTTATTCACTCTTTTCCCTCTTCCATTAACTTTCATAGTTTTCCTTTCTGAGTAGACCAGATGGAGCAGGATCTTCAGTCTTCAGCCTGTCCACCTCTCCCAGAAATCTGTGTGTGTGTGTGTTTGTGTGTGTGTGTGTGTCACACGTGTGGCTGTTTAATCTGTAACACCCAGGTCATGATTTGATATAGTAGTTCTCCTTAAAACCCAGTGTAACTATTGAGCATCGACTTAAGTACTATCACTTAAAACAAGTCCCCTCGTCCAGGAAGCTGGGGGGCAGAACAGAGGGTGAGGATTTCTCAGGTTAGACACTTCCTATTCTCAGTAAGTAGAGTTAAAAAGTGTTTTATTTGGGATATGTATTGCTAAGTGTGGTAACAACAACCTACTACAATAAAAGAACTTGACACTCATGCAAAGTCCAAAGGTTTTTTTCTTTTTTGGTCTAGTAGATGGGTTCTCCTGTAGGGTTCTTTCATCTCAAGTGTCTGTTATCTCAACCAGTAGCATCCAAGATCACCTTGGAAGGTGGAGAGAGAGGAGGATTGCTACATTCCATTGACCTGAGCTTGTTACATGACCCCACCTAGATAGGCAGGATTTGTAATCTTTCTCAATGCCCAGAGGAAAATGAAATGACTAGGTCAACACATCATCATCTGCTATAGAATGATTTAGAGAGATATTATGAAATATTCCCTCTTTCCCAAAAGTTAATGGTTCATAGATTAACAACTTGCTTCTAAAGACAAAAATAAAATTGGAGGACAGAAACTCAATTATATTTTCACATCATAGAGTTTCAGTGTAACCAAAATTTCTGGCAGAACCATGAAGAATACATTTGATGAATTAATCAGACAGACTGAAACAAAGTAAAAGCTCTTGTTTAGGAAATCAACAGTCTTTCACAGAGTACTACAACACAATTAAGATAGTGATAATATAGAACATAATTTTGGGTTAACAAAATTACAATAAAAAAATTCTGTAATTCTTAAGCTGAGAATAGCCAGAATGGCCATTTTTTTTTCATGCAGTTTTAAGCACAGTATATACTAAAGTAATATTTTGTACGTATTTGCTTGCCTGTGATATTTCCCCCATCAGTTTCCTGCCCTAAACAGTACAAACAATAATATATAAAGATGAAGAGCGAGATGGCTTGTATTTTAATTATGTGATCCTAAGATTTGAAGGGAAAACCAGATCTCATCTATTTCTTCCCTAACCCCCTTTTTTGAAGCTAAATTACACTAGGCAAAAATGTAAAAATGAGAAATGTCTTCTTTGTACCTTCTAATCACTGAAAGTTCAAAAGTTTCCATATGAATTCTATAACCCTGTAATCTTTACAGTTTAAATAGTTATCCTCTTTAAGCTTTAGTGAATAAAATAATGTGTAAACAAATAGACAAATTTCATGATTCTATTAAAGGATTCTCTGGTAAATAACCAATCATATGCCTTTACCCAGAAGGCAGACATCTCACTTACAGAAACACAGTTTAAAAAAAAAAAAATGGATTCCTTCATTCATCCTTCTGCTACTCCTCCCAATAAAAACAAACATTTCCCATTCAAAGCAGAACATTTAGCTCTGTTAGCAACAGAAAGAACACTTCCCCAGCAACAGGAAAACCCAAAAAGGACATCTATTTTTAAAAATCAAATGTGAAGCCCTCTGCATTTTGCTGATTTAGTGAACAAGATAAATCTTATCCATCCATATTAGGTGAATATCCTATAGATTTCAAGGATAAATGGCCTGATTTCACATCCTTTTATTTGCCTATTTGCTTTGTTTTTTATAGACCAGAACTTTTCTTGACATGTGTGCTGATTTCTCTGTTTGTGGATATTTACACACATGGCTGTTATAAGGTAGGACGTGTCTCATTTTCAGTAGAAAGGTGGTAATTCAAGGAGTTCATTACCATTCACAGAACAGTTCACAGCAGCGTGTGCCTCTGGTCTGTAGCAAGGTTTTTGAAAAAGGTGATGATGACTACGTTTGTGGAAGGAAAGTGATAGGAAAATGAACTGCAGCTTTTTTGCTAGCATAGGCACCACAGTTTTAAACTTGAAAAAACCTTAAAAAGCATTTGATCTTGAGCCACAGGACATTGCCCAACGTTTCAAATAACACTGTGTACACAGTATGTTAGTATATTAGTGTTAATCTAATTATATGTTTAACCTCCTAACTACAGAAAAAGACACTAAACTCAACAAATGATGGATTTTCACTTCCAAGGTTTAATCCTATTTAATAGTAAAGACGGGACCACAGTGTAAATCTTCTCAGGCTCTTATTCATTTTCTTCCACAGCCAATATTAAGGGGCATATGTCTAATATCTTTTCAATTTAATTATGTGTACATCTATTACTAACAGGTTTAAATTTTTTAATATATTTTTTACAATTTTATTTATTTGAGAGAGAGAGGGGGAGAGAGAGAGAGAGAGAGAGCACGAGCGGGGCAAGGGGTAGAGGGAGAAGCAGACTCTCCACTCACCAGGGAGCCCGATGTGGGGCTTGATCCCAGGACTCTGGGATCATGACCTGAGCTGAAGGCAGAAGCTTAACCGACTGAACCACTCAGGCACCCCATAAATTTGAAATTTTTATTTAAAACAGAAAGATAACCATATATGCAAGGGTGATGGCAGGTCAAATTAACTATGTTCCAATTAACATAATATATTGCCATTTAAAAACAATAGTAATTTTTAGAATAATCTTATTCTTTACCTTACTTGTTAAGCTAGTAAAGTAGGGCACAATATAATAGCAATCTTTTATTTCACCCTTACTCTGTAAAAATGGAACTAGCTGAGGTAAGCCGTAAATATGGGGACATATTAGGTTCTATGAGCACTGATTCCTTTTCTCATTTCCTCCTTTGGCTGAAGGCAAAAACAGGAGGTCAAAAGCCAGTCATAGTTCTTAAGATTCACATAAGAAACTGGGGACATGATTATTGAAAAATTTTAATTTTTAAAGTTGACTAATTTAATATACTTGAAGTTACAGTAGTTACACACATATAATTCTAAATTATGTAACTATACGGTATATAGAGAGATACATACATACATATGTGTATATATTTAATTTTTTCATTAAATATCAACTTTACTACTAGTTGTGTAAACTTGAGCTAAAAAAATGTAATTCTCTGGACCTCAGTTCCATCATTTGTAAAATGCGAATAGTAACGTTTTATTATATAATTTTATACCATTGTTGTGAAGCACTTAGAACAAAGGCTGGCATATGGCAAGAACTTAATATCAGGTATTATAGAGAATTATATATTTAATATATCAAATATATATGTGTGTATCTTTATTGATATCTCTATATCCAAGTGAAATTTTTTCTGTAAAATCATCCGTTGTTTGGGTCTATAATTAAAAATGTAAAAGTAATTTCATTACATATTTTCCTTTCCTTTTATGTTTTAGGGCTGTGAAGCTATTCTGTATGATATGACGTTAAGTTGTTGTCAAAAAGCACAGAGTGAAACTTACTATGTGCAAATGAGAAAGAAATCAAATCATTAAGGTGATTGGGGGAATCTCAAAGAGAGTAGAGTGCTACAAGAGAATCTAAACGTATTACACACGTATGAAACAATCGCAGGGAAGGAAGTTGGGGGAAACGTAGCTGAACTAAGCAACTTTGGAAATAACTGAAATTAGTAAGATTAAAGACAAAAGGAATTTTGTCTAGACACTGTATTCTAGTTGACCAGGTTGTTGCTAAGGGTTAACAATTCTGGTATTGCTATGCATGTATACTGAGATTAAAGAGTTAAAGAAATGGATGGCAAATGGTAGGAACCAGGTTTCCCACTGTTGGCAGTGGGAATTTACAGATAAGCAAAGGGAGAAGGCTGGAACGATTCACTGTTAATGGGTTAGAGTTGGGAGACATCAGTATGAACTCATGTTACCTTAATATAAATACAGATGGTTACATACAGAAATACGTATAGATAGGTATATATATGGATTAGTGTACACACACATATTTCCTTGCTTTGTCAGTTGCAAGGGATGAAAAGAAAGGACACCCTGAGTAGCAAAGAACACACTTAGTGCCTAGATCTTGTTTTCTAATACCAATTCCAATAAAGGAATGGAAATTCCTTAGAGAAATGGCTGATTCTAGGACTGGGGTATAATGACCCTGGAGCATTTTGTAGTATCTAGAGTATCTTGTAGAAAGTAAGGAAGTGCTTAAAAAACAAACAAAAAACTACCCCACATTGATATGAATACATTAAGAGGACATAGGGCAACTAAGAATTCCCAATGCCCAAAGCTGGGACAATTTGAGCAACAAAATAAAAAAGTGTTGGATTTAACCCAAAGTATAAAATAAATATGTATGAGTCCATACTCATATAAATGATTGAATTGATAAAAAATGAAGAAGAGACAAATTTCCCATGCAAAATAATTCCAAATAATTTAAGTAGATATTCTGCCCTCAAGGAGAAGGAGCATAATCCTGGCCTCCTTGTGTGTGGGCTGCTGCTAGTGACTTCCTTCCAAGGAGTATAGCAGTATGGAAAGGGGAAAAAACAGTAACTTTGTAGCAGAGAAATCTGACAAACACTACCTCAGCCAGGTTGATTGAAGTCAACATCAACAGTGATAAATGATGTTGATAGTATATACCCTTGATAGGTGACTTGGGGCAACTCACTAAATTTGTCATGGTCTCAAAGGGTAATAAGATCTACTGTGACAGCCTTCCTCAATTGTTAAGCATAATATGTGCAAAATACCTCCCACAGCACCTGACCCATAAAAAGTACTGAAAAATAGTATTCATAATTGAGAATTAAATGTTTGAAAAGTGCTCCAGGTCTAATTTTTGTGATGTAAAAATATCTCTTTTAAAAACTATTGGGGACGCCTGGGTGGCTCAGTTGGTTAAGCGTCTGCCTTCTGCTCAGTTCATGATCCCAGGACCTTGGGATCAAGGCCTGCATCTGGCTCCTTGCTCAGCGGGGAGCCTGCTTCTCCGCCTGCTGCTCCCTCTGCTTGCGCTTGCTCTCTCTCTCTGTCAAATAAATAAAAACCTTAAAACAAACAAACAAAACTATTGACTGAGGTTGCCAGTGTCTCTTCATACTTCTGAAATGTGAACATTATTATTTTGCTATGGCTACATCTATTATTAGCAAAGCTTCATATTATCTCTGTTTCAGTTTCTTAGGCTTGAGTTGTCTCAGTATTTCCTCAAAAAATACTATGCAAGAAAAAAGCACAAGCTGGGCTATTTGAAGCTAGACTTCAAATCACTCTTAAATGCCCCAAGATTTCTGCTTCCTGTTGCCCTACTAAAGCTATAACAGATTCAGGATATCCTGCTGTTGTCTTTCTTAGAATGTGTCTCCTCTGTTGGCAATGCATTACTTCAATACTGAATCACGGGCTTTGTTATTGGGCCTTGTTAATGAATGCATAGTACTATTTAATGTTCAGCAGCGGTGGTAATTGACACTGATGATATGGTATTACGAAGAAACTGGAGTTAATGAAATGGCTTAAGAAACCAAAAGATTAAAATATAACAACTGTGTGATAGATTTGATTTGCTTGGAAGGTTGATGCTTTATTTTTCCAGTTTTTCAAAAGGAATTGTAGCCAATTTGTAACAACCTGAATATGCAGGAGAATCTTTTTTATCTGTTTTAAAACGAAAGAGTAGGCAAACTAGATATTCCAAATTGCTGCTTGGTGGTTTAGAGATCACTGGCAGTGGCCTGTTTAAAAGCGTCACACACTTGGTTTTTGCCTCTGACCTCTTTTTGTCATACCTTCCTGTGTTAATTGGACAGATTGGACACTGCTGTTGGGGAATCAAACCTTTTGCAAGAACAGCCACGTAAATATCCTTATCATGTGTTTCTTAAGACAGATTGTTTTGTTTTGAATTTCTGATTGATAGCTAAAGCAGCCAGCATTTCAGATCAGCTGGTTCCAGGTTTCCTTTGTAACAACTGATATGTTTTCAAGACCACATGGAATGCAACTGTAATCGGTACCAAATTAGGTGCTTATTTTAAGCTAGCTGATTCTGTAAACATTCTTTCCCAACTATATAATTCCTCAATTTCCATAACTCACCAAAATGGCGTACCATATTCAGTTTGTTGCTCCCCTTGCTAGCAAGTTAATTTTAACTCATGCCCAAGATAAATATAAGGTTTGTTTTTAACATATTTTATCTTTTTTAGCCCTCATCCCATTACCACAATCAAAAATAAAGGCGTAGGTCACATTTCTGTCATAAACTTCTCTCCAGCATTCTAGTGACAGTAAAAGTAACTCGCCCCGTAATTGCAAGATAAGAATGCACATTGGCCGATTTAAAAAAAAATAACCTTTCAACACCAAAGATTTTGTTTTAAATCAATTTTAATTAGGCTTTTTCCTTTTGAGGTCTTTTAGAAAATGATTTACCCACTCACTTAAGAAATATTGTCTACTATATTCCATGCAATATTCTTAGTATTCTAGGTGCTGAGGAAACATCACTGAACAGAACAACAAAAATATCCCTGACCTCGTGGAGCTTATATTCCAATGGAGGGAAGACCGACAATAAGAAAGAAAAACAGTAATTACATTAGAAGGTATAAGAGTTATGAAGAAAACTGAAGCAAGGGAGGGGGGGTGGGGACAGGCAACGTTTTAAATGGGTTGATCAGAGTAGGCTTCTTTGAAAAAGGTGACATTTGAGCAAAGATGGGACAATTGTGAGGGCTCTAGCCATGCAAGTATTTGGTGGAAAGATCCTTCTAGATGGAGTAGTCAGTGCAAAGGCCCCAACGCAAAAAGATGCCTTGCTGTTACAGGAGCAGGAAAGCTGGAACAAAGTGCTTGGTAGAAATGAGGTCAGAAAGGTGGATGTGAGGAGGGACTTGGGAGGCTAGCTAGCATAAGGTTTTTTAGGTCACAGAAAGGACTCTGGCTGAGAAAACAGGGAGCTAATGATTTTGGCTTGCTCCTAGGTCTGTAGATAAACTCTTAAATGTTAAAAGCATGTTCATGTCACATTATAGGTTGGTACAAACCTCACATTATGTTTACACTTACTTCACCACCTTTAGAATAGGTGAAAATGTATTGCTCCTGGAATGGGAAAATAATGTACAAAAAGTTAAATACTCAAGGCTAGTCGCTTAAATTACAGTTTTAATTCACCAGCTGGTATCTTAAATATTAATAAGTATCCTTCTCTTCTTACTTACAGGTTGGAACAATATCTTTTTCCAGCTTCCTTGTTGTCTCTAGTATCTCTTAGTTTCCCTTAATATCTTAGTCCAGATAGTATATTCCAATCGTATTTCCTATTCATGGCTTAATCTGTCAATACCAGTAACACTTTATTGTGTTGCAGAAATCAGAATTCTACTGGGCCAGTAATATGGAAATTATGTATCAGATGTAAATCAAAACAACAACAAAAACTACTTTGCCTCAATTAGTTGAATTCACTAAAATGAAGGTTTTTCTTGAATTTCTACCAGACTACCTAAATGAACAATTTTGTTTCCTTGGTGAGGATACAACAGAATAGTGGTAACACAAGTCTGTAATGCCTTCACTTAGTACTTTGAGAATATGAGAGTAATGTGTTAAATTTCATTTTATAAAATAGTACCATTGTTAAGGAAAGGAGTCGAGGTGTGGGTAAGGAGATTCCGGAAAGGGGAATGAACTATTGGCATTAGTTTTCCCAAATGCCTTTGTACCCCCTGTAAAAATCTGAAAATCTTCAAATTTCCTTGTAAACTAGTTTCTAACACACACCAGAGTTAACACGCTTTGACAGCAGGTTCAGGTAAACTACTTTCATTCAAATTCAGGTAGAAGTGACTGCCTCCAATTCCACACAATGTAACCCATCTAGTAGTAGATTCAGAATGGTGTCAGTCTCAGGGACTTCTATGCACAGAGTGCCCGAGTTCAGTCCCATTTTAAGCTGGCACTATTTACAATGACACCTGCTGAAATTTGCACTGATACATATTCTATCAAGAAGCCAGTAGAACTGTTGAAATGGCAGTTAAAAAGCAAAAGTGGCTTTACTTTTTTGTTTTGTTTTTAGGTCTCTTAGAAGAAGCGAAACTCGGCCCTCATTGTTATGCAGGTGCTGGCCAATCACCTAATCTGCGACAGTCCGAACCGCTAGGATAGTGGGTAAAGCTGATATGCCTGTATCAGTTCTACAACCTGTCGCACACACCAGAAAGGGGTTCGCTGACGACTGGTAAGGACAAAGGAAAGTTTCTGTCAAAGTTCAGGAAGAGAGGAACTGCGCGGGGAGCAGTTTCAGATCATATTTAACCCCATTCGCGGAGGGACCCGACCCTCCGCATGCTCCTCGGTCGCTGCTGGGCAAAGGAAATGCGAGAGGAAAGTTTTTCTACAGGACATCTGCCGCCTTGTCCCCGAGACGCGCGAGGTTCGCAGCGCCATCAGTCAAAGGCTCGGTCTCTGCGGGTCTCGCTCCACCCCAGAGTCGGCCCACCCCGGCGTGCGGCGGAGGACGAGCGAACTCTGCGGACGCGCCCGCCGGATCCCGGGCTGGCCCTGCCCTGGGCCCCGTCTCCACTCCCAGCAGTCCCAAGTCCGCCTGAGAACGCAGCTTCGGAGGCCTCACCGCTGTGGCCGAGTGGGCCGCGAGGCGTCCGCCTCCACTTCTCCACGCGCCGGCGCCATGGAGACGGTCACGAGTCGCCGGCGGCTCCTGCGCTCACCAATGGGAGCGCACGTCGCAGAAAGACGCGGACGTCGCTCTTCCAAGATGGCGGCGCGTCCGTCGCGAGCAGCCGGGCCGGGGGGAAGCCAGCAAAGCCGAGTAAAGCCGCCGCCCGGGAGAGGACTGAAGGAGCTGTTTCGGCCGTTGGCGGCGGCTCGGGCAGTTTTCGCTGCTGCTACGGCTGTTGCCATGCGGCGAGGCTAGGGAGGAGCTCACTTCCCCGGGGTGTAATAATGTTAACAGAGGTAAGCGGCGACGGCGGCCAGTGTTTACCTGTGAAATGGGGAAGGGGCCGGCGCCAGCTCTTCCGAGAACATCATTTCTCCCGCCCGCGGGCCTGACCCTCCGTAGCGGGCCCCGGGGCCCGAGGAGCAGCGGGGATCCTACAAGTGCCCCCTTGAATAGGAGCTGTGCTGACTCAACAGAGTCCCGCCACCTCCGGCTGCTGTGCCTCTTCTTTCGCAGTTGCCACTTGACCGTCGCCCGTGGCACTGGTCACCCTCCTGCTGTCGCTACCTCCTAACTCATCGCTTCCTTCGTGGTGTCCCCTTACACGCTGCTCTGTGGCAGCGTTGGTCTCTCTGCATTGCTGCTGGTTCCTGTTCCCCTACGGTTTGCCCGAGACCTCCCTTCTCCGGTCCCGGCCTCCAGGGCCCTCCACCTCCAAGCTCAGTCAGCATCCTGGGTTTGTCACTTGGCCAGACCAGTTTTTACCCACCCCCTACTTTGCCTACTTCGTGAAGTGGACCTTCTTTCTCAAACGACACTTGAATAGCCCAGTTATATCACCGTACCCCCTCCCCACCCCCACACCCTGTCACCTTTTTGAATCGTAGGAATCAGAAAGTTCAGTTTAGCATCTACACTCTTGATTTGCTTAAGGCTCCCTTGGTACCCTTTGTGGAACAGTTTTTTTTTTTTTTAAACTTGAACCTGAAATGGAAGTAGGGCAACTATGACTAGCCAATCATTTTCTAGTGCCTCATGTCCATTGCAAAAAGCAGACTTTTTGAAGAGTCTGCCTTTGTAGAGTTTGCCTTTACTAGCAATACTTTAAGGGCAAGAACTAAATTGGTCTAATTAGATACTTGACCCAAGTTAACACAGTTATGTGTAGTGGTATATGCTGGTGTAGGCGTCATTGAAGATAAATTCTGCAGCTTGTGGATTTGAGGAAATGTCTTAGAAGCTACTTGCTTGAAGTCCTTTGAAGGTTCCGATGTCAGCTGTCAGGGACTAGTTTGGGCATCTTTGTGGGCTGAGTTAAAGATAGGAAACAATTTTAATGGGCAACAGGAAGTATTCCTACCTGGGCCAAAAGGAAATAAAATCGTTTGTAGATGAGTGGCTTTTATTGTGTTAAAATGTGATGAAAAAGGATTTACTTGCCTTTCCAATTTGATAAACCTCTGAGGAAATTCACACTTTGCTATTTGCACTTGATTTGCGCACAGAGCCTCGGCTATGATGTCTCTGGTAAATACTTACTGGTTAATTGTAATTCATGAACTCCTTATTTCTAGTAGTTTGTAGCTCACTTAATATTTCTTTTTTTTTTTTTTTTTAAGATTTTATTTATTTGACAGAGAGGGAACACAAGCAGGGGGAGCGGGAGAGGGAGAAGCAGGCTTCCTGCTGAGCAGGGAGCCTGATTTGGGGCTTGATCCCTGGACCCTGGGATCATGGCCTGAGCCACCCAGGCGCTCCTCACTTAATATTTCTAAATTTCACATATTTTTCATTCCTGGAGTTTATTAAATTCTCAGAGATTATGATATAACTTTCTGTTGTCATTAGCAGTATTAGGTTAAAAAAAAGATCTGAGTAGCAGAAGTTGTATTTTTACCTTCAGTGTGATATTTTGGTGAGAATAATTAGCCTTATAATAAGTTTCAGTGGAGTCTTTAACGTGTGATATTTTATGACATGATCTTATGATGAAACTTGGCTTAGGCTAGCATGTTTTAAAGAGTTGTAATGCTATCACATGAGCTCATTGTCTTCTAGTAAAATGCTAGTGCCTTGATTTGGAAGGACTGTACCTTCTAAGCTTCTGTATTGTAAAATGATTTCGTGTTTCAGTGAAATATTTTAAATAGTAAGTCATTGATGCCAGTAAGATGTACTGTAGTGCTTTGTGTGTTACTGGTGCAAAGCTTGTAAGTAGCCGATCCAGGTTTCCCACCTTGGCAGTCCCTTCCGAGTCCATTCTGTTAACTACTACGAAGGCCCAGATTAAATGGTACTTGGATTTTATCTTTGGTTTGTAGTAGTCATTTTATAGATTAGAAAACTGAAGCCCAGAGACTGGTCCAAGGTCAACATTTATTAGTGGCAAATGTGAAACTTGAATCCCATCTCCTGACCTAGTACAGAATTCTGACTGTATAGCTTTCAGTGAGTAATTTTCAGCTCTCTTGATCGATTTTATAATACACTACTATCTTTTTTTTAAAGATTTTATTTTATTTATTTGAGAGAGAGAGAGAGAAACAGCATGAGAGGAGAGAGGGTAGGGGGTTGGAGGGAGAAGCAGGCTCCCACTGGAGCCGAGAGCCCGATCCAGGACTCGATCCCAGGACTCCGGGATCATGACCCGAGCTGAAGGCAGTTGCTTAACCAACGGAGCCACCCAGGCGCCCCTAATACACTACTGTCTTGTCCGAATATTGTCAGTAGGGAAACTGAGAATTATTACTTGAGAAAGACTTTTTACTTTACCTTAGCCTTTTGTTTCTAATGCTCAGAAATAGTCCTATTTTGAAATATATTAGAAAATTTTACTCAGTATTGGTTACTAAAAAATTAATAGTGTGGGACTCCGTTTTATTGCTTCTCCTCGTTCTAACATAGATCAGGAGATATTAGGGGAAGTGATTTAATTCATGTTAGATCTTAAAATATATAATGATGAGCTATGTTAAAAAAGAATCTCTTGTTCAACAAGCAGACCCTGTGCTCAGAAAGTGGTGAGTGGTACTATCTGCTTGGTTCTTTGACATCTCAGCATTGAGGTAGGAGATACTGTCCTCGATAGCCAGATGAGAAGACAGAGTTAAAATAGTTTGCTTAAAATTATGTAACAGGTGGTGGAACCAAGAGTCACACCTAGGTCCTTTTATTCCACATTGTGTGCTGTTTTTGTGGCTCAGTGTGGAATGCATCATTAATTTTCTTTTGTAGCTGATAATCATCAGTAGAGACTATTTTTAGGTTTAAGTTTTTTTTTTGAACCAGGATGGGGATGCCAAGTATATAGATACATAATAATAGCAGTAATGATAAACATGCATATGAAAAAGTTTTGCATTTTTCAAAATAGGTCTTTGAAACCTTTACAGAAATGAGAAACTGTGCAAGTGATCAATTAAGAGCCATTTTAAGTTAATGGAAAAATTACCTAGTTGAGCAAATTAATATGTATATTGAACTTTGAAACCTGTGATATGATAGATTAGTGTGAATTGAAAGTACAGCCCAGTAGGTCCTCTTGCCCCCCCCCCCTTTTTTTTCTCTCTCTAAAGGGCAGTTAACAGTTTCCGATTTAAACTTTTTGGCTTTAATTTGTATTATTTTCATTCTCAATACAAATGAAATACTTAGAAGACTTGCTAGCCATATCCATGTGTCTTTTGCATTTTCCACATAGGGATGACAGATTTGTTTGTTTTAAATGTCTAGTTAATCTTTTTCCCCTTCTACTGTCTTTGCCCCTGTTAGGACTTCTTCTTAATGTTACTCCTATTTGTTAAAAGTATACTTGAAAATTATTTGTTTAATACCTATTCACCCTCCACTGCTCTCTTTTTTAAAAAAAGTATACATATATCAGAATTAGGGTATGGGATGTTTACTTGAGGATTTGTTTCAGTTAATCTGAATTTTCACAGCATTAGAATATAATGAAATACATTAGGATATAAAGAAGTATTTATCAATGGATTTTCTTTAAACACATTTTTAAACTTTTTTTCAAAAGCTATTAGGGTTATGATTCTGAGCATTTATTATTACAGAGAACTAAAGGTATAGAAGTTGTAGGAAAATATGTTGAATTTAAACCAGGGCTGTGGTATACTCTGGAGGTTGTTTTTTGCATAACGAGCAGTTACCAGCCTGTTGACATTTGTCTTGTGCTTTCAGAAATATGTAGTAAAACATTGTAGCTGTTTAAGCTTAATAATTCGGGTTGTGTGCAAATGTGAGGCATTAGTAAATGTTAAATAAAAATGGTTTATATTTGTGTTAAGTCACTGCCACCTAGATTTATTGTTTTTTTTTTTTTAATATTTATTTGACAGAGACACAGCGAGAGAGGGAACACAAGCAGGGGGAGTGGGAGAGGGAGAAGCAGGCTCTCCGTGGAGCAGGGAGCCCGATGTGGGGCTAGATCCCAGGACCCTGGGATCATGACCTGAGCCGAAGGCAGACGCTTAACGACTGAGCCACCCAGGCGCCCCCAGATTTATTGGTTTTTATATATTGACACTAATTGTAGCTTTTGTGGTTAACAAGATACAGATGGGAAAAGGCGGACTCTAGCACTTTTAGAAGTCCCAGATTAATAGTTGTTAAGGGAATAAAATTTTGTGTTTCAAATACATTTTACAGATATTTGCACAAAGGAAGTTCTTTCGGGATTTTCATAGCTTTTGATAGGTGATTTGTTCTCAAAGGTGATAGAGTTTGCATTCTATTGCAAAATTGTTTAACCATGTGATGGGTAATTTTATTTGTCAGCTTAACTGGCCATAGGGTGCCCAGATTTAACAGTATTTCTGGGTGTGTCTTTTAGGGTGTATCTGGATGAGGATGAGATTGACATTTCAATCAGTGGACTCTTTAAAGTAGATTGCTCTTCCTATTATGGGTGGGCACTCTCTAATCCCTTGAGGGCCTGAATAGAACTACAGGTAGAGGAAGGAGGAATTTGCCCTTTTTTCCCCTCTGCCTTACTATTAGAGCTGGGACATCACATCTCATTTTATCTTCTTCCCTTGGACTGGGATTTAAATCATTGGTCCCCTGGTTCTCAGGCCTTTGGACTGAATTACCACTAGTTTTCCTGGGTCTCCAGCTTTCAGATGGCAGACTGTGGGACTTCTCAGCCCCCATGATCATATGAACCACTCCTTCATAATAAACCCCCTTAAAAAAACACAATTATTTCCTATTGGTTCTGTTTCTCTGGAGAACTCTAATACAGAGACTTAACAGAGTTTCTTGTGTGTCTCTCTGGGAAATCCTGGGATGTGATGAGTTGTGCAGCAAGGAAGGATTTTGGGGGCTCTTTTTAACACACTCTTGCCAATAAGAAGTGTTTAGTAAAAAATTATACCTTGCTTTTGTTAGTATATTTGTTAAGAGAAATATTCTTGGGATGCGTTAATCTTTAAACTACACGAGCTGTTTTTTAAATGATTAATGATATTGTAAAGGCTTCTAACCAGAAAAAGAATCATAGCTCCATTGGCACCTAAAGGATGTTAGGAAGTAGGAAAGAGATTTTATAAGGGGAATGGAAGGACATTACTGTCTAGAATGGGGCTGGCTGCTAACTGTACACACAACATTGTTTAGCATCTTTTGATAAACCGAGTTGAATATTGCCAACCATTTCTCAAGAATTTTAAATGGGTGGGGCACCTGGCTGGCTCAGTTGGTAGAATGTGTGATTTTGGATCTCAGGGTTGTGAGTTTAAGCCCCATGTTGGATGTAGAGATCACTTAAAAATAAAAATAAAAACGAGACGCCCGGGTGGCTCAGTCGTTAAGCGTCTGCCTTCGGCTCAGGTCATGATCCCAGGGTCCTGGGATCGAGCCCCACATCGGGCTCCCTGCTCGGCGGGAAGCCTGCTTCTCCCTCTCCCTCTGCCCCTGCTTGTGTTCCCTCTCTCGATGTCTCTCTCTCTGTCAAATAAATAAAATATTAAAAAAATAAATAAAAATAAAATCTTAAAAAAAGAATTTTAAAGGGTCTTTGATTTATTTTTTCCCTTTTGATTCCAGATTTTCCGAGTTTATAAATAAATTATATTCATAAATATTTTCATTATGTTTTATTAATCTAGCACACATATACTCCTTGTTCATCATTCCTGATCAGTAGGTTGCTAGCTAGTTGATAAATTTGAAGCAAAAGCAAATATATGTGACATTTTAGTTACACCCTACAACTTTATATTAAACATGTCTTCCATTCAGTATTTTGAAATATTAAAATAGAGGTTTTAGTTTTTCATAACTGTCCTTGGGAGTCCTAGATAGGGAGATATCAGTGTATATGACTCTGGTGTTTGGATGGATTGTTCCAAAGTTTGTTGACCAGTTTTCTGTAGACATTGATAAAAAAATATTTTCTTAACTAGTCTACTGTATGTTTATGATTAAAAGTGTTATGTTGGGTGCCTGGGTGGCTCAGTCAGGTAAGCGTCTGCCTTCGGCTCAGGTCGGGATCCCAGAGTCCTGGGAATCAGTCCCACATCTGGCTCCCTGCTCAGCGGGGAGTCTGCTTCTCTGCCCCTCCCCTGGCTCATGCCCCCTCTCTCTCACTCCTGTCAAATAAATAATAAAATCTTTATAAAAAAATAAAAGTTACATTAATTGCTACAAGTTTATGAAATTATTTTATTTGGGAAAATACAGAATTAAATTTGGGAGAAGAACTAAGAAATAAGTAGAAATGTTTGTAGTTTTAAAGATTAAGGGTAGGGACGCCTGGGTGGCTCATTCGGTTAAACATCTGCGTTCAGCTCAGGTCATGATCCCAGGGTCCTGGGAGTGAGTTCTACATCGGCCTCCTTGCTCAGTCGGGGGGAGTCTGCTTCTCTCTGCCGCCACTCTTCCCCTGTGGCGTGTGTGCTCTCTCTCTGACAAATAAATAAAATCTTAAAAAAAAATAAAGATTAAAGGTATTGGTTATATGTCATAAGGCCACTGGAAAACCTATTTGCTTTTCATCTCTTTATGTAGTAATTGCCAGCATATATATAGCTTTTCACAGCTTACTTAGGTTTAGTCTCATTTCTAGTGTAACTGTGGAATGAAGAGAAATCTCTTAAAGGGAGAAGAAAAAGGTTATGAGAGGAGGTTTGCTTCAGGTGGAATCAACCAAGCTGTGTTAGCTGAGTAATAATGGAAAAGGATGAGCTTTTGGAAGAGGAAGAAAATAGGTTCTATCATGGGGAAGTTTTCAGTGCTGATCACTCAATAGCTAGCCATTTGGGGGTGAAGCTAAGTGACTTTATGGCATTCCCTGAGTGAGGGTCTCAGAGTATGGTTTTTACAATGTGTTTTGAAATTTTGTGGTTTTACAGACCATTAAGTGTCCTCTCTATTGATGTTAATCTGAAATTGACTTTCTATTTCTCAAGTTTAGTTGTTTTTTTTTTTTTTGCCTTTTTTTTATTATTATGTTACAACACTAAATATTTGGGAGGAGAGGGAACTTTGAATTAAAGCAAGTGGACAGCTTTTAAACTATTTTACCTAAAAAAGGGGTTAAAATTGAGTGAATAAATAGGCTGGACTCGTGGTGGTGATGCATCCTCATGTCTATCAATAAATCACACCTACCACAGTAGTGAGGCAACAGACAACCTATATGTTAAGTAGTATAAGGATGAGTCCCGACTTCACTTATTTATGATGTGACATTAGGGAAGTTGTTTGAAATTTTTGAGTCTTAGTTACCTTGTTTATAAAATTGGATAATAGCACTTCCTAGCGGCTCTCATATTGTTGTGAAGATCAGATAAAATGATAGAGTACAACTTTGTAAATTGTCAATCATTATACAAGTATTAGTGGTTAATACATCAAGTTCTTTTTCTGTATGCCTTGCACTGATATGAATCCAAGTCCTAGGCTCCATCTAGCTTTATGGCTCATTGGCTTCTTAGTGGGTGGATGGATGGATCCCTGGAGAAAGAGGGTGCCTCCTGGCTATTGGTGCAGATATAGGGGAGGCAGAGAATAGATTAAAAGAAGTGAAAGGAAAAAAAAAAAAGTAGACTTAGAGCCTGTCTTGCAAACTAGTAATGAGGTTAGTTTCCTGTGTAGTTGGTAAACTGATTCCAAAGCATTTTTGAAAAAGAAGTTCTAAAAAATATTTTGAAAAAGGTTACTTATTTGAGGGTTAGCAGTCATTTCTACATATTAAATATTTGTGGGAAAAGAAATTATCCTAAACAACAGGAAAACCTGTTGTTTAGGATAATTTCCATAAGGCTTTGGTTATAACTTGCACTAGAGATTAATTTTTGTGGTTTAATTTGTTCACCAAACACAAATACACCTACTGTGTGGTAGGCACCTGAGAAGTTCTGGTGTTGAAGCAGTGAGTCAGATCTGAAACCTGCCCTCAGGAAGTTCACTATCAGAGCTAAATTGTGCCAGTTTGTCAATCATTCAGCTGAAGCCTTGAGGTCTTTTGTCAAAATAAAACCGATAACATAATTAAAGGATGAAAAATTAAGCGGAAGAAAAGGTTGGAGTATGTAATTAAAAGGTCATTACTTGCATTAGCTTTATAACTCCAGGTAAAACTACCAGTTTGGATGAGATGGCAGCTCTAAAATGAGTATCTCCTTGCTATTGAAGAGTCAGCCCATCTCTCCTTTCTGTATTTGCTTCAAGCTAATTCATAATAAATGAAAAAAAAAAAAAGAGAGAACAGAGAGGCAAAAAAATCTGTGAATTTGTCATGTTCTTTGTTTTTGTTTTTTTCTGAAAAGACTCTTTAAATCTCCTTAAGGGGTCTACCATAGTCTACTGAAGGATCCAGCTGAATTCTGTTACCCTGATGAAAGTAATGCTTAGTCTCCACCCTCATCTATTATATATTCATTTATATGTTTATTTTGTGTTTCTTCCTTACTGATTGCAAGCTCCTGAAGATGGGGCTTACAGTTGTGTTCCCAGTTCCTGCTCCTCATTAAATATCTTTTGAGGGAATGAATGTTAAATATTCTTTTCAGTAAGATTAAGGTAAAAGTGAAAAATAATTAAGACAACAATTGTCTACCATAAATTAATGCTATCACATTAATTACCTTTCAAGGATTGGTTACTATCAGTGTCCATTAGATAGTTTTTAATAGGATACTGTGGTTGAATATTGTGTTTGGGATCACAAAACAGAAATTTGACCAAAAAAAGCTGAACACCAGACTTTTCTTTAGAATGTTTTTCTGTCTTAATTTTTCTTACAGGTAAAAATATGGTTAGATTGATCTTATTTTCATATGACCAATTACAAATGCAAGAACAACTTAGATTTTATCTTGTATATCTTAATACTTAATTTTTATTATGATTTTATGTGTACTACTTAAAATTTGTATTCCTGAACTAGATAAAACTTTGTTTCTCAGTACAATAATGCTGATTTTTGTGGTGTTTTGTTGAGTGTTTCACAGTTTGTATAACCTTTAATGCTATCTTGAAAGTCTTCAAGTTTGAGGAAAAATTTGGTCATGGATTTCAAAAAGTTGGAAATTTGGGGGGTACATTTTCAAGGAGGGCAGCTGCTACCATAATCTCGACTAAAAAGCCTCTCTGTGTCATTGTTAGAGACAGAACATTGTTAGATCATTTCAAGCCATCTACAGTTCCATTATAAATTCAGAAATGATATGTACCAGAAAAGTTCAATGAAACAATTCTGTGTTCAGCTTTGAAAAATTAAACTGGTTTATGATCTTTAAGTTAGTACCAGACACTTTATATACATCATCTGGAATAATTTACTGTTGTTGGTTTATTGCACTGTTTTCTCCCAATTTCCTGAGGAACCTTTTTATCTGATGCATCTGTGAAATCCCCAGTCTTGTTTTGCTTTTCACTGGAGCTCTGCATGATTGGAGAGTCCTTGGATGTTACTATGCTTAAACCTGAATTGGTTTTGCTCCTGGAACCCTGGAGCTATTTTTAGCTTGGCTATGGTTTGGCACTAGAGAGTGTGTGATTCTTTGTATTGTGACTTTTAAGGCTAGAGTTGAGTGACAACGTGCATGTGTGGAGAATGGTTTTGGAGTCACTATCATTTGAGGCTTGGAAATTATAAAACTGATTGAAGTTGTGCCGTGTTAATGGAAGAATTAAATATGAAATAAAATTTCATCTCATTTTAGTTATTACATAAATTTTGGGCAGTGATTGGTCTGATTTTAAGATATGTGTTATCCAGTGTTTCTTTAAGTCATAATATTGTACTTTAGATTAGTTCTTGATGTGTCTTCTCGAGTTTATTTGAGATGGTATATTTTTCTCAGGGTATTTAATCAGATTGCAGTTATTAATATAACAGCTATTTTTATGCCCGATGTTAATTACTAACATCTGACACATTTTCTTTTTTTTTTTTTTTTTTAAAGATTTTATTTATTTGACAGAGAGACAGCGAGAGAGGGAACACAAGCAGGGGGAGTGGGAGAGAAAGAGAAGCAGGCTTCCCGCCGAGCAGGGAGCCTGATGCGGGGCTTGATCCCAGGACTCTGGGATCATGACCTGAGCTAGAGACAGATGCTTAATGACTGAGCCACCCAGGCGCCCCTGACACATTTTCTTGAGGTAGCACCTAAGTGCTCAACACTTAAACCTTTGGAATAGTCAAATCCTGGTCAAAGCAGAAAAAGAGGAAATGGGATAGGGGGAGGTTGAAGGCAGCTTGAAAGGTGTAACAACAAAGAAAAAAACCCCTGAAATATAATGTATTTTACAAAGAGTGGGTATGTTGATTACATAAAAATTTTAGAAAAATCAATTAGGTTTCAGAGTATTTTGTAATTTATTAAAAGTGTGTTTTATGAACTAAAGCTCAGCAAGTTAATGTCTGATAACTCAGAATATTGAATCAAGTAATAGGCACTAATGCAAAATTTAGTGTGATTATCTTTGTACTGGGGCACAGAGTGTTAGTCATCTTTTTTCTACCTATCTATAAATCTTTATATACGTACATATATGTATTTTCTAATCACAAATTGAACATTCTAATTTCTGAAGAGTGTATGCTGAAGATTAAGAGCGATGGCTGGTGTCAGATTATTTGGATTTGAATCAAAGTTTTGTCACTTTAGAGCATTTTGACTTTGGAAAGTTATTAACTTTTTTGAACCTTAGTTTTCTCATCTGCGTGACTGTAAATTAATGGTACTTACGCCAGTTAAGTATTAAGTGAAATGACATGTTAAATCCTGTGAATAATGTTTCCCACAGTAACATTCAGTAAATACTAGGTTTTATTATTTCTTCAGATGTAAATAGAAAGTAATTTATTTTCATAACTTAGAATTTAGTGTTTGAAGTTGTTTTCTGTGTTCTTTGTTTCATAGTGGAGGTTTTAAAAAGTCAAATAAAACAAAGAAGTCCTCTTTGATCCAGATGATCTAATTCTTCCCTAAGTTTTTACTAACTTTCTAATTTATGTATTACGTTGAGAGCTAGATTTAGACTGAATTTCAGGAGGAAATCGAAGAGGTGATACCTGTACAATATGAATTGGTCATAACTAGAACTTTTGACTAACCGGTATATCTCTTCTATATTAAAGCTTTTACTGTAGGTGAGTGAAAGGGAAAAAGTTGTAGTACAATTTCATATTCACTGGCTTTAAAAATGCCAGTGTTACATAGTTTTCCGTTATGAGAAGTACTATGATTCTTGTCATTTTGATAAAGTTTTACGTAAAGTAGCTTTGAATTTATATAAGTTCTTTTGGATTGTTCCTTTTATAGGGAATAGGCGAGGAATGTAAAAATCCTTTGTTTAAAAAATATATATAGTGGCGTGATTTGTATTAGTATTGTGCAGTGAGTTAAGGAAAGGACTGAGGGCTATGTTATTACAAATAAAATTTGTACTTACAAGTCTAAATAATGGATACTAAGCATATACATTATTTCAATCCCTTCATACAACAGCCGCCTATCTGCATTCATCCAATAATAAACTTATACACAAGG
Organism: Leptonychotes weddellii; assembly: GCF_054177405.1. Taxonomy (NCBI): domain Eukaryota; kingdom Metazoa; phylum Chordata; class Mammalia; order Carnivora; family Phocidae; genus Leptonychotes; species Leptonychotes weddellii. The sequence continues at coordinate 51,641,213 of NC_138380.1, forward strand.
AGGGGGTGTTCCTGTTATAAAAACATTTTACTTAGCTGGAGATTACGCCATCAAAATCCTTTGTGGGTGAATCTGTATCTTTCTTTATTTTCCTTTCTGTACTTATTTTTTCCTTCTTGTTGGTGATGCTTTGTGGATGTGTTGATTATTTTCCCTTGCTTCTTTTATTATTCTCCTGTCTGTAAGCTTGCAGCTTGCCCTCTCAGGGCTTTTCCCCTAACCTTTACCCTTTCCTCCCTCTTGCCAATAAATTAAACAGGCCATTTTCATTTTTAACTTACCACGAATGGGTATAAAAATATTTTTCTGTTGTTAATTTAAGAGGTGAACAAATAAAACAGTATATATATATTTAAAACAATATAGTGCAGTATAATTTTTTTATGATGGTATGCCTCTTGTCTGAATTTATCTTCATTAAAGAGACTCGTGATCTCTGAGTTAATGAACACTGTTGAGCTTTGTTTTTTTATTGTGAATTAAAAGGATCTTTTAGTACTTTCAGGGTCATTGTTTTGATACTGAGTTGTTACTGTACAGCTGTTAGGAATGTGAAGGAAATTTATATGTATCTGTGCCAACTCTAGAACATACCCTAGAAGTTATCTGAATACTATTACTTACAAAATCTACATCAGATTTTTAAAGACTACAAGGGATTTAGGATGTTAGTGTCAGTTTAGTTACTTCAGGTTTTTCTGATAAATTGAATTTTTGAATCTCAATAAATCACTTTTATTTTATTATTCAAACATTGTGTGTAGAATCTTGCCCATCCCCTCCCCGCTTCCTTTAAAAAAAGTCTACTTGAGAGTCAGTGTAAAATAACGGTTCAAAACATGCTTGAATTTTAAACCAAGCTCAGTTCATGGCCCAGTTCTATGAGTTAGCTGTTTCCTCATCTGTAGAATAGAGTTAGTAATATAACTTATGTCAGAGTTGTTGTGAGAAATATATATAAAGTGGTTAGCAAAGGTCCTAGCCAATACGAAGCACGTAGTAAATGGTGGCTCTGACTGTTGTGTTAGGGGATGCTCCTTTTCATAAGAAGAAACGGTAGAAGATTGGTGAGAGTTCATGGCTAGGCTTTGCATTAAAGATCTAGGTCTCTCAACTGTGATAGGCTTGTGTTGTTTTGATTTACCCTTGGATGATGTATGATGGGAGAAAGCAAAAGTTGAGTTTGAATATTGAAACTTGCATTCGTGTATTGTTCCAGTCATGTGTGAATGAGAGAAGAGGGGCCGTTTAGGAATATGGCCTGATTTGTCTTGCTTTTGTGCCTGTGAACTGCTGTGCTAAAAGTTTTGTGGATTTTAGTAGAGGAACACTTTTGTACTTGGAAATCTTCAGGTGTATTAGTTAAATTCATTCTTTATAATTCATTTTTGTCAAAGGCACTGAATATGAATTGCCATGTAACTAAGCTTATTTTTCAGTATGAGGTAATGATAGAGAATGGTCTTGATTTTCTTAAAAAAGATTTTATTTATATATTCGTTTATTTATTTAGAGAGCATGCATGCGCATGTGGGAGAGCCAGGGGAGGGGCAGAGGGACAGAGAGTATCTCCAGTAGGATCCAGGCTGAGCAGGGTAGGGCTTGATTTCAGGACCCTGAGATCATGACCTGAGCTGAAATCAGGAGCCACCCAGCTGCGCCAGAAAATGGACTTGATGTTTGAGAATCTTTATGTAGTATAATGTGGCCCCAAAAAGGTAGGTAGACAGTAGACCGATTGTTGGGTTAGAAAAGCCTAGTGCAATACTGTATTATATTAGAACAATACATTTTATATTTTAGTTTAGTGATATAGTAAGGTATTCATGGAATAGGAAGAAAATTACTGAGAAACCTGGACATTCAAGATTTTAATTTTTTTTTTTTTTTTAATGTTTTCTTTCTGGTCTTGAGGAATATAGTGGAATAATGCCCTCTTCCCCAATAAAACATTTCCATCGTTGTTTCAAGAAATGTAATGAATTAAGACACTCTCCATTATTTAGAAAGAACATCTTTAAAATTATTTATAGAAATATATAAAATATATATAAAGTATATATAAAATATATAATTTTAATCAATTTTTTAAAGTGCAGTTTTTCAAACATACAGAAACCTTGGAAAATAATGCTTTTAGCACTCATGTACCAAGTACCTGTATTGTTAACATTTTGTCATATTTGCTTTATTTCTGACTCTTCTGTGTGTTATTTTTGTTGTTGTAGCTGAATCATTTTAAAGTAAATTGCAGATATTATGTCACTTCTCCTCAGAATACTCTCATAATCTCCCAAGAGTATGGATTTTTTTTTGGCTTTTTAAGTTTTATTTTAAGGGGTGCCTGGGTGGCTCAGTCGTTAAGTGTCTATCTTCGGCTCAGGTCATGATCCCAGGGTCCTGGGATCGAGCCCCGCATCGGACTCCCTCCTCCGCAGGAAGCCTGCTTCTCCCTCTCCCACTCCCCCTGCTTGTGTTCCCTCTCTCGCTGTGTCTCTGTCAAATAAATAAAATCTTTTTTAAAAAAAGTTTTTATTTTAATTCCAGTACAGTTAGCATACAGTGTTATATCAGTTTCAGATGTACAATATGGTGATTTAGCAATTCCAAAATTACCTGGTGCTCATAATGACAAGTGTACTCCTTAAGCTCCATCACCTGTTTAACGCACCTCCCCTTTGAAACCATCAGTTCTCTCTAATGGTGAGTCTCTGTTTCTTGATTTCAACCCTCCTCTTTCCGCTTTGCCTGTTTGTTAAATAACACACATGAGTGAAATCATAGGGTATTTGTCTTTCTCTGACTTATTTCACTTAGCATAATACCCTCTAGCTCCATCCATCTCATTGCAAATGGCAAGATTTCATGCCTGGATAAAATTCCATATATTATATATGCACACATTTCACATTTTTATCCATTAATCAGTCGATGGACACTTGGGTTGCTTTCATATCTTGGCTATTGTAAATAATCCTATGATAAACGTAGGGGTGAATATATCCCTTTAAATTAGTGTTTTTGAATTCTTTGGGTAAATACCCGGTAGTGTGATTGCTGGGTTATAGGGAGGTTCTATTTTTAACTTTTTGGGGTACCTCCATACTGTTTTGCAGAGTGGCTGCACCAATTTGCATTCCCACCAGCAGTGCACTAGGATTCCTTTTTCTGTACATCCTCACCAACACGTGTTGTTACTTGTGTTGTTGATTTTAGCCATTCTGACAGGTGTGAGGTGCTATCTCATTGTGGTTTTGATTTGCATTTCCCTGATGGTAAGTGATGATGAACATCTTTTCATGTGTCTGTTGGCCATCTGGATGTCGTCTTTGGTGAAATGTCTGTACATGTTTTCTGCCCATTTTTCAATTGGATTATTGGGTTTTTGGGTGTTGAGTTGTGTAAATCTTTTTTTTTTTTAAGATTTTATTTGAGAGAGAGTGAGTGAGAGAGAAAGCATGAGTGGGGGGAGGAATAGAGGGAGAGGGAGAAGCAGACTCCCTGCTGAGCAGGGAGCCTGCCTCTGGGCTCCATCCAGGAACTCCAGGATCATGACCTGAGGCCTAAGGCAGAGGATCAGTTGACTGAGACTGAGCCACCCAGGTGTCCCAGAGTTGTGTAAATTCTTTATATATTTTGCATACTAACCTTTTATCAGATATGTCATTTGCAGATATCTTCTCCCATCCCATGGGTTGCATTTTAGTTTGTTAATTGTTTCCTTCTCAGTACAGAAACTTTTTATTTTGATGTAGTCCCAGTAGTTTCTTTTTGCTTTTGTTTCCCATACCTGAGGAGACATAACTAGAAAAAAATTGCCATGGCTGATGTCAAAGAGGTTATTGCCTGTGTTTTCTTCTAGGATTTTGATAGTTTCCTGTCTCACATTTAGGTCTTTCATCCATTTTGCGTTTGTTTCTGTGTATGGTGTAAGAGTGGTCCAGTTTCTTTCTTTAACATGTTGCTGTGCAGTTTTCCCAACACCATTTGTTGAAGAGATGGTCTTTTTCCCATTGGACGTTCTTTCTTGCTTTGTTGAAGATTAATTGACCATATAGTTGTGGGTTTATATCTGGGTTTTCTGTTCTGTTGATCTATATGTCTGTTTTTGTACCGGTACCATACTGTTTTGATTACTGCAGCTTTGTAATATAATTTGAAGTCCGGAATTGTGATGCCTCCAGCTTTGCTTTTCTTTTTGAAGATTGCTTTGGCTATTTAGGGTCTTTTGTGGTTCCATACAAATTTTAGAATTGTTTGTTCTAGTTCTGTGAAAAATGTTGTTGTATTTTGATAGGGATTGTATTAAATGAGGATTTAAAAAAGTATACAGCATTATTGTCACACCTAATAAAATTACCAATAATTTCCTTTTATCATTGAATATTCACTATATTAAGATTTCCTCAGTTTGAACCAGAATCTATTCCAGCAATATCATTGTTAATATATTTAATCCAGAATAGGTAATCTCTTCATCTTTCTTTCTCCTTCTTCTCTTTTTCCTCTTTCTCATCCTCTTTTTCCTCCTCATTGTTGTGAATAATTGTCCTGTGCATTAGGATGCACACAGCAACATCCTTGGCCTCTGTGCTAGTACCTTCTTCTTAACCTCCCCCCCCCCCCACCTTTTGATAACCAAAAATGGCTTCATATGTTGTTAAATGTTTCCTGGGGAGCAAAGTTGTCCCTGGCTGGGAGCCACTGCATTAAAGGTAG
>NC_138380.1:51646031-51753551 GCF_054177405.1 Leptonychotes weddellii
CTACAGTTCACTCAAAGGGTATAATTCAGTGACTTTTAATACAGAGAATTACACCTCCATTGCTGCAATAAGTTGTAGAACTCATTACTCCCAAATAGAAAAACCCTCACCCTTTAGCCATCATTCCCAAATCTTCCTTCTTTGAGCCCTAGGCTATCACAAATACCTCGCTATGGCTTTGCCTATTCTGAACATTTTATATGAATGGAATCAGAATATGTAGCTTTTGTGACTGGCTTCTTTCACTTAGCATGTTTTCAGGGTTCATACATGTTGTAGCATATATCAGTACTTCAGATTTCTTGTATTGCCTAATGATATTACATTGTATAGGTACACCACATTTTGTGTATCCTTTGATCTGTTGGTAGACATGGGGTTATTTCCATTTTTGTGCTATTCTGAATAAAGCTGGTGTGAACACTTGTGTACAAGTTTTTGTATGGACATGTTTCATTTCTCTTGGGATGTGTGGTAGGAATGGAATTGCTGGATCATATGGTAACTATGTTTAACCTTTTGAGGAACTGTGAACTGTTTTCTAAAGCACCTACACCATTTGACATTCCCACCAGCAATATAGGAAGTTTCTAGTTTCCACATCCTTGATATTATTTGTTATCTCTCTTTTTGAGAGATAGCTGTCTGGTAGGTGAGAAGTGGTATCTCATAGTGGTTTTGATTTGCGTTTCCCTTACGCTTAATGATGTTGAACATCTTTTCGTGTGCTTTTCATGACCATTTATCTTCATTGGAGAAAACGTGTATTTGAATCTCATGCTCTTTTAAAAATTGGGTTGTCTTTTTCTTATTTAGCTTTAACAGTTCTTTGTATATGTAGAGGTTCGTTATCAGATATTTAATTTACAAGTATTTTCTCCTGTTCTGTGTGTTGGCTTTTCATTTTCTTGATGGTATCATTTGAGTGCAAAATTTTCTGATTTTGATATAGGCCAATTTATCTTTCTTTAGTTGATTGTGCTTTTGGTGTCAAAAGGTATTTACATTTTGCAATGTATTTTTTGTAGTTATCTTCAAGAGATAGTATTACTAGTATTGCATAATCGAGACCAAGTAGATAATAGTAGAGCTGAAATTAAGTTGTTGCAGTTTTCTCCAACTTGAATTTTTAAAAATTTTTTGTGAATTTAGTATCATGGAGATGGTGTGTATGTGTTTATAGAAGACTTTACTGAAATTTGAGGGTGATGAAGAGTTGGGTTTACATTGTGCAGTGTTGAGGGGCGCCTGGGTGGCTCAGTCCTTAAGTGTCTGCCTTCGCCTCAGGTCGTGATCCCAGGGTCCTGGGATCAAGCATCTGGCTCGCTGCTCAGTGGGGAGCCTGGTTCTCCCTCTCCCACTCTCCGTGCTTGTGTTCCCTCTCTCGCTGCATCTCTCTCTGTCAAATAAATAAATAAAATCTTTACATTGTGCAGTGTTGGATAATTAACAACCACTATGCTCTTTAGTGGGGAAGCTAACTACAGTGACCTGAAATTCTGCGGTGTTCCTGTTTTCAGTTGCCCTGTTGAGTGTTCTTCATGGTTAGTCACACCCCTGGAGGAGGAAGAATCCTCCCAGAGCAGAGACACCATGTATTTCCAACCTTGCCCTCTTTGCCCCTGTAATTTGCTTACTGCCCCTCGCTAAATTCCTGGCTGCATTATCTCGTGATAATTGCAGTGCTTATCCCATTATTTTTTTCTCCTAGCACATTTTGAGTCTCTAGGTCTTAACTTTGGAGATCCTTTATTAGGCTGGCTTGTTTCAGCATCACTCTACGTCCAAGAATGTTACTCTTGAGGATCATCTCTGTTTATGGTCCAGCTGCCTTTTCACAGTCACTTGCAGCAGTGTCTGCCTTCATCACCTCCATCTTCCTAATGTCATACTTCCTACTAAACGTTTTAAAATTCTTATTAACTACTTAAATAATTACACCTTGGCAATATACAAATAGTATTTTTTTAAAGATTTTCCACATGCAAATCTGTTTTAAAGGACATGTGTGTGTTAAGCTATTTCCTCCTTATTACCATAATTTGACCAACTATATGCCTTGCATCTCAAGGATGTTTCATATTTTTTGCTTAGAGGAGTACAAATGTTATGACAGCCTTTATGATCATAGTTTGCTAGAAATAAATGTTAGTAATAGTGTATTCATTTAAATATTTTAAGTGAATTGTTAATTGAATGCTAATAAAATCAATTAAGGATATGGTGTGTCTTTTGTAGGAAAAGTAGTATGTGCAATCTAAAAATAATGAAGTATTATTTGCACTATAACATGATTTTTGAAAAGTAAACCAATGCAGAAGCATATTTAGTAAAAGTATTGTTTGCTTTTTCCATTTTCAAAACCGTATTTACTTCCATACCTTTCTCTATATTTAAACACACAAGAGAATTTTCTTAAATTTGTAAAAATAAGGTTAAGGTAGTGATGTGAATTACCTTTTCTTGCTTTGATAAGTTTCTGAATTGTTTATCTAATTTTTCCAATGATTCTTGTTTGTTAGTATACTTTATACTGTTATCTTCCCCCTACCCTATAGATAGCAGTTACTCAGTGAACTGATTTGACACAGAAACCAAGGATAAGTGGAACCTAAGTGTTAAGATGCCAGTTGATGATCAGAAAGGAAGACAAACTGTTGAAGATTATTACTAGGAAAAAAAAAATCTTGATTTATATAACATTGATTTGATGATTGATCAGAATACTGTGTGTTCAGTATATACTACTGAGAGCATACTGCATGTGCCAAATGTTATACTTGGCACCAAGAATACATCAATGAACAAAACATACACAGTTTATGTCCTCATGAGACTTATAGCCTATGGCATATATCAGGAAATAAACAAACAATTTCAACATAATGTGATAAATGGGGATATTGGCAAGAGAGTGGTTGAAATGGTGAACTGTGGAGTCCGGTGTAGATAGGGAAGTGGATACAGAAGTGGGCTAAATAAGGAGAAAGTAGAAGAATCAAGTGTCTGCAACTCCGAATGACAAAAATAGATACAGTTGGTATAACTAATTTAGAGCTGGAAGATTGTAGTCAGAGAATAAGATAATTAATTTTCACATTTCCCATTCAGAGAAGACAAGGTGATGATGAAGTCTAGAGTGTGGTCTTACAGTGGCTAAAGTAGAGTTGCACTGGAAGTTGGCAAAGGTGAAATATTAATGATGTTAAAAGTAGAGTGATGAATGGATTATCCATATGTATATTAAATGATTCAAGGTTATGTAGTACTTGGGATAGAGAAGAATGTTGAGTGTCATGTATCAGGAGTTTCGAATGAACAGTTAGGCGTGCCTTCGAGATTAGTAGTTCCTCCCTGTGACCATGTTGAAATAACTTTGGGAACTTAACAAACTACTAATGCTCTTACCTTAATTTTGCTGCACCTCGGAAATCCTAATAGCTAGCTCTCATCCCCAGCTCTTCTGATTTAATTTGTGTGTGGTGTAACTTGGGCAATGGGACTTTAAAATCCCCCCAGGTAATTCCAAGGTGCAGGAATTGCACAGGGACAGAGGTTCTTACAGGAAACTGACTGGGAGTTATGATTGAGACCATGACCCTGCATTAAAAAGTCGGAGTAAGTGATAAATGAAAAAATAAGCAGCCTTTGAGAGAAGTGACTTTTATTTAAAGCAAATAGTGAAGTTTTTGAGGATGTAGGTGTGTGTTTTTTGTTTGTTTGTTTGTTTAACCATGGAACAGCGTAAACCTAGAGGAAAGCTTTGGGTGGGAGGGAAGCAGTGGGAAGTTGGATAATGGAGGAAAAAGCAAGAACAGTACAGTGGTTAGTGTACAAGAGAGTACTGATAACTGAATACATTTATCTTGGTAGTGACCAAACATAACAGGGCATAGTGAGTTCAGAATTGATGTGGAAAATATATTCATTCCATAGTGGGTGACAGTTGCTAATTGGGTAAATGGTTCTCAGGAGTCAGTTTTGACCTTGATGGGTTGAACATCATAGGAAACGCTAGCCTTGTACCCTTCTCTTTGTTATGGGGTAATGGGGTTTGGACTGATTGAGCAAGATCTGTGGAGAGACCCAGAGTTCTGGGCTGTTGTTCCACAGGTTCCCTGGGGAGCAGTTAGAGGCCTGGTTTGTTTGTTCTGACACTGGCAGGTGGCAGCTTTGGAGTGTCAAGGCTTGGTCCATTCTGCATAGCATAGTTCTGCACACTCACTCTGCTGCTTATGTGTGTTTGGCACTCTGCTGTACCTAACACCGGCAAAACCTTTACTCTTTCTTTTACTCTTGATGCTTTTCAGAATGATTGTAATTGTCCAGTTTCAGATTTGTGTACAGCTCTTGATGGGTTTTATTTTTTCCCAGTGTGCAAGAATTGGAGTAGACTTAGAAATTGGCAAACTTCCCCTTATTTATACGTTTGAATTTTATTTTTTGTTTTTTTTTTTTAAAGATTTTATTTATTTATTTGAGAGAGAGAATGAGAGAGAGAGAACACATGAGAGGGGATAGGGTCAGAGGACGAAGCAGACTCCCTGTCGAGCAGGGAGCCCGATGCGGGACTCGATCCCGGGACTCCAGGATTTTCTTGCACTGTTAAAACTTGGAAAATGTGATCATCAGACCTCCCTGTCACAGAGTGCAGCAAATTCTTCTTTTAAAATTAAAGCTTTTCAAATTATAATACTTGCAGTCTGAAAGAGCTACCCTAGTTATGCATATGTACTGTGAAATTAGTTTTGAATGAAGAGTTGATTCAAAACATTTAAAAATTTTTTCAGTGTATTTTTGGTCAAAATAAGGTAAGTAGTTATGTAGTAAATTTAATAACAGCTTGATGTAGAGATAAGAAAATTGTATGCTAAGTGGAAAACAAGACTTGCATAATTATAGTGTATCATGTTAACTAGTAATTAAAATCCATGTGCTTTTACTAAGCAAAATATATGTCATGATTAAAGCTTTTATGCTTTGTTTAATTAGATGATTTTTCATACAGTGATCTTACTTCATATGTGCTTAAATTATGAAACTAAAAGTAATTTTTTGAGGCTATGACACCAAGTAGATGAAGCCTATGATAGGTCATGGGGATTTAGGGTACATCAAAAGGATGCTTGTAACAGCTGGGTTATTACATGCATTTTTATATCTTTTGTATTCATTGTTTTCAAATGTACTTATCAAGGTGGAAATTGAGGCACAGTTATGCTAAATAGTGCTCCTTCTCCTTTTCTTTTTGGATTGCATTCATTGGCTTTCCTGATATTAAGGTGGATATGAATGGTATCCATTTTTCTAAAAGTCAGTTGATATTTATTTAAAAACTACACAGCAATTCAGTTGTCTTAGTCATCTGTGGTTTTATCTCACAGTTCAGTGTTTTTATTTTTTTGTAAATATTTTATTTATTTATTTGACACAGAGAGACACAGCGAGAGAGGGAACACAAGCACGGGGAGTGGGAAAGGGAGAAGCAGGCTTCCTACTGAGCAGGGAGCCCGATGTGGGGCTCGATCCCAGGACCCTGGGATCATGACTTGAGCGGAAGCCAGATGCTTAACGACTGAGCCACCCAGGCGCCCCGCTCACAGTTGAGTTTTAACAATACAGATTCAGATGATTCATAGGAATGTTAAGATTTTTCTTTGGCTGTGATAGCTGACATCTTTTGGCTTGAAATTCTAGGCCAAAATGATTTCTCCTCTACTGTTTGGTGGGAAATTCTGGTAACTCAGGTCAGCATTTGTTATGTTGGAGTATATCCAGAGCTGCTTCCTGAGGAAACCTTTGGCTTTGTTTATTTGTCTTTGCTGTTTTCTCCACCTTATAAAAGTAGGGTTGGGGCGCCTGGGTGGCTCAGTTGGTTAAGCAACTGCCTTCGGCTCAGGTCATGATCCTGGAGTCCCAGGATCGAGTCCCGCATCGGGCTCCCTGCTCAGCAGGGAGTCTGCTTCTCCCTCTGATCCTCCCCCCCTCTCATGTGCTCTCTCTCTCTCATTCTCTCTCTCAAATAAAAAAAAAAAAAAAAAAAATCTTTAAAAAAAAAAAGGGTTGAGAACACTAGTCTCTTTAATTTTTATGGTTTATTTGACTTATAGGTGTATGTGGATTAACTCTAAATCAGAAAGCTAGACAACCAACACGAAGCGATCTCAGGCTGTATGGTCCCAAAGCCCAAAAGAATTGATACTCTTTAATTTAGAGTTAAATTTGGAGTTAATTTAGTCTAACCTCTCTTCTAGATTGTCTTTCATCTATTTTTTATTTGTTTATAATTGTGGTTAGATTCTCTAATTTCTGCCCTTGGATATAGTTTGATTGCTAGAAAACTATAATCTTAGAACACATTAGTTTTACTCTTTGCAGAATTGCCTTCATTGAATTGACTTTTAATGTTTATGTCCACTTCTATTTAAAGTCATTATGAGAAGCAATTTTGTTAAACTTTCTAATGACTTTCCTGCACAACTGTTGTTGAGAACATTAACCAGTACTTCATGCTTTGTTTTTCAGGTAAATTCCTATATGATACAATTCTTTAAAAATTCAGAGCTGCAGATATAGAGTACCAGTTAAATGAGAGGAACCTTGGATATCATCTGTTTCCAACCTGTTTACAGATGAAGAAATTGAGGCTCAGAGAGGTCAGCTATAAGTAGCTGGCCTAGAACCCGGGTCTAGAAATTGTGTCTTCTAACAACTGACCCAGTTTTTTTTTTTTTTTTTTAATTTTTAAAAAATTGAGGAGAACTTGAAATTGACATAACAGAGTTAACCATTTTAAAGTGAACAATTCATTGGCATTTAGTACAGTCACAGTCTTGTGCAACCACCACCCTGTCTAGCTCCAAAACATTTTCATCACCCCAAAAAGAAGACTGTATTCATTATAGTTGCTCCCCATTTTCTCCCTATTCCCTCACTTCCCAGAGGTTGGCATCTGTCATCTGCATTCTGTTTCTATGGATTTATCTATTCTAGATATTTCATATAAATGGAATCATACAATATTTGACCTTGTGTGTCTGGCTTCTTTCATTTAGCACAATGTATCCATGTTGTAGCATGTATCAGTACCTCATTCTTTTTTTTTTTTTTTTAAAGATTTTATTTATTTATTTGACAGAGAGAAACACAGTGAGAGAGGGAACACAAGCGGGGGGAGTGGGAGAGGAAGAAGCAGGCTTCCCCTGAGCAGGGAGCCCGATGTGGGGCTCGATCCTGGGACCCCTGGGATCATGACCTGAGCTGAAGGCAGACGCTTAACGACTGAGCCACCCAGGCGCCCCTACGTCATTCCTTTTTTATGGCCGAATAATACTCTTCTGTATGTAGATACCATAATTTGTTTATCCATTCATTTGTTGATGGACGTTTGGGCCACTTCCATCTTTTAGCTATTATGAATAGTGGTGCTGTGAACATATATGTGCATGTATTTTGAGTTTTCAGTCCTTTGGGGTATATACCTAGAAGTGAAATTTCTGATCATATGGTAACTGTTTCATGTCAGACCTTATCATTTTACATATCCCCCAGTTTTGTTTGTTGTTTGCTTCCCCTCTATTCCACTATGGTAAGATCATGGTGGCTTGAAAAGAAAATGAGCCAAAGAAGAGTTTTGTTTTGTTTTTTTTTTAAAGGTATGAGCTCTCACTTGATAGGGCTTAAGCAGATTTTCAACCATGTTTATTTTTTTTTCCTAGTTGTTTATTGGTTTATTGAATTTTATTTTGGTTTGTTCTTTTCGTTTAAACTGAGTTGAAATTGTACTTCTTCTTTTCCCTTACAATATTTATGTTCTTAGAACCTTTGAGAATGATTTTAGAAGTCTAAATAAATGTCAGTTTATTTACTATCATTTATTTATCAAAATAACATGGAAATAATCAGAAAGAATAAATAACAATGGTTATTTTGGGTACTTTGGGTACTGTCAAGAAGTTATTTGTAGGTTTTAATGGCCTGGAGTACAGGTCAAATTTCTGTGTCTTCCACTTGTGTTTTGGGGATCAATTGGCAAGGCTTGGCAGTTTGTTTTTTTATCTCAAAAATTTTGGGACCATCCCATCACTTTAATGTCTTTATTAAAACAGTGCTTTGTATTACACTTGGTAGATGGATTTTTTAGAAGATTTTAAGTAAATGCTTAAGATGGGTTAAATAGTCCTCAAATCTCTTAAGTTTTTGAGGTAAGGCTGATTTTGATTTAGTTGGACTAAATAATGACCCTCTGTCATTATTGAAGTCTGCCAATTTTTTTCAGTATTTCATTTTTTATTTCATTTTAATTGTCATAAAATGGCCCTTACTAAATTATCTCTTTTCCAAGAAAGAAAAAAAAAAGTTAAGCTAATGTCAACTCTGGAAGAAGACTTAATTGAGTTTTCCTGTTAACAGAGAAAATTTCTTACTCCAAATAAGAGTATAAACCTATATTTATAGTCCATGAGGAAAGAATCTGAAGGTCATTATTATTATTATTATTATTTTTGCTTTAGTTTTAGAAGCTAGAGATCTAACAGGTACACAGAATGCATTTATTTAGCTTTATGAAAAGTATTAGGTATGTTAGGCTTTTTTTTTTTTTTTTTAACATGCAAAGCATGGAATTACTTTAGATGACAAGAATTTTATTATAAAGATACATGATGGAATCAGTAAAATAAGAGCTTTATTAGATATTCATGCTTCACAATAGAACAGACATGGCTGCCCTGCCTGGCTAGCTACCTGGTTACCTTGTGACCGACCCTCTTTAGAATTAGACGTTTGTTAATCCCTGTGCTAGTGCTTTGCTATTACAGTTAACTTTCTGTTACTGTGTTACTGTTGCTTTTATCCCTCTTAGCACCAACTGACAGTTTTAAGAGAAGATCTTATTGGTCACATGAGAGTCACCATTTTCTCTAGGCTGTCTGTGTTATTTGATAGGGCTTTACTGCCAGGCCATGTTACAGAACATTAAATCAGCTATAGAAATCCACCGTTATAGCTGTCTGTGGTCCTCCATGGTGGGGGTCATTTATGTGATTCAGAGCGTGGTGCTGTATTCTTACGGAATCCCTCAGAAGATCATTTAAGGTATGGTAGGCAGGCATTTTTGAGCAAAGTCCAAGAAGGAAGGCAGTGTATCAGGTGAGTACCTTGCTTGTCTAGAAAGGAAGTTTCATAATTTGACATAGTTACTACATTTGCTTTGGGTGCTGCTTTATGGATTTCTGGGGTCTTAGGAGAAAGCCATTTTATGCTCCCAAGTTTACATCTTTCATGTAGTTAGAAAAATTCACAAGACACTTCCAAAGGGTTGCTTTAAGAGTATATATATCTTTGAATTTGTTGTTATGTGTACACATGTACACACCCCTCACACGATCATTGCAAGTTAATTTTTAAGCCATTTAAGTATAGGAGGTCTATAATCCAATTCTGTCTCTTCAAAGTGAGTAAACAAAAGTTGAGAGCATTTCGATTGCCCAGATTTGCATGATGTCTTAGAGCAGAGCTATGATTAGAAGCCAGAATTCCTAACTACTTCTGTGTTAAAGTTTGTAGTGCCTATTTAGTGACTTAGAAAAAACAAAAACGGCTCTGTGTTCCTGGCATTTATCTAATCTTATTTAGGACTTTCCAGTTGGGAATCTTGATTGTAAGGAACAGAAATATACCTCCATTACCTCATATAAAAAGGAGAATTCAGGGAAGTAAAATGGAATGCAGCTGGTCCTATGGGAACTAAAAAGCTAAGGTCTCAACTCTCTGTTTCCCTCTCTTCCTCTCCCTCCCTCTCTCCTTCTTTCCACCCCCCTTTCTTTCTCACTCCCTCCCACTTTCTTTTTCTCTCTTACAGGTAACTACAAAGTCTCTCATCTCAGCTTTTCAGAATGTATTTGCTTCATTTTCAGTTTTTCTCTCAGTTGGCTTCCTTGCTTACTTATTGGCCTATATGTCCCTTAAAATGGCCACCCCAGCCCCAAAATGTACGTATTTTTCAGGTTCATTGCCCATCATTGACTGGCTACAATTTGTACATTTTCAAGTTACTGAGAGAGAGAGCCTAGTCAGATCATTGATGGAGCCAGGTCTCACAAGGTATACATTGTCTGTTAAACAGTAAGTTGGCTTCCTTTGTGTTAGGTGTACACATACCTGGTCTAGACCAGGGTGAATTTGGGAGGGGGGAAAGGTAGATAGGATAGTATGATTCTTGGGGCTTGTGGATAACAGGATGGGATAGGCAGATGAAACCTGCCTTTTACAGATGTAACAATTACTGGTTTTGTATTTCAAACAAAAACTGGTTTGTTTTATAAACTCCTAAATAGGTCTTACATTTGGATGACAAAGACTGAACAGATCTTAGCATGGGACATCATATCCTATACATTTGTGCATTGCTAAGTTCATTAATTGTAAATGAATCTCTGAAGTCATAACTCTCAAGTTATCACTTCTAGATACATGCTTCTAGGGGATATTTCTTTTTAGCTCTCCGCCCCTTTTTTTTGTCAGATTGTTTATCGTATAACAAAAAGGGTCTCCTCCTGAATTCATTCATGTATTCATGCATATCACAGACTCTTTGAATTGTATTACATTCTAGGAATCTTGCTAGCTGTGGGGAGATGAAGTTGAACATGGTACATTCCCTGTCCTAAAAGAAACTTTAAATTTTGGAAACAGCTGTCCCTCTTGCAATTAATTAGAGGTTCAGCTCTCTTTGTACCTTTGAGTCACATCTATCTCACCTGTACTCTTTTTCCTAGATATTTCCCTAGAGCCCAACATGCCTGCAAATCTCTTCCCGTTCATTCCTAAACCTACTGCAGTGCGGTTCTATGTTACTAATGTATTGATCCTGCTCTCAGTAAAATCATCAGTTACCTTCTAGTTGTCAAGTTGTCAAGTCCCCTGGATATTTACTAGTTTATATGTTACTGAACTATTCTCTAGCTTTTGGATACTGCTGATTACTTCTTTCTTGGGGAGATACTGTTCTCATAGCTTCTGGGACTCCACCCATTCCTGATTCTTTTTATACCTTTCTAAGCATGCCTTCTCAGTCGTCATTATGGGCTTTGTTTTTCTTTTTCTGCCCCTTAAAATATTTCAGTATTTCATTCTTGACTTGCTGATCTTGATCTGCTTCATTCCAATTTGTAAGATTACTGTTTGTAACTTCAAATTCTATATCTCTAGCCAGAGTATTCCCTTGAAAATAACTTATATTACTATATCCAGTTGCTTGCTGGCTACCTTCACTTGAGATCTTGTATATTACCCTTGACATGTCCCTTAGTGAACTTGACTCCTTCATCCACAAAACAAAACAATAAACACACTGTTCCCCAACCCTGTTCTCACGTATGTTGTTTGGGGTGACTCTCTGTTCAGTCAGTTATTACTCAAGCTTAAAAAGCTATGATGATGGCTTTTTCTCATGCTCCATGCAGTTAATCACAACATCTATTGGTTGAGTCATATAGATACTTCTCCAGTTTATAGACTTTTGTGCATGCCTACTACCTTTGCCATATTTCTGGCTTTTAGGTAATATGACATAATTGCCCTCCTTAGGTTTTTCTGCCTCCGGGTTTGCCTGTTTCAATTTGTGCAGGTAGTTGATAGAATGGTTTAAACTTGTATATCCCATATGCTTCTCACAATCTACTTTTTAAAAACAACCTTCATTGGCTTCCCCATGGAAGTGTTTCTTGCTTCAGTGCCTACTCCTGTTGTCTTCTCTTTAGCAGTTTCCCTGTTCTTTATCTGGCTATGTTCTTTTACCCTCTGAGAGTGGTCTTAGGTATCACCTTTTCTGGATACTTCCTCTGATTTGCTGTCCTTTCTTCCCTTCGTGCTGGGTCAGATCACATGCTCCTTCTTAGTGCCTTGTATTAGCTGATGCATGCTGTTGTTTTATATTTATATATGTGATTCTCTTCCACAAGACTGTGAGCTTCTTGAGGCCAAGAACAATGCTTATCTTTTAAATCACAGAGCCTGGCTACAGTGGGCATATGATAGACCTCAGTAAGTGTTTTTTTGTTTTGTTTTGTTTTTTTTAAGATTTTATTTATTTGAGAGAGAGTGAGCAAGAGAGAGGGAGAGAGCGCGAGTGGGAGTAAGGGGCAGAGGGAAGGGGAGAAGCAGACTCTCACTGAGCAGGAAGCCTGACACAGGACCCTGGGATCATGACCTGAGCCCAAGGCAGATGCTTAACCGACTGAGCCACCCAGGTGCCCTCTCAGTAAATGTTTGATCAATGAATGAAGGAAACTTCCAGTCTAGAAAAGGCAGATATACATAAATAACTCTGTAGAATTTTAAATAGTGCTATGGAGGCAGAGAATGCAAGGACTGAACGTTCTATCTGCTGAGAGAGATGTGCTTATGAGGGAGGATTTATTTGATGGAATATGTAAGTTTGAGCTAGTTCTTGAAGGCAACTTGATAGAGATTCTTGCTAAACAGGAAAGGTAATCCATACTAGAGGATAGACACAGGAGAACAAGTTGTGCTTATGGAATAACTAGGTATTTCAGAATCTTTTCTAAAGGTCATTTTAACAGTAAGGAGGATAGAATAGAGGGGAGGCAGGAATTGTAGTCTTGCAGGCTATAATAAAGGTCTTGTCTAAGGCTTTAGTGGTGAAGAGGGGAGGTCCCAAGAGATATTTAGGATATAAAGTATAATTAGTTGGATGTGACAATTCCAAGAGGGGACAGTCCAAGATAACTTTGAGATTTATCTTTTCAGTAATTGGATAGGCACTGATGCTCCTTTTAAGGAAGGGAATATAGGAGATATTTAGGGTATGTAATGAGTTTATTTTTGGACATGATGAATTTGAGGTACCCATGAGAAATTTAGGCAGAAGTGTTACGTATGCAGTTCAGTGTAAGTTTTAGACACTCAAGAGGCATATTTGGGCTGGAGGCATAGTTTTTTTGTTGTTTTTTTTTTTTTTTAAAGATTTTATTTATTTATTTGAGAGAGAGTCAGAATGAGAGAGAGCACATGAGAGTGGGGAGGGTCAGAGGGAGAAGCAGACTCCCTGCCGAGTAGGGAGCCCGATGCGGGACTCGATCCAGGGACTCCAGGATCATGACCTGAGCCGAAGGCAGTCGCTTAACCAACTGAGCCACCCAGGCGCCCCTGGAGGCATAGTTTTGAAAGTCAGAGTACATATGAGGCAGTGAAAAGTAGTAGATTAGAAAACAAGATTATTCAGGGATTACATACGTAGAAGACTCTACGAAAGTGAAAACAGTATCTTGGGAATTGCAGGCTTTTTTTTTTTTCCCCCTTTAAAGATGATCAAGGGCATACTTGCAAAGCAGTATTAATTTTACTTGATCTCTTTTATTTCCTTTTATTCTTAACCACTTTAACAGATTTCAGAGATTTCCTCCTTGCAGTCCCTATTTATGATTTCCTTGTTTTCTTCCTTCCCTTTTTCATCCATTGGATTCTTCTTCAGTCTGTTAGTTTATTCTTCTTTAAGTGTTTGTTGTCAGACTAGAGAAAAGGAAAGGCCTAACTCAGGTATGTGAATAGATTCCTTCATGAAGTAGGCGTATGTATTTATACCTTTGCTTCAACTAAGTAATAGGCTATCTGCCATTTTTTAAAACATAATATTCTTGGTTTATCTTTTGTTTTCCCACTTTTGATAATGACATAGTTGTAGACCAGTATTTTGCATCTTTAAAACAGCTGTGAAGTTATGATGATAAATTATATCTTGGACTTAGAATCAGATGGACCTTTCTGCAATTGTTGGTACTGTGGCAATACTGAACTCCTGTTCTTGGCTCATTTTCATGGGGCTTGTTGCCACTCACTTTTATCTCATTGTTGCCTTGCAGGGATATAATTCTACTGATTCCACATTTTTCATTTTTTTAAAAAAGATTTTACTTATTTATTTATTTGACGCAGAGAGAGAGCGAGCACAAGCAGGGGGAGCAGCAGAGGGAGAGGGAGAAGCAGGCTCCCTGCTGAGCAGGGAGCCTGACTCTGGACTGGATCCCAGGACCCTAGGATCATGACCTGAGACAAAGGCAGATGCTTAACCAACTGAGCCACCCAGTTGCCCCCAAATTTTTCATTTTTTAAGAAAAGCCAGAAATCCTGATTTGTATGTGATGTTTTAAATGTTTATTCAGAATTTTTTTAAAAAAATACTGTTGGCCAAATAAAACACACCAGGTTTTGATCCCTTTCTCAAAACTTAAATTCTTTGTAAAGAAGATCAACCAGCATCACCTACTGAGATATTTGAGATATGTTTTGTTCTCTTGCATACGAGGGTAAGAAAGGAAACTTGACTGGAAGCCACGGAAGACTATAGTGGCAAAAGAGACAGGCTCAATCCCTTGGTTTGGAAGATTGAATAATAATTGGGTCTTGAAGTCAAATGGGCTGAGATTTATCCAATCTGCAGTAAGTATCCTGACAGTGAATTCTTGTTACCTTCAGCTCCTTATTTGCTGAGGTCTTGATTCTGAGCACCATGGTCAGTTAGGGAAGATATTTTTCATATTATTTTATCCTGCATATTTAGGTACAGAATTAAAACACCCTCCCTCTCCTCTCTCTCACTGTCTCTTTGTTTCTGTCCCTGTCTCTTTCTCTCTCACCGTCCCCTACTGTACTCTGTTGTTTTGCCCCAAGAATGCAACCCACATAAATAATGTTTCTGTCAGATTCAAGTTCAGAACACCTGATTTACTAAACTAACTCGGAGTGTAATTTGTTAGGGCTTACTGTATTATGTTGATTTTTTTATTTTTGTTGAGTCAAAGTAAAGAATTTTTTTATAGGAAGTCTCCTACTCATTCCATGAGAAAATCAGGGAGATTTGTTGGAACTGACCTTTGGCTTTTCTGTTTGTTCTTCGTGGGAGGGAGGAGTAAGGATTCTTACAAGTGGAAGTTTCATAGTTTTGATTGTGCATGTTTTAGCAACAGCTTTCCCTTGTAAATAAATTGCATTTGTTTAAAAATTAGATCTTACAATTAAAAATTATATTTAAAAAAAGTGCCACAAAATGTTAGAATTTGATGATTAATTCTTGATTTCATTGGCTTTTTTTTTTTTTTTAAGATTTTATTATTAGAGAGAGAGAGAGCACAAGTAGGCAGAGAGGCAGGCAGAGGGAGAGGGAGAAACAGGCTCTCTGCTGAGCAGGGAGCCTGATGCGGGGCTCGATCCCAGGACCCCGGGATCATAATCTGAGCTGAAGGCGGCCAGTTAACCAACTGAGCCACCCAGGTGCCCCTTCATTGGCTTTTGATAGGTATGTGATCTCAGATTAGGTTATGAGAGGTATTTATATACTAGGTGCTCCTGAATAAAGGAAGTGTGATTTTCTTTGGGTGGAGAGGGGAGTCTAAGTGGAATTAGTTGAAGTATGTGCTAATGTATTTTATCAACTAAAATTTTGATCATCTAATAATTTTCCATAACTATGTGATACTTTATATATGTTTGTAGTTTCTCTTAGGGTTTTCTGTATCAGAGTGGTGGATCCCTAGTTTCCCCTACTAAGGTGAGAGATTATGAAATCCATGAAATGAATCTAAACAGTTAATTTTAATATCATAAAAATTATTTTTTTTTACATTTTATTAAAAGGTGAATGAATTTTGAGCTGTTTGACTTTTAGCACTTGTTCTTTTGGGCATTGATAAGGTTGACAGTTTATTATAATTCATGACTGGTGCCAATTTGTTATCATTTTCTTCCTTTGTAAAATCTTTTTGTACTTGTGATTATTTATATGTAGTTTTTTTAAAGACTTTTTGGGGAACAGTTTTCAATTTACAACAAAATTTAGAGGAAGGTACAAAGATTTCCCATTTACCCTCTCCTCCCATATATGCATAGTCTCCCTTCTATATCACTCACAAGAATGGTAGATTTTTGTTGTTGAGGCTGAATTTATATTGACGCATGATAATCCCCCAAAGTCCACAGTTTACCTTGTGGTGTTGTATATTTGGTGGGTTTGAGCAGAAGTATAATAACCTATATCCATCATAATACCACGCTGGCTATTTTCAGTCTTTTAAAAATTCTCTGTACTCTAACCTATTCATCTCCCTATCTTGTCCCTTCCCATTCCCCACCAGCCACTGATCTTTCTATTGTCTCCATAGTTTTGCTTGTTCTAGAATGTTTTATAGTTGGTATCATACCTTCCTCTCTCACCCCCCTTCTCTTACTCCGTAGTAGTGGTGTAGCTAAAAAGGCATCACTCTACTCAAGGTCATGTAGTTTTTCTCCTATGTTATCTTATGGAGTATTATAGTTTTGTCTTTTACTTTCAGGTCTGTGATTTATTTTGAGTTAATTTTTATGACAATTGTAAGATCTGTTGTCTTAGATTCACGTTTTTTTTTTTTTTTTTGCATGTGGATGTTTGTTTTTTTCTAGCACCATTTGTTGAAAGGAATGTCTTTGATTACATGTAGCTTTTTGGAAATTCTTAAATAGTGCATTTATCCCTCACAGCTTACTTTGTTGCCATTTATAAATGGAATCTTTAAATATATTTAGACATAAAAATGCAAATAGCCTTGAGCATTGGGCTTCAGTTCAGTAAGCAAATGATATTCTCTGTCCTACTTTTCAATCAAAGAGTACTTTCTCTGTGGCACACTCTTCAGTAGTCTTAGCATTTGTGAATCTTTGTTCACTTGGAGTTTTTACTTTTGGAAATTACCAGAACTTTAGTACATAAAGTTTATAATCAGTTTTGTGTAGTACCATTTTGATGGAAAAAAGTGGGTAACTGTAAAGAAAAGAGATTTTCTTAACTGCAAAATTGCCTATGGAAGACAATTTCAAAGGAGTTTGAATACTTTATAAGCTCTGGAGGCTTATAAGAAGATTTACAAAATGTAAATCTTTTTATAGTGACACATCACATTTTTATGTTATCATTACATGTGTATTTTACTTATTTAGTTTGTGAGCATATTGAGGGCAGAAACTGATTCATCTTTGTGTAATTAAGACCCAGTACATAGCTACGTGATTGTTACAGAATCATGTGAAACCCCCCAAAATAATTATTTTGAAGGACAGTAGTTCTTATATAAAATGTGTACATAACCACAAAGTAGGATATTGAAACTCATTACTTACTTAGCCTGTCTCTTTCTTGCCCTTTTTTTTTTTTTTTTTTAAAAGATTTTATTTATTTGTCAGAGAGTGAGAGTGAGAGTGCATGAGCACAAGCAGGGGGAGTGGGAGAGGGAGAAGCAGGCTCCTCACTGAGCAAGGAGCCCGATGTGGGACTCGATCCCATGACCCTGGGATCATGACCTGAGCCGAAGGCAGATGCTTAACCGACTGAGCACCCAGGCGTTCCTAGTGATTGCTTTTTAAATTCTTTTGTATGTAAAATATTTATACCATCACAAAATCAGATCTACACAACGAGGTGTTTTCAGATGTCTAGTTCTTATCCCTTCTCCTACCCCATTTTCTTCATTCCTCATAGATCAGTTAAAAAAGTTTCTCTACATCCTTACATTAAAAAAAATAAGCAAATGTGTGTATATTTATAATTCTGTCCCTTTCTTAGCTGAATGATACCTATACATACTTCATTAGTATGTAGTTGAATTTTAAAAATAACCAGGGTAAATATGCTGGTAAAAAAATACAATTTGCAAAATACACAGGATTGGTATTTTCTGTTCTGATATCTTGTTGGATTCTAGTAGCATGTAATTAGAAATTTAACTGTCTTATTCTTTGGTGGCTTTAAAACTTTTGCTTTAATCAGTTATTTTTAAGGGAATACTTTTCCTTTTTGTATGTCAAATATATGTATATATATATACACACACACAAACACATTTATACACACGTCATATGTATGTACACATATATATGTCAGTCTCATTCATAAACAAATTAAAGATAGACTTTCATTTGCCAAATGGGAACATTAGGAAAGGAATCTGTTTTCTTTCTTTTTGATGGAGATTGGAGGCTTATTTATTATTTAGATATCTTTAATTTATTGAGTTATTTATTACATTATATAGGCTCCAAAACAATATGTATACCTAGAAATATGTTGTCTCTGAAAAGCTCTTTTGGTTAATTTAATTCAGCCTTGTGTATCTACTAGATCTTTTAACAGAAATTCAGGAAAGCTTGAGAAAGCAGTTTTTCAGTTTGAGGCTTTGAGTATTTATTGGAAGCCTGTTAAGACTATTCTTTGCTATACTGTCCCATCCACATTTTAGATACTTTTATGATTTTTCCTGTGTAAGAGAAGGTGCTGAATAAATACCATCTTTTGTTTTTTTTATCAATACTGTAGTTATTTCAAGACCCCAATTCAGTGATTCCCAGTGTATGGGCTGTGGGAATGAGAAGGAAGTCTGCAGCCTAGCTTAGTTGGTATCCTGAATAAATAAATACATATTATGAATGTTCCTGCTATTGTTTTCAAACTGTGTGTAGGTATTTTGTAATTGATAGTATCTAGTTTAAAAAACACTATTGTAGCTCATATTTGTCATTAGATGCTAGGAGTCCTAATTGTGTGTAACTGTATGGTAGTCTATGACCTTTTATAACTACTGCTCTAATAAAAAGTGAAGGGTTTGTTCAGGTTGTCAAGTATTTCCCATCCCTTGGGTTTTTAGGAGTCAAAATGGGTATGTATGAAACTGTATGAAACATGCAGTCTGTTTTAAGGGTGTGAGCAGCTATTGATTACTTAATGGCTTACACAAGAAATGTATCTTTAGGGAGTTACAATATATTTTTTTAAAGATTTATTTATTTATTTGAGAGGGAGAGAGCAAGCATGAGTGGGAGAGGGAGAGAGAATCTCAAGCAGACTCTAACATAAGTATATGTATGTATATACATACATATATATGTACATAATTCATTCTTCAAAATGTATAACAGTTGAACAATATACTCCTGTTGTAAGGGAGAGAGTTCTATTATCAAAGAACTAAAAATACATACTCCCAGTTGGAAGAGGTAGGAGAAACTCTCCTGGTATCTAGTAGTTGTTATTTTTGCCAGCTGGGCAGTTAGCCATCTTGGAGACCAGGGTCATCGATTGAGGTATCTATCTTTCCTGGCTCACCAACTGAATTGAAAACACCCTATCACAGTAGTCTTTAATCATCCTCCCAAGAATATGCTAGGCATCTTAAATAGGAGTGAGTAGAAGAGGATCTTTATTCTCTTGTCCCTTTATTCCCTTGTATGAAAAGAGGGGTTTGGGACCAGTTGCTCCAGCAGATGTACTGATGATCCCTGTGTGGCTGCTATTCTGTGGTTTCCTCCCCATAAAGGAAGTAATGATGTGGGTTACTGTCAGCATATATTGAGACAGCCAAAAGAACACTTTTTTGTTCATCAGTTTCATGGAAGAACAAGGTCCAGATTTTTGGGTGACTTTTTTTTTTTTTGCGGGTGGGAATTTGGTATGGGTTGTACTGGAAGGAATGTATAGCTCTGCCTAAAGCCATAAGGTGGGTGGTGGAGGAACACTTCAATTTAGGGTCCTTTTCGTTTTCACTTTTCCTAGACCTTTTCCTTGTCTTGCCATTTCCCCTTTCCCCTGTCCTCTCCTTTTCTCCCCTCCCTCCTCTTTCCATTCCCTCCATTTCATTTTAGTTAGTAAATTAAATATTTCCATTTTTAGTGAGCAGCTTCTTTGTACCAGGCTTTGGTTAAATTATTATATAATGTTGAACGAGACAGGTTCCGTGTCAGGAGTATATGCCATCGAAATTGGAGAAGAACTTCCAACTTATTGTAAGTGGAATAAGGTGGGAGGAAAACAATTTATAGTTGTAATAAGGCCAGTCTCCTTTTGGGTACTTATTTTTGTTGTTAAACTCATATGATTTCTATGACCCAAGTTGGCACTGAAGTATCAATTTTAAGATTCTCAGCACTTAAATTTTAAGATTTAAGGATCAAATCTCACTCTTAAACTTATTAGCTTGCATGACCTTAGGGAGTTTTTTTAAGCTTCTCTGTGCCTTAGTTTCTTTGTTACTAGACTAAGAATAATAATGAACACTAGACATTGGACTCATTTATTTACTCCCCACAACAGACAAATGACATAGTTGAGGAAATTAAGGCGTATAGTGGTTATCTAACTAATAAATAGTAAAGGTAAGATTTGCACTCAGTCTAACTCCAGAGTCCATATTGTTTGGGCACTATGCTGTCCTAACTTATGATTATTTAGTAAGGTTGTTCTGAGAAATAAATGCGGTAAAGTATGTAGAATGTCTTGTACAGTTTTGGTTCTCAAAGCTTTTTAGGTTTTGGAGTTTGTGAATAAGGTTTTGTGGACCTAGAGATTAATTTAGGGGGAATTATAAATATATAGTTGTCTTAAGTTCTAAACAGTTCTGATAGCTTGTTGGAAGTGAAAGAACCACAGACAATGGATTAGCATCTGCATTTTAAGAGTCTGCATTTAAGATTCTTAAAGTTTAAAAAGTACCGGAGTAGATGATGTTCGAAGGTTTCTTCCAGTGCCCAGTTGGTGGGTCAGTGGTTCTAGGGAATCAGATAGCAAGGATATTTTTAGCATTGATTATTGTATTTAGAGAAGAAAATGGTAATATATCAAGTATTATTTTAATGTAAATCACTGTAATAGAGATTTATTTCTATTTTTTGGCTTCCACGTTAGGTCAACTTTTGAGGTAATTAATACCTGTTTGAATTTGTAGAAAGTTTCTGATGTGGTCCAAAATGATCCTAAATTTTATCATCTTGTATCATCTTAGGAAATAATTAGAACTCAATTTTTATATGGTATAAGATCAATTGTTTTCCTTAATCTCACCAAATAATAACATAATAATATCAGCCAGTTATATACATGTGTGTATATATATGTGGGAACAGTAAGAATAATATAAAACTTCGTAGTTTTGCGCAATTCACTATTCTGGTGTTTCAATGAACAGTTTAAAATTTGAAGTTAACTATTGTAAGAGATTAACTACAAAGCAAATGAACACGTGACTTGTTTGAAAATGTGTAGTTTTATTAGTCTATGTAATATAAAAATTTCAAAATTAAAGAAAGGGTCTTCTTTTTTAGATTTTTTTTTTAATATAACAGTAATGTCTGTTTTGTTCACGCTAAATCATTACTACCTGGCACATTGTAGTAGGTATTGACAAATATTTATTGAATGAATAAAAATTTGTGTTTTGATCATTTTGCTGCCATTTTCAAATGAGAGGAGATAAGATTGGGTTTTAGACATTCAAGCATCTCCCCATGTTAACTAACTGCTACATTTAATAATCTTCCCCATATTAACTAATTGTGATTCTTCTTTGAAAATTTTTTTAATTGTGAGAGGTATGATTCAATCAGAAGAAGAAATATTACATTTCTTATGCTCTCTTTATCTATAGCGGTAGCTGCTTGGTTCATTTTTAAAACCTCTTAATATATCTAAACAGTAAGTTGTTTAGCTTTGAAAAACTGGCTAGCAAGCATAAATCTAACTTTGTAAAGAAAGAATAATATTGCAAATATTAGGTCAGACCTCATTCAAGAAAGTAGTTTGAATAAAATATCTGGGTCATAGTCTGGTTTCAGCTTTCCTGAGAGTTTATGAGAACTCTTTGCAGGGAAGTTAGTGGATAAGGTTTTGAATGAATCTTGAGAAATAGCATCTGTTTTACATAGTTGGGTATCTGGCAGTACTGTAATGTGGATCCAGGTACTGGGGTGTTCAGCAGAAGTATTGTCAGAGGGATTAGACTGCTCTGTACTTTATTCTAAATCTCCCTGGCTTACTTTCAGCTCTTAGGAGTCAGAGACCACTTGTGTAGGTGAAATAGTATCCCCAGCTGATTCAGGGAGGAAATCATGAGGGCAAAGCAGAAACTTCATCAGCAGGGCTTTCTGTCCTCTGGTTAAAAAGTGGCCAGGAGGGGCGCCTGGGTGGCTCAGATGGTTAAGCATCTGCCTTCGGCTCAGGTCATGATCCCAGCGTCCTGGGATCAAGCCCCACATCAGGCTCCTGGCTCAGTGGGAAGCCTGCTTCTCCCTCTCCCTCTGCCTCTCCCCCCTCATGCTTTCTCTCTCTCTCTGTATCTCTGTGTCTCAAATGAGTAAATAGAATCTTTAAAAAAAAAAAAAAAGTGGCCAGGATGGGGGCGCCTGGGTGGCTCAGTCCGTTGAGCGGCTGCATTCAGCTCAAGTCATGATCCCGGGGTCCTGGGATGGAGCCTCACATTGGGCTTCCTGCTTGGCGGGGAGCCTGCTTCTTCCTCTCCCTTGGCTGCTCCCCCTGCTTGTGCTCTTTCTTTCTCTCTCTGTCAAATAAATAAATAAAATCTTAAAAAAAAAAAAAAAATGGCCGGGATGAGGAAAAAGGATAGTAAAATTACAAATGAATAAGAATTGCACCAGCCTTATATAAAAGAAGAAATTTAAAAAAACTTCCCCAGAGTGACATAAAAGAGAATATGAACAAATGGAAAAATATTACTTGGGCTAGGAAGACACGTTATTATAAATTCTCCTTAAATAAATTCTAAGATTTCTGTTCATATGTCATCTGGTTGAGAGCTTCTTATATAGTCATATATATATAACTTACATAGCAACCAAATGTAGTTACTTTATTTTTCTTCATAGCACTTATGCCCATCTGATATAACTATAAATTTATTTATTATTATTTTTTTCCCCTTCTGGAATGCAAACTTAACAGAAGTCTGTAAATTATCCGAGTGTGCTTGTCTTTGTCTCCTTACTAGCATGTAGCCTTGTGAGGGTATGTTTTATTCATTGTGGTTTCCCCAGCACCTTGTGCTTATAGCACATAGAAAGCAGTCAATGACTGGCGAATGAGTGAATAAATAAAACTGTCCTTTCTCTCGTAATCCATAGAACTTATTGTCTATTCCATAGTTTTCTGGTCATTAATTTTGTTCACTTTAGCATCTTATAATGCTTTTTATTATTTTCTTTTGGTTCAGTGTCTAATTGTTTCACTCCTGTAAGACATTCTTCTCTGTGCTCCTTGATGGCAGGAATGGGACAAATGCTTCCTTTGTGGACCTCACAGTACAAGGCAAATGGATGTAGGAACTTGTTGAATTGAATACATTTATTTATTCATAATTACTTAAATTGCTAAAATCCAGTTTGCCTTCAATAAAAGGAGTATTTTAAATGTATAATACAGTATAATTCTAAACAAAATAGGGGTTTTTGTTTATTTTTAAGGACTGAGAATTTTTGGAGATGTTTTTTGAGCTCATGGTATATGTTGGTAATTGAAATTTGGAAGTTGTGCAATTATAATTTTACAAATTTCTGGACACAATTTGAGTAAAAAACAATTTTCGGTGAGATGTGGATTTCTTACTTTGAAATTTTAATTTTTTAAAAATGTCTTGTTATGCTGTAGTTTTGTTGGAACTTGGTTTTAAAATGAAATATTCTAGGGGCGCCTGGGTGGCTCAGTTGGTTAAGCGACGGCCTTCGGCTCAGGTCATGATCCTGGAGTCCCTGGATCGAGTCCTGCATTGGGCTCCCTGCTCGGCAGGGAGCCTGCTTCTCCCTCTGACCCTCCCCCCTCTCATGTGCTCTCTCTCTCTCTCATTCTCTCTGTCTCAAATAAATAAATAAAATCTTTAAAAAAAAAAAAAGAAATATTCTAAACAAGTACAACTTTGTAGTCTACCTAACTTTTTATATATAAATGTTTTCATAAATACTTTTTTTTTTTTTACCATTTCTCATGCCAGCATATCATTCAACAATTTGTGTAATGATTGCTTGCTGTGCATTTACATTGTCACTACATTTTAAAAAAATCATTGCTGATGTACTTAAATACCTTTCTGCATATAGATTTTGTATATTATTTCTTGGAGATAAAGCTCTAAGAATGTAGTTAACATTTTCAAAAGTAAATACGTAACAATTACTGAAATAGTAACTGTATATGTTTAAAAGGAGAAATGTAAAACTATGTAAAAGTTTTGTTGGTTCTTTTCTAATTCTTATGGACATTTATTTATTAAACATTTTTTTTCTTTGCTTTATTTCAGACCAGTCTATCCATATGGGGATGGGGAAGCCTTGGCATTGTCCTTTCTCTAATAACCTTTGGACCCTTTGTAATATTTTATTTGGCCTTTTATATCCTCTGCTTTGTGGGTGGGTAAGTATTCTCAATGATAATCTTACAATTCAAATGTCTTACACTTGTTAGAAATTGAAACAAATCACCATGAAACCTCAATAAGAAGAAAAAAAATGACCATGAGAAATGGTAGTATGATTTGTGAATGCTATTTTTGCAAATTATTTTTTTACCAAAGTTAAATAAAGTAAAATTAAGATATGCAATATAATAAAAGTGGTGGCGTTAGTTATTTGTACCAGAAATATGGATAGTCATCTTCAAAAAATTTTTTGATGATATAAAACTTTTTTGTATAATTTGAAAAGTTTTAAAGATTTTTTATTCCTTTTGGTGTTGTTATTATGTTTTAAGGTGGAAAATTTTTTTATCTATTACAATATTAACAAGATAAGTAAGTTAAATTGAGATGACTCATCAAGTTTTACATAGTATAGAAGATACTGTTTCATTGATTAGACTTCATACAATAATATTAATTATTTCCCTTAGTGAATGCTGTCATTTTGTTACAGAAAATTCAAACATCTGATTTTGCTATTTTCTCTTCATTGTTTATTTGATTATGCTTTACATTGAGTTGATAAACGTTCGCAAGAGAGGTTTCGGTCATGATTTAGTATAGCTTCCTATGTGGAGCATTTGGTTCAGATGTGAATTGTATCTAAGAAGAGTACAGAAAAGAGAGGTGGATGCTTGTTACTTAGATACTCAAACCAAGGTAGCTTAACTGAGCGAGTATTTTGTTGTTACTATATATATCTATATATATGCTTGTGTGTATGTATGTATGTATATATAAGATACGTTTATGTAAGTATTTGTGGTATGAATACCTTTGAGTTCTTTTTAAAAACTCTTTTGAGGCTCCAAATATTTGGAGGAGTTATTGGAATCTATAGGTTTAGAGAACTTAGATGAATTGAATAGGATACATAAACTGCATCCTGAAAGACTATATGAGACACTCAAGGAGTGATTTCTGATTGTACTTACCACCTCCCACCTCTTTCACGATAGGGTTTGAAAGTTCTGTGTGGCCTTTTCAGAGGGAGTACACCCACTGTTTGTGAAACAAGTGAGAATCAAATCAAGCAGCTACCTCAAGGACTATCCCTAAAACTGCATTTATTTTAGATTTAACAGTTTCATTATAATTGCTTAGATATGGTACTGGATACTGAAACAATGAGAAATAAGCTATCAGGACCAGATAAATGGAATTTTGAATATCTTTATTGACTAAGATTATTGAAGACTGTAGGTCTGCAGCTCCCTGGGCTTCCTAAATTACACTTCTTTGTCACAAATGAAGACCAGAGCAGAATGGTTGCATAGCTGTACGGTTGCACCTCTTCCCCACAGAGTCATGGCTGCTTTTACTGATTGGAAAGGAGGCTGTTTTGAGGAGATGTTTCTCTGGAAAGGAGAGATTTCTTCTCTTTCATGAATTGAATAAACCCTTGGCAAAAGTGAAAGAGAATGATTTCAGACTATTTCCCAGTATTTCAGAAAGGGAGAAAATTGTAGCTTTCTTTGTCAGTAGGAGCCCTAGGAACCCTTGGAAGTTGGAGGGGTGGAGAATTATTTCTCATACTAAAGTGCTCCATATAAAGTTTTGGAAGAGGGGAAGGGTGAGGAGTCCATGCATTTCGAAGTCTTGGTAACCTTTCTTATTTCCTTTTTGAGTCTGCAGATTTATCAGGAGTAATCAAAATTGATTTTAGATACTTCTGAAGTTCTGTAAAAATTTTTAGATAAGATGGGATATTAGATGGCATGCTAGGATCACTAAAAACTTTTCAGATATTATTAAGAGTCACATGGTAAGGTCTGAAACTCCAACTTCATGCTATATCATAAATGTTCTGGTCTGATGTTCTGTTCAAGATTGTTAATCTCAGTGAAATTCACTGCCGTAGTAAGGGGACTTCCAACTTAAGTACTAGAAAGCCTCCCAGAATTCTCTCAGGGGATTAATTAAGCATTTCTAGATTACTCAGTTATGGTCAATGACTACCATAGTTCTGAATCAAGTCTTCCCTATTTTGGCTATAATTAGAAAGGAATGATTGTTTTTTCTTTGATGTAACTTAGTATAGTTTAATGCCTTATGAATTGGAAGAGCAGATACAGGCTTTTAAATATCAATCTCAAGTAAAATAATTACATTTCATATAATCATTTCTTGGTTTTAGTGTGTTTTTTTATTGTCTAAGTTTTTAAGATACTTTTTTTTCCTTATATAAAATGCAAGTTTGAGAGCAATTAATACATTCCTAGGGAAACCACCTTTGTTTAAAATTCTGCAGTTAACCATCTACAGTGTTGATAATGTATATGTTTTGCTGATAGTCAAAGCTAATTCCATATTTTCTATAATAAAGATAACTTTTGGAAGGAAAATCACTTAGAGTTTTTTGTATTATGTGTTTTTTTGGGGGGGATACTATTGATACTGTGTTATGGGTTATTTAATGGAATTCTGTTAGGTTGCATGATGCAGTCATTTGTAGCACCTGTTTTTACTTAAACCTCAAGGCTGAAACCGGTGCTTTGTAAGATTAGACTGTTCCTTAGTTTACTTTCCTACTATCATTCTTTGGACAAAGGTTAGTGTTTTATCAGCCTGTCTCATGATAATAATTTTAGAAATACATAGTTAATATAAGCATTTAATTATGTCTAAATCTGCTTATTGCTAGATATAACTGAAATATGGGGCCAACTTGATTCTTAGTAATAATATCAGATGCAAGACAGATTAAATTTATTGTTCCAAGGCTAGCTTTTTTAGAAAGAAACAAAAACAGAATTGATAACATGGGCTGATTTGATTTTGTTTTCTCAACTCATCTTTCAGCTTTTGTAGTGCTTGTACTAAAGAGCAGCAGAGAGCCACAAAAAGCAGAGGACTTTGAGAACCTTCCTTTTAGTAGTTGAGGCTGATCCATATTTAATTTTTCATAGTTCCCTTCTTGTCACAACAGCGGTTGAATTGTTGTAAGATTACTATAAGATTATTATAAAGTTAGAATTTGATGTTTTTCTGTTATGGATTTCCTGTCTACTTAGTGGTGCTTAGATTTAACTGGTAAATTTTAAATATAGGAAATATTGATAGCATTTAGTCAATACTTAGAGTAAAACAGTTTTAAGCCAGTTTTTATCTTACCTTAACTCTATAATTGTTTTAAAAATATAATTAGCCTTTGGAATGTATTTATATGTATTTTTAAATTCCAGTCTGATTATAAACTATATCTTTTTTTTCTTCTTTGGACTTTAATTGCTTATTCTGTTTCCATAATGGCAAGTTACGTTACTATTTCACATTAATTAGTTAATAGAACTATAGAAATGTGTGATTTTAGCTATAGATTTAGATCTCATTTGTCTTCATCCTTGGTTACCTAGCCTACTTATTTAGCAAGGGCTGATTTTCCAAAAGTTTGAACTTGTTGCCTGGGATTCTTTATGAAACATTTATATGAAAACTTTGAAAGGCATTCTTGTAGAAGATCACAGAATGTTTATAGTTGTTTTAAACTTCAGAACATAACAGTCAATTACTTGCCTTGCTGAAGTCAAAAGCTGATTTTTTAGTGAGTGATAAACCATCTATTAAATCTGAAAAATATCTGGTTAATAGATGTGTTAAGTTATAAAACAATTTTGTTTTTGTTTGTATAATTGAATTTTTTCTGCCCCAGGGGTTTTGTGGTTACTCTCCTGTTTGGAAAAACAAACTCAGAGAAGTACCTAGAGCAGTGTGAACACTCATTTCTTCCTCCAACGTCAACTGGGATTCCTAAGGTAAATAGGGTAAAGGAATGTAAAACCTCAAAGTCTTGTTCTATGAAATGATGGTAATGTGATCATCTGTATATGGCTTGGCAGATGTTCCTATAATCCACTGATGCTCAGTATAAACTTATGGGACACTTTCTGATCATGCTTAGAAAATACATTTTAAAAGATTATTTTGAAAACTTTTATAGTGTTAGATGTTAAGAGTGGGAATGCAAATTTTAGGAAAAGATAGAAATTTGGGGCCTCTTCCTACTATCTTAACACAGGATTTCAAAATTTGAAATGAAATGAATTGCATAGAAACCAGAGAAAAGAAAATGGGTATTCTTTTTTAACTGACTTGAAAAATACAGCTTACTATTAGGCTATGCAGTATCTATAGTTTTAATAATTTAGGCCCAGTTATATCATCTTGAATGTTGGCATTTTTTCCATTTTTTGATACCATATTCTATAAGTAAAATTGGAATTTGGTACTATAAGTAGGCTTTAGATTTGCATTGTCTTCAGTTCTTGTGGTATTGGGATGGTTTGTTTCATCTTGTATGAAAAGAGACAAAATGATCTGGAGTTAATGCCAGTATCTTACCTTTACAGTTACTAACTTGTCCATTATGTGCTAAGATGTAGGAGATGCAGAGATAGTTATATACAGTATTACTTTATATTACTGAAATAAAAGAATTCACCCTATCCTTGGATGTTGCATGTTATAATTTGAAGTGTGTGTTTTATATATATATTTGTACTTTGTTTTTGTTTTTTGTTTGTATTTTTAACTGAAGAGTGTCCCACTACTTTTCACTTTATTTCCAGGCCACTGGTCTTACTGAACACTACAGAGAAATAGAGAAATTCATTTTCTTTTGTTGCTAAAAATCAAATAAAAAATTTTATTTGGCACCTGCTATACTGTTTTGGTCTGGGAGGGGGAAGGGAGAAGAGGAGCAGAGTTTAATAAAGACAATCATTAACTTGATTCACCTGAAACACTAACTTATGGTTTTAAAGTTTCATTGAAATACAACAACAGTATATCTTACATTTTAAGTTTTCTCACATTCTAAATAATATTTGCCAATTTTACTAAACTTTTGAGGATAACAATAGATTTTTTTCCCTGGGTGTCTAGCTGTGTTAACTTGAGAAATAGTCTTTGGTTTGTATCAGAGCATTGAGAAATAAGATTACTGACTGACTTGAAATGACAGGGAAGTTGCAAGTTAGAGGTAAACTATACAGATTTTAAATCAAGAAACTATGCAGTAAAATGTTGTGATTTCCCTTAAGTGCTTAGAAGAAATGAAACGAGAAGCCAGGACTATAAAGATTGATAGAAGATTGACAGGTGCCAATATAATTGATGAGCCTCTCCAGCAAGTGAGTTTTCATATGTGGTATTTGAATTCCTTATATTGTGTTGTAAGGTATATTTCTTTTGAAAATACAAGGAAATGAAAAAAACAAAAAAGAAAGAAAATACCAGGAAATAATTTTTGCTATTTATGTAAGATGCTGGAAATTCACTGTAATGCTGTTCTTGGATTCTGTACTTAAAGATACTGCCTTATTTGTGAAATCATTTATAATGAAGTGGTTTATGTAGTATTAAAGCCTTTTGTTTGAATTTGCATTTAATAAAGTTTTTGCTGACCTATTTGATAATGTTTCTAATTATTTTAAAGTTAAAATGCTCTTTAGCTGATGAATAAGCTTAGTGTTTTGGCAAATCAGACAATTTGTATTATAGTTTTTTAAATGGATATACCTGATTTGATTCAGAAATCTTAAAAAAATTAAAAATTATTCTCCCTCCAGATAGTTTTCATTGATATTTGATTATATGATTATTATAATGTGTTCTTTAAAATTCTAACATTTCTTTTATAGTTAAACCCATATTTAGTTTATCTGATTTTCAAAAATAATATACATCAAGTTGTATTATTTGATGTATTGACTGATTTAATACTGTTGGCAGTATCAAAGTTATTCGATTTAAGTGAACTCCTGTGTTTTTTTTTTTTGTAATTTGATTGCAACAGATCTGATGATATAATCTTGGAAAAGTGGTTTCTTTTTGAGAATTAGGGTCAGTTGGCATTATTTTGCACCTCATTCCATCAAGCTAATTAAAACTCTTCATTATATTATAGCATTGAAAATTTATTTTTTTTGCAAGCTCTATCTTACCTCAATATGGGTAGGGGTTGACCATAGGTAACTCTAATTTTTAAAAAATTTGGGCAGTGGGTGAATTGGGACACTAAAATAATTTAAAATTTTTTGAAATGGTTTTTTAGCATATCGGTCCTTTTGTAATGAAGGCAGGTTTTTTTTTTTTTGTTAATCACAATTTAGTATGTAGAGAGTAAATATAAATTGGTAAATAATCCTTTCAGGTTTTAGTTTGCTGCTGATACTTTTTAAATCCTAAAAAGCTGTGTTTTTTCCCAATATTTTTGTTTTAGGTTATCCAGTTTTCCTTGAGGGATTATGTCCAGTATTGGTATTATACACTAAGTGATGATGAATCTTTTCTTCTTGAAATTAGGCAGACTCTTCAAAATGCACTCATTCAGTTTGCCACTAGGTAAGGTCACTGATGCAGAAAAATTTAAATATGTTGTTTATACCAGTATGGAAAATGACTTTTAAATGGGAGAGGGAAATTATTAATTATTATTATTAAAAGGTAAGTGAAACAGTAGATGATTGTGAGATAACTCTCAAATTATAGAACTAGAGCTCTAAAAACCTGTACTTCTTTAAATTTAACCTTTACATTTACAGAACGTTTATCTTGATTAAACCCTGTTATCTCAGTCTGAATGTCAGTTTCTTCCTCAGGGTCCAGTCATGTGACTTTTACCTCACTCACTGAGAATACTTTTTTTCACCTCTTACCCAGATACTCTGTTTTATTTGAGTGCCATGGAAATAGTTTCAGTAAAACTACTCTTCTGACATATACCTTATAGAAGTCCTCTCAGTGGGAGAGGAAACCAAAGGAGCATAAATCGGTGGAGAATATTCAGTTTATATATTTTCAGAAGTATATTTTGATGAGTTTGCTTTAAGAAATTTTTGTGAGATATACTAAAATTCTTACTTTACAAAACCCACTTATATACTGCCTCCTCTATGACACAATATTTTGGTCTATATCATTGTATTTAAACTACTTGATTTTTGGGGGTAGCCATTTTATATACAGAAATGACTTATTTTTGAAAGAAAGGATTTTATGTTTAGATGAGTTTGAAATTTTTTTTGATTAAAAAATCACTACACACAAAGATTTTCCTACTAGCCTATAGCCTAAGGCAGGAAGCTGCATGCCATGGCCATGAGAACACCTTTAAATCAGAAGGTGCTATTTTTCAGCCAACCCCCTGTTCTTCCCTACTTAGGTTCTTAAAATACAATCTTGTACTTTTGAGAATCTTGGAGAATAGAGCTTTGCCCTGGGGCTTTTACTGCATTTTTATCTCTGTGCACATAGATGTTTCCAGCTGAGGCTACCCTGTCAGGACTTTTCATCTGTAACTCAGGTAATCCTAAGCTTTAGAGTAGGAGGTTAGTTCCTCAACCTCAGGTCATTGGGGAAGCCTGCAGTAATGTTTATGGTTTGAATAACAATCTTACTTGTAGAGATAAATTTGAGTTCCTTCTTCCTTAGTATTAACAGCAGACATTTGCAGAGTAGCCAGCCTTAATTACAAGTGTAGAGTTGCTTTGGAACACAGAAAATAAAGTATAATTAAAGTTCAGAAATAGGATTTTATCTCCTTTATTTCATATATATAACGTTATTGAGTATTAGATACTCATTTTTTCAGGCAACTCTTCTGAGTCAGTCATTTGCTACTTTCTATAGTAACATCATCCTAATGACTTTTTTTTTTTGCCCTTTGGAAAGGTGGGAATAGGAGTTCATTATAGATGTGTCTGACTTCCTAAGTATATATTGAAACATAACAAATTTTAGACCTGGAAAGAACTTTGAACTAGGAATTGGGAGACTTCAGTTTGCATTCTGCTCTACTACTTAGCTCTGGAACTATGAGCACGTATTTTAAACTTTTTGAATCTTGGTTTTTCTTATACGTGATATAAGCATAGTAATATCTGCCCTGTTCTGTGTTCCTCACAGGGTTATTGTTGGCATCAAATTCATCTGTCCATTCAACTAATATCTTGTGATTCCTTTGTACCAACCAGGTGCTGCAGATACTGCAGTGAATAAAACAAAATCCCTGATCAGTGGAATGTAATGAAAATAATAATTTTGAAAATTGTGAAGGAATTTAGAAATTTAAGTTTTTAATGCCCTTTGACATTTATAATTTCACAACAGATGAGGAAGCTAAGGTCCAGAAGGACTAAATGGTTAGTCCAAGATTATCCAGTGAGTTGGGGCAGAGTAAGAATTAGAATCAGATTGTTCTTAGCAGTCTAGTGTTCTTCCTCCATTCCCTACCAGAAGATATATTATGATCTAGATTTTTCATCTTAGTTTCCCCCACTTTTTTTTTTTTTTAACCTTTCATTGCAATGCTTTCCCTGTTTTTGATTCCCCCAAACCACTTTTTCTTTACACTTCATGTAATAAATTGTTCTGTTTTTGGTTTTCCTCCCCTTTGGTAACATTGTATGCTATCAAGCTGAATATTTAGATGATTGCAGGAAAAGTCAGGTTTCTTCCATCCTAGACTGATCTGAATTTATATCTTTGCTTTCTCATTGGCCTTAAGATTTTGGACAAATTAATCAGCTTCTTTTGAACCGTAGCTTATTCATTCATAAAGTTGATAATAACGAAGTTACTTCTGAGGCTGTTTTCAGGCTAAAAATGGTATGAAGTAAAAGCCTCTGGCATTTAGTAAGGCTCAGTAATTGATAGTGCCATCTCTGTGAATGACTTTATTTTTGTTCTATGTTGGTTTTTTTCTATTACTACTAAAAGGTATGTCTTATAGAGTCTCCCTGACTGTTTTCAATGCTAGTATAAAGAAAATTAGGTCTGTTTACAATCATTTGAGTCCTACTTCAGTCCTTGTTCTGTGCTGTCTGTTGTGTATTCTGGAGCAGACAACAGGAGCGCTACATTATTGCCTCTTTCAAGTCACAGTCTTGTATAGGGGCCCATGAAGTCCTGAAAATGTACACAGAACTGTTTTTTTCCCTTTTGAGTGGTTATAGATTTCATTTTTAAAAGGGCCTATGAATCCAGAAAAGATTTAGAACCACTCAGTTCTAGTGTTCATATTTATGCATTACCCTGAGGAAACAATTACAGAGTATCAGCATAAAATGAAATGCTAATTTTGAGACATAACAGGAAGAAAAAGATACTTAGAGTCTGAAGTCCTGATTTTCAGCTTTAGTGCTATTATTTATTAAGCTCTTTGGTCTTGAATGGGCAAAACACATAAATTCTTGGAGTCTGATGATAACCCGTATCTACTTATTAGGTTGTTAGGGTTAAATGCCCTCTCTCAATGCATCACATGTGAGAGAGTACTTTGTAATGATAACACCTTGTGTTAACATTAGTACCTGTTACTCTAGTAGCAATTTGGGGATGGAAACCTTCATAGAGCACTCTTGACTTCTCTGTGGTAGAACCTGGGTGTGAACTAGGTTGGAGCTTTAGGGGTTGAATCTGAGATAACCTATGTATTTTTATTTCTCTTCAAATAAGATATTATGTATAAGACTGAGAGTCCTGGGAGATTTGTATTATAATTCTACCTGTACCATTGAGTTACAGTGTACTTAAAATTTCTTAACATATGTCTAAAATAATAATAGTAATACTTGTAGCAAACTTAGAATTGTGAGGGGCAAATGAGATGATGTCCAAAAAGCATTTCCTGAAGTATTTGTCAACCAACAAGTGGTATTTTGAGCAAGTTACTTGACTTTCTGTGTCTCAGTCTCTGCATCAGTAAAATGGGATAATTACCTCATGGGGTTGTTGTAATGTTTATCTAGAGGAGTAGTGCATGTCACACACCACAGGGTCTAGTACATAGTAAATGTTCAGTGAGTGTTAACTTGGCTGTTACTGTTAATTTTTGTTATATATTACCTTCCTAGGATATATATATACAGATTCTTTGACCTTGTCTTAGTTTGTTCTGTTTTGGGGGGGAAGGAGCAGGTGGAGACAATATTAAAGCACATA
The DNA here is from genome assembly GCF_054177405.1 of Leptonychotes weddellii. Taxonomy (NCBI): domain Eukaryota; kingdom Metazoa; phylum Chordata; class Mammalia; order Carnivora; family Phocidae; genus Leptonychotes; species Leptonychotes weddellii. The sequence goes on from NC_138380.1 coordinate 51,680,252, forward strand.
AAATGGAGAGAAATAAAGTAGTCATTTGTGTGGTACTGAGAGCAATTTTTATCTAGAGGTAGAATGGACCAGAGTAACTAATGAAGACCTCATGTGGATTAAGGTTAAAACTGGGCTTCAAGAATGAAGGGGGGGAAATCGGAGGGGGAGATGAACCACTTCAGAACCATCGGAGGGGTGTGGGGGGATGTGTTAGCCTGGTGTTGGGTATTAAAGAGGGCACGTACTGCATGGAGCACTGGGTGTTATGCACAAACAATGAATCATGGAACACTACATCAAAAACTAATGATATAATGTATGGTGATTAACATAACATAATTAAATAAAAAAATAAAATAAAACCGGTCTTCAAGAATGAATAGTGGGATAGACAGAGGGATGAAGGACATGTTAGGAAAGAGCAAAGTTCTGAGAAGGGGAATAAGATTAGTGTGGTTGAAGCAATAAGGAGATACAAGTGATCAAGGAACCTTGTTGCTTTCAAAAGTGTGAAATGTGGCAACTATGTTCATCCCCGTTCCGGTTAACCCCAAGATTAGCAGAAGGGAGATATATTCTAATGCCCCTGGGTTCTTCCTAAAGGGTTTTCCCATGGCAGGAGGAGGTATGGCTAGATAGGTTCCAAGATTCAGTGGTTGTAATACTAATGATAGCACTGTTTCTGGAACGATGGGGGATATGTTCTGAAAGTTTAACCATTTTTCTCACTAACCATTTTGCTATAGAAGTAATAGATCATGTGTTCCTAGACTTGTCCAAAAGGCAGGCACATCAAATAATGGACATTTGCAACAGTAAAGTTGTATATACTCTTTTGCTATTTTACATTCTTTGCCATTTGAAAACTTAGCTTAAAACTGACTTTAACTAGAAAGATGATTATTGTCATATTTACTACAATATAGCAAAAATAATTAGGAACCATTAAGTATTTAAAAGAAGGGGCAATAAGTTAATGTTTTTGCATATGTAGAATAGACCAGGAGTTGTTAATTGTATAGTTATATAATTCACATACCATACAGTTTACCCACTTAAAGTCTCAGTGGCTTTTAATATATTTATAGAGTTGTGCCCCTTCATTACAATCAATTTAAGAACATTTTAAGGATTCCATGAGAAACCTAGTATCCACTTTTCATTCACTCCCTACATTCCCCCCAAAGTTTCTAGCTCTAGGCAACCACTTATCTACTTTCTGTGGTTTTGCTAATTCTGGACATTTTATATGAAGGAAATAATACATTATGTGTTCTTTTGTAACTGACTTCTTTTACTCAGTGTGATGTTTTCAGGGTTTATCCATGTTGTAGCAAGTGTTATTACTTATTCTTTCTTACTGCTGAATAATATTTCATCATATGGGCATAAACCACATTTTGTTTATCCATCAGTTGGTGGACATGGGATTGTTTCCACCTTTTGGATATTATGAAGAATGTTACTATGAACATTCAAATACAAGTTTTTCTGTGGACTTATGTTTTCGTTTCTCTTGGATATATAGGAGTAGAATTTCTTTCGTACACAAGTTTTTCTGTGGACTTATGTTTTCATTTCTCTTGGATATATGGGAGTAGAATTTCTATGTTGTGTAGTAACTCTTTACCTTTGAGGAACTGAAAATTGTTTTTCAAAGTGGCTGCATATTTTCACCAACACTGTATGAGGGTTCCATTTTCTCCACATTCTTGCTTATACTTGACTGTCTTTTTTTTCTTCTTCAAGTTTTATTTATTTAAGTAATCTCTTTACCCCACGTGGGGCTTGAACTCACGACCTTGAGATCAAGAATCACATGATCTTCCAACTGAGCCAGCCAGGTGCCCCATGGTTTTGTCTGTCTTTTGGATTACAGCCATCCTAGTGGGTGTGAACTGATATGTCCTTATGGTTTTGATTTGCATTTGCCTGATAGGTAATGATACTGAGCATCTTTTCATGTGCTTATAAGTCATTTGTATAGCTTCTTTAGAGGATGTCTGTTCAGATCTTTTCCCCATTATTAAATTAGGTTATTTGTAATTTTATTTTTAAATGGAGTGTACTGTAGTCAATTTTTGTAAATACAATTTTATTGGGCAGTCACACTGATTGGTTTGCATTTTGTCCATGGCTGCTTTTGTGCTACAGTGGTAGAGTTGACTGGTTGTGACCCCAGACAGTGTCGTCTGCAAAGCCTAAAATAGTTGCTCTTTGGCTCATTAGAGAACAAGTTTTCTGACTCCTGAAATAGTTTTTAATCATTAAAATATTTAGGAAGTGTTGTTAAACAAGTAGGAAATATTTTAGAATAAAAACTCATGCAGTATAGTGTATGATTTTGGCTATGTAAAAAACTCAATATGCATGCATAGCAAAGAGACTAATAGGAAATACACTAAAATATTAACTGGTCTTTGGATTTTGGATTTATGGCTGATTATAACTGATGCTGAAAATCAAAAGAAGGAAATTACACTTTACAAAATGGGAATATATTTTATAGTCAGAGATAGAAACATTTGGTAATGAGCAATAAAGATCTCTAAGATGGCTTATTTTAAACTGAATTTTCCTGTTTCTCTGTTTTTTACATTCTTAGGAACATATAAGTTTAAGAATCATTTTTTTTCGACTACAGATGACCTGTTTTGTATAGGCAGCCACCATCCCTGTATGTCTTTGGAAGGTGATCCTGGAAAATAATGCTTAATAGAGTGTTTTGTACATGATGAAATAGTGGAATAATAGTAAATTCTTATTGATTGAGTTCCTGTTTATGACTTACATGTTACCTTTTTTCCCACAGAATTTTAATATATTTCATTATTGAGTCTAGGAATGTTTCATTTGTCAGGTACATTTTACTAGAAATCTTGTTTATTAAAATAGTTAGCAGCATTACTTTAATTTTTTAATACTTAACATTATACCTAAGAGGATGCACACTTAGCCCCAGGTTATTTATTTTTTTTTCCTTTCCTGTAGCTTGTTTAAGGCTTCGTGCTCTGTGTTCCTTATACTTAATCTCTAAAATAGGTGAATGTGCTCTATGTGTGTTTCTTTAAGTTCTTCATTGTATGAGAGCCACATCCTTTAGAACATCTGGATATTTAACCTCTTTTTGAAGCATTGGGACACAGGATATAGAACTGGACTTCTTATGTAGTGTTATAGTTCACTAAATACCATTTCCTTTAATATGGTTATATAAAACTGCATATCTAAAATTTTTCTCCCATTTCTTCCAATTTGTTTGTAACTTTAAGAGTCAGGAAGTTTTGTGTTCTTATTAAGGTAAAACAGTGAATTGAAAATTAAGTACCTTGATTTATTTTTTAAACAAAGCCTTGATCTCACTAGCTATATAATCTAGAATAAGTAATTGAAGCCTGGCACTACAATGATAGGGACTTGTAATTATTTCAGATCCCTTGAGTGTTAACTCCCTGGTGAGGTTGGTACTAGTCTCAGTTTGTTTTTATTTTTCCAGTCGTACCTTGTCCTCAAAACATGCCCTCATATACTCAGTCATACCTTACATTTTGAATACCATTTGAGGAGTTATTTCTTATAATGTCTAATGTTGCTAATTAGATTTAATTTACTTAGAAATTACTTTTCTAGTCTGTTATTTTACTAGTAGGAGGTCTTAGAATAAGATGATAATAAAGTTTTTATACCTCTTATATTTCTATGTGGTCAGAAAGAATGCTTCATTTCAGACATAAAAGACATTTAGTAGACTAATCTTTTTTTGATGGTTAAGTCTATCAGTGAAAACTTAAAAATTTTTATTTGATTATCCCGATGACTGCTATTCTTTATAGAATGAGGAAAACAATAAATTTGTAGTTTTAGAAGTCTACTGTAAGTTTTCTGAAGTGTAAATATTCCCACTGTGGTTGATTTTAAGCTATCGTCAGGAAGTCACTGAAAGTGCAACTAGAAAAGAGATGTGCACGTTTGGCCCCGCGCCGCACCTGGGAAGAGGTGCAGCCAGTGAAGGGAGCAGACAGGTTTGTAACCATCAAGCAGTGAGACTTGTTTCTTTGTGTGGTTGCTAATTTAGCTCTTATAAAAGAGGAATTTTCTATATATATTTGAGGATTATGGTAGAGAGTAATAATAAATTTCATGTAAGTTCAGGAATGCTGTGAAAAAATGTTGCATTCTTTTATTCTTATCCTTATAATTTGATTTTTAAAATAATTTTAAAAGGGAAACAAAGGTGTTCGAGAGAGGTGGTTATGGTAACGTATTTATGAGTAAATTGAGATTGGAAGAAGGGTACTTCTTTTAAAGGATTTAGAAGCAAGTTTACAATTCTGTGCCTTAAAAATCTGCTCAAATTCAATTTCAGGCTGAAGCTTTTGGCACTGTAACAAAGTATTCCCTCAAGGGCTCCTAAATGTTGGAAACAAGTAAAGGTTTATGTATTATAAAGAGTATATCCTTTCTAATAGGGAATTATGAGGGGGAAGTTACTTCCTGATTCAATGGCTCAGGGAAGAAGGGATTCTTCTTTAGAACACCACCTGCTTTCAGCAAAAAATGTCTGTGGATCCGTTGATCAATAGCCCTCTACTGGAGTAAAACTTTTCCAAAATCTTCTCAAAGATCCTTGCTTGTTGAAATCTATCCAGAAAAACTAGGAATTTTACTAAAGTTTTTTTTTTCCAAAAATGCGTATTTTTTTTTACATAGAGGATAAAAGAACTTATATATAGGAGATTAATATATATTATTATAAATTTATGTGATTGGTTATTATATTTCCTTTATTGATTAATATATCTTTAAAAAGCCTTAAAAAATATACTTTAAACTCATACACATTATGCAGTATACAGTGCCATTCTTACTGTTTTCAAATAAGGTCTTAGGAGTCATTTCTGAGAAAAAAGAGTGTGGCATCAGGAACATAACATTTATTATAAGATTGTTTCTATGGGAAAATCAGTTTTTACCTTTATCATTTTGATATAAAAAACCTTTTCCAGGAAAGTATTCTGCCAAGAATGTGAAGATTACCTTTACTGCCAAACAGCTACCCACTTCTCTAGTCAAGCAAGTCTACTACTACATGGTGACCCTTGCATATACCATGCTCATTCCCTTCTTTTGCTCATTCCTTTCTTTCTCCTGTTACAGTTAAATTCATTAAGATTTGTTTTAAGTGTAGCTGCCTTATTTAATCCTTTTAAATTACAACATATCACTTAATCAACCTCTACTTACTTTTGTGTGTGGTTATCGTCAAACAAAATTTTAAGTTATTTTTGGCATGGTCCCAGTTCTGGACTACTGTAGTAGCAGTTCTCTTAACTTACTTTAGTTATCCAGTATTCTCCATTCCCTTTCGAAGACGTACTGACTCATACCCCTAGTATTAAAGCTAGGCGAAGAGACCACTCTCTAGTACTTCTGTCCACTTCTATGCCTGGGTCCTGTCCCCAGAAAATCTGATGTACTTGGTCCCTGGTGTGATCTTAACATGTGTGATTTAGAGGAGAAAGATAATCAGTTATGTTAAAAAAAAAAAAAGAAAGTTGTATTTGTTTCTGAACCCATGTATCCCAGTTATACTTTTTATTATAATCATCACTTAATTTATTCCTACATAGTTGGAAGAAGTATGAGAATGGCAAGGTAGTTTCTGTAAAAACTAAGGCATTTGCTTTGGAATTTTACTCAAGCTAGTTGATAGATTGCAGTTGATTCAGGTGTGCAGAAGACAACTAACGAAATATTGGTGGAAAAGTCTTGAAGGACTGCATTCAGATTTGTTCACAAATGTCTTTAGTTTCATGCCATTTAAAAGAAACTGGACACCATAACTGTTGCAGTGTTGTAATATTTTATTAAAGACAAAAGCCACATTAATATCACTTGGCAAGTGATGCAAGGTCTTATGTTGAAAGATTTGTATGATTTTAGTTAAAATGAAATATATTCATGACTCCCTCTTTTGTCAAATATTTTGATTTACTTACCAGTTTCCCACGTACTGTGTGTGTGTGTGTGTGTGTGTGTGTGTGTTGCACATGCTTGGTTGGGTATTCAGGTAATATAATCAGGGACTCTTAAAGCTCTAAGTGTCTTTAGAGAAAACAAACCCTGGGAAGTGATGTGATTTGCTGAATTTCACAACAAATGAAATGGTGAATCTTTTACTTGAATTAAGGGCGTATATGCCAATCTAGTGTTCTTTTACAGAAATCCTTAATTGATTTGGGTGTGTTTTTTGCATTACTGATGCTGAGCTGCACACTGCTTAGCAAAGATGGAACCAGTGAAGCAATTTATATAAATCTCATTGCCGGCCCACATATTTGGGATATTCACTGCATTTTTTTTTTTTTGGTATTAGCATTAAATAGCTTAAAGATTTAGAGAGGCAAAAGGAGCTCCTCACTTTATGTTCTGTTTCAGAACTTTAAGGAGTAAAGAGACTGTCCTATGCACCTCATGTTGCCTTTCTCCAGGGACCTATTAAGAGTGTTTTTGACCCTGAGAGAGGAATCAGTAAATCACTATGTATCGAGTGTTTCCAATGTTCAATACATTACTTAGCCATGGGAGATACCACTGTGAATACAATGAGCATGGAATAAAACAGATGAAGTCTCTGGCTTCCTGAGATTTTTATCTCAGCAGTTGTATTTATCTCTACCAGTTGAATTATTTAACTGTAGGTTGTAAGTGCTATAAAACATGAAAAATTTGGTGCTATGAGATCCATACCTCGTCTGAAGGAATATGGCAGAGAGAGAGGGGGGCGAGGGGTATTGAAGGCTGCCATGTAGAATAGATATTTTAGATGAACTCTAAAGTAAGTGGGAATTGTCAAGCCAATGTGGGGGAGAGAAGGGAAATGTGTGGAGAGTGGGCAGGGGTGAGCAAACTTGGCAGAGGGATTAGCCTGTCCAGAGGCTCTGAGATATGAAGGGGGATATTTGAGAAATAGAAAGAAAGCCTGTGAGTCAGCAGAACAGAAAGGAAGGAGGAAGGTGGAACTGATGGTGATGAGGAAGTAAGCCTGGTCCTCCTGGGCATGCGAGATCTTCAAGAAAGTATTCATGCTTAACCTGGAGATTGATGGGGGAGGTATTGAACTGGTTTTGAATCTCGTATTTTGTACTATCATATTTGTATTTTTATTTTTTTGTTTTTTACATTTTACCATCTTTTTTATTGTGATAAAACATGCAAAATTTTAAAAAGACCGCTCTGGCTGCTCTATGGAAAACAGAATGGAGGGGAGACAAAGGTGGATGTGGGAGACCATTTAAAATAAAAGGCCAGGAATAGAATGCTGGCATTAGGGATGGAGATAAAGGCATGCAAATATATGTTGAGAGGTACACTGGTTTGCTTTTTGCTTTTGTACTTTAATAAAACTTCATTACTTGCTTGCATTCCTAATTAACTTCCGTAATTCTTGCAACCATTCTGTCAAGATACATAAGCTTCAGGGGCCTGCTATGAATTTTAGATTTTCAAGGTAGGGTTGAATATATTACTTATTCTCTTGGTCATATAGGAAATAATGCTCTCCTATCTTTAAGTTCAGGAAAGGAAAGCTTAGTAATAAAATGAAAGTGTAGGTAATAGCATTTATTGTAATAATCCGGGTGTTTTTATTAGAATAGAAATCAAGTGGAGGAATACTTTAAACAAAGTGAAAAAGAGCCTTGACTATAAGGGTACCTGGATGGTTCAGTTGGTTGACCATCCAACTCTTAATTTCGGCTCAGATCATGATCTCAGGGTCATGAGATCGAGCCCTGCCTTTAGCTCCGTGCTCGATGTGGAGGCTGGTTGGGATTCTTTCTCTTCCTCTTCCCCTCCCCCCACTGTCATGCTAGCGTGTGTGCTCTCTCTCTCTCAAATAAATCTTTAAAAAAAATAAGAGCCTTGCCTATAGGCATAATTTAAGAATAATTGATACTAAGAGCTCTAATAGAAAGCTACATGTGGATCAATTGAAGAAAATGTGGCTATTATATAAATTGAATGACTTTTTAATTGATTTTTCTATTCATGTTCCATTTATTACATATTTATCAGTACATTCTAATTTTAGGGAGTACTTCACTGTCATCAGAATATTTTCAAATTTTGTTAAGACAAATACTACTAGAAATTGTTAGTAGATGTTTTCCTAATTTACAAAGGGAAGCAATTTACTACTGTTGTTCTTTTCTTCCTAACCTAGAAAAGTTCCTTTGAGTTGAGCAAAGGGAAAATAATGATCTTAGGTAGAAATATAGAATGCTGTTCCTGGTTTTCTCCACCCTCAACATACTTGTATATTGAAAGTAGAAATCCCTATTTTATTTTATTTTTTTAAAAAGATTTTATTTATTTATTTGACAGAGAGAGATACAGTGAGAGAAGGAACACAAGCAGGCGGAGTGGGAGAGGGAGAAGGAGGCCTCCCACCAAGCAGGGAGCCCGATGCGGGGCTCCATCCCAGGACCCTGAGATCATGACCTGAGCCGAAGGCAGACACTTAACGACTGAACCACCCAGGCACCCCAAAGAAATCCCTATTTTAAATTGAAAATAAATTTTATGTATTTGCATTGCTTGTTTATTTTCACTTATTGTCAATGTTATTATATCCTCTGTAATGAGTTGAGATGGGTTTAAAATGCCTTCTAAAATTAGTAAATTTTATTTTGTTTGAGAATTTCAATAACTTATATAAATAGCATTATGCCCTGAAACAAAACAGATATAATTTGAAAGATGTATTCAGCTTTCTTCTAAATTTGTTAGAATGACCATTTTATGGATAAAATGAGTATTGGCCTATGCCAACTGAATTCTGTTATAAAATTTTTAGATGTGGATGATTTTTTACAAATAATTTATGTAAAGACTTTTGAAAGATGCTTATACAGATTGTGTTTTTTTTTTTAATAAAAAAAAGGGAGACTCTAGAGACTGCTAGGTTTAAGTTTTTATTTTCGGTTTTATGTTGAAGCTGAGTATTGTCACCAAAGTTAGTATATGCTTATATACTATGGCTCTTGTAGTATTTTAAGTAATGTTAATCCCTTTTCAGATCCCTGAGTGCAGTTTACTTTTTTAAGGTTAATTTCTTTTGTGTTCATGTACTTAGTAATTTACTCTTTCTTCCCACATATGTAACAAAATTATAGTGTGCATTTGAAAAAATATGAGTGTTAATAGCTTCTGTTTTTATTTGAAAACAAGCATCTGGGGCGCCTGGGTGGCTCAGTCGTTAAGTGTCTGCCTTCAGCTCAGGTCATGATCCCAGGGTCCTGGGATCAAGCCCCGCATCAGGCTCCCTGCTTGGCGGGAGGCCTGCTACTCCCTCTCCCACTCCCCCTGCTTGTGTTCCTGCTCTCGCTATCTCTCACTCTGTCAAATAAATAAAATCTTTAAAAAAAAAATCAAAACAGGCATCTGTTATATTCCTTAATGCCATCAACACCTTTAAAGTTTTCTCTGAAAATGCTATAATAATCAAGTTAATTTCTTCACTAGCTTCTTTATTATGTATGTTTGGGTAAATAACATAGTGAAGTATAGTATACTTTTTCTTTGCTCCTCTGTTGCCCAGCATCTTTATGAATAGATTCTTTTATCTATTTGGTATGTTCCTAAAAAGGTAAATTAATTTGAGTGCTAATTTAAGGAAAATCGCACTGAAAAAAATGCTTATTTAAAAATATCAATCCGAGGAGAGGTGTAAACTGTTTTTGACTTATCTGTTTTATTTGTTACTGTTTCACTGATGTACTAAAGTAGCAGTGTTTCTTGAGGTTTGTTACTTTTAAGATAGAGTAATAGGTAACTTAATAAAATTAGTAATCACCTTTTTCATGGGTAGTGTGGTATTTTGTATCATTCTTTAAGCCATTTCTGTGTGACTATAATTATTTCAAATGGTCAAGTTTTTAAGTGCAAATATCTGCAAACAGAAACCATTTAGACTTATACCAAAGGTATTTGGTTCAGAACTTGGGCTGAACAACTAAAGAGAAGAATGTAGAGCATTCAGAAAGGGTGCAGAAGGAACCAAGAAATGTCTCAAATGCTCTTTTAAAAGCAAACAAAAACATTTCGAATCCCTAATGTATTCTTCTGTCTCGGTGAGAAATATATGATATACCTGGTGTCAGACTCATTTTAGATTTAACTGGAAAAACATTTTTTTCATTATATTTTGCGTACTTAGTATTTTAAAGCTTTGGCACATAAAATACTTCAAATAATATTGTTCAAAGACTTCGTCAACTAGATTTGATATACCTTGGGTCTTGTGAAAGGGAGGACTAAGATGTAATTGAAATTAAGTAAACAAAATCTCAGTGTAAATAAATTCAGTCTCTGTGATAATCATGTTTATTAGTCATTAAAATGAATTTATACTTTTTGATTAAAAAAGCATTTATATAATGCTTTTATCTAATGTGTTTTTTATAAGGTCAAAAGAAATAGACTGGCAGCCTTATTTTACTACACGTATTGTAGATGATTTTGGCACACACCTACGAGTATTCAGAAAAGCTCAACAGAAGATAACAGAGAGAGATGATCAAGCGAAAGGTAATACCTTTATTCCCTTTGAAAATTAGGACTTTAAAATCTGTCTTTCTTTATCATTCTGTACATCTTATTCTTTTCTTTGTGCAGGTACAGCAGAAGATCTTGTGGATACCTTCTTTGAAGTTGAAGTTGAAATGGAGAAGGACGTTTGCCGTGATCTAGTGTGCACTTCTCCCAAAGATGAAGAAGGTTTTCTTCTCAGTTTAACTCTTTGGAGAACAGTAACTGTTCAGATTGGTTGGAGACAAGTTAGCAGAGCCAGGGAACAAAATAAGGGTAAAGGGTGAAATTATTCTTACAGGATAGGTAGCATAGTATAGACAGTGTCACTATTCATCTTATTTTTTAACTCTTAAAAGTAGTTTCCAGATTCTTTTCTCTTTTTTAAAGGTTGTCTTTAACATTTAAAGGTGGTTATTAAAGATTACTTCTCTTCTTTTAAAATATAGCAGGCACAAACAATTTATAATTGTAAATTTACTTTTTATGGTCTACAGTAATTTATCTTCTCCATACCTGTTACCCTAAAATATTTTCTAAGAGAATGAGTGTAGTGATTTCAAATATAGTTTATCGAGTCGAATGGACTTGTCTTTTCTTTGTGAGAGGTTAGACCGGATAAGCTTTAGCTGAGGAGGTTGTCTTTTCCTAGTTTTGCAGCCGCTCAGAAAGAGTCTTTGCTACTTAGCACATTTTTTGATTAACAGGATCAGCTATATAATTCTATTCCCAGGAAGTGTCAGCATGTGAACTACAGAGTAGTTCTAGTTGTGGAAATTGTTTTCTTCAATTTTTAAATTGTGCTCTTCTTTCCCCCCTTTTTTCTTCTTTCCTTTTTATATTTACGCTGCAATTCCATTTTTAATTGCCGTTTCATTAGCACTGGCATGAAATAATAGCTAAGGATAAGAAATAGTTATAGTGATGTGCAGTACTTTTCATGTAAATCGAGGAAGTAGTAAAATAGAAGAGCACGCTCTTTTTCTTTTGTTACTACCTACCAAGATAGTGGAGGTTCTTTCTTGAAAGAAGAATTATAGGTATATTTTAAAATATGCAAATAACTTTTAAGTATGCTAAGATAATGTGTAGTAGAAGTGTAGAATACGTGGTACAACCACAACTGTTTAGGGGGAAAGCATTTTGATAATAGAAGTTTCTCAGTGATCCAAAAACAAGGTAAAGCTGAGCAGAATAAAAAAAATACTAGTTTGATTAATGAATCGTTACTGTTTGGAGAATAATGAAAAAATTTAACCAATACTGATTTGTACTAATTAATTATTAAAATAATAAGCTGCTATAATTGGGAAACTACTTATTTCTGCCTTTACAATCAGTGGAGATTTGATATTTTCTAATGTTATTATAGCTACCTTTTTCATTTCTAGGATTCCTAAGGGATTTGTGTGAGGTCTTATTATATTTATTGCTACCTCCTGGAGATTTCCAGAACAAGATCATGCGATACTTTGTCAGGGTAAGCTTAAACTCATATCAGATAAATGGCTATAAAGAAATTTAGCATGGTAATTCTCAAAATATTTGGTTTCAGGACCCTGTTAAATTCTTAAAAATTATTGAGGACCTCAAAGAGCTTTTGTTTACATGGGCTGTATTTATCAACATTTACTGTATTATAAGTTAAAACTAAGAAATTTTGAAACACAGGAATACACAAGCACACATTCCATTAGTTGGTTTCTATCATCACGCCATCATGGTCCTTTCTGAAAATACCACTGTGCGCTTGTCTCCTTCCATCACCCAGAGATCCCTTTACAAACTTTGAGAACTGCCTGACTTAGAGTTAGGTATGGGGATTTTTGGGTTATAACAAAAATATGTTTTAAATTTTAATACAGCTTTACCGATAAACTTACTAGAGTTAGGCTAATTAAAATAACACTTCTGGATAGAAACTTTAAAAAAACTAGGCAGCTAAGATTCTGCTTCTTATAATTAGAAAATGAGTACGTGGGATGAGAACAATAGTCTTGGACTTTTTATTCCCCCTATATAAATATAGGAATAAAATTCTATATACAGATGTAAAGGAATAACATTTTTGTTTTGATTGCTGGTTATGATTGAGAAATGCTAGCTAGCTAGCTACAACCCTTATGCTGGTTGAATGGGTAAGATCAGAGTTTCTAATTTATATGAAAGTGAAAGCTTAGGATCTTTTTGTCTACCATCCAGCAAAATAGATACCAATTCCTGAGGTGTGCTTTTATGCTTTTATGTTATTATTTAAGCAGTTTCACACAATTTCTTAGTACCTACCTAACTCGAGTTCAGTGTACTTCTCTAGTAGGGCAGTGGTGCTGTGAATTGAGTAGTAAATGCTTGGTTTTAATGGGAAATGTCTGATAGATGATGTATTGTTAAGAACAATTATTTGGGCTAGTCATTATCAAGGGCACTAAATACCTGACATGTCTATCACTAGATTCACATCTAGCACTGAAGGAAGACACTGCTAATCAGTTACAGTACTCGTTCCTGTTGAGTATTTGTTTGGCAGCAGAATCTTTGTCTACCTGGTACACTAGACAGCCACTGCTGGGCAGTGTCTCAGCAGCTTTCACGTGGCTGGCAAACTTTTCCCTCTTGAAATTTTGTCTTTACTTGGGTTCCATGTCATTGCTGTCCTGATTTTTCTCCTCCTTTGGTCTCCTTTTTAGTCATTTTTACATGTTTTAACTCCTCTTGTATTTAACTTTTAAATATACAAGTTCTTTAGGCCTGGGCCCTCTTCTTGCTCACCCATTCCTGTGTCTTTAAATACCATCCAGGTGCTAGTGACTTTCAAATTTATATCTTTAGTACAGACTTTCCTTCTGAGCTCCAGGTGCCTCTGACCAGCTGCCCACTGAAATCGCCATTTGATTGACTCACAGCCCTTTTAAACTTTAAATGTTCAAAATGGAAATCTTACTCTTGGTTCCATGTCCTGTCTTGCCTTTTAATCTCCTCTCCATCCTAGTAAATGCTGTGACCATCCAGCAAGTATTTCCCATCTCGAGTTCTTCCAGAGGTTTACAAGGCCATACATGATGTGGCTTTGTTTACCTCTCTGGCCTTTGTGCCATGCCGTCACTGTATTCCAGTGATGCTGTCTTCGTCAACGTAGGGCCATCTCATGCTCCTCTTTTTCTGGTCAAAATGATTCCTCTTATTCTCTTGGCTAAATTGTATTCACCCCTCGTATCCCACTTCCTCAGAAATGCCACCCCTGACCACCCAGTCAAGTCCCCTCATAATTCCCTATTGCTGTAGCCAAGTACACAGTTATTTTCCTTCAAAGCATTTACCGTATTTCAGTATTATAATTTGGTTGTTGTGTTTACTTACTTGATGCCTTTTTTCCCCACAGTAGTACTCTAAGGCCCATTAGGACACAGGCCATATCTGTATCATTATTATCTACTTCATGGTTGTCACGGTGCCTGGCACATAGCACATATCCAATCAGAGAATTAGTTTTAATGAGAGGAAACCTATTTGCCCTTCTTGCTGAAGGTGCACATGCTACTGCAGCTCCTGGAGATGTAGTTGACTCTTAGGAGACGTGACTGATGACCTGCCTTGTTACATGAGGTTATTGTTGAAAGCAAGTAGGGTTGGTTATTTATTTATTTATTTATTTTTATTTTAAAAGATTTTATTTGACAGAGAGACACAGCAAGAGAGGGAGCACAAGAAGGGGGAGTGGGAGAGGGAGAAGCAGGCTTCCCGCTGAGCAGGGAGCCCAATGTGGGGCTCGATCCCAGGACCCTGGGATCATGACCTGAGCCGAAGGCAGATCCTTAACGACTGAGCCACCCAGGCACCCCCACAAGTAGGGTTATTTAAAGAGCAAATATGTTTTGATGTAGATTGTAGACCAGTATTTCGTATCTTTATGGTTGAATCTAATTGTGTATACTTAAGTATCCTGCATTCAGCAACTCAGGTTTTTCTCTCTTAACTTGATAATTCTTTATCAGTTTTCTTTTGTTGGTAATTCAAGTTTTCCCAAAAGATGTTTTTGTTCAGATTAAATAACAGATTAAAGAGTTTTTACTTCTTGGGGCGTCTGGGTGGCTCAGTTGTTAAGCGCCTGCCTTCGGTTCAGGTCATGGTCCCAGGGTCCTGGGATCGAGCCCCGCATCGGGCTCCCTGCTCGGCGGGAGGCCTGCTTCTCCCTCTCCCACTCCCCCTGCTTGTGTTCCCTCTCTCGCTGTGTCTGTCTCTGTCAAATAAATAAATAAAATCTTTAAAAAAAAAAAAGAGTCTTTACTTCTTTCCTTTATATGGATCCTTTATATGGATTGTACAAGTCGTAGTATTTGACTGTAGTAATTGCTATTTAATCGTCTCTGCTTTCTGTCCATTACCACGTTTTATTTAAAGATTCATGGCCTCGATGACTTTGTAGCTTTTAAGCCTTCATATTTGACAGCTGGTGCTTGTCTTAAAGTAGAAATTATATGGAAATGGCTACTTATTTTGGAATATTTAGAGCTCTCACTAGAACCTGTATAGGAATTGTTGAGTCATATGATTACATCTTAACTAACCAAACCCTTTCATGAGGCAAATTAGAAGATAAAAGTAATTTTCTAAGACAGACTGACTAATTGCATTGACTAATAAGCACTAAATTTATTCACATGTTTTTTTTACTTTGCAAAGAAACTTTCAAGAAACATAGTTTTGTTTATGAATTTTCTCCTTACAAAGCACATTTTAAAATTTGAGCATATGTGGCCAGAGATAATTTGAAGGAAAGAATTATGTAAATAATATTTTCTAAGATGTTGGAGGCTAAAAGTCATCTTGAAAGAATAATTCCTCCTAATTTTAGAATGTAAGATGTCTCAAAAGATACTTCTAAAAGTTATCAGAACCGTCGCACATTGGACGTAAGGATTACTTAAAAATCAATTAATTAGTAAAAAAAAATAAATAAGAGGTACTGGCTGACTCAGTTGTTAGAACATGCTTCTCTTGATCTTGGGGTCATGAGGTTGAGCCCCACATCGGGTGTAGAGATTACTTAAAAGATGTGAAGACAAGAAAATAATTATAATACAAAAAAAAAGTTACTGGAACCTTCATGAGTGCCTTTTGGAAATGTTAATTCATCATTGGGTAATAGTTTTCAGAGACTTACACAGCTTACAAAACTCTTTTTTTTTTTAAAGATTTTATTTATTTATTTGACAGAGACAGACACAGCGAGAAATAAATATCTCTCTAAAGGAAAATAAAGTGAAGCCTACCTTTTATGAGCTAAGTATACCAGAAAATGGACCATATAAATTAGAGATCTTGATAAAAGGAATAAATAAACTGGTCCTTTAATTAGAAAAGTGAAACATCCTGTTAAACTTATAGTTATTTAGCCTTCCAGTTTTCTTAAGAAATGGTGTTTCATAGATTCAGGTATCAGCATGCATAAAAGAATGAAGATTAGTAATGGGTGAAAACATGGTATTAATAGAATCAGCACTAAATTCTTTATTTCCATTCCTTTAATATTTATGAAATGCCTGCCATGTTTAAGAATATGACCTTGAGTAAATATTTTTGAAGCTCGATAAATCAATAGATCACTTGACAAATGTCATTTGTATGCAGAACGTTCCTAGATAGTGGTAGTGTTCTAGAGAAGTGGAAGAGACACAATTACATAGAGAAGGATAAGTGACAAATGCCATAAATTCAGGGCATGAGTGTATTTTAAACATGTAAGTAAAAGAGTATTCAGCTGAAATGATCAAAGTTTATTTGATTGGAGATTTCATTCTGTAGTCAGTCCTTGGAGGAAGAGCAGGATTTTAGTAGGTAGGAGCATAAACAACTATAAAGAATGGGAGGATCTATTCTAGAGAAAGATGAATAATTAACATATTTTATTTTCTATTAGGAAAAATTTCAAACACAGATAAGAATAGAGAATAATACAGTAGACATTTATGTACCAACTACCCAAATTTAACCAATGTTAATGTTTTACTGTAGTTGCTCTGTTCTTCCCTTGAAGGTAACTACTATTGTAAAATTGGTATTTTTTCCTTTTGTTCTTTGTTTTTATACTTTTAATATAGATGTAGGAATTCATACATCTATATGGTGCCATGTTTTGCCCTTTAAAAATTGACATAAATGCTAACATACTAGAGATACCCTTTTACTTTTTTCCACTCAACTCTAGGTGCCATTGTGGAGATATATCCAGGTTGGTATAGGTAGCTTCATCTCATTTGTTTTAACTGAGATGTATTAGTTAATCTTTTTATAATATTGTGTTGGTTATCAAGTATTATGTGTATCATACCTTTCTTAAGTAACAGCGTTGTGTTATTTACATTATGCTAGTGATTTAAGAAGTATATTAGGTTAAATTTGTTTTTTACAATTTTTGTCCAGGAAATCCTTGCACGAGGAATTCTTCTTCCATTAATAAATCAACTCAGTGATCCTGATTATATTAATCAATATATCATATGGATGGTACGTACGTTCTAAAATTACAACTCTGTTTTTAAAACAGTTTTTTAAAATTTAGAAACAGTAATTGGAGATCAGGATGATCAAGCAATAATTTATTAAAGAATTTAGGTAAAAATATGTTTAAAGGTAATCTTTATATTTCTAGTACTTCTGTTTGCTAATATGTTGAATGCACTAGCCAAATTCTTTTTAAGAAGTTTGTTGATAATCCTGTTACAATTTTGGTGTTGTTACTACTTATTTAAATTAAAAAAAAAAAAGGATTTTACTGCCTGTGTGTTTAGGATGAGTATTTTAAAAAGTTGCTGTTTGGTTTTAAACACAGCTTGTGGTCTGAACTACTTAAATAGCATGTACTTTACATTTTTATACCTTATAGTGGAGGAAAGTATGGTGAAAGGAATACTGGAGTGAGAATGGGAGGATGTGTGTTCTAGATTTGTTTCTGTAAGTTGCTTAGTGTGTGTGTAAGTAGCTAGTTTTCTATAAATCATAGTTTTCTCATCCGTCAGACATATCAAAGGGTTAGTGATTAGTAAGTTTACTAGGTCTAATTATTTTCGTGTGTGATTATATATGCTTTTCCTCAGTAAACTCATAGTCAAGAAAGAGTTGTAAATGGGCTATTGCTGGGAATTCTTTGATACATATCTCTAGATCTTTGATTCATTTTCTTGAAATAGAATTTCTTCTCCACAGTTGTCTTCTGTTAACTCAGTCTAGCTTTCTTAGGAAAGAATTACTTTATTGTTCTTTGTTTCTAGTAGCCATTATCAACCTTGACATTGTTTTATTGTTGTTGTTGGAGCAATTTTTGTCTTTCCCACCAGATTGTGGGTTACCTACAGGCAGAAATGGTTTTGTTAGCTTTGTGTTCCTAGAGCCTTTTATGGAGGTCACACAACTTGATTCTTCTTTTCCTTTGTCAGTTTTTTTAGCATCCTGTTGGGCTCTTCCAAAGCTTTAAAAACATGCATATCTGCCTAATTAAAATTTTTAAGAATGCATATCCTTTAGTTAGGAGTTCTACTCATGAAATTTATTCTAAAGTGATAATAAGTAAGTTTGAAACAATGTATATTTAAGGACATTAATGCCAACATTGCTTTTAAAACTAAAAAATTGAAAGCAATTTAAGTGTTCTACAAGGAGGATTTGTTTAATAAGTTATGGCATATTGATACAATAGAGTAAGTACATGAAGCCATTAAAAAGAATGATGGTAGTGTATCTTGAATATGAAAAGATGTTTACATATATATTTTTAAAGATTTTATTTATTTATTTAAGAGAGAGAGTGGAGAGAGAGAGATCCTGAGCGGCGGGGATTGGGGGGTGGGCAGAGGGAGTAACAGACTTCCCGCCGAGCGGGGAACCCGATGCAGGACTTGATCCCAGGACCCTGGGATCATGACCTGAGCCAAAGGCAGAAGCTTAACTGACTGAGCCACCCACGTGCCCAAGATGTTTATATTTTTTATGTGAAAAGGATAACTAAAGGTGATGTGTGTGTAGATAATGCTTTTTAAAAATAAATATATAAGTAATTATAGTTTTATTAATGACTATATAATTCTGATAGTGTATATACTGTTTGAAATCTTAATAGAAAGAATTCTGAATGTTTTAATTTTCCTCTTTTGTTTATATATTTCACTTTATAGGGAGTATTGGTTATATAATAAAAATAATTTTTTAAGAAATAGGAAAGCAGGTAAAATTTAAAAACATTTCAGTAATGAAATAAGAGTAAATAGTTTTTTTTTTAAGGGTAAATGGTATTAGGAGATTTTTTTATTATAACACAGTAAAATGGATGTTTTATACTAACCTTAATCAGGATACAATACTGTATAATCTTACTGGTGGTACAGAAAAGGATGCTTGTTCACCAGAATGTTATGGTTATCTCTCACTCCTGGGATTAGGAATTATTTTTTTCCTATATATTTTTTCTTTAGCTTTCAATTTTTCTTTTGCTGAAGTTGTATTAACTATATAATTAAATATATGGTGTAAACATTTGGGGGGGTGGAATTTAACACATGCTCTAAAAGGAATTCAACCACCAAATCTTTACTTGTTCTCCCCAGAGTTGGATTAATACTACTATTGTGTATGATGCTTCGGTCTTTTTGCTATTTAATGAACAGGAGTTGATCCCTATTTCATGTTTCAGTACAATATCAGAAAATATATTTAAAAGAACAGAGTTTATCAATAAAGGATCTTTAGCCTACTTTGTTGTCTGGTTTACAGTCTTTTGACATTATTCGTGTGGGAAACCTTGTATGCATTGGTATTATAAGTATTAAAATGAGCTGAGTTCTTATTCTTAGTTCAGTTATATTAATGGTATCTAACCATATAGTTCATTTCTATTTGGACGGAAAAGTTTAGTGCAGTCTAGTGGTAACATATCTTCTCTCTATAAAATATTAGTGTTACCCAAGAGTAGTTTTAAGTTTTAAGTCATTTCTAAAAATAGTATGGATGGATTTGCATTATTCATCTGTGTGTATTTTTTTTAAATACCAACTAATTAAGGATAAGTCTTATTTCTTAACTCATGTTGTTACCTTCAACTAGAGCAGATAAATGGACAGTTGTTTGTTTCTTAATGTATTCTTAGAAAAATCATGTCTTTAATAACCTACCATTTTTTTAATCATTGGAGTAAAATTTACATAAAGTGAAAGAAATTGCCGAGTAGTCTTACAAAGTTGTATTCTAATTTTGCACTTCCCTAGCACCATTTGAGAGTTTTCATCTCTCCACATTCTGATGAACATTTGGCATTGCTGTTTTGTTGTGGTTAACTTGAATATGCCTGATAACTAATGATATTGAGTTCATGTGCGTATTAGCTAGTTTTTCCCTAGTTCTGGACTTCTGCAGTTCCCAGGTCTTCAACTCCTTATAGAGAATGGACAGTATCCCAAGTCTGCTGCCTTTTCGTAGCTTCCCTTACTGTTTTACTTAAGTATTGTTGGCAGTCATAGTGGTTAGTCACTTTATAATATCCTCGAGTACTTTTTGTCTCTCACTTTATTTGTTTGGTGAAACCACACTCTGGTTAAATTCAACTCAACTGTCAACTCCCATTCCTGTTCTTAAACAGCACATGGCTGGGGGAAAAAAAACAAAATAACAGAGTTATTTATGTGATCACATTGATTCTGTTCAATTTAGGTCAGAGAATGCCACTCTTCTGTTTAAAACCCTCCAGTAACTTTTCATTCCACTCAGAGTGAAAGCTCCCTCATGTACTGTACCCTACCAGATTGGCCTTCCATTGCCACTGATCTCGTCGTCTACTCCTCTACCTTTCTTTGGGACCATGAGTGCAGAGATTTTCATTTTGTTTTCTTAAAAGCATTGGCATAAACACTTACTGTAAGATTGTGCCTACTTCGCACGTGCTAGGCACTGAAGGTTCTTTCTTTCCTTACTGAGTCCCTCTCCCACCTGTTTTTTAAACTTTGTTTTCAGATCCGTGATTCTAATTGCAACTATGAGGCCTTTATGAACATTATTAAATTGAGTGACAATATTGGAGAGCTAGAAGCGGTCAGAGATAAAGCAGCAGAAGAATTACAGTATCTTCGATCTCTAGATACAGTTGGTGATGGTAAGTAATTCATTTAAGTATAGAAATGTTGTACTTCTTTAATCATTACTATATCTTTACACAGAACTTTAATTTACCTAAATGTCATTTTATGCTATTATTTTCACCTTATCTAAATCTAAATCTTTCTTATTATGTTAACATGTGCTTAGAATAAAAGCATTATAATTTTCTGAATGTGAGGCTATTAATATTGTAATTATCTCTAAAGTAAAAATAATAGGCATGGTTTACTTTTAATTAAATAATTTCACTATAAAATTTCAGATTATTTCTTTTATTGTTTGCTCTGTTCGTGGTTATTATGTTAAATTACAATACATACATGTTTAAAGTATTTCATAAATAACATTACCACTAGCTCACAATCAATTTGTTTGTATTTAGATATCAACACTATCAAGAATCAAATAAATAGCTTATTATTTGTAAAGAAAGTATGTGACTCAAGAATACAGCGATTGCAGTCAGGCAAAGTAAGTAAAGTACTTTCAGATTAATGTTTAGTTATAAATACTTTATATTCACTAATATCTCTAGCAAATGACAAGAAGTGGAATATTAACCAGTGCAGCCCTCCACAAAAGGACTTGTAGGAAAAATTTCTCTTATACATTATGGTATTAATAAGTATTTGTTAAAGCCAAAGAGATTAAAACACTTCCTGTAAAATGCCACAATAATTAAAGATTTTATTTATTGATTTACTTTTCATTTTTTATTCAAAATTTAACATTTATATAGTTTTATACACTGGGCACCATTTTAGATGGACCTAATAGACAAAAGCTCTCTCTTCATAAAACTTATGTTTTAGTTGCAGAATCAAAAATAAACCAGTAAATAAATTAATATAAAATGTTAAAAGTGTTAAAAACAAGTAAATATAAAAAATAACAAGTAAAGCAAAGTAGAGGGATAGAATGTTTTAGATGGATGCTGAGTGATTTGGTTATATTTGAGCTTAGAGAAATCTGATAGAATAATGAGAGAGTCCTGAGAAATTTTTTTTTTTTTTTTTAAGAATCTTCCAGGCAGAGGTGAAAGCATATGCAAAAGCCCTGAGATAGGAAGATGTTTGGTGAGTTAGAGTAGGTCAGCATGGCTGGTATGGAATAAATGAGAAGGGATGATAGTAGGAATGAAATTGGAGAGGAACCTTGGGGGTTAGGTTAGATCATATATGGTTTTATCTACCATAGTAAGATTTTTTAAAAATTCTAATTGTGATGGGAATCCATTGGAGATTTGTGCTGGCAAGTGACATGATCTGACTTATTAGTTAAAATAATTACTTGGGCTCTTTTGTGATGTTTAGATTGTGGTGGAGTTGCAGCGGGGGACAAGAATGGAGACTGAAAGATCATTTAGGAGACTGTTGGCTTTAGTCCAGTAAGATGTCTGCAGAGGTTGTGAGAAGTAATTAGAGATTGGATATAGTACTAACAGATTTGCTAATAGATTAAATATGGAGTGAGAAAGGACAAAAAAGGACTTGAGGATTCCTAGAATTTTTGGCCTCAGCAACTGCATGAATAGTGTTGCTGTTTACCAAAATGGATAATACAGGAAAGAGGAGGTTTGAAAGAGAGAATCAAATTTTGGATGTTTTAGTTTGAGATCCCTGTTTGACAATCAAATAGACCCAGTAGCTTGTAAACTCTGTAGTTCAAAGGGAAGGTCGGTGATGGATTATTAGATGTTTATTTAAAGTAAAGAGACTGGATGAAGTTACCTAAGAGAGTGAATGTAAGTAAGAATATAACCAAGGACCTAGTCCAGAGGCAGTATAGTTACTAGAGTTTAAGACAAGGTGGAAGATCTAGCTAAAGAAACAGAGTAAGTGGCTGGTGAAATTGAAGGAAAACCTGGGAGTGTGATATTCCAGAAGCCAACTATAGAAAGTTTTTAAAGAAGTAGGAGATCAGGTATGTCAAAGGCTATTAATAAGTTGAGTAAGATGAAGACTTAGAATTGACCATTAGATTTGCCACCAGGGGAATATTGGTGATTTGATAATAGCATTTTGGAGTAGCGGAGAGAAACCCTTATTGGAGCTGGTCCAGGAGAAAATGGGAAGAGATGAATTAGAAACAGTGATTATAAGTAGCTGTTTGGAGGGGTTTTACCTCAAAAAAGCAGAGATTTGAGCCTTACAAACAGAAAAGAGCTTTTTTTACTACCTTAGTTTTTCGTGTAGTCAATTTTTTTTTCTTTTTTCTTTTGGCTGGTTTTCTATTTTGGAAATTTGTTGTGACTCTCTGGGCTTCTAGTTTTACAATGTATTTAAATTTCTTAAGGAATAGAAGACTTATTTTTATAAATCTTGAGTTTAGTTGCTGGATTAATTATAACTCACATTACTTGAGGCCCACATCTGTCATATACCTGAGTGTACATGTATATATATCTTTGTTTCAGTTAACTGTATTTTAAAATTATATACCCATGCACATTCAGTATAGAACGAAACGGTTTTATTTATGCTTATTGTTTCATTAGTTTACCTTGTCTAGGCCTCAGAGTTAGTGGTCTTTCAGCATCATTATTTAAAATGTATTTGTCCAGATACCTTTTTTAAAAAAGATTTATTTATTTATCTTGAGAGAGAGAGAGAGCGCGCGCTCACGTGCATGTGTGGGAGCAGGGGAGGGGCAGAGAGAGAGAGGGAGAGAGAGAGAATCCTCAAGCAGACTCCCCACTGAGTGTGGAGCCCAATGCAAGGCTTGCTTCCAGGACCCTGAGAAAATGTCCTGAGCCGAAATCAAGAATTGGACACACAACCAACTGAGCCACCAAGGCACCCCAATGTTCAAACACCTTTTGATAGCAAATCCCTTTAAAATTTAGATATCTTGTTTTGAAGCCCGTCAATTCTTTTTGAGTATCAAGCTTTACCTTTTTAGTAGCTCAGCTCATACAGTGTTTTTTCTTGGGAAGGAAAGTCAGAATTTTCACAGAGATGAAGTTTTATAACCGTACTACTCATCTTGAAATCTTAGAAGGCCCTTTATCTTTTTTATTACAAATAAAGTTATAATGAATACTCTTCTGCATTTCATATATGCGGAGCTGCTTCTGGGAAAGAGAAAGAGGTGATAAGTTTGAAGAAAGAAGACTTAGGAGAAAACATGTGCTGGCACCAGGTTGCTTTATGCCAGACATTTTAAGTCAGTTATCTATTATTATACAGTATTTATATGAAGGGAAATACTTATTAGAGAGGAAGTTTTCCCCTTTTCTCAAGTTCTTTTCCTTCTCCTTTATGTACTACCTACATCTAATTTAGGATCTGCCCCTAATTAAGGCAGCCTGTCTTTCAGAAAAACCTGATCTTTCTTTTCTTTATTTTTTTAAAGATTTTATTAATTTATTTGAGAGAGAGAGAGCAGAGCAAGGGGGAGAGAGTGCATGAGCGAGGGTGGAAGGAGCAGAGGCAGAGGGAGAAGCAGGCCCTCCACTGAGCAAGGAGCCCGACACGGGACTCAGTCCCAGGACCCTGGGATCATGACCTGAGCTGAAGGCAGATGCTTAATGACTGAGCCACCCAGGCACCTCTGATCTTTCTTTTTTAAATAGAGGATTGTGAAATACGGATTTAGGAATACAGAGAAACTGGTGACACAGGAACATATGGGTTTTATGGAAGAGGCTGCAGGCTTTAAAAACACTGAGTCGTTCTTGGCAGCTCTGTGATCATAGGCAGCCTTTCTGATTTCAGCTTTCTTATCTCTTAAGTGGGGTGGGTGATATTTATCCAATAGGATTGTTGTGGAGAATAATGTATATAATATACATAGCACAGTGCTTGACATGTAGATTCTCTATAAATTTTTTTTGAAGATTTTATTTATTTATTTGTCAGAGAGAGAAAGTGAGAGAGAGAGCACAAGCAGGGGGAGCAGCAGGTAGAGGGAGAGGGAGAAGCAGGCCCCCCACTGAGCAAGGAGCCCGACACGGGACTCCATCCCAGGACCCTGGGATTATGACTTGAGCTGAAGGCAGATGTTTAACTGAGCCACCCAGGCATCCCTAGACTCTCTAAATTTTGAACCCATGTTTTATTTTTTAATTTTTTTCATGTATAGGTACTTACCTTGCTCTATTACTTTGAAAACTAAATATAATTTACTGTTTAGGTAGTATGAGAAGAAACACATTTTCTATAAAAGACGGTAGAGTTTTTATTCTGTTAGAAGAAAAATTACTCTTTCGGGATATTTCCTGTTCTCTCAGTGGATAGATTTCAGTCTGTACTTGAAAATGTTGGGCTTTATTTATTCTTGGACATTGTAAGCATTCCAAACATCCCCTTTACCTCCTAAAATGTTCATTTTCATTTGGAATATGTAGAGATAGAGAATACTTGAAATTCTAGTAATTCAGAATTATTTTGTAATGAAAGAAGTGAATGCTTATCATAATACTTTTAATGCATATTTACTAAGCAACTCTTAAAATAACTAGGAAATTCTCTAGGCTGGGACTGTTGGGAACCCACATGAATGAGAAAATGCTTAATATTTTTATATCTCTGTAGAGATCTTTAACCTAATGAGTGAGTAGATGAAGTATTAACCTACCTTTATTTTTCTCTGTAGGAAATAAATACTGTGAAACTGGCAGCAAACTTTGGGAAACTTTGCACAGTCCCCTTGGACAGCATTCTTGTAGACAATGTTGCACTACAGTTTTTTATGGGTGGGTAAATCCATTTTATGAAAATAATATAGCCCTCAAAATTTTTAATAATTATAAATATAATTAAATTTTAAATATATTAAGCATGCCAAATATGTCTTTCCTCCACTCCCCATTCTCTGAAGTATTCCTTTTGGAATCATAGAGGTAGAGATATATTTTGTTTAGAAGGAAAGAAATGCTTATTATAACTTAAGTGTGCATTTGTTAAATATTGCTTATTTAAATTCTAGCAGAGTCTATGAATTTAAATTATTTGAGAAGGAGTACTTTATCAGCAACACACATTGTTTATAACTTATTTGTATCATTTTGTGCATGAATAGAAGGACTTTATTTTTATATCATTTTAATATATATAAATATTTACTAATTTTGTTAATATTATAGTTGACCCTTGAACAACATGGATTTGAGCTGTGCAGATTCACTTATTTATACATGGATTTTATTCGATAAATACAGTATAGTAATACATATTTTCCTTATGATTCTCTTAACATTTTTTTCTCTAGCTTACTTTAAGAATATAGTACATACAAAATGTTCTATGTGTTAATTAACTGTTTATATAATTGGTAAGGCTTCCAGTCAGCAGTAGACTATTAGTAGTTATGGTTTTGGGAGTCAGGAGTTATGCATGGATTTTTGACTGTGTGGTGAGTCAATGCCCCTAACCTAACCTCTGCATTGTTCAGGGGTCAACTATACATCAAAATTGCTTTTTATCTGGAGAACATTTTCAGTAACCTTCCCTGATTCTTCATTTTCATGACCAAAAACATAAATATATGGCTTGTTGAAGATTCCAGTCCTTACTTTTAATATTTGTAGGAACATTAATATTATAATTTTCATAATCTTTATTAAGAACAGAAGCCGAATGTTACTAGTTTATTTTTGATGAAGCCTTCTGTAGCAGTTTTATCTCCTAGAAATTTTATCGTGAAAAATGAGATTTAAAAAAAAAATACATCCGTTTGTGTTTTTCACATAACTGGTCTTTTTAACCTAACCAATTTGTGATGTAAGCATTCTTCATCTCAGGCATTTGCTTAACAGTTTGAAAATGTAGAGTTTTAAGTATTTGAAACTTTAATCCTTTTTAACTTGTCATATGGCTACATGCACCCAAAAATGTGTGACATTAATATCTATGTTGTTAATGGATTTTGTTTGGTAGATTACATGCAGCAAACTGGAGGTCAAGCACATCTCTTCTTCTGGATGACAGTGGAAGGATACCGAGTTACAGCCCAGCAGCAACTGGAAGTTTTATTAAGTCGTCAGAAAGATGGAAAACATCAAACCAACCAAACCAAAGGTCTTTTAAGAGCAGCTGCTGTTGGAATATATGAACAGTATTTATCAGAAAAGGTGAGGCTCTATTTTGATTACTGTTTTCTTATCTTCTTTGGTAGTATCATTAGTAATAGTTTTTATAATACTTATGAATATTCATTACTCATACTAGGCACAACTACTTGCAAGCATTATCTCATTTAACCTTGATAACAATCTTTTTGTATATTATTATCCTTATTTTATAGGTAAAGAAACTCATGTTTAGAAAATTGACTTAACTTTGCCAAGGTCATGCAAATACTAGTGACAAAGTCAAGATTCAAGGTCACACACACTCTAGATTTAAGGACACAAAAGATTGAAAGTAAAAGAATGGAAAAAGGTAAACCATGCATACAGTAACCAAAACAGAGTTGGAGTGGCTATACTAATATTAGACAATAGATTTTAAAACAAAAATTATTACTAGAGAAAAGAGCATTTTATAATGATAAAAGGGTCAATTGATCCTTGATTTATAACTGTTAAAACAGTTATAAGCACAACAGCAAAACCTCCATATACATAGGACAAAACCTGACTGAATTGGAGAGAGAAATAGACAATTCAACAATAAGTGGGTATTGAAGACTTCAATACTCACTCAATAACTGATAGAACAATTAGACAGAAAATGACCAAAGATACACAAGAATTAAAGAACACTATAAACCAATTAAACCTACGCATCTATAGAATACTTCCCTTAACAACAGCAGAATACACATTATTTTCAAGCTTACATGGAACGTTGTCTAGGTTAGATAGACCCTTTGCTAGGCCATAAACAACTCTGAATTTAAAAATAATGAAATCATACAAAAGTATGTCCTTTTATCATAGTAGAATTAATTAGTAATTAACAGAAGGAGTTCTGAGAAATTATAAGTTTTTAAATATTAACACATTTCTAAATAGTCTCTGGGTCAAAAAGAAATCAAAAGGAAATTAGAAGGTATTTTGAATTGAGTGAAAATAAGAACACAGTGTATCAAAATTTATGGGATGCAATTACAGCAGTGCTTAGAGAGAAATATGTCACTTCAAATGCCTAGTTAGAAAGAAGAAAGATCTCAAAATGACAATTTACATTTTCACCTTAAACTAGAAAAGGAATAGCAAAATAAATTCAAGGTAAACTGAAGGAAGGAAGCAGTAAAGATCAGAATGGAAATCCGTGAAATGGAAAACAAAAGAACAGTAATGAAAATCAATAAAACCAAAAGTTGATTCTTTAAAAGAAAAATAAAATTGACAAACCTTTAGCCAGCTTGGCCAAGAAAGAAAAGAAAGTCACAGATACCAAAATCATGAATGAAAGAGGAGGCATCACCAACCCTATGGAAATCAAAAAGACTATAAGCAAATACTATAAACAAGAAATTAGACAACTTAGATGATATGGGCAAATACCTTGAAAGACACAGATTGCCAAACTGTCATTCTGATACGAAAGCCAGACAGAGACATCATTCAGGAGACTACAGACCAATATCTCTCATGAATATGGACACAACAATCCTCAAGATTCCTCACACTCCAGTATTTGTAATGGTTATGCTATAATACCTTTTAATTTATACGTCCTAGCACAAAAATTGTATTTGAAATTTTTTTAAATAAGATTTTATTTTTATTTATTTGAGAGAGATAGCGAGAGAGAGAGAGCATGAGCGGGGAGGAGAGGGAGAAGCAGACTCCCCGCTGAGCAGGGATCCCGATGCGGGACTCAATCCCAGGACCCTGGGATCATGACCCTGAGCCGTAGGCAGACGCTTAACCGACTGGAGCCACCCAGGCGCCCCTGTATTTGAATTTTAAGTGTGAATTTTATTTGAAAACTGCTTATTAGTCCATTTGCTTATATTTTTGCCAAATGAAATATATCATTCTGTTAAAGAGTGCATATTTTAAAGAATAGTAGTATAACAGACACATTTGTATATCCCATCTTGCTGAAGAAATAGAACATCTACTGTGCTTTTGAAGATCCTTATATTCTTCACCTGTCTTCACCTGTCTTGTTTGCCTGTTTCCTTACTCCCTGATGAAGCCAGTTTTCTGTAATTATTCACTTACTTTCCCATACCATTTTACTATACATGTATGTTCTAAAGCAATATCTTGCTTAGCTTTGTTTTTAACCTTTATATAAATGGAATGATACTGAATGCCTTGCTTTTATTCCCCTCATTATTATATTGAATTTTATACATGTTGATTTATGTAAGTGTAGTTCATTTTTACTGAAGTCAAGAGTTTATTTACCTTCAATAATATTTATGAGCAGTTTGGTTTGTTTCCCTTTCTTTTCTGTTATATTTTTGCTCTGAATATTGCAGTTCATATTTCTCCCTGCACACATTCAGGAGTTTCTGCTGTTTAAAAACACAGTTTTAGTGTATATATCTAAGTCTTTCTGTGTTAATTTTTAAAGTAGGTTATAGAGTTAGCTCTATTGTCTATAGTCCAGTAGAATGGATTATAGTTAATACTGGAAAAATAAAAATTAATAGTTACTTAAGTCAGTTTCTTTCAGCATTTTAAAGATAGTATTTCATTGTTTTCTGGCTTTCATTATTTCCAGTAAGAAATCAACTATGAGTTTGTTATTCTTTTGAAGTTCATCTTTTTTTAAAGCTTTGAAAGACATCCTGAGTCTTGGGAAACCCTTCCCTAGGACACAGAAGTCCCAGATTTTAGCAGTGGATGGAGAAGATTGAGAAAAAATGCAAAACCCATACATGATTCCAGAATTCAGAGCTGAAGGCAACATTTTAGTGCAAAAGACCCTGGGATGGATTTCCCACCTTCAGTAGTCATTGCTGTCTTTTTCCCTTAGATTCTAATATTGGCAGCCATTATTTACTCTTTACAGTGAATTCTCCATCATGTAGCACTCCATGTATGGCTTAAGTGCATTGTTAACATGAATGTTAACAATTCTTTTACTTTTCCTGTCCTGTGCTTTGTATTATGATGGGACTTTTTAATTTTTAACATTATGAATATTGTAACCATGTTTTCTAAAAGTTCAGATAATGAAAATGAGAATGATGATAGTACCAACATCAGCATGACCCAGACATTGCCAAAAAAGGAGACTAAAGGACTAAGTCATTCTAATGACAAATAGAAGGAGCCCTACACCTGGATTAGGGAGAGTAAATAACCAAAATAAAGCATGCTGACTGCATGATGTGCAAAAAATATTTTGGGATTGGTCTTGGTGGAGAAGGGGATATAAAAGCAAATATGGAAATTGAATTTTGCAAATAATTTTAAGTCATTAAAAAGTTTTTTTCATCTCCCAAAAAGACCTCAATGGTCAGTTAAAAGTAGTGGCTGTTAAGTGAATAGCTTGGGCATACTGCACAAATGAACACACATTAGCCTGTCCTTTTTTTTTTTTTTTTTAAGATTTTATTTACTTATTTGTGAGAGAAAGAGAGTGAGAGTGCATAAGCACAAGCAGGGGGAGTGACAGGCAGAGAGAGAAGCAGGCTCCCCGCTGAGCAAGGAGCCTGATTGGGGACACCATCCCAGGACCCTGGGATCATGACCTGAGCCAAAAGCAGACATCTAACGGACCGAGCCACCCAGGCATCCCGCTTGCTTGCTTTTTAAAAGTAGAATTACTTTTGGGCGCCTTTGGTAAGAAGTTTATGGACTGGAAGGAATTTGTGGCCCTTTGAAATTTAGAACTTAACTCTGGCAGATCTTACCAGCAATCATGCTTTCTGTAGTATATCATGTTACATCAGATTGTGGCAACAAGAGTGTATTTTCCATTGCTACTACGTACTTTGAATAAATGGGAGTTTTAGATATCTTCTTGATTACTAAGATTTTAATAAATTGCAGAAAACGTAAAACAAACTTTGCTCATATATTTGCATATTTAGCAGACAGTGCACTTGATCTTAGCCAAAAGGCTGAGAAACAATAGCACACAGTGCAAATGTAAATTTTAACAAACTCCTTTCAGTCCATAAACTTCTTATCAAAGAAAATGAAAAAATCTTACCTGCTAAATATCATATATTCCTTCTATACAGTACTGCTAAAACAGGATATCATTTGCTTACCTGTGATATTGAGGTTTTCATAATGAAGTTTTTTGGTCAATTTTTAGTTTCTTCAAAACATTAGAAACACTTAATGAGATTTTTGACATTATAAAAATGTCAGAAAATAACTTCTTTAGACATTTGCTTCCACATGGCTCTCATTGTTGCCAGCCATAGAAAAGATGCTAAAATATTGACATGCAGTAAAGTCATATTTTCAAAGAATGTGATAAGAATAGTGAC
This sequence comes from Leptonychotes weddellii, assembly GCF_054177405.1. Taxonomy (NCBI): domain Eukaryota; kingdom Metazoa; phylum Chordata; class Mammalia; order Carnivora; family Phocidae; genus Leptonychotes; species Leptonychotes weddellii. The sequence continues at coordinate 51,711,317 of NC_138380.1, forward strand.
ATTAAAAATAAATATGGACAAGAATTACAGTAAACAGAAATTTATTTGCTTTTCTCCAGAACTATTAAATGATCTTTGAAGAGGCTAAAAGGAACCTTGAAAAGGATAGATTGACCTGAGTTGTATATGTGTAGGCTATAAAAAAAAACTTCAGTCAAAAAAATTACTAATTTTTTTTGAAATGAGACTGTTGAGAACTCAAAAAAATAACGTAAGAAGGGGAGAGTTAGCTTAACAGGATTTTCTTAGTTTCTTTACTAAAACTGTAATTTATTTGGAATCTACCTTCACTCTCACAAGTTTAAATGACCTGTTTTTAAAACTATTTTCCTTGAGAAAGAGAGGTATAACTTTTAGTGACAGCCATTATGTTTTGAAGTGTTTAAAATGGGCATTTTAGACACAAATAGTCTATATGTAAATTCTTAGATGCAGTTTTTAATAAGTAAAATGTCATTATTCTGTGCCTAAATGGTTTTACTGAAAAGATACTTAACTTGATGTCATCACATTGGACTGATAAGGGAAGTAAGTGTGATGTAGGCTTAAGAACAGAGCTGAAAGTCTAAGTGAATTTTGTATTTGATTGTATTCATTTATACCACTTGATTTAAAACAAAACAAAGCAAAAGGTGATGTCCTAAAGTCTGCAGGCAGATCAGAGAAGTATTGTTAAAAAAGGAAACACAAAAAGGTAAAAATATCCTATGGGATCATGGAATAAAAAGAAAGTAGTTTTTTAAATTAAATATAGATAATACCTGTTTAGTCTTATTGTAGGTATATAACTTTTTTAGAAGTCTTATATTTATGCATTTTAACAATACACAATAATATAGCCTACAATATTTAAATATCTAATAAAGAGCTTAAAAAGTTAAATTGTGTATTGGAGGATAAAACCTAAATAGTTACATTTTTCTCTAACATTATTTGTTTAATTAGTCTTATTAATTACTAATTGCTATTAACTAGTCCTCTTGTTTTAAATAACCACATTTGTGTGGAAAAGTACAGAATACAGATTAATAGATAATTTTGGAAAAGCACTTATTTTTGTATTTTTATGTTAAAGTGGTAAAAAATGTACATAAATATTTTTTCTGTTTTTACTTTTTTTGAGTGGGGAGATCTGGTTTGTTGTGTCCCATGATAACTCTTTAAAAGTTTTGGTCACGTTATACCAAGGATGAGTCCTAATCCAGTTCTGTGTATTTGAGATTATAGGAAAAAGTAAACTAAATAAAGGTAAAATGTTATGATTTTCAGATTTGCACCTTATTTCCTAGAAACTGAGTTTCATGAGCTTAAAGGGCAACTGAGAGGGCAAAATAACTAAAATCAGTCCCTCTCTAAAATTTTTGTCACACACTTGAAGTTGTTTAGTTCTTTTTTTGTTTCAGGGGAAAAGACACACACACGCCACCACAGCACATCCTCCTCCACACACACAAACAACAAATAAGCACTCTTCCCTTCCTCCTGCAAAAAACCCCAACCACCACACAACGTACTTGGGCTTACTAACTAGAATGTAGAGTGAACCAGGGAGCATTAGACGTTGTATAGGCTTTTTCCTACATATTTATACCCTGCTGTTTACATACTCTTTAAACCTTTTCTCCTTTTCTGTATTTATCCCATCTTTTCCTTGGATATCCTATTGGGTAGCATAGAGAAATTATTTAAACACTGCATTCTTGTGCAAGTTTCTTTAGAAGTTCCCATCCTTATCACTCATTTATTCTCTAGAGCCTTCAGAGCTAAAAATTCAAAAGTTGGCATGCCAAAGATGACCATATTTCTAGCTTTTCAGCATTTTTTTCTTTCAATAAAGAAACTTTTCACATTGAACATCAGATATTATATTTCTGTGGCATATCTGTCATATTATGCACTTTACAATGGAAATTGTTGGAAAAATTAACTTTTTATATTTTTTGTTCCCCCATATCACACTGGAACTTCACCACAGCATTATAAAGCCAAATTTAGAAAAAGGGTAGTCTCTTAAAGACTATTTAAAAAGATTGTTTCTAGTGTTAAATAAGTAACAAATGGCTTATTCTTTGGCAGTCATATTAAATACACATCCAGGACTACTGGATGTTCAGCACTAACTCCTCATGACAGTGTTTCCTATGTGCCAGACACTGTGCTTGTATGCCTTAGATAAATCTCATTTATTTATTTTTTATTTTTTTTAAGATTTTACTTATTTATTTGAGGGAGAGAGAGAGAGAGAGAGCATGAGCAGGGGGAGGGGCAGAGAGAGGGATAAGCTGACTCCCTGATGAGCAAGGAGAGGACGTGGGGCTCACTCCCAGGATCCCGGGATCATGACCTGAGCCGAAGGCAGACACTTAACCTACTGAGTCACCCAGGTGCCCCAGATAAATCTCTTTTAATATGGTAAAATACTAATACGGTTACATAATAACCGTAGGTGGTATTATCTCCATTTTGCAGATTGAGGAAATGAAACCTATTGAGAGGTAACTAACTCAGCAAATGTCAAGATTTAAATCCATGTTTGTCTCCCAGTGTACTTTATACTACATGATGACAAGAAGATTTGGTTCTTATTTCAGCCTTCTTAAACGTCAAGGTGTTGTTTATAAACCAAGGGTTTTTTTTTTTTTTTTTTTACCAATTACTTTCGATAATATGGTTCCATTATATAATTCTTCTACTATAAAGAATTAACTTGAATTACAAACTCAAAAGGTCATTACTACTATTATTTTTCTCTTTTAGGCATCTCCAAGAGTTACTGTTGATGATTATTTGGTAGCAAAATTAGCAGATACTTTGAATCATGAAGATCCAACCCCTGAAATCTTTGATGACATTCAGAGGAAGGTATTATATATAACATTTATCATTATATGTTTCTTATGAAAAAAATGTATGTTTCTATATGCATGTAATTCATTTTTTAAAAGGTTATTGAAACAAAAGTATAGTGGTAACTAAAAGGTGAGTTAGCTAACACTTCTCATTTACAAAAAAGGTAGGCCAGTTTTTTGTTTATTTAAATGACAAGTGAGGAAGATCCTTATGTTGGGTTATTGAAATCTGACTAAAGGGCCAGATATATAGTCTTAGAATTTCATGAGTTGATAATGATGTATAAATGACCTGACATAAATTTCTTTTACTGTGTTCATGGAGCCTTTATGTGGACTTGTTTGTTAGAGAACACTACTTCCTGGAACATTATATATAACCTGTCATGTGACTTGTGTTGCAGTGGGACCATTTTCAATACATTGAGGTACTAGAGGGACCATTAGTTGTGAAATTAGTTAAGAAATCATTAGTTGTGGTGTAGGCTTATTGCTGGCATCTTACAAGTATGGAATGTGTGATTCATTATAGCAATACCTCTTTCTAGCTTTTGGTGAAATCTTATTAGTGAAAATTAGTACATTATCTGTATTAATGATGGAATATCTTGATTTATTTCAACAAGGTTTATGAATTGATGCTACGAGATGAAAGATTTTATCCTTCCTTCAGACAGAATGCACTTTATGTGCGCATGTTAGCTGAGCTGGATATGTTAAAAGATCCTAGTTTCAGAGGATCAGATGATGGTGATGGAGGTAAGGTGGCACATATGCATGGTGTGTGCATGTGTGCGTGTGTGTGTGTGTGTGTGTGTGTGTATACATAAATATTTCTATATACTGTTGACCAAAAGATGATGTTTCAGGTAAGATAAAAAAAATGCCTTTAAGCCTAATGTGACTTGTGAAATATTTAAAATTCTATAAATGAATGACAAAGTTTAGTTAATACTAAATTAAAATGTTGAAAATTTAGTAACGGATTAGAACATAACTATAAAAGCCTTGAAGTCTTAAGAAGAATGTTTTCTTGAGTTTTGTCACCCAGATATTTTTTATGGTAGTTTCCGTTTGGTAGTAACTAATAATATTCATGACTAACAGTGGGATTATTGAGAAGATTAAATGAGATAACAAGTCATGATCCTGAGAGTGTACCATAAACTATATAAAGCATTGTTTTAAAAAGAATAATTTTTTTCTCTTTTATTACACCATTTTCCAAATCCTGAACAGTATAAGGTGGAAGAAACTACATGAGTTGTTTATTCCAGTCTTTCAGTTTTTTTCAAATGAGGATATTATCAGTATGATATAATGAAGAAGCAGACTTTGAGAATCAGAATATTTAGATTTTACTCCTGTTCTACTACTTAGTTACCTATAGTGATGTTGGCCAAACACTTAAGTCTCATTTTTCTCAGTTGTAAATCTGGAATAATGATTTTGTCATAGTAATATCTTCAGAGTCATTATCACACCATTGTCAGATTTAAAGGAAATTATGTATATGAGAATGATTTATAAACTAAAACAAATACCAGTTTTTATTAGTAGTATATAAGCAGTTATTTAAAAATAGTGGGAGAGGTAGCACTTAGAGCACAAGTCTCCATATTGTGAAGCCCAGTGGCCATTTTACTGGTGATCCAATTCAGCAGTATTTATAAAACTAATAAAATGTGTAAGGTGTGATAAGCTTCCTGGTATGTTCAAATAAGCAGTAGAAATAAAAAGTAAATGGGAAAGATTTCAGTAATTATTTTAAGAGAGTAATTTTAATTATTTATGAATAAGTTTTATGGGCAGGACTACTTGGGGTTGGAGATACAATAGGTCTATTAAGTGGTAAGCACTGCTTTAAAAAATATCTCTGTTGGGGCGCCTGGGTGGCTCAGTTGGTTAAGTGACTGCCTTCGGCTCAGGTCATGATCCTGGAGTCCCAGGATCGAGTCCCGCATCGGGCTCCCTGCTCGGCAGGGGTCTGCTTCTCCCTCTGCCCTCTTCCCTCTCGTGCTCTCTGTCTCTCATTCTCTCTCTCTCAAACAAATAAATAAAATCTTTAAAAAAAAAAAAAATCTCTGTTATAGCAGGTTCCTGCTCTTCCCTCTCCTCTCTCGCCCTGCCCCCCTCCCTGGTCTGTATTAGTAAGATTTTACTTTTTAAATAATCTAAGAAATCCAGTTACAGGAGTTTGCATGTGAGTTTTAATAACTTTTATATTGGTTGTTGATCTAGTATCTTGAGTTTTTAAATTAATACTCTTTCTGGTTTGTTTTATTTGTAAACCCGGAATAATATTCCATTAACTGGATTTGATAGCATAATTAAGGAAGTTTGGTTTTTTTTTAAGAGTACTTCTGTGGGAGGGCGCCTGGGTGGCTCAGTTGGTTAAGCGACTGCCTTCGGCTCAGGTCATGATCCTGGAGTCCCGGGATCGAGCCCCGCATCGGGCTCCCTGCTCAGCAGGGAGTCTGCTTCTCCCTCTCCCGCTCCCCCCTCTTGTGCTCTCTCTCTCTCTCACTCTCTCTCTCAAATAAATAAAATCTTTAAAAAAAAAAATTGGTTAAGAGTACTTCTGTGGGAGCTGAGAGTAAAAATCAGTGTAACTCAAGTTTATTATACAGTTATCTCTGTATTTACTGTCTCTTGAAAAATCTTTTACAGAGCTGCTATGAAATTTGCAAGTAGCAGTGCAATGTATATATAAATATATATAAATAAATATATAAGTATTTTTGTTTATTTTACTTTCATCTACTCTAGAGATTTCTTAGTATTATGGATTTGCTATATGACCCAGAATGAAAGAAAGATAAGTTGAATCATAATCGGCTAATGGTATGAGCTTCTAAGTAATCTATAATTTAAAATGATAGTAGCATTATATTCTGTGGCAGTAGTTTTTGTTCCAATAGTGTAAAAACGCTTCTAAAGTCTAGTATATTGACTTTAACTTTTATTTATATCTTTCTAGGCAGTCTAGTTAGTTGTCTTGTATGCAACTAATGGAACCAATTTTTTTATAAGCCATCTGAAACTTCCCAAAACTTCATACTTAAAGCATGAAGTACATTAAAAATTTTTTTCTGCAACTTGTTTTGGTCTGAAGTAAATGTACTTCTCATATATCAGCCATTGAGTCATTCTTCACATTGGAATTATTAATTGAAGTTTGAAATTATATACATAAATATATCTTTTGTCTTTCTAGGACATTGCTTTTTAGTATTCTTTGTCCTTATTGGTGAGCTTTTATACATCTTATAACTAAGAAATTGTCTAACCCCTTGAAACCATTTGAAAAAAGTATGTAGAATGATGGGTATAAATATGAAGCATTATTGTTAAAAACAGCTGTCAGGTTTATTGTCTTTGCCTGTGTTTAGGTTTTAGGCAATTGCTAGGACTTTTTCAATAGTGATGCTTATGAATTTTGATTGTTTAATCAAAAATAGACCTTCCCCACATTTTTTGTTATAAATTCATTTTTGATTTTTAAAATTAAGGTTCCTGGGATTAAGCCCTGTGTCGGGCTCCCTGCTCAGTGGAGAGCCTGCTTCTCCTTTTCCCTCTGCTCCTCCCCACCAGCTCGTTTTCTCTCTCTCTCAAATAAAATAAAATAAAATAATAAAATAAAAATAAGATTCTTGACGTTTTATTTTTTAGACATTTTGAAATAATTGTCTAATCTAGTTTTTAACTGTATAGATGATTAAAAAAAAAAAATGCAGGCTACATTTGAGCCTAAAATGAATGGGCCAAGTCTTATCATGTGTGATAGTATCCTTTAGTGTTTTGTTTTGCTTTTTACCTTCTGGGAAAGAAATTTCATTCCTATTTAATCAAACTTCAGTAGGTAGGTAGTAGCTGAATGGCTTTTGTAATTATGTGTGTGCTCTCTCCTCCCCTTTTTTCCTTCTTTCTATTTGTGATTGCTTTTTTTAGTTAGTTCAGCCTTAAAATATTTTTAAAGTTGGTATTTCTCCATTAAAACATGGTCACACAGTCTTTTAAAAAATATTTAAATAATGCTTTCTGTTTTAATTTTAATCACATTATTTTTCTCACCATATCAAATCATACTTTCTTTTGTTTTCTAATGTTTATAGGCAGTTATCAAATTCTTGACTAAATGTGGGCCTAGATTGATTTTAGACTCTATTTCTGTATCTTCTTATTGTTGATCACAAAAGTAAATTACATCTTGGGGCGCCTGGGTGGCTCAGTCGTTAAGCGTCTGCCTTCGGCTCAGGTCATGGTCCCAGGGTCCTGGGATCGAGCCCCACATCGGGCTCCCTGCTTGGCGGGAAGCCTGTTTCTCCCTCTCCCACTCCCCCTGTTTGTGTTCCTTCTCTCACTGTATCTCTCTCTGTCAAATAAATAAATAAAATCTTAAAAAAAAAAAAGTAAATTACATCTTGTTTTCCTTCTGATTGCTCTTTTAACTTGATTTAAGAGGTGGGCAGACCACAGAAGGAAGTAGGAGGTATATAATTGAATAAGGAGGATAGAGAACTGTTTGCTCATTTTAATTATCACCTTGCTATTAACCAAGGGGTAATCCTAGGTGGAATTTCCTGTTTACTTTTTGTGACCATAGGTCTGAGGAACCAAGAAATGTTCTTGGGCATTTAGAATTGTTAAAGCTGGAAAGCAACACCAACTGCTTCTTTCTAAAAGTAATAGAAATTGGTTTTATCTATCTATCTATCTATCTATCTATCTATCTATCTATCTATCTATCTATCTATCAGAGAGAGAGAACACAAGCAGGAGGAGTGGGAGAGGGAGAAGCACGCTTCCCGCGGAGCAGGGAGCCTGATGTGGGGCTCGATCCCAGGACCCTGGGATCATGACCTGAGCCGGAGGCAGACGCTTAACGACTGAGCCACCCAGGTGCCCCTAGAAATTGGTTTTTAAGACCCATTTAGATACCCAGATTCGTAAATAATCTCAAGTGCTGGAAGCCATACATTAACCTTAAACTGTATAAGAATACTGCTTCACCATATATTCATTTCTGTTTTTAACAGAGGGGCATCTTAATTGGTAACTTTGTGTGCTCAGATATAAAATAGAACACTGAAGGAAAAGACATTAATTTTATAATGTATGATTGACTTAGCTCTCTAACATTACTTTTTAAAAATAATTTAGTTGTTTTTTAAGTAAATGGCAGTGCATATGGAGTTTTACATATCTTGTTCTATTATATATTGATTTAAGGATCTAGGGTTGTGATATTTTTGGGCCAAATCTACCAAGAGTAAGTGGACATAATAGGTATATTACGTATACAAACCGATCTATTTATTCTTCACATGAAAGAAAAATTTTATTTATACTATTTCTTAATCCAGTGAGACAGAACTAACAAAAAACTTGTGACATTTCCTAATGAACTTCACTCTGCAGTGTTTTCCTCATGTTTACTTTTTATCAGACAACTTCATATGATACAATAAAGATAAAATATTTAATAATTGCTCTCCTGTACACGAACACCTATTTTTGGTGTGTGTTTTGTGGGGGGGGGCAACTCAGGTACATTTATATTTTCTCTGAAATATATGGCTTGCAAAACCATGAGGCTTAAGGGAGCAGCAGGTGTTTGGGAGTAGTATACTACAATTTCCTTTGCTGTTTTATTACGTCTTTGCTTGGGTGACTTTCATTCTTGGTGTTTGAACTTTAGATAAAACAATTTTTTCAAGTTTTTTACTGTGTACTAAGTTGAATTTCCCCTCCCACAGAGTCTTTTAATGGGTCTCCTACTGGAAGCATAAATTTGGTAAGTATTATTATGGGTACTTAATTATTAAAGTGACTTGAAAATATTATAAAAGGTGAGCTTTAACATACATAAATAAATGATATATTAGAAGCTCTCAGATCATCCTTTTATATTATAAGAAGTTCTTTGCTTTAAAAGAAATGTTAAATTCACGTATAAGAGCCTCTGAAATTTATTTTCATTTTTAAAAATGGGCTTTAAGTCACATCTGCATAATTCAGTTGTATTTGATTTAAAAAAAGTGACTTCATTATTTTCAATCCCAATATTTAGTATTTTGAAATGACTCTTTGGTGATTGCTATGTTGGATAGTAAACTTGTGACATACAAGTGTTTACATTGAAATTCGGTTTTTCTTTTTGTATGTAGAAAAGAAATATAAAATTAGGATATCTGAAAACTTCCAGATATTTCTTAATGTGCACACTATGGTTGTTATAAAAATTTTTTTTAAGCTTAAGGCCTTATAGTAAATAAAGCAACTTTATTTTAGGATTACAAATTTAAGAATGATATATTTTTAGCACATAAGCTGTCATTGGCATTTTATACATTCAAAGTGAAGTGTGAAATAATGAACATTTCTCTTCTTTTATATATACACCCTTTTCATGAATAACTTATTTCATAAAATGCTGCTAGGAAGAAATATTATTATGTTCTGTGAAAGTTTCAGTCCAGAGTTTGTGGGGGGTTAGGGAGAGATTGTTTGCTTTGTTTTTATTCTACTTATATTACTTCCTCTTTCAGACTTTTTATAATAGCTAAATAGTCTACAGGTCCATTATCTTATGTTGTCTTCTATATATAACTATATTTCAGAAAATAACCTTATTGAGGGTTTTATTACTCTACAAAGTACAACGTTTAACAAAACACTGAAGCAGTCAGCCATAGTGTTATGTCAGATACGATGTAACATTTGAAATACTGTCCTAAATCATTTGGTATCATTACCATTTGTTTGTTATATTCCATAACCTTATAACAAAAAGGAATAACTTGTAGAGCATGAAGAAAGTATTAGCAATAATACTCATTTGTAATGAAAATGTTTCCAGATGTGGTGAAACTTCATTCATTTGAAATTTCAAGTATTCACTTTTGTAGTGCTTGTACAAGTGTTTGAACAGTGGTAACAAATACTTTTTTTTCTTTATTCCATATCTGGAATAAATGCTTTTCCAAATAAGAGTGATTCTTTTGTCACATAGAGATATAAACCAGAGAGTCTCTTGATTGACAAAGGTCACACTTGAGGTCAGGGACTTGCAGTATTTTGTTATTTACATAAATCTATTAAATTCAAGGTTTTAAGTACCTGGAGTCTTTTGGATTCTTTTTTTTTAAATATATAGACAAATTTTAGTGGACAGCTACGTTTTAAAAATAGTTTTAAGGTTGTAAAATAAGTCATCATAATAGTTTTTCCCAAAATGGTAAGCAAAGAAAATAATGTGGTGATTTACTTGTTTTCAATTGAGATTGGCAGGTAAATTATAAGCCTTTCTAGCAGTGCCATCATAGTTGTGTGGATTATCACAGTAAATCTGAACTTTCATTTTTTGTCTTATCATGTTAAAAAAAAAACAACTTTTTTTGCAAGCAGTTCAAGAATCTTAACCCAAGAATCTTTACAAACTGTATTTTATTTCAGGACAGCATAAGTCTACTTGTTTTGAAATCACAGTTTTCTTTTACTAAATAACACTTATAGTTCTAAATCAGAATGTAGTTAATATTATTTCACCAACTGTAATTTTATAGTCTACTTGATATTTACATTTGCATTATACCTGTGACTGAGAGATGTTTCATTGGATTTTTTCATCATATTTAATGAAAATAATGTTAATTGTTTAAGTGTGCTAAAAAGACATTTAGGTACAAAGTTTTCTAACAATTTCTGGGTTGCATAGTATAAGATGGTAACATGTTTAAAGTAATAAGTACTGTTTTGCTGTTGAAATGTTACTACAAGGGAAGGTTAACAATAATAGTAATAACAAAAATACTTCTTAAAACAATTGTTTTATATTCTCTGGGATAGCTTGTAATTGGAAGAAGATCATAGTAGATAACAATCTAAATTTTGTAGAATATTCTATTTTCTCTGAGGCTTCTATCTTTCACATAAAAGTAATACTAAAACAAAGGTTGTGTTTCTGTCAAGATGTTTTATTATAGGTCATAGGACCACTTAAAAATAAGTGCACTCTTTTCAGAGCATTATAATTCACTGTAAACTGACAGAGTTGTAGAGCAAGTATTACACTGTTGTACCATTGGGAACACTGAGGTACAAGAAAGACTGGTTGGTTTGGCTAAAGTCTCTTAGGGTGTCACTGGTGAAGCCTGGACTAGACCCATTTTAATTTAATGATTTGTCCACTTGACCAGGAAAATACTGTGGATTATCTGTATGTTATTATCATACTTTGTTGCTCTTAATGAATAGTCTTAAGTAGTAAACTTTTTGGCTTTCTTCTTAGAATGCAGTTGGTTTTCTTCTTAGAATGCAGTTGCCTTAATTTAAATGGCTGTATGTCATATATAGCTGCATTTAAGTCATTTAAATGACTCTCCTAATAATATTGGTAATATCATGTTAGAACCCAAAGTTCATTCAGATCCTGTGGTTTTTAGAGTATAAAATATGTCTGAATCATATAACGTCGGTGTGTCAGAGACCATTTCGTTGTTCACTGATTACTAAGAGGACTCGTAGGCCTTAGCATACTCTGACTCTTCTGGAAAGGATTTATTAGAGAGAAAGGATATAAAGCAAAATCAGGAAAGGGAAAAGGCACATGCAACAAAGTACAGAGGAAACCAGGTACAAGTTTCTAAGACTTCTCTCCCATGAAAGTCACATTAGACAAACTTAAATCCTCCAGCAATGAATGTGACAACACATATGAAATGTTGCTACCAGGAAAGCTTATCTGAGACTAAGTGACCAGGGTTCTCACTGGAGGCAGGCCACATAGGCAAACCTCTAGTTAGTACATACTAAAATTCCAGACTCCCAGAAGGAAAGCAGGTGTTCAGCATAAACAGTTATTAGGTACAGTGAACTACTCTTAGTGGTTAAGGAATGGTGGGAACCTTCCCTAATTCTAAATTCCCAGATGTCATCCAAGGGCCAGGCTTGCAAGCATTCCTTTCAAAGGAGAGCAATTTCAAATGAACTCTTTCTTGTTTATTTTTTTTCCCAGCTTTATTGAGATATAATTGACATAAAACATTACATAGGTTGAAGATATATGACATATTGGTTTGATATTACAAAATGGTTACCACCTTAGGGTTAGCTAACCCCTCCATCACATCACATAGTTACCATTTCTTTTTGTATTGAGAACATTTAAGATTTACCCTCTTAGTAATTCCAAGTATATAATATTTTATTATGATTATTATTATTTGAAATATAGTTGACTCAGGTTAACTCTTTCTATACAGTCTGTCATTATGTGCCCTTCTAGGTATGTGTGGGTGTGTGTATATGAGGCAAAAAAGTTTTAAATTTAAACCCAAAGGCCATAGTTGAAAAAAGATTCATTTGGGTCACTCAGTAATGATTTTTGTTTGTGGAATTATTTTTGAAAATTATTTAAAATCTTAGACTGGATTCACTTCATGTAATAAGTAATCATAATAGGTAGCATTTTTTTGTGTTAGGCAGTCTTACTGATGTTTTACATGTCTTCTTATTTAATCCTTACATAACCCTGTGATGTGTAGGTACTATTACTCTCATTTTATAGATAAGGAATCTAAAATTATTCCTAAGTTTACAAAAATGTTACATAATACAGAATTGGCTCTAGTATAGTTCAACATTAAAAAAAATTGAAATGGTAACTTAAGAACATGTCTACTTATTTTTATCCATATTTTATTCCTTGCCATATATTGAATATATTTGAGAAGTAACAAATGTCGGTATATGGATAAACAATGAAGGAAGAAATAATCGATGTACTAAGTTGATTTCTGAAATTCTTTGTTTTATAGTTTTTTAATTGTGGATTTTCTCTCTGCTGTTAGTATAAATAGAGAGGATTATTGTTGGGGGAGGAATACAGATAATATAAAGTTTACGTGGGGCAAAGATGAGTAAGGCATATATGATATAGGATGCGTTAACACTTTTTTCCTATAAAATTAAAATATTTTTTTGATTATTTTTCTTTTTCAAGTCTTTAGATGACCTTTCAAATGTATCTTCTGATGACTCAGTACAACTTCATGCTTACATTTCAGACACTGGTAAGAGACTTTGTGGTATAATTATTACTCAAAAATTATTAATTATTATCACCCTTGGACTATTTTCTACATTTATTTTTACAAACCATTTTTCTCTTCTGTAGTCATTTTTAAGTTACATTTTTTTTTCTGCAGCATGTTTTCCAATAAATTCTGTTACGTTTGTATTATGGTTTGATATATACTCTTTATCATGTTCAGTGATATTTTGTGTATATGTTATGATGTATTTGTGTATCTTCTTTCTCTAAGGTTGTTACTATTTACATTTGGAAAAGCTTAAATTCTAAGCATTTTGTCATTGCTAATAAACTCTTGAAACCCAAACTTTTCTTCTTCTTGTTTGCGTCTTGCTGATAATTGTCTGCATAATTCTTATTAAATTGCTTGGGGCAGATTTTAGCTCCATCTTTTTTATACATGTAAAGTCAGACTAGATAAGTGGGTTAATGAAACATTGGTATAGGAGTTTACAGACGCTTAAGAAATGCTTGGATGAAGTGAGAAACCTAAAATTTTGTGACTTAGCATACATGCAAAATGGTTAGTGAACTGAGAAAAAAATCTATTTTCATCATTGCCATTGGGTTATTAGATAATGCCAATGAGTAGTAGATAGTGATGGTTTACTTATCCCGCCTCTCACTGTTCCTAGTTTATAGGAGTGTGTCTGTCCGATTACATTTGAAATATTACCATACTGAGGTATCTCAGTTCAGTTTCGTGCTTACATTTTAGGTAACTAAGAAGAGATTTTATAGTGCAAGTACAGCTTAAAAGATAATTTGCATTTTTTTTTTTAACATCTCTGTTTTCTTTTTCTTCCCACTGGAGCTGGAGTCTCATTTTGCATTGTGTTCCCTGCCATATTTTTGAAATAAGTTATTTATAATTGCTGTCTAAGTTGTTCTTTTATCCTTTACAGTTAGTTGGTGCATACATTACTCTGCTTATAAAGGTCATTAGATAACAACTTTGTCAATAAAACCAGAGGTTTTGTTGCTTTTCTTTCTAGCTTTTATTATAGTTGTTTCACTTTTCCTTCCTGAAATTTTAAAATTCTTTTTAAAAATCTCTCTTTTCTTTGTTGGTTTATCTTCCAAATATGAAAGTCTTTGTTAAACCACAAATGTTTAGTATTTGTCCTTTTATTTCTTTCTTAAAGACCTTAAACTTTATGTCTCAAAGAAGATACTCATGTCTATATTTCTTATGTAGATCTTTCTTTTCTCTGAAAGTTGTGGTTTTTCTAGCTCCTTTGTCCATTTATTCAAGAAGTATTTATTAGCTTCTTGAAATGTATGAAAGCACCATACTAAGCATTTTTAATAAATTGTTATTTTTGTCAAACTTATGTATAAATACTAAAGAGGCAGCATAATACAGTTTTAAGAACATTACTTTTTGTCCATTTCCATGGGTTCAAACCCCAGCTCTGCCACTTAATAGTTGGGTGAACTTGGGCAAGGTCCTTAACTTCTCTGTACTTCAATTTTCTTATCCATAAAATGCAATAATAATAATAATATTTACTTCATAGGGTTGTTAGAGGATTCATTAATTACATTAGTAACATTAGTTTGTTCAATAAATATTTTACCAGTTGGACTCCAGAGAGTCTATATTTTATATTCTTAACATCTTTATTACAGGAAGTAGAACTTAGAGTCCAGTGAAGGGCTTCTCAAGGAGTGGTCCACGAACCAGTGCATACTGCTTCTCTTCTTTGTGAAATCTTCCTTTAAAAAATATTAGCTCAATTAAGCAATGTACTTAATGATGAGTCTGATTTATATTCTGGTTCTTGTTCCTTATCTGATTCTGGATTAGTGACAAATAGTTTATATCACCTGCTGTAACATTGTCCTAATGAAAACAGAATATTTCCACAATAATATCTCACCACCATCGCTTCTCGGCCTTTTGGCTAAGATCAAGTGTAGTATCTGTTCTTATCAGTTTAATAATATCTCACCATCATCTCATAATCAATATATGCAACCTCATTATCTTTCTTTAAAATCAAATTGCCTTTTTATCTTTTGCACAACCTCTTTATTCTTCCTATTGTGCATGCACCCAAGTCATGAGCTCTTCTGCCTATCATTTTGTGATAAATCTGATAATTCTTCTTCCCCTCATTTCTTTTCTGTTCTTCTTATTCTCCTTGCTCTTGTTAACTTCTAATTGGTTATGATTTGCTCCTAAGTGGTTTCTGCTTTCTGTTTTCCTTCCCCAAACCTATCTTGAGCACAACAGATAAAACTATTCCCGGGGTGCCCGGGTGGCTCAGTTGGTTAAGTGACTGCCTTCAGCTCAGGTCGTGATCCTGGAGTCCCAGGATCGAGTCCCGCATCGGGCTCCCTGCTCAGCAGGGCGTCTGCTTCTCTCTCTGACCCTCCTCTCTCTCATGCTCTCTCTCTGTCTCTCTCAATAAAATAAAATAAATCTTTAAAAAAAAAAAAAAAAACAAAAAAAAACTATTCCCTGTTGTCATGCTAGCTATATTTGAGTGGTGGTGGTTCTCTAACATGATGAAAAAGTTTTGTGCAGTTTGTTCTGCATAGGTCTCTGAGAGGATGGCTGGAAGAAGTGAACAGTAAATAATAAATAGTGTTACCTATAGTAATAGGAAAAAACAAAGAATGTCAAGTCATGCCTGGAAAAGGTATCTGTCATCCTCAAGAAATTGAAAGCCTATCTTGATTCCCAACATGGGTGTGTCTAGAGTCAGCCATCTTCAAGTGATTTGTACCACAGGGCCTCCTAGCCTGAGAGGGTGTTAAAAATAGTCATAGAGATAAAACCTAAGGCAAGAATGCAACACTATGAAAAAACAACCAAATACAATCGTAGAAAAAAATATTGTGATTGAAATTGAGGTCAGTGGTTAGATTAAGAAATAGACCAGATGTAGATGAATGGAGACTCAGTAAACTTTTAAAGACCTGAAGAAATGATCTAGAATAGAATACCACACTAGAAGGAGGTAAGAAAATGGAAAAATAGGAAAGAAAATTAAAGAAAATGATTCAAAGTGAATCCCTTTACTTAAGGTTAGTACACAGTGGGAACAGGTTTAGATTTTAGAGACTACCTCACTGGAATGGTTTGTGACACGTCAGTAGGAAAATGCCTTTTCCAAAAAAAAAAAACAAAAACCAAAACTCCAGAATGAACTACACTTGTAAATTTTTGAATGTTATAAATGGTGAAGAGGCGTGTCAAAAGAGTTCATGAAACCTTATTCCTTGGCTTTTGCTTTCTGTTTAGTTGAAGAGATTTTAATTGAAATACAGCTGAATAGTGAAGGTTACTATGAAAGATTATTTTGTTTCTGTTATTTTTCCTCTATTAATTTAAAGAATAATACTGTAGTAGGTGGTAGTGTGGTATCGAAACTAAGAATCGGCACAAGCTCTTGAGGAAGAGAGTCTAAAGTAGATACCACTGTGTGGTTGGTAGTGTCATCATAAACTTATGGTGGAGTTACTGTGTATAAAATCTTGTCATTGTGAGTACAGAGGATGGGAATCTATTTTACCCTTGGGTGACATCCTTTTGTCTCAGTCTGTCATTTCAAATTCTTCTTCATTCCATGTCTTTTTGTTTTTGTTCTTCATCTTCCTCCTTTTTGTGTGTTTTGTTCCTCTTCATTTTGTTTTAAATGACTAGTATAT
Organism: Leptonychotes weddellii; assembly: GCF_054177405.1. Classification (NCBI taxonomy): domain Eukaryota; kingdom Metazoa; phylum Chordata; class Mammalia; order Carnivora; family Phocidae; genus Leptonychotes; species Leptonychotes weddellii. Next base: position 51,727,922 of record NC_138380.1, read on the forward strand.
GCTGACTATGACCCATATGCTGTGGCAGGCGTTTGTAATGATCATGGCAAGACATACGCATTGTATGCTATCACTGTACACCGGCGCAATCTGAACAGTGAGGAGATGTGGAAAACCTATCGTCGCTATAGTGACTTTCATGACTTCCATATGAGGATCACTGAGCAGGTAATGAGGTTTTTAAAGTTTCTGTGTTTTACATTGTTTCCTGATTTGATGTGTGATTCTAAATAGTTCTGAGGATGCTAAGATACTGACCAGAGCAGAAGAAAATAAAGTAAGCATTTTCGTATAATCAGCATAATGTCAGAATGATTATGGGCATTTAACCAATAAATCAATCTTTAACCAGTCCCAAGCATTGTAGACCAGTGACAAAATATCAGTGATCTACCTTGGAAAATTAAAATGAATGTATATTTCTGATTGTGTGTGTGTGTGTATGTGTGTTGCTTTGTAGAGGTGTTTGGGTTTTGTTTAAAATAGGGAGGATCACTGCAAGGCATTTTGTGTTTTGTTTTCGGCAATATAATTCAGAGCTCTAGTTATTTTAAATGGTATCCTTATCCCCACAGTGTAACAGTTAAGTCCTTTATCCATCAAGTTGTTTTATAAACACAACCTAAATTAAATTTAACATTAACCAAATAATGTTTTTAATTCTTACTAAATACAACCCTTTTGTTTTATAGAAGTATATGGACCCTTAAGGATAACACATGTAAACAAGTTATTTCTCTGCTTTACTTTTTTATTAAATACTTTCTTCTTTAACTTTGAAAAGTAGATTATCACCAGATGAATTGCAGTATGTGATCTGTGGAATTTAACTTTTGAGAATCTTTTATTTCATTCAAAGTTTTTAAATATGCAATGGTATTAAACCAATAAAAATAATAATTACTGGTGATGTTTGGACAGAAGCTTTGAAATGGCATTGTATTATTTGAGTAATCAGAAAATACCTTTTTCAGTTAAGATAGTGGAAAAAATATGGTTGATACCATGATAATCTCATTAAAATATTCTGTGAATAGAGTGAGATAAACTATTAATGGCTTAAAAGTGATTAAAAACAGATTTAGTGTTGGCTCCAGAAGCCCATATGAAAAAGACTTTTTTTTAAAGATTTTATTTATTTATTCATGATAGACAGAGAGAGAGAGAGAGAGAGAAACATAGGGAGAAGCAGGCTCCCAAGGAGCAGGAAGCCCGATGCAGGACTCGATCGCAGGACCCTGGGATCATGACCTGAGCCGAAAGCAGACGCTTAACCATCTGAGCCACCCAGGCGCCCGAAGAAGACTATTTTGAATCATAAGGAAATTAATAACTTCAGGCATGCCTGTTCTATTTTTGTTGTTGAATAGATCACCATGTTTCTTGATTTGTTTCTTCATGTTTAGCTTGATTTTTTTTTTTTTTTTTGCAGAGGTGAAAGAATTTTCTGTCCCACATTGAAGAAATAAATAATTGCTTTGATTTTTAAAATATTGCCTGTTTTGTATGCTAAAATCCCACAGCTTATGTATCTTTCTCCCCATCCTCACACTTTAACCAAGCAAGACAAATTTAAGATAATATGAATTGCTAGGAAGTAGTTTTATTTACTTGCAAATCAATGAGAATTTGGTATAATGTGAAATTTTCTAGTCTAGGAATGTAAATGTCATGTTTACATATTGACAAATATAAGTGAAGAACATACTTTAAAAAAACTTTATTAATAGAACAGTTCATACAGAAATTCTTTTTCTTTTTTTTTTTTTAATATTTATTTATTTGACAGAGAGATAGAGAGTACAGGTAGGCAGAGAGGCAGGCAGAGGGAGAGGGAGAAGCAGGCTCTCCGCTGAGCAGGAAGCCGATGTGGGGCTCCATCCCAGGACCCTGGGATCAGGACCTGAGCCGAAGACAGACGCTCAACCGACTGAGCCACCCAGGCGCCCCCAGAAATTCTTTTTCAATACAGCATCAAAAATTAAATGAAATTAATAAAGTGAATTCATTTTTGAGAGGGCTCAGTTCAGGCAAAGTGGTTTTGACTTTGTGTTTCCTATCAAGTTCTGTTAGTGTTTAATAAGTACTTAAGTATTTAGATTGCTCACAGAGCTTAAGAATTTAAAAACAAAGCTTGTGAGTGAAAATGTAGCTTTAAGCAAAATGCTAAGCATTTGTAAATAAGATTCAGGCTGTTTGCCTCTTAGCTCTGCTTTACCTGTAGTTTTAAATTTAAATCTCTCATAAAATAGAAGAAAAATGCAGTGACTGAATAGTAATACATCCTTTGGTAACAGTACAACCTGTTGACACAAATGAATTTTAACTCCATAGAGCTCTTGAAGTGTTAACATTTTTTAAAACAGGTTTTGTTTAACTTTGTGATGTGAACTTTTTCCAGTCTAAATATATAAAAACATTTATTTTCTTTAAAGATTTTTTAGCCTCATTTGATATTTTATGGATAAAGATTTATAAAATTGAAAGAAAATAATTAAAAAATTAAATGTGACATTATTTTAGAAATCGCCTGAACCTACGCATTTATTTATTCAACAAATACGTATTAAGTTTTTTCTCTGTGCTTGGTACTGTTCTCAGTGCTGGTAATATATCAGTGAACAGGACAGACCAAGTCCTTGCCTCTAGGAGCTTACATTCTAGTAGACACTGCATTACTGTTACACTGGGTGAATTGTATATTAGTACTGATAAAATACTAGTGATTTAGAAAATATTAAGTATGCATTAAGGTAACTGAGTAAAAGTATTTATGTGCCTGGCTATAAACCAATTTTGAATCCTTCTAACAAAATTTCAGGCATGCTTTTTGAATTTTCCGGTAGTGCATCAGGAAGACATAATTCAATGTAGAAAGATAAAATCTTTTATTTTGGAATGTTTATGATATATATATATCTGAGTTCTTTGTGAACATGAAATACTCTTTAATTTATGTGAGTTCTTATGTTCAGGCAAATTTCTAATTTTTTTTCTTTACATGCTTTAAAAAAATTTCTTGAATTTTTGGCAGAGGGAATTATATTACCTTTCAGGGAGTGGGCTACCTCTTACTTGTACTTCTAAAATCTTTAAAATATCAAACTTGTAATGAGTTTAATATAGAGTATAAATTTCACCTTTTTTTCCTTTTATAATAATAATATTTGAGAGAACTGTCAGTCATTAATGCTTCTGTTCCAGATCATTTTAAAACGAGTTTGATAATCTAGGCTTTAAGAAAATAACTTTTTTGGCATTTAATTTGTTTTCTTTTTCTTTTTTTTTTAAAGGTTTTATTTATTTGACAGAGAGATAGAGAGAGCACAAGTAGACAGAGCCGGCAGGCAGAGGGAGAGAGAGAAGCAGGCTCTCCGCTGAGCAGGGAGCCCGACGCGGGCTTGATCCCAGGACCCTGGGATCATGACCTGCGCCGAAGGCAGACGCTTAATGACTGAGCCACCCAGGCGCCCCTAATTTGTTTTTTTCTAATTAACAAGGTTTAATATTTTAAAGTTTCTGAAATAAATTGTTGTTTTATTGCAAACTGCTATATTCTTTGATGTATTAATTTGCTAGGGCTACCGTAACAAAATACAACAGACTGAGTGGCTTAAACAATAAAAAAAATTTTCTTTCAGTTCAGGAACCTAGAAATCCAAGATCAAGGTGTTGGTGAATTTGGTTTCTCCTGAGCCATCTCCCCTTAGCGTTCAGATGGACACCCTTCTCTCTATGGCTCCACATGGCCTTTTCTTTGTGTGCTCACCTCCTTCATGTCTCTTTGTGTGTTCACATTTTCTCCTCTTAAAGACACCAGTCCCGGTCAGATTAGATTAGGGCCCACCCTGAGGGCTTTGTTTTACTTAATCCCCTCTCTAAAGGCGCTATCTGCAAATACAGCCACATTCTGGAGTACTAGAGGTTAAGGATTCAATGTATGACGTTGGGGCAATACCTTTCAGCCCATAACATCTTTGTATTACCAGAATAAAGTATGTATTCTGTAAAGTTAAGTCAGTAGTTAAAGATGATGTAGAAAAGTAATATTCCAGCAAATTAAATAACTTTTGGGACACATTGAAAAACTTAATTTATTTCCATAAGGTATATAAGGTATGATTTTTTTAATTCATAAAACCAGGAACTCTCCACTGGACATTTGATAATCAATGAGGACCCATTCTGATACTTTTGTGAGCAACCAAATTTGTGAATATGGCTACAGCATAACATTTGCCCTATAAATTGCAACTTTCCTTTTTTGTTTTTCTTGCCTTTGCTGAGGCAAAAGAACTGCCTTTACCTTTCATGTATAACATACAATGAACTTATTCACATTATAGTTGCAGGCAGCCATCAGATTTGCCATTCCATTTAATAATTTTTTAGAATCTTCCAGTTTGGAGATGAAAATTAACCTAAACCTTTTCATTTCCTCTTTAATCTCTGCACCAGGAATGAGTTTTCTTTACAGAACCATTACTGTTGATGTTTTTAAACAAAGGATGGTTTTAGAAAGTTTGTTTCAGTTTAGGACATGTATCACATGGGAAAAACAGGAAGGCTGCTTGAAGTTTCAGTTACTAGGCTTTTGGCCAGCCACAGTCACTAGCTAAATGACTTTCCTCCCGTGCTGTGTTAGTAGCTGGTGTAGTTAAACTCTGTGCTTTAGCAAGGCACAGCACATTACTATATATGTGGGCCTTTGAAGGTGCACCCAAATGTTAAGTCTGTAAATGCTAGACCTAGAGCATGTACACTTACTTGGTGCTTGTGGTCTTGCAAAGATACGATACATACTAATGGCTTTTAGGTTTTTTTCTTAATAATCTGAGTTTATTTTTCATGTGTTTGGTGGGGAAGAAGTGTCCATGTTGTACTACAGTTGTTTATATGCAGAGTTGTAATAAAACTGTAATCAATATTTTGAAATTTGCCTTTTCTATTTTTTAAAGATTTTATTTATTTGACAGAGAGAGACACAGCGAGAGAGGGAACACAAGCAGGGGGAGTGGGAGAGGGAGAAGCAGGCTTCCCGCGGAGCAGGGAGCCCGATGCGGGACTCGATCCCAGAACCCTGGGATCATGGCCTGAGCCGAAGGCAGATGCTTAACGACTGAGCCACCCAGGCGCCCCACCTTTTCTATTTTTAATAACTAGCTATTAGAATGATTAACTGATTGACAGTCATCAATATTAAAAAAGATTTCTTTAGTAGATTTCTTAAGCCAGGAACTCATGGGTCTTTGGTCTTTAAAAATATATTTGCTAATACTTTATTCACAAGTCAGAGTGTTAAGGAAAATATTTTAAAACCTTTTATTATTGATAATTTTGAACAAAATTAGAGTATTAAAAAGGAAACCTCATGTGGACATCATTCCTCTTTATCAGTTATCCATGTTTGTCATTCTTGATTGAAAATACTCCTTTATAAATAAGTAGCATTAGAACTGTGTTTGGACATACTTTCTGATTTTTGCTTAATAGAATATATTACAAAATAATCTGTTAAAGATGCTTTTGATATATAGAGGAATTATTCCTTGGAAAATGCTTTTCATTTTTCGTAAAAAAAAAAAAAAAACTAAAATTATTGAATGTATTTTATCTTCTAGTTTGAAAATCTATCAAGCATATTGAAGCTTCCTGGTAAAAAGACTTTTAATAATATGGATAGAGATTTTTTAGAAAAAAGAAAAAAGGATTTAAATGCATATTTGCAGGTAAGTCCATGTTTATTATTACCCATAGATTTTCATTTTAATATAGCCTACAGAAATAGTAGATTTCTTTATTAAAGAATGTTTTAATATAATAGTGGAATAGTAACCACTTTTCAGTAGTATGTCACATCTGTTCAGTAATTTATCAATATTCTCTGTTTTCTGGACACTGCTAGGGATTTTGTCACTTCAGGTTTAGATGAATACACACACACAGGCACACGTGTCTTACACATCACTGTAAAGTCTAGGTGTTTTATGGTACACTAAACAGATAAATGTTTCCAGTTCACTAGGTAGTTGCTCTTCAAAGCTAGCATATTTTCATTCCTGATAAATGCCTCCTATGGTCCACAGTGAGTCTAAGACTTCTAAAATTACAGGATAATTCAAAAGAGGAATAGATCTGAGGGACTATTTCTTACATGTAGTATTCTAGGTATGTAGATTTTCTATTGTGGAATAACAAAACTTGTCTCACAAAGTTACTTATCCCAGAAAAAAACTTTTAGACCTGGGTACCCAGATGTCAGATATAATAATAATATCACGTTATAGTTTTTTATACTAATGAATGATTTGTAAAGGTTTTTCATCAAATAGACCTGGCTTTAGCCCAGGTATGTAATGTTCCATTATTTAGACCCCCTACTCCACCCTCTAGAACAGGGGTCAGCAAATTGCAGGCTGCAGACCAAATCTAGTTCACCATATGTTTTATTGAGTTTTATTGGAACACAGCCATCCATTCAGTTTATTATTGCCTAGTACAGCTTTTACATTTTGCTACAGTAGAGTTGAGTAGTTTCAGCAAAGACACAGTGGACTACAAAACCGAAAGTAATTATTATTTGGACCTTTGCAGAAAAGTTTGCTGACCCTTCCCTAGTATGTAGTGAAACTTAGCTAATGCTATACTGGATATTTTGTTTGGAAGGTTTCTCTCTCTCTTAAGCATTTATAAAAACATTTGTAAGTTTGATTTGGTTTGTTTATAACCATAATTGTAATTCCATGGCATTATTATTTCCTGGAAAGATAGCAAAACATATAATTCTCTTATTATTTACCTTTATCTTCTGACTTAAAGCTGGATGTGTGATATGATTTGTATGACTCTTGTCAAACACTGGTTTTTTAATTTAAAAAATTTTTTAAAGATTTTATTTGAGAGCAAGGGAGCACAAGTTGGGGGAGGGGCAGAGGAAGGGGGAGAGGGAATTGCAAGCCGACTCCATGCTGAGCACAGAGCCCAACTTGGGGCTTGGTCTCACAACCCTGAGATCCATCACCTGAGCTGAAATTGAGTCAGATGGATGCTTAACCGACTGTGCCACCAGGCACCCCAAACACTTTGATTTTTTTAATATGTTAGCTTTAATTGTATAAAAATCTGTATCAGTTATGTGTAAGATTTAAAAGACTTTTTCCCAAATCTGGTGCCATAAATGTATCTTTTAAATATGGCTGTACCAAATATATTGTAGCTGATGAACTCAAGATATGTCAAAATAACGTTCCATTGAAGGAATTAAGGTAGAATGTTAGGTGTGAATCATTATCATTAACAGTTGTGAAAGCAGTATGTTCAGATTATTTTATGTACTTTCTATTTAGGTTAACTTTAGAATTAGGATGTGATAAACATAACAGTTTACTAATGTGGATCTTCGTAGTATAAGCTATAAGACCTGAAAATGGACTACAGTAGTCTCCTCCCCTTATCTGTGGTTTTTGCTTTCCGTGGTTTTACTTACCCAGTCAGCCATGGCCATGGTCCAGAAGCAGATGATTGTCCTTCTGATGAATTGTCAGAAGGTCAGTAGTAGCCTAATGCTGTGTCACAATACATATGTCATTCACCTCACCTCGTCTAATTATGTAGGCATTTTCTCATCTCTTATCATCACAAGAAGAAGGGTGAGTACAGAACAGTAAGGTATTTTGAGAGAGAGACCACATTCACAGTATATTGCATATACTTTTATTACAGCATATTGTTATAATTGTTCTATTTTATTGTTATTATTGTTAATCTCTTACTCTGCCTAATTTATAAATAAAGCTTTATCACAGGTATGTATGTATGTATAGGAAAAACCAGTATATGTAGGGTTCGGTACTATCTTTGGTTTCAGGACTCCACTGGGGGGATTGGAATATATCCCCCATGGAGAAAGGGGACTGCTATAGTAAATACATTTGACAACTGTCACAGTAGATGCACTGAAAGTCAAAAAAGCAGATGGGAAGAATATACACCGAACTATTAATGGTCATAGAATTATTGATGACTTTATTTATAAACTGTGTAATTGGTTTTTTAAATACAAAATTAAAATTCTGTACATGCTTAATTTTCTAGCAGATAAAATTATAGATAGGAGTTAATTTCCAATACTGTATCTATGTAGGATATCTTTTTTTTTTCCCCCATTAGTTACTGTTGACTCCTGAAATGATGAAAGCATCCCCAGCTTTGGCTCACTATGTGTATGATTTCCTTGAGAACAAAGCCTACAGTAAAGGGAAAGGGGATTTTGCTCGCAAGGTAAGCAGACCATTGCATTGGTTTTCTTTATAGGTCTGTTTTCATCATTTTTTAAAAAGATTTTAATTATTTACTTGAGAGAGAGTGAGAGAGCACATAGGGAGAGGGAGAAGCAGGCTCCCCACTGAGCAGGTAGCCTGACACGGTACTCGATCCCAGGACCCCGAGATCATGACTTGAGCTGAAGGCAGCCTCTTAACTGACTGAGCCGCCCAGGCACTCCTTCATACATTTTTAAATAAAAGAAAATAAATTTACATTTGTAAGTTTTAAAACCGGAAAGTTTTATTAAATGCTTTTTGGCATGTTTATCTTCTATGGTTTATTAAGCCTGCTATTGATAGGCATATCTGATAAATATAAACTATTTTAACGTGTAGATTAAAATCTAGCAGGAGCTTAAAACAAAGAAAAAAGACTTTTTGAAATAATGCAGTGAGGAAGATTTGCCTAAGATAGGTCCCAAGCTTTTCAATAACTTGAGAAGGAGCCATTTCTTACTGACAGGAAAGGTCTTTTACTTGGAATGAGGATAAGAAAAATGTTCAATAGGTTATGTTCCTGAAAGTATTTATGCCCCTTGGGTGAAATCTTTATTATTTAAAATTTCTTTGGGGATATGGGTCCTAAACTTGGAATTAGATGGTAGGTTAAGACAATAAATGACAAAGTGCTCAAATCGGGCAAGATAGTTTAGTGAGTGAGAACACAGACTTTGGAATTAGTCTTTGGTTTAAATCCCTGCTCTGCCATTTACTAGCTGTGACCTGCAACATGTTAGTTACTTCACGTTTTGGTCCTTTAGTTTTCCCAAGAAATGAAGATACTAATCCTCATTTTACAGCATTGTACAAGTCAAATGTGATATTCCATGTATGACAGCACCTGGCACTTCATTAACTTCAGAATAAATGTTGCCTCTTCGTAGGAGTGGTGGCAGTCATAGTGGGAGCAGTAACAGCAGTTGGGAGGCCTGGGTGAATAGTGGGTAGGAACTCTGTAGTTTTATAACTTTTCAAAAGTCTAAAATTATTTCAAAATGAAAATTAAAAACAAACAAAAAGTGACTTCCCTGCCACTCCTCCCCGCGCTCTGAAAAGACTAAAAAAAAAAAATTAGGGAATTGGTACAAAATAAGTAAGAATTAACTGGTACAGAATAAGTAAGAATTAAACATAAGAACTGTGTATGATTACTCTAGGGTGTTGGGTTTTAACATCTAAGCGGATATTAACATTTTTTAGTGGAGTGTTTTAATAACAAGTTCCATATTATGTGCCTTATAATGGTGGGGGGACAGTGTGGTGATATGTCTTTGTATTTCGTGATTGAAGTGATTGAGTTTAAATTTCAACTCTTAAGTGGTTTTATTGTCAGTAGAGATGCCTTCTAGTGTTCCATCTTTTTGATATTTACCTTATTTTCTCTCAAGATTTTATCAATTTTAAGAAGAACTAATAAATCAATAACAGCTTTTTTGAGATAAAAGAAATGTTACCTCAAATGTACACAATTTCTTTTTGTTGACCATAGTACTGTGTGTGTAGAGCATATATATGCTCTATATATCTGGACAGCTGTGTATTGCTTTTTAAAAATATTACCACTGGAATCTAAAGATCCTCTGAATCTTTCTGGAAGTCCATAGTAACATACATTTTTCATAAATCATATTGGCTGTTACCAAGGTCATCTTGACCTCTTTTAGATTGGCAAAATAATTTTTATGCACATCAAGAATTAGGGGTTTTCAGCTATATTTCCTTTTTGGCTAAATTATAATTTAATATTTTTTTCTTAATTATATTTCACTGAAAATTAAGTAGGTATTAGAGAAATCATCTGCAAACATCTTCTCAGTGGCTATCAGAGCTTGAGAAATAATACTTTATAACATATTAACCTGGTCACAGAGTTTGTCTAGCCTTTCAAAATATGTGGGCAATTCCTAGGAAGAGTAACTAACACACAGTCTTCCTTTATTCACACTGTTTCTTTCTATCCACTTTGATACCACGGTGCGAAGGCATTTTTTAAGCTATAGTTAAGGGACCTAAATTTAAATTAAAATTACTTTGTGTTGTTACTGATACACATAATTGAAGTGATAATGCAGGGAAAACATCTTTGGTAAGTCAGGCCAAGTGTACACTTATGCTGGTGATCCATAATTCATTCCTCTGCTTGGTAATTTACAAGTTTGTTTTTTTGTTTTAAGCACGTGTTTTAAGACAAATCCTGTTTGTGGAAATCTTGTCATACAGCGATGGACTCTGTTTTTATGCTTCTGAAATTCTGCTTTTTTCAGGATTAGGCATCAAAATCACCTGTGGAGGTTTTTCCATCCCTCTAGTTCACCCATTCCCCGTCCCCAATACAGATGCTTGGGCTTTACCCTCAGAATTGAAAAACAAAAAGGAAAAAGGAAAAAAAAATAGATTCTGTAGGTCTAGGATAGTGCACAGGCAACTATTTATATTATTAACTAATACATGATACAGATTTAGGTTCTGTTATTTTAAGAGTATCAGTGGTAGTTTAGCCCCATGTCTGGTGTGAGGCTACATACACATACACACATATATAATTTTACCCACAAGTGCACATGCACACACACAGTTAGCTTCACCTTTTTAGCCTTTTTATCTCTATATCTGTGTACCAGTGGTAGTGTTTTTCAGACCCTTCTTTGTACTTGTTTTTGTCCTTTGGTTCTCCTCTGAATTGTTCTATTGTGACAATGTCCCTCCTAAATGTTGCATATTCCATCAAGCATATCTAGAGCACTATTGACTCAGTTTAATCCAAAGAGTAACTAAAACTTCCAATTATTTTACGGCTATCTTGAAATTCATTTGTTGTCTTTTTTTATAGCACTTATTTAACCTTTTCTAGTTTTTCTTAATGGAAACCATGAAAACATACTAGAGTGAAGGAGTTTTATCTTCTTGATACCATCTCTTAACATTGTGCTATGTTCCTGAAGTAGTGGAGTTCAGTGTCTTTTAGTTTTTTGTTTTTGTTTTTGTTTTTTTTTGGTAGGGAACATAATTTGTTTCTGCATTAGTTCTTATGAGAGTCACACTTTCTGGAAAATATTCTTGTAGATTTTTTATGACTTTGATTTTGTGTCCCTTTTTTGTTTTTTTCTTTGTTTCTGTTAAAATTCTCAGAGTTCCATATGCAGACTATTTTGGTTTCTAGATGTTTCTTCCTTTCTTAATTGAAATTATCTGACATTTGTGCAGTCAGAATGTCAATTTTAATGCTTCCTATCCCCCTGGAGATTATTCCTTTTTATATTTCTGATCATATTTTCTTTTATAGTTTTTCTTTTCTGTCTTACTAAAGGATTCCATAGTCCCTCTATAGATTCTGAGCATGTAATGTAACCAAAAAATTATTTTAAAAAATAAATCTTAGTTACTTGTTAGTTACTTGAGCTTTCTGCTTATTTTATCTGCTTGTTTATTTTTCATTGTCTCCTCAAAATACCTATGTTATTATTGCCTTGAATTGTAGCAGAAGTATGTTGTGGCTAATTCCGTTTGCACCAATTTCTGTTTTGGAAAATGTTTTATTTATTTTAGCTTATTTCTTTAATAAGGCAGCCAAAACTTGTAATCACTAGCAACATATTTTATTTTTTGTATAAGCTAAAGCTTATATTTTCTAGCAATTGCCTTATCACCAAGTTATTTAATCATATATTTGTGTGTGAAAATATATTTTTAAGACAATACATTTTGAAGAAAGTAGTTCTGTACTTTTAAAATGCAATTAGATATTATAGACTAGAAAGTTACTGCATTTTTCGTGTGTGTTGCACTCTGTATTTTCCCAGGCTTCTCAGTTAAATAACAAGTCTGATACAATGAAGTCATGGTATAATATCTTTTCCCCTTAGATGGACACTTTTGTAAATCCACTTCGAAATTCTATGAGGAATGTTTCAAATGCAGTTAAATCCCTTCCTGATAGCTTGGCAGAGGGAATGACTAAAATGTCAGACAACATGGGCAAAATGTCAGAAAGATTAGGTCAAGACATAAAGCAATCATTTTTCAAGGTAAGAAGATGTTTTCAGTAATATCTACAGCAAACTATTTTTAAATCACCTAAGATTTATTGAGCTTCTGCTTAGATTTACCTTATTTCTTTTGAGAAGTCCAAAGCTCCCTAGACACATAGTCTTATAAAAAATAAAAAAAAATAAAGAGAATGAATTCTTACCAGAAATGGATACTGTGAAATCCAGTCACTCCTCAGGCTTTGCTGTGGTAGAATTTTGAAAGCCAGTAAAGATAACCGACATCCTTTGTACTGTTATATTCTATTATGCCATTTTTATTTTATAATGCTATTAAATTTTAAAACAATAGCAAGTGCTGTTGTGCAAATGAGCTATACTAGTATTCATCAGGAAACATAAAACCTAATTTCTCCTGCTTCACCTGACCAAGTGGCTAGGCTAGGAGATCAAAGGGAGGAAAAGTCTCACAATCATCAGCCTCTGGGGCCATCCTTTACTTGGATATACAAGTGAGTGGTATAGAAGAGTTTCATAGAGAAACATTTTCATCACATTTGCAAATACAGGTAGCAGACCAAGTTGTTTGTTACTTTCTGAGTTATACTTTTTATAATTTTCACCTACTTGTTTAACGTTATAATCAAGACTATAAAAAGAAAACTTGTTACTGTTAGAGTTTTCTATTTGTTAGATCATGTTTGAAGAGTAAATATAATATGTATATAAATATAGAATAAAAATACACACAATTTCTTTAAGAGACAACTCCTAAAATAATGTGTGTGTAAATCCATACTTTTCTGTTTATTCTTATACTTTCTCTGATACTTTATCTTTGTTTCTAATCATGGGGGGATGTACACTAACACTGAAAATGAGGGTTTTTGCAAGTGCCACTTCTGCCGATCACTACTCATATGACTTTGTACAGAAGTCACTGAGCTTTTTCCCGTTCCTTTTTCCTTACCGGCAACATGAAGGGGTTATAATAAGTGATCTTGATGGTCCCTGCTGTGCTGACAAATGATTTTCAACTAACACCGGTCTCTCCATTTTCCTCATAACTTATCTAAAACAGGTTAATTAGTTTCTTAAGTCTGTTAACTTACTGTCAAGCTCCTTATGGTAAAATAAAGATTGGAATTCTGTTCTCTGGCTGTGCTACTAACTTTTGGTTTTTAAATCATTTAACCTTTCTTAGCTTTAAGTTCTAAAAAGTATAGGGGTTTTACTAAGTAATCTCCCCTTCCAACTCAAAAGTCCATTTTTTTTTTAAAGAAAAAAATCTTTTGGTAATGAAGTAATCACATTTTAACATTGGGTTTCTAATTGTAGAGTGTTAATACTTTTTAATACTATACAAACTTTGTTTATATATCGTTCCAGAAATCAAATTAAATGCTATTATTCTTTATACTCATTTTGATTTATTATTGTATTCTTTCACTGTCTGCTTTAGTGTGTTTATTTTGCTCTGTTTTTATATACTTTTAAATGTTAGGTGCCTCCTTTAATTCCGAAGACTGACTCAGATCCTGAACATTGTCGGGTCTCAGCTCAGCTTGACGATACTGTGAGTTAATTTTATTTTTGGTAGTATTCAACTGTAATTGAAATCATACTTGGTAAATCTTTTTAACTGATTAATGAAGTATAATACGTATACCTATTACTATATACCTCTGTGTATATATTATGTGTTAAGTTTGATGAATTCTTACAAACTGAACGTGTCCATATAATCAGCACTCTAAGCAAGAAACAGAATGTTACACCAATACCCCAGAAAGCCCCTAATGCTCTCTTCCTGTCACTATCCTCTCCCCCACCAAGGATAATCACTATCCTGACTTCTACCCTGCTTTTATACTTTATATAAATGAAACTGTAAGGTATGTACTCCTTTAAGTCTGGCTTTTTTTTTTTTGCTCAACGTTGTGATATTCTTCCGTGTTGTTTTGTGTGATTGTAGTTTCTTCATTCTTGTGGACTTACAGTACTCCATTTTGTAAATATAGTATAATTTATTTGTTGTAATATGAATAGTACTCCTGTGAACATTCTGGTACCTGTCTTTTATTTGATTAAAAAATTAAGTATACATTTCTGTTGGGTCTGTACTGAGGAATGGAATTCCTTGGTTAGAAGGTATTCATAAGTTCAGTTTTAAGAGATACTGTCAAATAGTTTTCCAAAGTGTTTGTGCTGCTTACACTGCTGCCAGCAAAATGCATGAGGATTTCAATGCTCCATAGCCTGTCAACAGTCAGTATGTTATGTCTTTTAAATTTTAGCCATTCTGGTTGTATCTCATATGGATTTCCATTTCTCTGATGACTGTGGAAAAGTTGAACCTCTTTGCATATGTTTGTTGGCCATTTGGGTGTCTTGTCTTGTGTCTCTAGCTCTTTCCTCTATTTTTCTGTTGGCTTGGCTGTCTTTGTCTTTTTTGATTAACAAGAGTGCTTTATATAATCTGAATAGTGGTTCTTTGTCAGATAAAAGTATTTGTGTATTGTGAATATCTTCTAGTTGGTGTGCTTTTGTGCAAAGTATATATATAATCCGTGCGTACTAAAAGGTCACAGGGATCACTTGTGATTTTCTTTAAAAATCTTTTTTGTTTTAGCATGCCGAAATTTAGATTTCCCATTCATCTAGGATTGATTTTTGTGTATGGAGTGAGGGCAGTTGACCCAAGCACCATTTACTGAGAAGGCCCTCTTTTCCCAAGCGTACTGTTTCTCCCTTGTCACAAATTAGATTATCGTATATGTTTGGGTCTGGGCTTTGTATTCTATTAGGCAGATTTATTTTAAAGTCATAATTATCTCCCTTCAGTTTTTCATTGAATTTCCTATAATAAACTGTATTAAACAAAGATAATATTTTATTTGCTTTTTAAGGAGTATTTTATTATGAGTTATGCTGGTATAACATTTGTAACATCATACCTTCTGTTGAAAGTTTTTACAATTTAGCTATTTATTAGAATTACCATGTCTTACCAAACTAATGAGTATATACTCAATCAGAAAATAGAGAAGTATTTATTTGCCTCTGGAGTGAAATCCGTCTCTGCCCCCCACCCCCTCACCAGCCCCAGCCATTCCTTGTTTGGTTTAGCTCTGAGTTTTCAATATGTGGAAGGGAAGGTGCACTAAGAAAATGTTTACAGTGTAACAGTGAAAATAACTCATGCTATTTTCTCAAGATTTAAATTACAACATGGATGAGGAAATGATTGGAAAGAGTATCTTAGTGATGAAAGAATTATAAAATTACTGGCAATTATATGCAGTTTGATTGTAGTTCTAAATCTGTTTTGCTTTGTATATATTTTTTCACATCAAAGCTTTCTCGTCTTTATTTTTTTTTAACTTTTATTTTTTTGCTCTTCTTGTAGTCATCTTTACTTTTTACATCATTAATTGAATATTCCTGTACAAATTTTTACTTGCTAAAAGTTAAAAGAAAATTTTAGGGGCGCCTGAGTGGCTCAGTCGTTAAGCATCTGCCTTCGGCTCAGGTCATGATCCCAGGGTCCTGGGATCGAGCCCCACATCAGGCTCCCTGCTCCACGGGAGGCCTGCTTCTCCCTCTCCCACACCCCCTGCTTGTGTTCCCTCTCTTGCTGTGTCTCTCTCTGTCAAATAAATAAATAAAATCTTCAAAGGTTAAAAAAAAAAGAAAATTTTAGAAGTATAGTGAAATATGCCTTTTGTAATAACTTAGCTATATACTGGATTTTATTTTAGCTTCTTTTTCCTGAAAATACCTAAGTATGTACAACGCACTAAGCAAAACATGTTATTCTGTGTAGATTGTGTTTTGTTCTATTAAATCAGGAGAAATGTTGAGACTGTTTTGTTCTTTATCAAAAAGATGCTCCAGAAAATCGGCGAAGGGGGCCAGCATTTGCCTTATCAAAGCAGTACAGACTCTACTAAAAGTAAAAGAGCTGAATTATTTTTTCCTAAGACATCATAGATTCACTTTGAGAAGTTTTTTTCACTACCACTTTGGAATTGTAGGGTTGTAAAATTCTGTATTCTTGCAAAATGACTGTTAAAAACCTATGTTTTTAAAAATTAGAATGAAATGTTAGGTTATGAAGACCGTAGTATAACTTATTCTCTGATCTCTGAAATTGAGTACCAATCATTTTGTAAAAGCAGCAGAAGTAGCCATTCATAGTATAGATAAGTAACTCAAATAAATGTATTTTCATTTCTTCCCATATTTTTTCAGGTGGATGACAATATTCCACTTAGGGTAATGCTGCTTCTTATGGATGAAGTATTCGACTTAAAAGAGAGAAATCAGTGGTTGCGAAGGAATATCAAAAACCTACTTCAACAGCTTATTAGAGCCACATATGGTGATACTATTAATAGGTACCAATTTTTTTTTTTTCATTCCTTAGAGCTGTTCTTACTTAGCTCTTAAACATGTACTTCTGGAAGTAGATTGTTCAACCTTTGTAGGAGAATTTTCTTCTCTGAGCCTTTTAAGATCATTAAAACAGTCTGTTGCTTTCACAGATAATTTACATACCGATTAAGTTACTTCATGAAAGGAATGCTTATTTTATACGCCTTTTAAAATTTTGACCCTACTAATTTAAATTTCTTTACTTTCAGAAAAATAGTTGACCATGTTGATTGGATGACCTCACCTGAGCAAGTAGCCGACTTAGTGAAACGTTTCAGGTATATCTTAAGACACAGTCACTTCATTCAGGTAGTACAGAGTTTAGCATTGTTATCACTAATTAACATTCACTGCTTTCCTTTTCTTCCTGACCATAAAGTTGGTTTTAATCATCACTGATGAGCAAGAAGAGTTGTAAGAATTATAAACATTTGTTCCGTGGACTTTTTGATCTTTGTTTCTTTAAAACCAGAATAGAAAAGTATAAGAGAATAATCTTTAAGATGTTGGTTATATTTTATCACAGTAATGTGGCTTTAAAGTAATTGAAATCCTTGATTTTAAATGAAAATTTTAAAAAATATGTATGTCTCTGCCTATGGACTAATTATTAACTATTTGAACCCCTGAAAAGAATACAAATTAAGAGCAGTGATACTCCAGTTCATATGTTCATCCTACAAAAATATCCTGAACCCCTCCTCTGTGCCTAGTATTTTGCCAGTCACCAGGGACTGAGATAAAATGTAGCCCCTTCAAGGAAAGCACCACATAGTCAAGAAATAAACCTCTTTCCTAAAAGTGAAAGATAAGCAAGGCATAAATATTCATGGCATCATGTACTCTGAAGTAACAGAAGCAAGAAAGGAGCTATCAATATTGAACATTACTTGCTTGGCACTGTGCCAACTACTTTATGCGTACTTCCTGATTTTACCCTATTTTATGAGATAGGGATTGGTCTCCATTTTGTTATGTGAAAAGTGAGGATTAGAGAAGTTGAGTGGCTTGTCCAAAAGCTCACATGCTGGAAAGCGGGGAACAGCAGTTTAATCTGAAGCTGGGTTTCTCCCCACTATACCGTACTGTTGCCAAAAGTTAGAGCACCTGCCCGGGCATGTACATTCTGTTTCAGGGCCGGTGAATGATGTTTGGTTCACTGTGGAGCAGTGATTCTCATGTTGGAATCACTTGGAGAGCTTTAAAAAGTACTGATACTTGGATCCCATTTTTAGAGTCTGACTTAATCAGTAGAAGGCCTGAACATGAAGATTTTTTAAAGCTCACAGGTGTTTCTAATGTTCAGTCAAAGTTAAGAACAGCTGCTCTGGGGAGTCTCTCCCTCAGACCAAATTCACAGATGGAACCTTAGTTAGTGTGTTCCGTTCTTGCCTTTGGCCTGTGAATTGGAGAGTTGGAATCAAGCACGCTGAGCAAGTGAAGAAGAGGGTATATGTATGTGAAAGGAATGTTGTAATCAGTCTAACTGTAAGGTGTGGATGCAGCATTAGTTTTGTATTGGCTTACTTATAAGGGAACTGAGGGAGATTAACTATAAGGTATCCAAATTCAAGATATTGTGGGGTTGTAGTTGGATCAGATGTTCAATCTCATTGAGATCAGAGGCCTACTTTGAGTTTAAATGGCTGTGATGTAGTCACCTGTATATTCCATTTTACTGTCTTTTTCATTTGTTAGTGTTTATAAGTTATGCCAGGGCAGAATTCATCTGTTACTTCTCTTATGTATATCCTTTTACACCTAAAATTGAACCCTGCTCTTAGTTACTATTTTTTGAATGTCATACCTCTATAAAATTTCAGAAGTGTTTCCACTTTCTACTTATATTTGTGTTTTCTGTAGAAAATTGGGATAATTTTACTGATTTATATCATTAGAAAATGAAAATTTTTACAAAATGTATTTAATTTTTTTAAATAGAGATGCCTTTTGGCCAAATGGCATTTTAGCAGAGACTGTTCCATGCAGAGATAAAGCTATTCGAATGAGAACAAGAGTTGCAGGAAAAACTAAATTACTTTCAATTATGCCAGGTAAGTGAACAGATTTGGTAAAAATCTTACTAATTTGTAGTTCTTCTGAATTTTTGGCACCGAGCATGCTGGGTTAGCTGCCTATTGATTTTCGTAACTACCATTTAATGGCTTACCATGAATTAGGTAGGCACTGTTGCTGTGCATTTCTCATATATTCTTCGCTAACTCTCATAACAGTATTAAGAAGTAGGCACTGTTAACATCGCAGCTTTATATGTGAGCAAATAGAAGCTCAAAGAGGTTAAGTAAGCCACTCCAGGTTTCAAGCTAGGAAGTGACTGTTGGGCTTCTGCTCCATGCTGAGCGACTTGAAAGCCACTGCTTTTGATCATGAGAAAAAAGTGGTGCTTTTAAAAAACCATGTCATTTGCTACCTTGAGCCATTTTGAGAATAAAGTTGATGACAAAATATGTGACACATGAATAAAAGAACATGAAGTGTGAGGTTTTCAGGAAGTATATCTGTTCTACTTCAGAGAACATATTCTTTCAAAGAATCCCTTTATGTAGAAACATTATTAATCTCAATTAAAACATGATTCCGAAGAAAATATACTTAGTGGCATTCTTTTGGTCTAATTTGAATTACTTCTTTAGAACACTGCTGTCTTAGACTCACTTTGTCCCCCTTTTGACTTCTCTCAATAAGAGGGCCTCTATAATATGAAAAGCAATTTTGTGTGGCTGGGTGGTTGTTTGGTCCCTTCTTTAATTATGAATATCTTTGAATATAGATATCTCTTCTCCACATTTTGATAATGAATATAGAGTGGAAAAGGAGTATTTATGAAGTTCATTAACATCATGTAATATCTATTTCTTTTTCTGTAACTTTGTTTTTCTTTAACTTAGAACTATATAGTTCATTTTCATCATAGATTTTAAAATCTCTCTTCTGTCAGTTAAGTTGGAAATTTGCCTCATGGCTATTAATTCTGTCCTACAGACTATACTATTGCGTTTGGAGAAAAAAAGCAAATTACAGAAATAACATTTTAGAACAATAGATGACAATTTAGGATTAGATACTATTTAATATACTGTTAGCATAAACCAGATTGTGCTGTAGACTGATTTATATAGCCAAAAGAAACTAATGCATTTGTCCAGTAAGTATTTCTTGGGAGTGTTTCATGTGCCAGACACTTTCTTTGCACTAATCTTTGCCTTCTTGGAGGTTACACTCTATTAGGGAACCACAGACAGAAGGCAGACAAATAAATAAAGGCCAGTATGTTAGCTAGTGGTAAGTGCTGACGAGACCAGTAGTACAGGAAGAGGGAAGTGCTGGGTGGGGGCAGCTGTGTGAGAAGAGGACACTTGGGTGAAGACTTGAAGGAAGTGAGGCTAAATATAAAGGTATGTGTTTATATACACATAATCCCTGTCTTGTTTTTATTGGTAAATTCATAAGCCGTTTGCTTTAAATTACCCTGTACTCCTAGGTAGAAACATACCTTCTGGAAGTTGCATGGTTTTTTTTTGAAAGCAGTTAAATAGTATTTACTGCTCTTGAGGCCCTGATTATAAATAATTAAGGGTAGTCATACATGTTCCCCTATTCAACTATCTGTAATAACTTCATGTTGCCTGGGAGTAAACTCCACACTTGGCTCACTCTGATAGCCATAGCACTTGTTCCCATTCTTCTCTCCGCTTTCTTTTAAAAGAATCTTAAAATTTAGCCAAACTGTAGTGCCCCCACTTTTTGAACCTGCCTTGTTTTTCCCACTTAGCTCTCATTTGCTCGTTGTTCTCTCCCCCAAAGCTAATCCATCATCTGTTTGTGCCTGTCAAACTCCTGCTCGGGTAGCAAAGTCTCCTTCATTCGTCACTTCCTTGAAGGGAACCTTTCTTGATTATATACCATGTGGAATTCTCCCCTCTGTAAACATCTTTATACTTGGGGTATAAAGTATACTTGCAAGCTTTTTGAGATCGTTAATCAGCTTTCATACACCATTCCCTTACAGTATTTCTCACTGTGCGTTAGACACAGTAAGACTATTTGTATAGTGTTTTAGCCTTTGCAGATCACTTTTCACATTGTTTCGTTAAAGCTCTCCAAATTCTTAGTTATAAGGATTTGGTTGTTATTATAAATCCCCATTTTACAGATAAGGAAACAAACTCAGGATGGGTAAATATCATACAGGTATTTAGGGACAGGATTGTAACTCTAATTTGGGGTTTCACAGTCTAGACCCTGCTTCTTTTTTGTGTGTTTTGTCATCCCCAGTATCTGTTCTTACATAAGTGGATGGATGCATGAAGACATGTGTAAATTTTAATCTCAGTTAGAATATAGAATACATAGCTGAAACACATGAACTGAAGATCTCCTATTTATTACCCTGCTGTGTACTTCACATACTTTAAACTCAGAGGATAGTTTAGGCCTTGTGTTTCCTTTATATGAGTAATGAATGATGTTTTTTTGTCCACTCTTCATTTAGATGAACTGAAGCACATTATCGGGGCTGAAACAACACGGAAAGGTATTCTTCGTGTTTTTGAAATGTTTCAGCACAACCAGTTAAATAGGAGAATGGTTTATGTCTTCTTGGAAGGCTTTTTGGAAACCTTATTTCCACAGTATAAATTTCGTGAACTTTTCAACAAACTGCATTCACGATCAAAGCAGATACAGAAATATAAACAGAAACTTCAAACTACTCAAGCGCCTTCTTTACAGAAGAGGTGACACTCCAATCTCTGAAGCTGGTGTTCATTTTGTCCAGGACTAATAATATGGACAGATCTTCTGGGGCTTAACTCATATACTGTCATGTCGCACCAGTCTTTTAGTGTCTCAAAATAGATTATTAATACATCCATAAGACTGTGGTTCTTCTCATCCTCGTCCATAATCCAGCCACTACCAAGAGAGATTTCTGTGTCTTAAATGATTTGGTGCATACTTTTGCAACATTGAGAGGATACTGCCCCATTCTCAAGCAAGAATGACATTGGTCTCTTCCATTTCAAACTAATCAGCATTCTCCAGCAATGACAAAGTGCCAGAATGTATACGTGAGAGCTGAGGAAAGCACAAAACAATGGTTCACAGATAAACTGGCTAATTTGTTTAACCGTGGGAGACTGAGCAATGTATGATTTGGAGGGATTTGTTTTTGCATAATAATTTTATAGATCTTTATCAGAATTTTGATATAATGTGGATTAGCCAGGTGAATGATCTTTGGAACATCTGCTTCAGGTCAGGGGAAAGTGACAGGATGCCCTTAAAGTATGAAGTAACCTTATACCCTAATTACAGTTTTGTGACATAAAATAAAACCAATCAAAAACAGAATTTGATTGGATTTGTTATTATTGGTATAAAACAAATTTTAATTGATTCTTACGTGCTTTGGGGCTCTGTTTTGCTCTTATGGTACTCAATCATAAGTTTTCTTTTGGTGTTCTGCGTGCAAAAAGAAGCATATAGTGGCGCTCTCGGTTCAGTTTCAAAATTATTACAGTTTTCTTTAAGAGATTACTGATTACACAATAGGGAGTATAATCTCGAAAGAACTGCCAAATACATTCTGTTATTTTAAAAACATGGAAATTAAAAAAAGAACAGCACCATTGAAAGTTACAATGTGATCATTTTAAATTGTGTGATCTAGACATACCTTAGGTGATTGCAAAAGTAGCAAATCAAAGGTTTAAATGAGCTTTTAGTCATATGTAAACAGACAAATTCCTAATTCTATTACTGTGTATATATATATAAAAATAAATAATGAAAACAGAACTATAGTATTTTTTAAAATATGCTTTTATTTATATTTTGCATAATGTAAAATTCTACTAAATAAAGCAAGTTGGCAAAACCCCTGGGTGTATACATTTAAGTCCCTGAAATAATTTTATACCAACAACAACAAATTACCTTTTCCAGTTCTGGAGCCTCTGCATTTCTTATAGTTTTCTCTTTCTCCGTTTGTCCATCTTGGAAGTCTTCATATCCCTTGTATGCAGGATTTCTGCATAGTTTTAAATACTTACACTGACTAAGGGTTTGGATTTGTCAGCATTTTTTGTTTTAAAAATATTTAACACTACAACCTTAAAATAGTGAAGCTACTTATCAGACCACTGAGCCAAGATCCTGGTATTAAAAGAACGTCTGGGTGCTTAAGATAAAGGGACAAAGTTTCGGTATCCCAGTTATTTGGGAGCTTTAAGATGGAAACAAGATGTTATTGTCTTGTTTTCACCGAGATTCTACTTACAAAGTGAAGCCTAATAACAGATTAAAGCCTTCCTTTAAAGCTTTATAATAATAATAATCATATTTATTAATAACGCTGTTGTGCATACTTACAGTATGCATATATTCAGCATGTATTGCATGTCTAAAGAATTACATAAATGAAACCCCTTTCGTTGCAACTTGCAAATGAGAAAAGATCCTTATTGACTCTGGCGGAAGAAATAATACTTTTTCTTCCCAGTGTGTTTCCCTGCCGTGGTCCCCCCCACCCCCCATGCCCCAGGCTTTAAAGGTGAGGATTTGTGAAACATGTCTGTAGGAAGCATCAGCATGGCCATAAGTGCAATGATTCTCAAATATACCCTTGCCCATTTCAAGTATATTTTTGACATAAATAAGTCTAAGAGTAAACAAGAATTCATTTAAGAGCCTAGTGTGTACATATGAAAAGCATTTCCAGATAATGTGAGGAATGCTGGCCATCAACCAGGGAAAGAAAGAAAGGTCCTGCAAAATTGCAACTTTTCATAACAGAGCCCTGCAAGGTAACTGCAATCATACCAAAAACTATATGAGTAAATGGGTTTTTTAAATAATTTTTGTTTCAAGAGTTTATATTTCAAAAGCAGAAATGTCAAATGGTAGTTTATGTAAACGGTTGTGCGTCTTCTCTATGCACATCTATGTTTTACATCAGAGAGCTGTGGTCATGCTAAAATTAGAGATACTTTTTGAATGACTTGGTCAAGCTGTGTGTAAAATATTTAATTCATAAGTCAAGTACAGTGTACTATGTTTAATAAAGTTATTACATTTAATGCATTTATTGCATATATAAATATATACCTGAAGAGGCTTTAAGTCTTCTGATATTTGATTTTTTGAATGTGTTTTTAAGTCAGTGGTGCCTTTAGGCGAGAACCTTCAAAATTAATCATCCTCTTTTGGGTTTTCTGATTTTTTCAGGTAACAAACTATTTAGAAACCATCACTACTAACAGTTGATTCACCTAAAAATTGATTGTATGATTTAAATATAGCGCTTAGCTGGGCATTTCCTCTGATTAGGGTGTTCTGAATAGTTGCTGAAAAAATTGTGCCATTGACCAATGGATGCACTTGGTTAGCCTTAACTTTTTTTTAAAAAAAATTAAAAACTTTCTTGAATATTTCTGTTGGCTCATCTTAAGTTTGTGCTGCTGGTGTTTGGAAAGAATCAAACAGTTAAGTGCTACCAGAAAGTGTATCAATTTTTAAAAAATTAAGAACAATATAAATTTCACAATCTAAAATTTTAATTTTGTGCAATATTTTCATTTAATGCATGTGTATTTGAGTAATTGTAAAATAAATGAATTTTTAATGTTTTGAGATCTAGTTTAAACTGTCTTCTTAACCCAACAACTTACATTCCGTTGTTGCTGCATCCTTTTATTTAAGGACTTGTTTTAAAAGTCTTTTTTGTCACTCCTTGTAAAATTCTTTTGTTACTAGTAAATTTTGCTTATAGGAGCATGGCTCCTGTATTACAAGGGAAAAATATAAAGAGCACATCTTAGGATTATAGTTGTTAAAAGATAATTTGTGCATAACATTGTACAGTAAATGTCAACTGTGTGCCTAACTATTCTATCAATACTTTCCTTCTTTAACAAAGAAGAAACAACAATCAGAATGTCAGTTATTTTTATTGAACTAAAAAGATTAAAATTTTTATTTGGTTTGCGTTATGTTCTGTCCATTAGAAAATACTAATAAAATATTAACAAACCTTTTTGTTGAATTTATTTAGTAGTGATGTATTCTTATTACTTTAAAAAGTGCTTGCTCAATGGTCTTATTTTTAGTATCTCTGTGTATGTTCCTTTCTTTTTATTTTAGAAATCAAGCAACTTAAGTTCCCTAGTGATAGAAGAGCTGTTGAGTGATTACTGATAACTTAGTGAATTTCATTTTTCCATTTATGGGGCAAGTAATTTACGACCACTATGTTCTAGAAACTTCATACTTAACCTATCATACAATATTATAAAGTCATTTTCCCATAGGGAGAAAGAGCTGTACTAAGTATAAGTAGTCCATTAACAGTTTTTATTTGATCTCATTTTTAATTCATAGTCTGCCTAATATTTTAGATGTTTCACTTCTAAAGGCAACAGATTCAGTACTCACAATGTGGCTGTGTCTGGTTGGTCATAATATTTTCAGTCTTGCATCTGTATCCATAGACTTCTCAGACATCAGCTGTGAGTACTTTTACCCTGCTATGGACAGGCATAGTATTTATCAAAGTGCATCCTGTAAAATACTGGTCTCTAAGATGTTTCTGAGCAGTAATTTTATACTTCTATGTAACTTATGCAAATCTACGTACTCTTCCAAACCCTAAAATGTTCCTTTACAAGCCAAATGATACTATCAAAGTTTCTGAAAAGTTCTGGAATAAATAAGTCTATTTAATTTTGTTTACCTAACTTTCCATACCACAGAATTTTTTTGTCATCAACACCTAATAATAGCTTGATAATGTTCCCGAGGAACATGATTTGAAAAATCTTACATGGGGTGAAAAAAAGGGGAAGCATCTTTTTTTTTTTTTTT
>NC_138380.1:51754051-51809583 GCF_054177405.1 Leptonychotes weddellii
GCCATCTTTCCCCCCGTGAAGCATCTTTAGTTAGGGCATAAACTCTAGATAGAATATAAACCAATGGATTTGGGATATGAAGTTTTATTTTCAGCCTGTAATTCCAATGGAAAGTTGAGTCTTTGAAAGAAAAAGGAGAACATGAAAAATTAACAGATGGTTATATATCAGATACTAGAGTTGTGGACCTGAGTACCAGAATAATGAACTCAGTAAGAGATAATATAGTATGTCCCATGAGGCGTGGGAAAGATACTTGCCAAGGATCTTGCTAGTGTGGTCAAGAGGATATTAACTAGGAAGTGCAGAGGGGAGGGAGAAATGTGATACAGTTCAGTTTTTAAAATGTGTGCCAGACATTGACCCATATATACTGGCAGATATCGTTTGGCCTAGGAAAAATTGCAGCAGCTGAGAACCTAGTACTTCACAAGAAAAAAAATTTAATAGAATGAAAATTAATCCACTCATGTTTATTACAGTGTATGAGAAATGGATGAAATGTGATATTTTAAGTGGGTAAATATAATCTTTTGCATAGCATCAGGTGGAATAAAAAATAGGATTTTTGTATGGGAAGTCCCCAGGACCACCCCCTGGTAATTCACTAGGAGAGCAGACAGACTCAGAGCCTATAGTCCTACTCACAGCTAAGGTTTATTACAGCAAAAAGATAAAGAACAAGATCAAAAGGAAAGGGCTCGTGGGGCAAAGTCTGAGGGAAACCTCATGAGCTTCCAAGTTATCCTCCCAGTGGAGTCTTGCGGGAGACACAATTCTGCCCCCAGCAAAATGCACTTAATTCTGCCCCATGTGAACTGTTGGCAACCAGGGGAGCTGATTCAAGACTGATTTTTATTGGGGGTTGGGGGAGGTCCTGTAGGCACTCTGCCTGGTATGTACTAAAATTCTGGACTCTCCAAAGGAAAGCACGTATTCTGCAAGAGCCATGCATTTTGTACAATTTAGTTTGGGTAGGAATGCTTCCGAAATTAAGTTCTCAGATACCTGAGAACAAGGGCTAACCTTGTAAGGCGGCCTTTCAAAGGACAGCAGTTCTACCTGCTGTGTTAATTCTTTTTGCTCAACTATATACCTTGATCCCAAGAAATGGCTAATAGTGATGAAGATTTGCACTGAAAGTAAGATTTATCCTCATGTAGAAGCGTCTATACCTAGAGGTGGAAATAGCAGAGAGAATTTGGACGTAGATAAAAGGGAAAAAAGATGAAGCGATGTTGTCTTCTATATATACTGCAATCCAAGAAGCCAGAGGAATAGATTTGTGTATTTCCAATAAAGATTCCCATAACAGTTATTTAGTACTTAATACTCCAAACAACCTTTTGAGGTATCGATACTGTTCTGCAGTTGATAAATGGGAGAACTCAGGCATATAGTGGTTGAGTCATTTATCCAAAGTTTCACAGTGGGTAAGTGCTCAGGATGGAATCTCAGCCGTGGTGGTTTGATTCCAGTCTGTGCCATAGTTTCTCAGGAGTGCTACTGACATTTTAGGCTGCATAATATGTTCTGGGAGCTGTCCTGTGCATGATGGGATGTTTAGCAGCACCCTTGATCTCAACCCACTAGATAATTTCCGTAACACTACCCTTCACCCCCAGTTATAACCAAGAATGTCACGAGACACTACTACATGATATCTGGGGCAAAATTGCTACCAGTTGAGAACCACTGATCTATGCTCATTCACAAAGACTGTCTTTTCTCCACAAGCAAATACATGACAAATCTGTGACTTGCCTTGTAGGGGAATGTAAAGAGGATGCCTAACTCTGCCTTAAAAGGAGGGGAAAGGCGGGTGGGGAGGCAGCAAAACCAAATATTTAACCTTGTCTTTAAGGAAGCATCCCTGTAGTTGATGGGAGGGAGGGGGAAGAAAGGGAGTTTGCAACCTGAGAGAGAAAACGGGGTTTTTCTTAAAGATGTGAGATGAATGTATGAGAAAATTGCCACGATCAGGCTGTTAACTTGCTAACACTGGTATTGTGGGATCTTTTTCTTTCAAATAACTGTTGTCCCTTTTATTTTGTGAGCCAGTCCTTCTAGAGCCTGAAAATTCCCTTGCAGTCTTTGCTAGTAAATGCCTTCCCTGAATGCTCTTGTGTCTTGAGTTTTCCTTTTGACAGGTGAGAATCCCACTGGGATGCCCAGGTGACTCACCTAATGCACTGACTTTGCCTTCAGGGATGAACCTCATTCCACAATTAGAGCTTCTACCCCTGCTGACTGTTTTCTTTTTCTTTTCCTCTGGTTCTTCTTCTGGGTCTTGGTCAAGTCAGGTTCTGGTTTTGAGTAAGTGCACAGATGCTTCATTTCTCCATTGATAGAAGCAATGTTGGGAAGCTGGTTTTGCTTTCTGATCTGATTATCAAGCAGTCATTTGTCTTTTTTTTTGCCTACCTGTCTTGGGGATTCTTAATATCTTACTGGCATTTCAGACATAGGTTTAGTCAGGCCAATAGCTGGTCTCACCTGTCGGATTAAGATGGTCACGTTCCAGCCCACAGGTGTTCCTTCTGGTAGTAGAATCCTCCATGTTGTTTGTCTTATTCATACAGTACTATAAGCTAAAAAAAAAATTCAAGAAACAATTTTTCATGCCTGTTGGAAAGAAAGTAGCTTCCCGCAGTCATTCTTGTCTTTGAACTCCCTCCTTACAACGCTGTTACAAAGAATTGGTAAGTTTTGTTCCTTATTTTTGATTCAGATTGCAGTTGTAAAAGTGAGCCTGCTAGTTGTGTGTTTGTGCGTGTAAATGGAAAAGAAAAAAGCCTTTTACAAATTGTCTGTGATACTGTACTTGTTGCTGGCATTCACCCACTTTATGGCCTCAACTTCTGGAATTAATTGGGCATAAAAATTGATCATTTATAAGCACTATTGGGATATCTAATATAAAAATACAGATTAACCATCAAATAGAGAATGCATAAAAAGATTAAAAAAATTAAAATTAGTATCATTTGGTTTTAGGGTAAGAGTTGAGATTAAGAATTGTCCTTGTTTTATAACTATCATATAACGTATGATAGAATGGGACTGCAGATTGAAAGATTACTTCTGGCTTGTCAGGAGCTTCGTGGCTTCTTATGCAACCTGAGGGAAGTTGAGTAGCCTGATTTTTTTTCTTCCTTACTTCTTTAAGAACAAACAAAAAAACCCACAGTGAACCAGATGAAGATTTGAAAAAAACCTTTGTGTCAAAAACTAAATACACATATGTACTGAAATAGGAAGAAATCTAGCACTAAACTCCTCCAGGGTTTTCTAGATTGCTCAAGAGTTGGATAAAATTCTTTTATTGCATGAGTATGAAATATTTTCCAAATGTGTTTGCTGATAGACTTGTGTACCTTTGCTTATCTCCATAATTGATAAATTAGATTATAAAGTCTTAAATTTAATGAAGCTCCTATTCTGATTGCATAAACAGACTAAGTAGGAATTAATGTAAATTTAAAATAAAAGAACCAAGTAAGTTTCAGAGTCAAAGTAAAAAAAAAAAAAAAGTCCAGTGGATAAATTTGCTAGTTCTTTAAGGAAACCCAAATACTTGCTGAAGGAAGTGGGGTAGAAGTTAGTCATTCTTTAAATTAATGGCCTAGATTGCTGGGATGCAAGATCAGAAACAAAAACATGCGTAAGCTATCAAATAAAAGAAGAGTGCTAAGAGCTTGTTTTAATAATTAGGTATATAAATGTAGAAAAAGTCAAAATATTACTAAATGAAGCAAATACTTGGATAAATTAGACAGTTTTAATAATTTTGGTTTAAAACAACTACATGTCTTTGCCCTAGTATGAAAAGTAATATTACTCTTAAGTTTCTAATTTTTATAAAACTTGGATATGTTTTCCTATGGAAAGCCTTATTTGAATGTCATGTATTTCCCACACTGATTTAATGGATCAAGTAAGTTATCTTTGTCTCCACAGAACATTTAAGATTATGAAAATGTGAAAGTTGTGTTTGACTAATTTAGTAGTTTTCAAATGGGGGTGAATTTACTCTTCATGGAACGTATGGGAATATCTGGACATTTTTGATTGTTGGGACCAGAGAAATTACTTAATGAGTAGAGGACAGGAATATAGCTCAATATCCTATAGCATCGTAATGAGTAGAGGACAGGAATGTAGCTCAACATCCTATAGCACCCTACAACAAAGAACTTTCAGGTCCAAAACATCAATAGTACTGAGGATTGCAAAACCCGGAACTGAAAAAAATTATTATGGCTTTATAAAAAGGATTTATTCTTCTGGTGCTTCAGATCATAAAACAGTGTTGTATAGTTACTACATTTACAATGACTATGTAAAAAATTTTTATATGGTTTTTGAAATTCATCTATGTTGTGACAAGTATCAATAACTCATCCTTTTTATTGTTAATAATATTCCATAGTGTGGATAACTGCTTATCTATTCCTCAGTTGAAGGACACTGGCTTATTTCAAGGCCTTGGTAATTATAAATAAAGCTACTATAAGCATTGTTGTATAATAAAGAATTTGGCCTCTCTCCTTGGTTCCTGAACCTGGTAGACTCTAAATCCATGGAATTTCCTATGTAATGGGGGTGTCTTTGCTATTCATGAGCCCCTTAGATCACCTGAGTTAATGCTAAGGAGATGAGTTGACTTAGGATGGGAGCTGGTCACCAGAAGGATCAATCATGTGATTAAGAGGTTTGGGTAAGAAGAGGGGAACTGGAGGGGTGCCTGGGTGGCTCAGTCATTAAGCATCTGCCTTCAGCTCAGGTCATGATCCCTGGGTCCTGGGATCAAGCCCCACATCAGGCTCCCTGCTCAGTGGGGAGCCTGCTTCTCCCTCTCCCACTGCTGCTCCCTCTGTCTGTGCTCTCTCTCTCTGTCAAAAAAATAAAATCTTAAAAAAAAAAGGGAACTGGAAATTGAGTTCAATTATGTGGCCAATGATCCAATCAGTCATGACTCTGTCATGGAACTCCAATAAGAACTCATGACATCAAAGCTCAGTAGAGTTTTCTGGTTGGACAACAAACACATTATTGTGCTAGAACCTTGACCCACCCTGATTCCATGGGAAAGGGGGCAAGGAAGCTCTGCATGTTGGAACCTCCCAGACCTTACCATCTATGTCTCTTCATTTGACTGTCCTGATTTGTATCATTTATAGTAAAACTGTAATCAAATTATGTTTTCCTGAATTCCATGAGTAGTTCTAGTGAATTACTGGAATGAGGTTGTGGGAACCCCTGGATTCATAACCAGTTAATCAGAAGTACAAGTGGCCTGGCACTCCCAAGTGTGGTTGGCATCAGGAGTAAGGGCAGTCTTGTTGGAGACTGTAGAATGTGATGTTAACTCTGAATGATTAACACAGAATTGTATTGCTGTGTACTAGTTGGTGTCAGAATAAGCATTCAAGGGAAAAATAACACAACGAAATCAGAGGGAGACAAACCATAAGAGACTCTTAATCATAGGGAACCAACAGGGTTTCTGAAGGGGAGAGGGGTGGGGGGATGGGGTAACTGAATGATGGGCATTAAGGAAGGCAAGTGATATGATGAGCATTGGGTGTTATATAAGACATGAATCACTGACTTCTGCCTCTGAAACCAATAATACATTATATGTTAATTGAATTCAAATAAAAAAATAAAAATTTGAACTGTGAATTCAGTGTCTTTTATAGATACAGAATTACTCAGCTGTATTTGTTTATTCTTGAGAAAATTTTGGTAGTTGACATCTTTTAAGAAATTTGTCCATTTTATCTAAGTCGGGGTTTCTCAACCAAGGTGACATTAGGGTAGGATAATTCTTTGCTGTGGGAGGGTGTCCTTTGCGTGATAGGATGTTTAGCAGCATCCCAGGCCTCTATTCACTAGATGCCAGAAGTCTCCACTTGGGACAACCCAAAATGTCTTTACACAAGACATTATGTAATGTCTTGGCTAATTGCCCCCTGTTGGCTGAGAATGGGTGATTTAAGTTATCAAATTCATTGTCATAATGTTTTTTGTAATATTCTCTATCTTTTAACATACGTATGATCTGTAGGAACTTTCTCTCTTTTATCTCTGATATGGGTAATTTATGTCTTGTCTTCTTCTCCCTCTCCTTCCCTTTCTCTTCTCCCTCCTCTGCCTATCTCTTCCTCTCATCAGATTGGCTAGTGTTTAATTTTATTAGAACTACTTTTGGTTTCATTGATTTTCTCTGTTACTTTTCTGCTTTCAATTTTATTTTTTCATGTTTTTATCTTTGTCTGTCCTTTTTCTTTTCTTAAAGATTTTATGTATTTACTTATTTGACAGAGAGAGAGAAACAGCATGAGAGGGAATAGAGTCAGAGGGAGAAGCAGGCTCCCTGCTGAGCCAGGAGCCCGATGTGGGACTCGATCCCAGGACTCCGGGATCATGACCTGAGCCGAAGGCAGTCACTTAACCAACTGAGCCACCCAGGCGCCCTGTCCTTTTTCTTGATTTTAGTTTATTTCCTCTTCCTTTCATAGTTCCTTAAAGTAGAAGCTCAGATAATTTCCTAATATATTCATTTAACTATAAATTTCCCTCTAAATGTATTTTAGTTGCATCCCATAAGTTCAGGATTGTTTTCTCTTTATTTTCATTCAGTTCAAAAGATAGTTCTATTTGACTCCTTTGATCCATGGGTTACTTAGAAGTATATTTAATTTCTAAACATTTTGGGATTTTCCTTATATGGGCTATTGATTTCTGGTCTCTTTCCATTTAGGTTAGAGAACACACTTTATATACTTTCTGTTCTTTTTAACTTTATTGGGATTTGTTTTGTGACCAGCATGTGACCTATCTTGGTGGATCTTTCATGTGTACTTGAAAAGAATGTATATTCTGTTGTTACTGGGTAGAATATTCAATCATTGTTCGTTATGTCAAGTTCTTTGTAGTGTTCAGGCTTACATCTTTACTATTTTTTTCCTGCTTTGTCTTTCAATTACTGAGAAATGAGTGTTGAAGACTCCAGTTACAGTTGTATACAGTTTTTCCCTTTTTTAAGATTTTATTTATTTATTTGACAGAGAGAGAGAGCACAAGTAGGCAGAGTGGCAGGCAGAGGGAGAGGGAGAAGCAGGCTCTCCGCTGAGCAGGGAGCTGGACGTGGGGCTCGATCCCAGGACCCTGGGATCATGATCTGAGCCGAAGGCAGCCACTTAACTGACTGAGCCACCAGGCACCCATTTCCTTTTAGTTCTATTAGGTTTTGCTTCATGTTATTGAAGATTTGTTCATACATATTTAAGATATTTATGTCTATGGGATGAAATGACCCATTCATCATTGTCTAATGCTTCTCTTTATCCCTCCTGATATTCTTTGTTCTGATGTCAACTTTGTCTGATATGTAGACCTTAAAAAAAACCATACTCCAGGCTAGACTTAGCCCATGAGCCATAGTGTGTTGACTTCTGTTCTAGGAGGTTTCTTGTTCACAGGCATAGTTGATTCTTTTGTTGCTGGCTGGTTGGTTTGTGTTTTTATCTCTGCCATTTATTCTGGGTGTTTAAACCATTTAAATTTATTTATTGATATTGTTGAATTTAAATTTATCATCTTGCTAGTTGTTTTCTATTTTTTCCATTTATTCTCTATTCTCCTTTTCCTCTTCTTTTGGATTGTTTTTTTATGAATCCATTTGATCTTTCCTAGTGACCTTTAGCCTTACTTTCTCTAAATAATTAATGTTTCTTTTAAAGTTTATTATGCAACTTTAAATTGTCACAACTGTGTTAAAATGATATATTACTTTATGTATTCTATAGGAATTGTACAATATATTTCCAATTCCTCCTTTATTGTTGTTTTGCTATACATTTTATTTTTACATATATTATGAGCCCTACAGTTAAACTCTTAATTACCTTACCTTAGTCAAATATCTCCTAAATTGATTAAAAACAAGGAAAAATATCTTTTATACTTAGGTTCATTTTTACCATTTACAGTGCTTTTCATTTGTTTGTGCAATCCAAGTTTTTATCTAGTAATAATACTTCTGCTTGAAAAATTTTGATTTAACATTCGTGGTGGTACACATCTATTGCCATTGAGTTCTCTCAGTTTTTGTTGTATACACAAGTCTTAACTTCACCTTGATTTTTGAACAATATTTTCACTACACATAGTATTGTGGGTTGACTGTGCTTCTTTTCCTCGCCAGTACTTTAAATATGCTCCATGACCGTGAAAAGATCAGTGGTTGTCAGGGGTTTGGGAGGTGGGAAGAGAGGGAGGGATGAGCAGGGGAAACAAAGGGGATTTTTAGGGTGAGGAAACTCTTCTTAATAAAACAAATGGTGGATACATGTCATCAGGCTTGTGTCAATACAATACAAAGAGTAAACCTTAATGTAGAGTATGGACTACAGTTAATGTAGTCCATAGTTTACATTGTTAATGTATATTAATAAGGTACATTATGTAATAATTATAACTACATTATTATATTACAATAAGCATTTGTAACAGTTGTTTAACACTAATGCAAGATGTATGTTAATAATAGAGAAAACTGGGGTGCCTGGGTGGCTCAGTCGTTAAGCATCTGCCTTCGGCTCAGGTCATGATCCCAGGGTCCTGGGATCGAGCCCCGCATCGGGCTACCTGCTCGGTGGGAAGCCTGCTTCTCCCTCTCCCTCTCCCCCTACTTGTGTTCCCTCTCTCACTGTCTCTCTCTCTCTCTGTCAAATAAATAAATAAAATCTTTAAAAAAGAATAATAGAGAAAACTGGGTGTGGAGTTGGAGGGTGAAGTGGGGAGTGGGTGGGTATATGGAGCTCTATGTACTTCCTCCTAACTGTGTAAATCTAAAACTGCTAACAAAAATAAAGTCAGTTAATGATTTTTTAAAATACATCACTCTGTTGTTGGTCTTGCATAGTTTTGGAAGAGAAGTCTGATGTAATTCTTTTTTTGTTTGTTTATATATGTTGCATCTTTTTTCTTTTTGCTAGCTGCCTTCAAGATTATTTTCTTTGCTTTAGAGCAGTTTACCTATGCTGTGTCTAGATTTTTGTGTGTGCATATGCCTGTGTGCATGCATGTTATTTTCATCTTGCTTACTTACAACACTTATTGGAGCTTCTTGGATCTGTGGTTTTATGTATTTCATTATTTTTGGAAAAGTATCTTCATATATTCTTATTTCTTGTTCTCTTTTTCTTGGACTCCACTAACCTATATGTTAGTTCGACTGATGGTATCCTACATGTCTGGGATTTATTCCCATTCTTTTTTTCTTTGCGTTTAATCCAGGAGAGAGGATTTGATTGATTCATCCAATCAACATCCAGCTTAGGGCATTCCTAATGTGTGTAGACTTTAGGACAAACCACATCAGAGGTCAGCGCTGGGTCAGGAGCCGTTCTTTGTCCAGTCATCTGTGGCAGTGCTCTCTGGTATCGAGCATGGTTGCCTACATCTGATTCTCTTAGTAGGCATCAGAGGCAAGATTTCTGATAGAGGTCATAGGTACGGCCAGCATCCCAAGGATGGCAGACGCCTGTCCAATACAGTTTACAAGGGAGAGCAAAGCAGGAAAAGTAAAATCATACTTTGGGAAAGGGAAATCAAGATATTTTCATGCTCTTGCCCTAAAGCACAGAAATATTGTACAGAAGCTCATTCATCCTCTGGGTGTCCGTAAGTTCATGGGAGGTAGTTACTTCCATTTGACCTAAAATTTATATGAAGGATAGGAGTTACCTCTGAGGAGGCAGAGGAGAATTTAAATGACACCTACAATCAAGTACTTAGTAATATACTGAAAATTAGCTAGCAGGTCTAGGTTCCTATTACAACAGTATCACACATCACACCAAAACTACACTTGTCTGAAGTTAGCACATAGAAAACGGTTTTTAAGGAATATACTAATTAATCCCCTCTGCTGAAGAGTAATTGTGGGGAAAGACAATCCTTTATTAACTCTAGTGAGCCTTGTCCCTTTCTGATTACTGCTCCTACTTGTAATTGACTTGTACTAGTTCATGGACTGAGGCAATATTCAGTGTGAGAACAGAAAATGAAAAAGGACAATGGAATAAGACTTCCATGGCTAAAGTAGTAGTTCTCTAACCCACCAGCTCTGTGACCCTGTCAGTGACAGAATCATTCTGGAGCATGGACTGATCAGCTGGAGCCTCTGCTGTGCTCATTCTTGAATTCATATGCTTTAATGAAGGCACATACAATGGATGTATGGAGAGGCCCTCAGAACCCTCTGGAAGAGAATGTTTCCTAGGGGAAGAGGGAGTCTGGGTTAGAATCTTGCTCAGACCCCAGTGATCTGAAAGGAATAGCAAGGCTGAGGGCAGCATCTCAAAGAGAGGCCTTTCCAAAACTTCTGTAAAACCGTAGTGTCACAGGGTGATTATTTAGGACCCATGTAAGCGAGAGCATGTAGCTCAGAGAGGGAGCTGAGATAAATTCTCCTCACTTCCCCAGAAAAGCTTTGGCGTACTGTGGGTTCTGAAGAAGAGAGCACATCTTGGGCATCTGTGCACCTCCTCCGCCCCCGGCAAGCGCAGCTCTCATGGACGAGACCCAGCAGTGCTCTGGGCCCTGGCTCTTTCTGTGGGCATTCTTTTGGGAGTTATTTCCTGTTAGCCTAGTCATTTGTTAGTCATTTGTTTTTCTTTTGAGACTTTGCACCTTTTAGGAGACAGGCTTTCTAGAAAATGTCTACACATTCTTTTGCAGAGCCATTTCTATTTCTTGAGTTATTGCAGAGCTTACAAATTACTTTGGGGATTTTCTTATGTGGATAGATCAGCATGAAATAGGAAGTGGTAAAGAAATGAATGATTCTGTTCCTTCAGTCCATCTGCCCCTGGTACTTAGAGCCACCCTCTCATGTTGGTGCTATGAGGGGGTAGAACCTCAATCTATGGAGTTTAATTTATTTCTATTGAGCTACAGTTATGGAGATAAATTTACCAAGAACCAGTTTACAAATTATGGGAAATAATTTGATATTTTTACATCTAATTCTGCATTTCAGGGTTGCCCTCAAGAGTGATTCGTGAGGGGCGCCTGGGTGGCTCAGTTGGTTAAGCGACTGCCTTCGGCTCAGATCATGATCCTGGAGTCCCGGGATCGAGTCCCACATCGGGCTCCCTGCTCGGCGGGGGGTCTGCTACTCCCTCTGACCCTCTTCCCTCTCGTGCTCTCTGTCTCTCATTCTCTCTCTCAAATAAATAAATAAAATCTTTAAAAAAAAAAAAAAAAGAGTGATTTGTGAGACTGTTCAGTATTGACTACAGGAATGCTTTTTTTGAAAAATAATAATCCTAGCTAGTGTTTAGCTAGCACTTTACATAGCTTGCCTTATATAATCCTTGAAAAATCCCCATCAGGTATTATTATTATCCCCATTCTATAGCAGCAGAGGCCTTAGTTACAGGGGAAGGTCCATAATTTGTACATGGTCGAACAGTTAACATTGGGTTGGGCCAGAATTCCAAGTTGCTCTCCATCTTTCTGCCGTCTTGCCTTCAAATAGTGAAGAAAATGCCACTGGTGGACAGTCAAGCTTGAAAGCCAAGAGACTGGTTCATGAATCACAGTGGGGACGAATGGCCAGGACAAGAAAACCCACGGCCCATGAGGTATAAGCACATGAGGCTGACTGATTCACGCATGTGGGAGCCCTGAATATCTAACACTGTGAAGAGGATGACTCCTGGAAAACTGGGCTGCACATAGGAAATGTAAGACATTATTAATGTTGCATATCAGTTAGTAGGCCCATCTCTGTGAAGTGACAGTCGTGGATGCAGACCATTTCCTTTGAATTCTTACTCTTTTTTTTTTTTTTTAAAGTAGAGTCCATGCCCAGCGTGGAGCCTAATGTAGGGCTTGAACTCATGACCCTGAGATTAAGACCTGAGCTGAGATCAAGAGTTGAACCCTTAACTGACTGAGCCACCCAGGTGCCCCTGAATTCTTATTCTTATCAATTCTTGTCCCCATCCAATAATTTGGAAGGGAATCTGGATCTTCAAATTGTTCCACAACCATAGCATCATAAATTCAGAATGCCGATTTCATGAAGGAATAAGATTTCTCAAGTTGGTTTAGGGCAGTGTTGCTTTTAATTTCACATCAGAAAGCCTACCTAAGTTTGTCTTGGGGCTCAGATGCCTAAGGGACTGGTAGAGCAGGCTGGCTGGGCTCACCCGGCATGGAGAACTGAGACCCTTTTGAGACGGAAGTTTCGATTCAAGGGGGAATCTTCCACCTTTGTAGGTTCCCCAGCAAATGGGAATAGAGCCCCAGAATCATCATTAGCAGCTGTATTGCAACCCAGTGTTTACCTGCAGGCTGGGCTCACTGTGCGATGGGGTCGTGTGGCTGTTCTCTGGAAACGTCGCCCTTTGGGTCTCCTACTTAGAATTCATGAGTCGTCGGGGGCACCTGAGAGAGGCTTTGGACTCCAAGGAACCAGTCAGCAGTATTGTGATGCAAGCTTGTTGAGGCTTACAAAGAGAGAATCCTCAGAAAATAAATTGGAAAATTACAATAAAGGGACAGTTGTACTGTTCAATTAGTCCCTGAAGAGGTTGGTTTCTAAAGGACACAACCTTTAAATCCATACACAGTGTGGAATAGAGGAGCACTTGAGATTACTGGAGAACGGAGCCTACTCTCTCGGAAAATCTTTCGGCAACAGGTGTTACTTCTTTTTCTCTTTGGGACATCAAAAGGTCAGAGAAGCATGAAATTTTCCCTAATGCAGCTTAGCGGCTAATCGTACACAAAGAAATGAAATTTTGATGGAGTTGCGAACAAACGCCTGTTGGCACCTGTTTTTGCCATCTTGGTTTGTTTTTCTTCCCACAGCATTTTACACCTCCTAATTTAATTTGTGATCGGCCCCCTTCCTCCCAGCTGTTCAGGCCTAGAAAGCACACACGCATTCACATGGGTTCCTGGAGCTTAACGCAGCACAGAGATTGAGCCAAGAGCACTGGCCAAGTCCTGCGCAGGTCTTGGGGCCCAGCAATCCTGCTGCCTTTATCCCCCTGTGCGCTTGTAACTGGAGACTAGAGGTCTGATATGGAGTCTGCGAAATTCAAAAGCTGTCAGAAAGTCTATCCCATCCAAGCGGGGCTTTCTAGAGGATTAAAGGGACCTCGGGTCACAGAGTGGCCTGTGCAGGAGCTTTGTGGTACGAAAAGTGACTTTGGCTGGAATAAACCCTGTGGAATTCTCATCAGATGCCCAAGTCAAGCTGCCCTTGGCGCTGTGGCCTCTGGGGAGTACGTGCAGATCCTGGAAGCCAAAAGCAGACGCACACACCAAGTCAGGAGTCTAGAGAGTTGGAACGTTTGACTGCGGTCCTGCACTTGTACGCGCTGCCGAGGACGTGTGCATGGACAGAGGTGGTATACCTTCTCTCTGGGGCTGCCGACAGTGTGAATTCAATCCCAGTCCTCATGCCTGCTGTTTTCCAAAGAGTGGAGCCCACGGAATGCTAGGAATTCGAAAACCACCTCAGGGGATTGTCACAATATCTTTGTCACCAGGGACCGTGTTTCTCAAGATGGGACTGCTCCTGAAGCCTCATGGTAAACCACTGTTTGCTACTTCTGCAACTTCCCCAGGACAGTGAGGGATGTTGGCCATAACACGGTACATTAAAAGGCCATAAATTTATCTGTGAGGCTGAAATAATATTTGAGTACAAAGGCAAAGCCTCTAGCTGCCTTGTAAATCAAAAACATGGTCCCAAAGGGACAAAATAAATCCCGAAAAAGTCCGAAATACATAAGAAAATTCGTTTGTGATAAAGAGGGCGTCTCGTATCAGAAGAGCAGAGAAGGCAGTTTAAATAATGGGTGTTGTGAAAATAGTGAGCTCATTCATACCTCCACCTGTATATCACGATAAACTGAAAATTCATGAAAAATCCCATATGTAAAAGAGACTGAAGGCACCAGAAGAAAACATTGGGAGAATTTCTTTGCATCCTTGAAGTGGGAAAGGTCTTTCTAATAATGGTTCAATATGCAAAAGCTATAAAATGAAAAATTAATTCAAGTACAGAAGATAAAAACAAATTATACCATAAGCACATCAGAAATCAAATGACAAACTGGGAAAAAATTTCTAACAACCGAAGGCTAAACTCCCAAAACTCAACGCTCTCCCAAAAACAATTTGAAAAAAGAGATTTATTTTAAATGTAAAAGCAGCGCATTATACACATTGTACATCTTGTCTTTCAGCTCAGTGACAACTTCTTTATACTTTTTCATTGTTCGGGGAATTTCTTTACCCAGCCAGTCCCCTATTGGTGTATATACGTATGGGGCTCCCCCCTCCCAAATCTTTTGCTTTAAATGATTTTTCATGAAAAAAGAATTGCAGTGTTCAAGAGCACAGACTATGCAGTCGGGTTTCCTGTGGGTTCCAGTTTTGGCTATTATCAATTTCAAGTTACATAACTTTGACTTTGGGCCTCTGTTTTCTCATCTGTGTAATGGGTTTGAAGTCAGTATCAGCGACACGAGATTGTAGTGAGGATGCAGTGTGTTACCATACAGGTAAAGGCTTTGGAGTGGTACCTGGCCCATCAGCACTGCCCTGGGGGTGTTCATCATCGTTATTATTACTGTATGCCAAACAATATACATTTTACTGGCTTTGTAACCCTCTGGTTTTATACCGTTTAGGACTCATAGTAAGAGAGACAAAGCTTCAGGGAAAGGTGCTGTTTTCTCAAGTAAAAATGTGGGATCCCACGGCGAGGGAGTAAGTCTATTACTTGCTGTTTCTTACTTTCTAGTGAAGAGCTGCTTAGAAATGCCGCACGTCAGGCACCAGGCGTGCAAGTTCTGAGCTTTGCGTACGTGTGCCAGGGATTCTGCGGCCGCCGGTCCCAGGGTACAGACATTGCTTGCTCGCGTTTTGCATTCTCATTTATATTGTGAGTCTTTGGAACAAGTGAACTTGACTTTCAGTTCTTTTCAATGTCTTCCAAGTCCTGGACATGTTCTCTTAGCACATTCTTGTTAATATTTTAATGCTGTTTAATGCTAATAACGAAAGAAGGAAGTTCTAATTCTACTTCAACATTTCTTGTTACCCTGGAAGATTGAGATTTGGTGGCCTGAAAGAAAGACCCCAGGCTTCATAGTTGGTCAAATCTCAGCTCATCAATTAGTAAATTTAGAAATGTTGGGAAAGTTACTAAACTGCTCTGAAAATAATCTAGCTCCTTTAT
Organism: Leptonychotes weddellii; assembly: GCF_054177405.1. NCBI lineage: Eukaryota > Metazoa > Chordata > Mammalia > Carnivora > Phocidae > Leptonychotes > Leptonychotes weddellii. The sequence continues at coordinate 51,769,335 of NC_138380.1, forward strand.
CAAATCAGGATATGAATACTTCACGCCCACAGTTATTCCAATGAATAGAGAGAATATTAAGGAGGGTGCTACCCAGCAGGTGTTCAGTCAGTGGTAGATAGTAGATGTGATTAGAACAGATTTTTCCGGGGGATTCTCTTCTGGTTGTCTGATGCCCCCTCCTGGACAGTCCAGAACCTGGATTAAGCAAGAGTCTGTCTATTTGATTCAAATTAAAGGTTATATGAAGTTTCCAGAAGCAGTGTATCAGGAAGAGTCTGAAATCAATGCCAGATAACCAGTACAACCGAGAAGAAAATCCAGGAGAGAGGCACTGGGTAGACACCAGAGAAACAAGATAAGGGTAGAAGGCGGAACCCAGAATTATCTGAAGGATAATCTTAATTATGATAATTACTTTGTGTTGAGATTGACACGTTCAGAATTTGTATACATTATCTCAGTTAATCTTCGTTGAAATTCCACAGTACATAGGAGTAAATCTTCATGACTTTGGATTAGGCATCAGTACCCCAAACACAAGGAACCAAAGGAAAAAAAATAGATAAATTGGGCTTCATCAAAATTAAAAGTGTTGTCTTACATGTGGAACCTAAAAAACAACAACGAAAAAATCCAAACTCACAGAAAAAGCGATCAGAACTGTGGTTACCCGAGGCAGAGTATGGGGGGAGGGGAAATGGAGGAAGGTGGTCAAAAGATACAAACTTCCAGTTCTAAGATGAGTAAGTACTAGGGACATAACGACTCTAGCTAACACTGCTATACATAGAGAAGTTGTTAAGAGAATAAACCGCAAGAGTTCTCATCACAAGGAGAGTTCGTTTTTCCTTTTTTCTTTTTTTCTTTCCTTTCTTTTTATTGTATCTGAGTGAGTAGATAGATGTTGGCTGAGCCTATTGTGGTAATCATTTCACAATATATGTTAATACCTTAAACCGATACGTGACGTAGGTCAATTATTTTTCAACAAAACTGGAAAAAATTAGAAGTATTTTGTTTCCAAGAGCACAATCAAGAAAGTGAAAAGACAACCCACAGGGAGAAATTATTTGCAAATCTTATACCTGACAAGAGGCTTGTATCCAGAATATATAAAGAATCCTTACAACTCACTAAAAAAATAGACAAAGTACTCAGTTAAAACATGGGCAAAAGATCTGAAGAGACATTGCTCCCAAGAAGATATAGAAGTAGCCAACAGCACATGAGAACATACTCTACATTATTATTAGTCATTAAGGAAATACAAATCAAAACCACAATAGGATGCCACTTTATATTCACAAGAATAACTTTAACAAAAAATACAAACAAGGATGTGGAGAAATCCGAACCCTCATCCACTGCTGTGGAAATGTAAAATGGTGCAGTCACTTTGGAAAACAGTTTGGCGGTTCCTCAAAATGTTAAACATAGAGTTACCGAATGACCCAGCAACTCCACTCCTAGGTATACACCCAAGAGAAATGAAAACATATGTCCACACAAGCATTTGCTCACAAATGTTTATATGGCAGCACTGTTCATAATAGCCCAAAGTTGGAAACAACACAAATGTCCATTACCTGATGAACGGATAAACAAAATGTGGCATAATTTTGTGATGGAATATTATTTGGCAATAACAAGGAGTAAATATTGGTACATGCCACAACATGGATAAATCTTAAAAGCATGCTAGATGAAAGAAAACAGTCACAAAAGGCCACATAATGAATGATTCCGTTTATGTGAAATGTTCCCAGTAGGGAAATCTATAGAAACAGAAAATAGATTAGTGTGATCAGGAATGAAAGGAAGACAGGGAGATGAGGAGTGACTGCTAATGGGTATGGAGTTCCTTTTTGGGGTGATGAAAACATTCTGAAATTAGTGGTGATGGTTGCATAACTCTGTGAATATACTGAAAAGCATGGAATTGCATTCTTTAAATGTGTGAATTGTATCATATGTGAATTAAATCTCAATAAAACTTTTAATAGATGTAAATTCAAAAAATCTTATGAAGTTGGTATTATTTCCACTTAACAGATAAAGTAACCGAGGATTGCAGAAAGCCAAATGCACTAGTGATGGAGCCAGAATTCAAAGGCAGTCTGTCATCTCCACAACCTGGATTCTTGGCCAGAATGTGCTGATGCTATAAGGACCTCCTGGGCTGGGGAGAGACCCTGAAGTGACTTTTATAAGGGACCTTTGGTCGTAGACCTGCCAGAGGAGGAGCCCTTGCTTACCGGTCAGCCCTGGTTTCTCAAGCCCATTGTCCTGACCGGGTTCTGGCTCACGACTTCATGGAGGAGTGATCTCAGGATGCTGAGATGACTCACTGGTTGCTAAGATTTTGACAAGACGAACGAGGTCTAGGGCACAGAAGGCTTTGTTCCATTGCACAGCACATTCACTGGGATATGCTGAGTCCAGAGGCTCTGAACTTGGGTGTGTTTCAGCATCACCGGAGAATCTTGCTGAAAAGGCAAAAATCCAGGCTCTACCCCGGACAGACTGAATTAAAAAGTGAACATCTCTGCCTGGTGAGAGTTGGCAGCTGAGTGAGATAAGGACAGAAAATCTGGTCACAGCAGAGAGGCTCTTGTAAATCTGCGTCGCTACCTACAAAGCTCCAGAGAAGGCAGTTGCGATTCCGGCCCCAGAAGCGCCGCTGGGGGCAGAGAGCTGCTGAAGCGGACCCGCAGCGGTTGTGGGAGGAGCTCGACGGGGAGGCCTTGCTCAAGTTGCAAACTACAAGGGGGTCCGAGGAGCGAAACTTCCATTTTGAGAGATCCAATATATGTTTTGACTATCTTGATAAAAAATCCACCATTTGTCTTCTTTTGAAAGCCACTCAAATAATCAAGAAAAACATGAAGTTTTGAGTAGAATTCATCCCACACTTTCTACCATGGAAAACCATTGTTTTATACTTTGATGAACACAGTCCCAGAGATGATAAGACTCTGAGCCTCCGTACACGTAGACAGAGTCGTTTACAATTTCACGTATATGGGATAACACAGTCAATACGTGATATCTTATAAACCTGATAACAGTATTTCGGGGACCTCCATGCTTTAGGGAGAAAAGACTTCATCTTTAAAGAAAGAAAAACAGCTTGGGTTTGGTTTCTACAGTTTTCTAACAGTCACCTTCTTATATGAAAAATAAAAACAGTCCTAATCCTAAAGTACATATCCCAAATCAACAAATCACAAATTTTTTATTGCTGTTTATGTCAATACCTTTTTTTCCTTTGTGAATTGCAAAGCTAATAAGGAAATAGATGAAAATAAACAGTTCATTTCTTCCATAAATATTTAGCAGTGCAAGAAATATAATGGTTGTCAAAAAATTTTATGAGTGCTTTCTAGATGCTTGAATGTGTACAGGTCCTTGGAAACGAAAGTTGAGATGTTTGAGAGTTTATAACTTTTAAGTTAATTCTTTCACATGTAGAAAAAATACTAGTTTTTTTCACTCTATGTAAAGAAATTCTAGTGGGGCAAGAATCATTTTAGAAGCTGTTCCATAAACTTCATTGTACTTTGTAATAAACACACATTGAAAATGTCCCAATAAATATTCACTGACAGAAATTCTAAAAGTTTTCAAAACCAAACTTTATGTTCCAATAATCATTCTTCCTATCTTCAGGGAATTCAACAGAATATTTTCAGCTTTTATGCTGGCGGATGTCTGCATGGGACTGGAATTCTCGATTCTAACCCAGAGCAAGAGGTAAATTAATCTAGAAAATAAATTAGGTGGAAGAAATTTAGTTTTGAAACATTTCAGGTTTTATTTCCTATGGCATGAGAGCTGGTCCTGAAAACATGAGCTGTTTCTCAAGAGAAATTTTTAGCTTGATCTACAGAAGAAAGAACAAATCTTTTGTTGTTGTTGTTTATTTAAAAAAATTTTTAAAAAACAATTCCAGTATAATTAACATACAGTGTTATATTTGTTTCAGGTGTACAATATCGTGATTCAATAGTTCTATACATTGTTCGTTGCTCGTAATTGTGCTCTCAATCCCCTTCACCTGATTTAGCCATCCCCCCACCTTCCTTCCAGTAACCCCCCAGTGTGTTCTCTATTTTTAGGAGTCTGCTTTTTTGTCTCTTTTTTCCTTTTTTTCATTTGTTTTGTGTCTTTTTTTTTTTTTAAAAGATTTTATTTACTTATTTGACAGAGAGACACAGCGAGAGAGGGAACACAAGCAGGGGGAGTGGGAGAGGGAGAAGCAGGCTTCCTGCTGAGCAGGGAGCCCGATGCGGGGCTCCATCCCAGAACCCTGGGATCATGACCTGAGCTGAAGGCAGACGCTTTATGACTGAGCCACCCAGGCGCCCCTGTTTTATGTCTTAAAGTCCACACGTGAGTGAAATCATATAGTGGGAAAGAGCATATCTTTTTTATTCACAGCTAAATGTAGTATTACTAAGGATTAAGGAAACATCTGGAACAAACAGAAATCTCATGATAAATGATAGCACATTTAAATATAAAGATGTGTATTTGACACTTTTTTTCTTCACATATATCCGCCTTCACCCACTGTTGGTATGAATCCATATTCTTTTTTTAGAGGTGTATTCCTCCCTCTAGAAAATACTAAAATTCTCTTGGGATATCCATAAATAAGCAAAAAATTCTTTTTAATTTCAAGGGATTTTCACATAAGATAACTTTTCAGCTTGTTACCACTTCTATCTTTGTAATTGGACAGCTTGATAAAAGTGAAAATTAAACTTTTTTAAAAAAGCATACAAATACCAATCACTTATTAAAACCTTTTCCTTTTTATATGCCCTAAGAAACTATATCCGCTTCCAGAGTCTGCTGATCCAGAGCATACAGGGTCCATTTTTTTCTTTTCTGAACCTGATGGCAATGCCTGGGTTGGGGGCAGGAGGCGGGAATAAACACTTCATAGGTTTTGAGGGGTTAATGCTAGGAGTTCAGCTATATATTGGATCACTTGCTTTTAGCAAAGCCAGGGACTGACTAACCAATTATCACTTGTAGGTAGTGACAGAGCAAAGAAACCAAAGACAGAAAACACTGCAAAATAAAAGTGTCAAGAGACATTAACAGTGCTGCGCCTGCCCTACTTTCCTTCCAAAGCAGTGTCAGGAAAGGGACACCCGAGTGGCTCTGTTGGTTAAGCGTCTGCCTTCGGCTCAGGTCATGATCCCAGGATCCTGGGATCGAGCCCCGCATCGGGCTCCCTGCTCCGCGGGAAGCCTGCTTCTCCCTCTCCCTCTGCCTCTCCCCCTGCTTGTGCTCTCTCTCTCTCTCTGACAAATAAATAGATAAAATCTTAAAAAAAAAAACAAAACCCAAAACTAATGCTGCCACTTATAAAGGGCCCGCTGCCAAGTCTTTAAAAAAAAAAAAAGCACAATGTCAGGATAAACTTCAGAGGGCCTTTTCGGACTGGCACACAGATGTGGACTCCCCAGTTAGACAGAAACTCCTGCTTATGGTGAAAGGATTCTTGGGTTTTCCTTTGAATGTTGCAATCTCTGTGCCACCAGACACCGAGGCGCCGTGAGCTTGCAGCTTGACTGCCCTTCACATGGATGGGAATGTTGAGATAAATTAATTGGAGCCCCAAGTGGGGGTAGTCAGCTTTTATGGATGCCCACTTATTTAGAGAGAGATTCTTGCTCTTTCAGGAAAATGCCAGGCTAAGTTCATGGGATCCTTGGTAAAGGCATCTGCATAGGTCACTGAATTGCACTCAAAAGGAATAGGGAGCACCATGGCTGGTTCATATAGCCTCGCTGGGGACTTTACTTCCATTTGAGATTCTGGCCAAAGGCAGATGACTCACCTAAGGAAGTGTGGGTCACTCCTGAGAGAAGCAGACATTGTTTGGAAATAGCACTGGGAGACTGAAGCTATGTGAATGGGACCCGCTGTTTCCACTTGTCTGTGACCCAGCAGCAGAAGCCTAAGTAGGAGCCGTGGTAGGAATTACAAAGGGCACAGAGGTTTCTCTGCAGTTTGAGAACCACTAGGCCACTATGCAGATGTGCCTCCCGAAGCGACTACCATTAGATAATAAACATTACCCAGATCTCTTATTTAGATTGACTGAAATGGAAAGCCTTTCAGAGGCCACCCAACATATACATTTCAGTGCAAAAAAAAAAAAAAAAAAAAAGAGTACAGTTATGTATTGTGAAAAACATAGTATATAAAAATAAATAGGTTGAAGTCCTAGCTCTCACTAACTAGACTTGTGACCAGGCAATTTAATCTCTTTGTGTCTCATTTACCCTTTAAGAAATTAATATAAAAGTAGATAAGAATACAATTTTCAAATTACAAACATTGTTATCATTAACACTGTGATTGCCCTATTAATCTGAGACAATAGAATCTTTGGTATCTTTCAGGTGTTCTAAAGTATTGGTTATTACATCTTAATACCATATGGCAACATGGGGTCTTGAATTAGTCCCTGAATGGAAATACCTTTATTGGATCACTGTTAAAGCTTGAGATCCTGAAAGGATGAGAGTCAAAAAGACACTTGATACCCTGAGAGAAGCAGGCAGAGCTGAGGAAGCCCTCTGTGAAGAAGTGTATTTGTGGGTCCTGTTGCACATTATTGTTAGAGTAGAAAAGTTACTACTCTATCCCGAAGCTTTCTGAGCTCACCTGGAGAAGCTAAAACAACAGGACTGATCCTTGCCTTCTGACAATTGTAGAGTAGTTAACTGGAGATGAACCCTCCCCTTGAGTGTATCTAGACACGCGAGACAAAAGAAACAAACATTGGTTTTAAGACTTTAGATTACTACCGAGGCAATCGGAAATCGAGGCACAAAAGTCCCAGAGAGAAGGGGAGTGCACTGAGGTGTGTACCTTCCCCCTCAGAACATTGGTGACACCAGTGGGAGGTGACACCAAACGAAGAGGTTTCAAAGTCAAGCAGCTGCTGCTAAAAAAAACTGGGGAGAGCTTTGAGCTATCTCACAAGGGCAGAGAGAAAAAGAAAGGATTTCAGGTCCCACCAAAGAGTGGGAACACCAAAACACTCACACTTTCAGTAGGGTCAGAAGGGCCTATACCCTGGGAGTAAGGGCAAATTACAAATAATACCAGCCTTTATAAAGACTGAAACCCAGTTTTGAAATAGGTAAAGCCCAGATTAGATTAAGGCGATCTGCCAATACTGTAACTACCCATCTCCCCTCCCCTCTGCCTAAAGTAAAATAAATCCTCTCTGGAGGAATAAAACATCAACCAGAGACTCAAATTATCTCTAGATTCTGCCGTTGCATTCATTCATTTTATTATGCAGGAAAATACAAACAGATAACTAAAAACACAAAAGATGTACTAGAAATCAATAGGCCACTCAGTTATTGGAGTTTTCCAACACAGACTTTAAAATGACTATAAATGTTGTTTCAGTAAAATAGATAAAATGAAGAATTTCATCAAACACTAAAATTTCTAGAACATAACATAAAAATTCAAGCACTGAAAAATAACTCTATGGCTGAGTTTAACAGGTTAGATATCTCACAGGATTGGTGAACAGAAAGATAAATTAGAAGAAAATAGACAGATGAAGAGGAAAAAAATGGAAGATACATGACCCAGTGAAAAGGTCTAACATTCACGTAGCAGTAGTCTCCAAAATAGAGAATAGAATGGGACAAAAGCAAATATTTGAAAATATTTGAAATACTCAATACCCAGAAAACAAATAATCCAATTAAAATGGGCAGAAGATCTGAATAGGCATTTTTCCAAGAATGACATACAGATGGCCAACAGACACATGAAAAGATGCTCAACATCACTCAGCATCAGGGAAATGCAAATCAAAACCACAATGAGATACCACCTGACACCTGTCAGAATGATTAAAATCAACACCACAAGAAATAAGTGTTGGTGAGGATATGGAGAAAAAGGAACCCTCATGCACTGTTGGTGGGAATGCAAACTGGTACAGCCACTGTGGAAAACAGTAGGGAGTTTCTTTAAAATATTAAAAATAGAATTATCCTAGATTCAGTATTCCACTACTAGGTATTTACGCAAAGAAAATGAAAACACGGGACGCCTGGGTGGCTCAGTCATTAAGCGTCTGCCTTCGGCTCAGGTCATGATCCCAGGGTCCTGGGATCGAGTCCCGCATCGGGCTCCCTGCTCCTTGGGATCCTGCTTCTCCCTCTGCCTCTGTCTCTTTGTCTGTCTCTCATGAATAAATAAATAAAATCTTAAAAAAAAAAAAGAAAAGAAAATGAAAACACTTATTCGAAAAGATATATGCACCCTTATGTTTATTGCAGCATTAGTTATGATAGCCAAGGTATGGAAGTAACCCAAATGTCCATCCATAGATTAATGCATAAAGAAACCGCATAAAAGGGGCTCTTGGGAGGCTCAGTTGGTTAAGCGTCTGACTTGGGCTCAGGGCATTATCTCACAGGGTCCAGGGATCGAGCCCCACAGGCTCCCTGCTCATCGGGGAGTCTGCTTGTCCCTTTCCCTCTCCCTTTGCCCCACCCACTGCTCATGCTCTCTCTCTCTCTCTCTCTCAAATGAATAAATAAAATCTTCAAAAAAGAAAAAAAAAAGAAAATGCATAAATAGCAATGAGATCTTGCCATTTGGAATAACATGGATGGACTTAGAGAGTATAATGCTAAATGAAATAAGTCAGTCAAGGAAAAACAAATACCATATGATTTCACTCATATGTCCAGTTTAAAAAGCAAAAAAAAAAAAAAAAACAAAAAAACCCAAAAAACCCAAAACAAACAAAAAAGAGACCAACAAAAAACCCCAGGCTCTAAACACAGAGAACAAACTGGTGGTTGCCAGAGAAGAGTTGAGTGGGGGGAAGGGTGAAACAGATAGAGGATCAGAAGTACACTTATCTGGAGGAGGATTGAATAGTATATAGAAATGCTGAATCATTATATTGTACACTGTATTGTATATTGAAATTAATATAACACTGTATGTTAATTATACTTCAATAAAAAAGGGGAAAAGACTAAACTGTTCTAAAGACTAAAAAACAAAACAAATGTATTTGCAATAAAACAAAGAGAATCTGGGACGCCTGGGTGGCTCAGTTGGTTTAGCGTCTGCCTTTGGCTCGGGTCATGATCCCAGGGTCCTAGGATTGAGCGCTGCTTCTCCCTCTGCCTGCCAAACCACCTGCTTGTGCACTCTCTCTCTCCCTCTGTCAAATAAATAAATAAAATCTTAAAAAAAAACAAACAACACAACAAAGAGAATTTGCCTCTACCACTAGACTCACGCTAAAAGAAAAATCTAAAGTGAATTTTCATAAAGAAAAATCATCCCAGGTGAATGCATGGAAGTGCAAACAGGATTGGTGAGTAATGGCTAATACATGGGTAAATCTAAATAATTAGTTACAGCATGAAAGAATAACATTTTAAGAGCTTGAAATAGGAAGAATGAAAATACATGAGAATCATAGCATGAAAGGCAGGAAGGGGAATAATGGAGTCACAGTGTTTTAAGTTTCCTGAACTGTCTGGAAACTGATAAAAGTAATGCCAGTGAGACATATTATAATCTCTGATAACTGGTAAAAGCAGAGTAAAATCATATAAAATAAGAGGGGGGAAAATGAAATGATAAAAATATTTGATGAATATAAAGGAAGGCAAAAAGGAAGAAAGGTAACATATAAGACAAATGGACCAAATAGGAAAAAAAAAAAAAAAGAATCAAACTTAAATACATGTTATATTAAATATTAATGGAATCCAAGTAAAAGTCAAGGATTGTCAGACTAGATTGAACAATAAAACATTATACTATACTCAAGAAATACAAAGAAAAAGGAAGAATGAAAGTAAACAGATGAAAAAGGTATACCATGCAAACTTGAGCTGAGAGAAAAATAAGGCTGATCTATGCTTAGATTAGATCAACTGGCCTTTGGTGAAAGTGTTTTTTGAAATAGAGTATCAGTACTCTATTTTGTATCAGTACAAAAGTATCAGTACGATGTTTAATTTGTATGCATCTAATAGCCCCAGCTTCAAATACATGAAGCCAAATTGACAAGATAAATGACAAAAGTAGACAAATGCACCATTCTAGTTGGGGACTGGAATAGACCTCTCTCAGTAACCCTAGAAAAAGGGTAAAAAATAAACCCAGAGTACTACAGAATATTTGAGTAACAAAATTACCAAATTTGACCAAATGCCATAGCCTTAGTTTTACATGTGATAATGGAGTATTGGTTATATTGCTAAAATGTATTTATCTGTGAGAGAAACATATTGGAGTATTTAACAAATGGGCGGATAAAAGGCCTTGAAGACAATGACCTTAGAGGAGTCATGGGGGTTAGAGGAGAGGAAATAGAAATACAAGAAACATTAGAGAAACAGTGGGACCTGGACTTCTGGCCCCAGTATCAGAGCAAGACTGAAAAATGACAGATAACACAGGACAAATAATTGCAAAATATAACTTTCACAACTTAGGTTGCTTATCATTATTGCTTCAGAAATTGTAAAGAGTATGACAATAGCATAAAACATTTGAAAAACAGTTAGCAATAAAAGTCAGGGATATTCCAGCATTTTCTGTATGTCTGTTAATTTAATATTTTGTTGTAGATCTAGAAAAAACGGAGTACCCTTTCTCTTCTGTTACAAGGCACAGTGGCTTTGATATTTTGCAACAGTTTCACTTTATCAGAGAATCTTTTTTTGACCAAATATGTACTTAGAAATGCTATAAATAATTTAGATGTTTCCAGAGAAATAAGTATAAAAGTCTTAGTGGATCTAATTCTTTTGTAGTTACTCTAGTTAAATTATGCTTTACTCTCCAAGTCAATTTTTAGCTCAGTTAATTCTTCCTGGAAATACTGGAGAACATGTCCCATTTCTTTTTTTAAATGGGTAAATCACAGAAAATGGTATTGGAAAGGTCATAAGATCTTTAAATTTCATTATCAAATCTTTTTAACAGCGTCCAATTGGAAGTCTATTCTCAAATCAATGATTTAAACCAATCATTTTCTAGTTGTTGCAAAAACAGAAGCTCTGGAAATCTGTGGGCAGGCTTACTTTAAAATTATTTAAATTGGCTATTAACTCTCACTAAATTTTCTTTTACTTTAATGATCTCATTTCCTTCCAGTTTAAGAAGGCCTTTACTTAAGCTTTTCAGTAGATTTTAGAGGGGTTGTGTAATTTTATATTTTCATTTTTATTGCTTAATTTTTCATTTGATAAGATAAAAAATCAAAGATAGTATTCAACAATAGTATCAAATATTAAGCCAAAAAAAAAAAAAACCCAAACCCCAAATAATTTCTTTTGGAGGGTCAGCTTACTTCCTTTTGTAAGATAAGATATACAAACTCTTCTTCATGTCATTGAACATATTATAAAATAATCTGTCATTTAAGGGGTCACTCTTTTTTTTAGTATTTATTTATTTGACAGAGAGAGACACAGGGAGAGAGGGAACACAAGTAGGGGGAGTGGGAGAGGGAGAAGCAGGCTTTCCGTGGAGCAGGGAGCCCAACGCAGGGCTCGATCCCAGGACCCCAGGATCATGACCTGAGCTGAAGGCAGAGGCTTAACAACTGAGCCACTCAGGTGCCCCTAAGGGGTCACTCTTTATTTTATAAATAGACCAAGTAGCATCTATTGATCTAGCAAGTCTCTTACTACAGTTCTTAGCAATTAATAGTCAAGGAATAAGATAATAAATTGCTAAAGTATTTCTTGCTCCTTCTTTTAAAGCTGGTGTAAACCTATTTTGCTAAAAACAAGACACAGGTCCAAAATGAAGTTGCTTTTGCTAAGCCCCATGTCGCCTAATTGAGACTTAACAGTTTCAGCCCTCCAGAAATAGAATGTTAAACCAGTCAATCAGGAATCACCTGATCAGCACTAGTTAGATAATGTGCCCAATAGACAGCTACTTGCCCGAAAAGAAAGTAACTATGGTGATCAACCAGTTTTTTTGCCTCGTATAACTTCCTTGTTCCTGCTCCCTTCTGCCTATAAACATTTTTTGTTTTATACAGGTTCTCGGAGCTCCTTTCTTCAGCTAGTTTGGATGCTGCCTGATTCACATGGATTTTTTCCCTCAAATTCTTAAAATTTTTAGTATGCCTCAGTTTATCTTTTAATACTGTGTTGCTAACCAGTTATAGTTGCAACTTTACCTTTTACATAAGTTTCTATATTGGGAAATGTAATACTTTCCCTATTAAATAGTTGTAAAGACTTTAAACATTGACAACTCTTTTATATTCATTGTCAGTAATTTTTAAAAAGTTGATTACTTTTTCTTAATTAGTTTTTGTCCTTGATACTGTTACCTAAGTAGAAGACCTCATTGTCACACAGGATACATGTTCATTTGACTGTTGTTTGTTACACCACTGAATTTTGCCATCTTTCACCATTTTATTGCTTATTCTTAAACCAGTATCATTCTTTTTTTTTTCTTTAGAGAGAGAGAAAGCATGCACACACGTGCGCACATATGTGGTGGGGAGGAGAGGGGAGAGGGAGAATCTCAAGCAGCTCCACACCCAGGGCTGAGCCCGACCTGGGGCTCCATCTCATGACCCTGAGATCATGATCTGAGCTGAAATCAAGAGCCAGACGCTTAACTGACTGAGCCACCCAGGCATCCCTAAACCACTCTCGTTCTTAAATAGAAGGCAATACATTATTTTGTCTAGATTTTTTTCCCTTTGTCACATACCTGGTAAGATCTCCTTTCTTCAACACTGGGTGCCTTATTCCATCTGTGGTCATTTGTGCTATATGATGATCTTTCTGATTAGAAGATTTATAAAAACTTGAAGTGGCAATATTTATAGTTTCAAACTTTTCTGGTAACTCTTACAAAGATGGTAACTCTATTTTGCCAACCCACCCTATTATTGTGTTTCTTGTAAAATGTTCAAGTTAATCTTGATGACTCATTGTTTCCTCAATTAAAAAAGAGCACACAGGCACGTTTGCAGGGCTGATGGATGGTTGTCTCAATATAGACCTATTAGTTGTTAAAACAATGAAATATTACCCTTCCAGTTGGTAAATAACCTCTGTTCTGAGTCTCTGAGTTTTCAAAGCAGTATGTTCGTATATATTTTGTGTTTATATCTAAAACAGCCATAGGGTCTAGGCTCAGATGTTTGTGAGCAGGTATAATGTATGTTTTTCTCATCCACTTCAATGTCTGGAGAAGTATTTGAATGCTTGGAGGAATGGGGGACAATTTTTTGTAGTGCTGGACTTCTAGCATCCCTGGTCACATGCTAAATAGCAACAGTTCCTCAGTTATTGGGACAACCAAAAATGTGTCTACAGCTTTCCAAAGTTTTCCATGTCCCTATTGAGAAACACTACAGTAGCTTACATTATTAAGTGCTAGTATATCCCCTGCTTTGGCCCATCAGGAAGACTTGAGTCAAAACATTTAGTTAGTTTCTCTTCTTGAAAAACAGGAATAGGGCGCCTGGGTGGCTCAGTCGGTTAAGCGACTGCCTTCGGCTCAGGTCATGATCCTGGAGTCCCGGGATCGAGTCCCGCATCGGGCTCCCTGCTCGGCGGGGAGTCTGCTTCTCTCTCTGACCCTCCCCCCTCTCATGTGCTCTCTCTCATTCTCTCTCAAATAAATAAATAAATAAATAAAATCTTTAAAAAGAAAAACAGGAATAGAATAATCTTAGTTCCATATAAATCGAGAATATGAGGTAAATGACACCAAAACTCTACAGTGAGGATCAGGAAAGAGTAGCTATAAGGACATTATCTGAAATAAAACATTGTGATTTTCCATAATAATAATGATAAAATAATTATAATTTATTGAAGAATTACTTTATGCCAGGCTCTGTGATTATTGTTTTACATATTTGAATTTTATTTAATCCTCCCAACAGCCTGATCTGGAATAGGCATTGTTATGCACTTTAGAGGAAAAGTATGTTCTCCAGAATATGTGCTCTGGAGCCTGATGCCTACCTTCTAAGCAAGCAGGCTCTGAGGATGGGGTTTGTAGCTGGGGTCTAAAGATCACTACTTTGCTCAGACCCAAGAAAATATACAGAAAGAATGGTTGAGAGCACCGCCAACATCATCTATGGGGTTTTTCTGCCCCTCTATATCCTAGGATCTTGATTTTTTTCAAACATCTTTATGTGCAATTTCAATTTTATGAAATTCTCTTCCTCTCAGTTTTCAAAATTGAACCATTAACTTGAGCCAATCATTTTTTAAAAGCATTTTGTCATACCACTCTTTGAATTCTTGGACTGATTACCAGAGTTTTGTTTTCTTATAGGAGTAATTAAACTCTTTCTGTATCTGATTATTTTCTGTAAAGAGACAGAAATTGCTATTTAGAGATAACAGATTTCTAGCAGAAACTTGGAGCATCAACATATTGGCTAGAAAGAAGCCATTTGGTCCAAATATTTGTTGGAGAAAACAATGTCTTTGTTAATCCCTGGCATTTGGGAATGCGATGTTGATTCTTCTTCTAAATTCAGATCTGCTGACATATTATTGATGCTGATATTTGGGCTCAGAAATGTGTAAGTTGAGGCAAAAAGTGCATGCTATTTGGATTTCAGTCAGATGCATCCTGATTATGCCCTGGCTCTGGGGAATACCCGCAGAACTGCAGACGGACCTCTGGAGCCTCACGGACACAAACTTCGGCCAGAAAAGCCTTTCCCACACTAACTGATGTGCTTCGGGTATGGGAAATCTCTCTCTCTCTCTCTCTTTTTAAAGATTTTATTTATTTGTCAGAGAGAGAGAGGGTGTGAGAGAGCACAAGCAGGGGGAGCGGCAGGCAGAGGGAGAAGCAGGCTTCCCGCTGAGCAGGGAGCCCGATGCGGGGCTCGATCCCACGACCCTGGAGTCATGACCTGAGCTGAAGGCGGACGCTTAACAGACTGATATTATAAATAAGAGTCAAGGGACACCTGTGCGGTTCAGTCGGTTAAGCATCTGCTTAAGATTCTCTTTCCTTCTCTCTGCTCCTCCACCCACTCACACTTTAAATAAATAAATAAATAAATAAATAAATAAATAATAAATAAATAAGAGAGTTTTTCTGGGGCGCCTGGCTGGCTCAGTCAGAAGAGTATGCGACTCTTGATCTCAGGGTCATGAGTTCAAGCCTCATGTTGGGTGTAGAGATTACTTAAATAAATGAATATTTTAAAAAAGAGAGAGAGAGGGGAATCCCTCATCTTTTAAAGATTTTATTTATTTATTTATTTATTTATTTATTTATTTAGAATGTGAGTGGGTGGAGGGGCAGAGAGAGGGAAAGAGAGAATCTTTTTTTTTTTTTTCAAGATTTTATTTATTTATTTGACAGAGAGAGAGAGAGAAAGCAGGAACACAAGCAGGGGGAGTGGGAGAGGAAGAAGCAGGCTTCCCGCCGAACAGGGAGCCCGATGTGGGACTTGATCCCAGGACCCTGGGATCATGACCTGAGCCGAAGGCAGACGCTTAACTGACTGAGCCACCCAGGTGCCCCAAAAGAGAGAACAAGCAGACTCTGTGCTGAGCGTGGAGCCCCACATGGAGCTCTATCTAATGACTCTGAGATCATGACCTGAGCCAAAATCAAGAGTTGCACGCTTAACTGACTGAGCCACCCAGGTGCCCCTGGAAAATCTCTTTTAAACATAAATGATTTTACCCTAACTCTAACTTTGCCTCTTCTAACGACAAGAGGTGCCTATATTAAAAAATAAAGGACAATAAATTTTAGTCACTTTATTTTTTCTCATTGATACTCTTGGGGAAATAGAAGTTACTGAGGAGTGAATAGCTGATGCACTTACAGATTTGTTATCTGAACTATCAGAAAAGATGAAGAAGTTCTAGAACGCCTCGTGTCTTCCAGCGATGAAATCTGTCACTATAAGTCCAATTCAAATTGTATTTGTATTTACTAAAGAAAAATAAGTTTGTCAGGATGTGGGTTCCAAAGGCTAATATTAATTTCAAAAGTCAGAGTCTTTCACTGGGTGGGAGTTGGGGAGCCATCAGAAACCTTAAGAGAAATTAGTCAAAATACTTGTGTATGCAAGACTGGAAAAAAAGTTTTATGAATGGTAAAGGGCTTTTCAAGAGTTGGTAACACATATACAAAGCCTTCATGTTGCTAAAGGGTATGCGGGGCACAGCGTGATAATGAGTTCACCAGGGCTGAATGGGAGGAGCGTTGGCAGATGAAGTGGCCTCTTTGGGGATCTATACCTAAACAAATAACACTTTGGTTCCCAGACTGTCCCTTAAACTATTTGATATATGTAAACCTTCAATATAAAGCTGACAGATACAACTTGACTACAGTGCAGTAACATTTTAAACTTGGGGCCAAATTAGGGGCCAAGGCTAAGATCTAAGAGGGTGATTGGAAAAAAGTGATGTATTTTTAAATATTTGGGTGTATTTTAGTCCAGATTCTGTGGAAAATGGAGCCAGCAAAAGCTTATGTTTGAATTCATCATTAGAGAGTTCAAACCCAGGGAAGGGGAAATGAGCCAGAGAAGGAGAGGGGGCAAGTCTGAGGGAGTGCTTTCCAGGGCTGGCCGCGCTGGTTGTCCAGAGCAACTGACTGCTCTACCTCATGGGGTCATTTTCTCAGAGGCCATGTGAACTACAGCATTTTAGGAAAGTCTTTCTGAGGGAGAGAGAGAAGAAAAATTTACCTGATAACACCCATTTCCCATTGGTCAAAGATTTACCCCCCAAGATATTAACTCTTCATGGGAATATTAATTCCATTCTTCTGGGGTGCACACAATTGATCATTAAAAAGATCCCCGGCTTATGCTTTAGCCGCAGTAGAGAACCTGGGGACAATGAAGCGCCACGTGCCGTAGGTGTGAGGCAAGTCACTGTGGGCTTGTGCCACGGAAGCTAATGCCAAACAAGTGGCCAGCGGTCCTGGAGACAGGTGGGGCCAGGAGAATCTGAGGTAGCAAGTCTGAGTCCTGATGCGGGGGGTGATGTGTGCCTGGGCAGTATATAGCCCGTGAATGCCTGGCCTCTCAACATGAATCAAGAGCAAATTAATTAATTAAAAAAGATTTTATCTATTTATTTGAGACAGAAAGAGCTCATGAGTGGGGGGTGTGTGGTGGGGCGCAGAGGGGAAGGGAGAAGCAGACTCCCCACTGAGCAGGAAGCCCAATGAGGGGCTCGATCCCAGGACCCTGGAATCATGACCCAAGCAGAAAACAGCCGCTCAGGCGCTGCAAATCAAGACAAAATTTAGTTAACCCTCTGTATATAGAGAGACCCATAAGAGAGGCTCTCTTTGGTCCCACTGTAGGCAACAGGACACATAGCAGGTGCTCGTCCTCCTCCAGAGCAGATGAGGCCCCACTTGTCTTGATGCACCGTTAAGATGGATTGATGGAAAGTAGCTGACAACTCAAGCTGGCGTAACATTAAGGAAGTGTATTAACTCAGATAAGAGGAAGTCCAGAATTTGGTGAATTCAGCAGTTGAATCATGTTCAAGCTGCCTGCTTTCATATAGGCTACCATCTGCCCAGATTTCTTTCTTTCCTTTCCTTTCTTTTCTTTTCTTTTTTTTTTTTTTTTTGAGAAATAGTCCTATGTAATATGTTCCAATATCATACATTTTTCCTAGTTCTCTTTATACAACAGCCTTGGCACCACAAGATATAAAATTCGACTGTTTTGTCAGCTGCTTCACAACTTCACAAGAAAAGTTGCCAATTTCCCAGCTAGGGAAAGGAGCTGGGTTCTTTTATTTCTTCCCTATATTTTCCACTCACACAAATCCACGTTTCACATTCCCTTATTTGCCATACCTCCTCTTCCGGGATCATATTTTGTACTTTCAGGATTCTTGGTTGCAAACAACGATAAAAACGTGGCTAACTTAAGCAGAAATGGAATCTATTAAAAGTATATCTAGGCTGACAGCATCTATGGGAAAGCTGGAAAAACAACTTGGGCAGAAACCGTGACAGGTAAAGCACAGCCAAAATTCTGCCACAGGATGGTCTGCTTAGACTATCGCTGCTGAGAGCACTGCTGCCCTACACCTGCCCCACGCAGCTGGACCCGTTGTCCCTGCCAAGCCCCTCCCCACATCGCACCACCTCACCCATCTATCGGGTAATGATTTCTCATTATTATGATTTTCTTTGCTAAGAATGATACCAGGTGAAAAATACTTGCATTTCAGAAGTAGAGACCTTTGTAATTGAATTGATTTTTTTCCAGTCCCTGTTGTCTCTAAAGACCTGGTTTTTCAAATAATGAATCTTAAACATTATCCAATAGCTAACTTCATTATCATGTGAGCCGTTTCCCTGTTGGAGTCTCACTACAGATGATTGGTGTGTTCTCTGTATTGGTTTTACTTCAGTTTTAATCAAATATAATCAGGTAATTTGAATTTTCTGCCTGAGTATTTGGCATGTTTTCTGGCAACTCAGTGAACAAATTTATTGAGCGTGCATAGCTCGAAATTTTCTGGTGATAGTGTTTTATTGATTTGCTCTTTTGTAATTAAATAAGCTAACATTTCTAGGTACCCAAGCAGAGAGAACATGACTTAAACTTTTATCAAGCTGGATTTGTTATTTTGTGCAATTGTGCTGATGGACACACTGAACCATGCAAGATGAGATATGAAATGTAATAAAACCCACATATTATCCACAGAGCAAAGCCTACTTTTATCTAAGCTGTCCAGACTTTTTAGCACCAGCTGAGGAGGAAAAGGCCTGAGTGATGGTGGCTTATATTACCCATACAAGGGTGATTACAGCTAGAAAAAAAAAATGGATTATTTTTAGCCTAGAGGGTCTTTCCTCCAAGGAACCTGAAAACTGTGACTGCATTTTGCAGATGTTTTCAATGTATTTAGTTAAAGAAAAACAGCAGTAGTCAATAAGAAATGTAATTTTAGAAATAGGATCCAAAAGACATACATGAACGAAACATTTGACTGACTTTTTAATCCTTAAGCCAGCATTTAAGATAACTTACACTAGTCAACATTTTTCATAAATAGTATGTAGCTCCATGAGACTGGTTAGGGGCTTTCAAAAGGAAGAAACCAGAACATAGAGGGCCATCAAGAATGGCTTCTATTAACAAAGTGAATTAACAGAATCAATGACTAGATCATTTTGCCTTTCATAATGTGTAAGGAAACACTCCCCACCAGGCCCTTTGCCATAACCACAGAGTTGCATAAGATAGGCTGTTCACAGACTTGATTCTGCTAAAATTGCATATGGGAAATTCAATCTAAATAAACCGAGAAACATGGTCTCTTTCTTTTTTTAAAAAAAGACCAGGGTTTAAAGAGTGATGTATTCAAACTGGATGTTATTTATACACAAAATATTTAAAAATGTTACCACCGCATGATTGTGACCTTGTCCTAGGGCAAAATGGCAGGAGGTTGTCCTCTTTCTACCAGGATGACAACGCTGGAGGAACAAAATGGGGCCAATTTGGAGAGCATTCATCACTCTTTATGAGCATTGCTAAATGAGCCCTTCTGGAAAGGCTGTTTAGCTCCTGGAGATACTTCAAAAGAGCCTGTGAAAAACAGGTTGCCTTCAAAACTTTAAAGGGCTTTGGGAACTACCTGAGTTTCTTGCGCTGGAATGTATTCTGTACTTGGCTGTAATGAAACTAGCTGATTCAGATCCATTACAGACTCACCGAGTCTGTGGCTCTTGACCTTGTAAAGATCAGGCACTCCCTTTCAAAATGCCTGACGTTGTAATCCTAGTTGAGAGGTACAGATTGGGAGTGACCTGTGATTTTCAGGTTTCCTTTTGATCTTCCAGCCCCCCTCCCTTGCTGCCCTGCCGCGTATGTGTTCCAGCACAGTAACTGTCCCTGGACCTTCCCTAGAGAGCCGCCCACCTGCTCACCAACAGCCGCCCCTTTGAAGTGATGGGCTGCAGTGCCCCCATCCCTCATCCTCCTACTCCTCCAGGCCCTCCCTGGCCCATTAAACACACGCACGCACCCACACACGCACTCACCCATGCATGCACATGCACTGCACTGAGCTCCTAGTTCAAACTGTAGAAACTGATGTGATCTCTCTCCATTTTGACTTCCCAGGGAAAGGCATACCATGGTTTTTTAACGATTTCGTAATTGATAGGAACGATACCAGCAAGCAAATAGCACACAGTGCCATTATTAGATTCCTCCTGTGTTCTGTGTGGTGACCTGAGGGTAATTCACAAGTACAAACAGCTGCACATTATGATCCAGCCCAGAGTATTTCTTGCCATTTTTCATTTAAGCTTAAGTTATAAGAAAGCTGTTGTGGAGTTCATGTGGACTCACCCATAATTTTCAAATTAGTTAAATCATTTATCAGATCATTGAATCATTTATCAAATGGCCAGCAGTATACCTACTGTTCTGAGTGAGTCTTTTTCGAACAATGATAAACAATGATTGAGTACTTGATTTATGTATTGTTTATCAGCGATTGTTTAACAGCAAAACAAAATCTCAGTTTCTCCACTTCTTGGTGGCAACTAGAAAATAAAAGCACAAATCAATTTTTTTCTAGAAAGACCCATCTCCTGAATTTAATCAGTATCAGTATACAGAATTCAGAGTCTAGAATAATGTTGACGATCTTTTTATCTTGAGGGCTCCAACATTACATTTTAAAGCATATTCCAATTAAAGGGATAACAGGATGGAGACTCGCTTCATTTTGTCAGCTTGGGACAGGTTCCTTAACTTCTAAGGGTCTCCATTTCCTTGTCTGTAAAGTGAGGATGATGGTTCGTCCCTCCCTCCCTGGTCGTAGGGTTGAATGAGAATAGTACTTGAAAGTATGGGAACCTGCTTTATAAGCAGGAATCCTGAAACAGCGTGTGTGGAAGACTTGGCCGGCAGCTGACCCGTGCTGACTTCCTCTTCCTGGGCATTAAGTGAAAGCCTATGAATGGCTCTTTTCTCCAGTACCTTCTGGTGAGCCCTATCTTCTAGGCTCCCCTCTGCTTTCTCTCAAATTGATTTTTTACTCATTGCCTGGCCACAGCCAACTGATCTAGCAATTTCAATTCCCCAAGTCACAGATTTTTAAAAGATAGCATTTGCCACATCCCCAGGATAAGTTTATAATATTTCTTCCCCCCCAGCCATTTTGACCAAACTAACATGTTCGTGTTTGGAGGTCTCCCCACCCCCAGTTTGACAATGAAGATGTCTTAGCAAATGGTTGATGACTTCATTTTAATGGACTTGGACCAACATTGAAGACTTTTCACAGACTTCTTTCAATTTAATTACTTGATCAAAAATTTTTTTATTTAGCATGCTGAAACACTTGCTGATTTTTCCTACTATTTTTCTTTTATTAAATTATATTCACCAGGATCAGTTCTCTTCTATGGAAAGTTTATAATAAAAATTTGATTTATTCACCATTTTGTTTTAACCCATGTCAATTTTTTTTTTTTTTTTTTTTTTTTACCCATGCCATTATAGGGCTTTTCAGGGGGAGGGCCACTATTTCTTTAATTTTTAAATTTTTTTATTTATGAAAATGTTTTTACCCACAGAAAAGTTGGAGGAAGAGTAAAACAAATGCTCTTATACTCCTCTCATAAGCTCATTAAATTTTACCACAGTTCTTCTAGCTCTTTCACACATTTTCCTTTCCCCAAATCATTGAGAGTGGAATGCAGAATCACGGTACTTCACCCTTAAGTACTTGTCTATCCTGAGAACACTATTCTATAAAAACCAACTCCTTAGTTGAACTGGGCTCATAGTTGAGAAGGGGGAAGTGATTTCATCAACATGAATTCAATGGTGTCCATTAACATAAAGTTCATACTGAATTTTTTTCAAACTGTCCCCAACTGGTTCTTTGTAGTTTTTGTTTTTTTTTCATTTTTTGGTCTGAGTTTGATCAGCTTCATGCCTCACATATGGCTGAGGCTCAACACATATGGTGTTTCTTTTGTGAAAGAAAGCAGAATGGATACTCTCCGTCCATTAGGCCTCACACGCCATCACAGGAGGAAAAGCACTTTGCACTCTGAGACAGACAAAAGTAACTGGGTGACCCTGTATGTTTCTGACCCTACAAAGTAAATTTGGACACCTACCATAAACCGAAAGTCCCTAGCAAAAGTAAATGTATCCTCAAGTTTTACAGTGCTAACACTGGAATATATTTCACAACCTTTGTATGTTCATTATTAAGAGAAAATTGCTGTATTTCCACCACGAGCAGACTAGTGTTATAAACTTGGTGACCTTGAGAAGTTTTATGTTTTCTCCTTTATATGCTTTTGTGATTTTTTATGTGTGTGTGTGGTGGGCTAATTCCTCTGTGCCTATTTGCATGTCCTTTAAATACTTGCCTCTCCAGGTCTTCTTTGGGTCCTCCTGCGTCTCAGTCTAGAACAATCCCACTGCCTCCCTCTGTTCTTCATGACACTGACTCCTTTCAAGAGTCCGGGAGTGCCGTCCTGCAGGACTTACCCCATTGAGAGCTGTTCTGTTCAGCGTGATAAAATCCACGACCATCATGACTCTTTTTGACGCTGACATTGTTCCAAATTTATTTAGCCAGCGTGCGCCACTTCAACAGCTAGTGTCCTATTGATGTTTGAGAGCTTCTTTGCTGGGGTTGTTCCAGGCGCCTCCCAGCCCTGGGATCAGTTATGTCTCCAAACAGTCCTGGCTTCCCTTTTCCTGAAGAATGTATTTGGAAATCAAGATCTAGGCCTTTTCAACGGATAGAGCTAGGATAATAAAAAAAATAATTTGTATTGATATTTTCAATTCACTTCAACAACATATGAGTTTTCCCTGCTTTCTCCCATTCCATTTTATATCTCTTCCTATGGTGAAATTACGGGTTCCTAACAAGGGCACGGTATTTACTCCTTTACTCCACATTGCAGCGTTTCAGAATTACAACACCAATAGCAACAAAACTACTAAGTAGTTTGAGATTACTTTGCATTTTTCTTTTTTTGTTTCCAGGATATATCCCACAATACTGTGTTCTGATACATGAATTACTTATTTTTTCTGTATGATTATGTTATTAATCACATATATAGTTAGGATTACTAGTTTCTCATCATATTTAATTTTAGAATTTACTTTTTCTATCATTTCTGATTTAATTGTATTCATTGGATATGCAAAACATGTGTATGGTATAAAAATCGAAACTGAAGAAATAATTTACACTCAGAATAGTTTTGCTCTTCTTGTATCTCCTCTGCGGTAGAGTGGAATGGGGATTCCTTCCTATTGCTACTAGTAACTACTTGTGTTAGCTGCTTTATCTTTCCTGTGTCTCATATAAGCCAACACTAGATATTTTCTTTTTTTTTTTTAAGGATTTTATTTATTTATTTGAGAGAGAGAGAATGAGAGAGAGCAAGCACATGAGAGGGGGGAGGGTCAGAGGGAGAAGCAGGCTCCCTGCCGAGCAGGGAGCCCGATGCAGGACTCGATCCCGGGACTCCAGGATCATGACCTGAGCCGAAGGCAGTCGCTTAACCAACTGAGCCACCCAGGCGCCCTAGATATTTTCTTATTCCTTTTATTTTCTTACAAAATAGGTAGGATTCTACAGATACTCTTTTGGACTTTACCTTTTTTTACTTAACAATATAACCTGGAAATGACTCCTAACTGGCTCCTAGAGCTTTCTTCATTGTGGCCATTATCTCTATAAAATTCAATTCTCTTGTCCTAAATGGATCTTTCTATCAATTGTAAGTCAATAAATTTACTGTGTTCAGCCAATGTCAATTATGTTTCTATGTTTCTCAGGTCAGTTTCTTTAAACATATTTCATTGTCACAAAGATATTATTCTGTCAGTTTTTCATCAAAAGCAAATTTTTCTGTTTGTTTTCACAGTGCTTTTTTTTAATCTCAATAGTAAATCCAGCATTTTTAAAATAGTGCAATTATTTCTTCTAGAAATATTTATTAGTAATTTGATAATTAACTTGTGATTTGTATTTATTTCTCTTCTATGAGAAGATTTTAAACAGTATCCTTCAGGATTACTCTGTTGTTCAGGATTAGGTGACAAATCAATTTCACATTCTTTACATCACTTTGGTGATGGTAGTCACTGACCACATGGCTGGCTAAGCAAAGAGTAAGGGTCAAGGTAAAAACTGGTTAAAAGTTCCCTGGTTTAAAATGGCAGAGTTAAGTAGTGGGTACAGTCCGACCCCACTTATCTTCAAGACATCTGTATGGAAATTCTATGCTGTTGCATCAAACAGATTATTCAGCTCTATAGCATTATCACTACAAATTGGAGTTTTCTAGTAAATTATTACAACCGTTAGAAGAATTTGGTGCCTTAGTAGCTCTATTGCTCAAGCCTAAAAGTCTCAAAAACAGATTGCACCCACTATGTAATTTGCTTGTGTTTGTGCTAGTTACAACATAGCCTGTTACTGCAGTTGCTTTAACTCTGAAAGTTGTTCTTCTTTGGCAATTAGGACTTACTGGTCAGATCTCAATGGCTTCTTGAGGAGAAACCCAAGCTCATACCTTTGTTGCAATTCTTCCACCAACTTCTTTCTCTGTGACACTCCTAAATATACCTCAGGTCTCTTGTCTGTGAGGGATAGCTAGTGCAAACGGTCAGTTGGAAGGAAGCTGGCCAAGGTGGGTGGGAAATGGAATGTCGAGAGGAGTGAAATAATCTGGGGGTCAATTTGCCTTTCTTCACGTTTCCCATTGAGGCGTTATAATTTTATTTTTTTTTAAGATTTTATTTATTTGTTTGACAGAGAGACAGCGAGAGAGGGAACACAGCAGAGGGAGTGGGAGAGGGAGAAGCAGGCTTCCCGCCAAGCAGGGAGCCTGATGCGGGGCTCGATCCCAGGACTCTGGGATCACGATCTGAGCCGAAGGCAGATGCCCAACGACTGAGCCACCCAGGCGGCCCGAGGCGTTATAATTTTACAGGGTTCAAGAGATTGCAGTTCCCCTCGCTCTGCTGCTTATCAGCCATTTTCTCTCAGGCTCTCTTGCTGAACAGCTTTTCATTTGTAAAATAGAGGTGATGGTATTTACCCTGTGGACTTGACAATGGTTGCTGCGAGGCTCTAAAGTAAACTGTGCCTATCTACAGACTGTCTAAATAAATGTAAGGCATTTTTATTATTGCTGTAGAGATAGAGCGATATGACACAGTTCGACACCATGTGCGTTTCCTATACCTTCTCCATCTTACTACTTGTACTCTGGTGGCTGTGAGAGTTTGCTAGGTAGCAGTGCTTGAGAAGCGAGTTCGAGCTCCAGAGTTTGATGTGATGTAATACGGTGACTCTTTCAAGTCATTGTTTATTTAAGAACTGGAAAGCGCGTAAGCGTTCACTTTCTTTTCTCCACGGCTAGCAAACACATCACTACGAATATCAAGCCGCGCTGACAATGTACTTTGAATTCTAAAGCAACTCTAGAAGCACATGCCTACAGATCAGAGACCACTAGCCTATGGTAGGGGAGTAGAATGGAGATCCGAGTTTGAGCCTTAGCTGTTTCGCCTTGGCTTTGGACATGTCTGGAGATGCTTGATATTGCGGCAGCAGGCTTCTGAAGTGCATATTTGCAGGAGAAAAAAGGTCCTCGTCCTAACCGATGAGAGAGTCAGAAGACACAGGCCTGCTCGTATAACAAGGCTCAGGCTTTGGAGCGGAGGGTGGACTGAGGATAATGTGACAACTGTCATTTCGAGTCTCCTCTGGTCCAGCCCACGAAGCTGATTTCCTGGGAAGGGGCCCTGAGCAGAGCAGAAAGGGAGGGGTTCACAGAGAGCCTCACTGAGTCGCTAGGGACTTGAAACTGCAGTGTATGGGGAACTGTGGGACAGGAGGAAGGAATCTTGTGGCTTTGCTTTGGTGGATTGGAAACTCTGCTACCAGCTCTCCTAGCAGTGACAGAACACAGAACAAGCGGCATCCACGCGGTCGGAGCCGCCTCTGGGCCTCCGGAAATCATTACGTAGTGGGCCTTGCGTGCGAGCCTGTGCGTGTCAAGGGAAATGTGTATGCGGAGGCACTTCAAGGGTTCTGTTAGTCCTAAAATGACAGGTGGAGTTGGAGCCTCAGATACCATTTTTCACAATTATTGGGACCCTCTATTTTGTCCTAGAATTAGTGCAGTAGTTTGCTTAATAATTTTAAAATAAACGGAGGCAGAGAGGCCCAATAATGTGACCTACTTAATGCCTGTGAACTACACACTTCACAATGGTTAAGATGGGAAATTTTATGTTATCTGTATTTTGCCACAATTTAAATTAAAAAAAAAGGGGGGGTGGAGAGGAGGGAAATACGGTGACTTTTCCTTTTAAGGAAAAGCAGGTACTATTTTTTAATTTAATAACTCGAACAACGTGGGACAAAGGAGAGCCTCAAAGGGATTTCTGCCAGTCAGGCTGAATAATACTCCACTCTGGTTGAGTCATTAGCCCTCCTCTCTGGTCATCAATCCCTGTACCTTGAGAAAAGACAAGCACCAACTGCAGTCCTTCAATCCACTTTCCAGTAGGATATCCGAATTACACTCATACCACCGAACCTTTCCCAGACCAGATGTTGGAAGACTTTTCAGTCCTCTGGATGAAAACTGTCCTTCATCTTCTTGATTGATGGCAGCCTTTCATTTGATGATCAAACAGAGCCACTACAAATTCTGTTTTAGATGTCTTAGAAGGTCCTTAGCAGAATATTTATGTCCCGTAGGCTTTTGGCCTTTGGTCCTGCTTTCCTCTGTCAGAGGCACAGGTCTTAGTGCCCTGCGCACTCTCTTCCACGTTGGAATATTATTTACATGATTGTTCTTTCCTCTCGGTGCTTTGAAGATCACGCCTCTGTAGGGGGATGCTTGAAATGGCAATCACTCGGGGTGAAACACGGCAAGCACTGCACTAAGCCACTCCTGTAACTTGACCCTGTGGGGCCTTGCAAGTGCATTGTCACTCACTGTGTGCTATAAAAGGTTTTCTGTTTTACCTACTCAGCTCAGTAAAGAGGTCTGGGAAATAGAATTCTTGTGTGGTGAGAAATAAGATGACTCTATGTTATGTTAATATCTGCCTTTTCTTTTAGAAGCAAGATAATGAAAGCAGCATCTTAAGAATGAGAAAAATTATTAGAGGACTCAACAATAAGACTGAAGTGGTTGGAGCATTCAGAGAGAGGCACAGTTAGAAATATAACTTGCGGGCGCCTGGGTGGCTCAGTTGGTTAAGCGACTGCCTTCGGCTCAGGTCATGATCCTGGAGTCCCAGGATCGAGTCCCGCATCGGGCTCCCTGCTCGGCAGGGAGTCTGCTTCTCCCTCTGACCCTCCCCCCTCTCATGCTCTCTCTCTCTCTCAAATAAATAAATAAAATCTTTAAAAAAAAGAAATATAACTTGCTATCTGTACTTGATTTTTTTCCCCCTTGGCTGTAAAAATAACACCTTACAAAGCAATCGGGAGGTCTAATCACGTTAGTTTCCTTAGACACTAAATCACACAGCTCATGCAGCAATTGATTAGAAAACAGTTGGTTTGATTCGGAGAAGGCCACAGACCAGTGAGTATTTATTCTTACCTGTAGGAAAAAAAGGTGATTACAGTACCAGTAACTATAAAGAAGAATATATGCAATTTTGAGAGTACAAGGAAACCTACACTCTCTCCAGAAGAGCTTTCTTATCCATTGTTAGGCCTGAAATAATGTTATTATGACTTTTTCTCCTCTACAGTTTAAGACCTTATGTGTAAATGTCTCTGCAAGGAGTTAAGCCACTTTTTCTAAGTGTGGGAGTATGTTTTAAAGTCACCTAGGGTCCTTGTTAAAATGTAGATTTGTACCAACACCATCTGAATCAGAAATTTGGGGATTTACATTTCAATCAGCCCCCAGGTGATTGTTTTCCACCAAAGACCCATATCAGTCTTTAAATCTCTCACAGTCATTTTGACATAATTGAGCCGTTTTTGCTGAGGGCAAATGTTGGCAGGGAAGAGAGATCTAGAGAGCATTCAGAAGAGGATTGGGGAGGACAAGCAGCTCTCAAGGAAAGAAAAAAAGGAGGGAAAGACTGACAAGAAATCGGCTGGTAGGAGGGATACTTGTCCTATTTCACAGTTTGATTTTTGGAATTTGACATTGGGAAGGGTTTAGAGGCCGTTCCAGAACTTGCAGTACAGGAGAATAAAAGAAGAAAATACAAACTCAAACCGTAGGCAAACTAGAAGGCACAGAGCAGACATCATCCTCAACAGTGGGGGAATTACAGCTTGAAACTCCTGGAAACACTGCAAGAAAGCACAAATTGAAAGAGGACTTAAAATTTCATAAAAACCACATTTTTACATTGCCAAACAGAAGAACATGAATGCAAATGACAAAAAGATCAAAACATAAGCACACACTTACCAAAAATATGACAGAAAGTTATGGAAGGAATCCGGTATATATTACAAACCTACTATTTGCCAGGAACTTGCACATACTTGTCTAATTTAATCCTCACAACTGCCCTACAAGGTCCTTATTTTTATGGCCAGATTGGAAAAATGAAAAAAACAAAAAACAAAAAACAAAGAGCACCTCAGGATCAGAAAGTCTAAGTACCTTGCTTGATATGATAGTCAGATGGGCGTCTCTCTTCAGGGTCCACGTTCTTAACACGGGGCACAGCAGGTTCCATACTGTGGCCGAGGTGACCAGTTGCTCCCCACAATCCGTGTTATCCTTGCTTTCCTAAGTACGCAGCTGCGTTGCATTTCTAGGGCCTCTGCACTGAGTTGGCCGTATGATGAGTTTACCAAATGGCTTGACGGTGGAGGTAAGAGCTCCATTTCCAGGCCTGGCCTGAAAAAGTTCTTCTGTGAATATTCCTCTCTTTCTTTTCTCTCTTCTTGCTTGACTGGGATAGGGATGTGTCCCAGGGCAACTTTCAAGCTTACAGAGTAAAGATGGCAGAGCCTCTACAGCCTGGGATCCTCGTAATTGTACAGAGGCCGACCTGCATAGAAAGCACAGATTCCTCATAGCCTTGAACCAGGACACACTTAGACCTATTGATTACAGTGATGATCCTGTCATAGCTAATGTTGAAGTGAAAAAATCATATTATACTTCTGAAACTCCAGGGACAAATGGGCAAATGATATATAAACAAACAATTTAATAGGAAGCATACCCAGTAAGTAAACGTAGAGCCATAGTCTACCTAGAGAACAGTTAAAAAATCATAAATTAAAATGTGAAATGTGTGGATAACACTGTGGAGACCAATATAGCATTTATGCAATGCTGAGGCATTATATATTGGTACAATCTTTTTTGGATGGAGATTAGAAAATATTTATTAAGATCCATTGTAACTTTTATCCCTTTGAATTGAAATATAGTCCTAGATATTAATCCTAAATAATTATTTGAGAGAAAATTATCAATATAGAGTTGTATTTATGATGGCAAACAAACCGCAAATACAAAATCAATGTATTAGAATTTTCCAGAGAAATAGAACAAAGGTGTATGTGTGTGTGTGTGTGTGTGTGTGTGTGTAAAGAGAGATTTATTTTAAGAGATTGGCTGAGTTTGCTTGCATGATTGGGTTTCAAGTTAAAATTCTACAGACTAGGTCAGCAGGCTAGAGACCTAGGGAGAAGTTGCAATTTGAATCCAAAGGTAGTCTGCTGGCAGAATTCTCTCCTTTTCTGGGAAGGTTGGGTTTTTTCCTACTAAGGCCTTCTATTGATGGATGAGGCCCACCCCCCATATGGAGAGCAATATGCTTTATTCAGAGTTGACTGATTTAAATGTTAATCTCATCTAAAAAATATTCTCACATAGGGGTGTCGGGGTGGCTCAGTTAGTTAAGCGTCTGCCTTTGGCTCAGGTCATGATCCCAGGGTCCTGGGATCAAGCCCCACATGGGGCTCCTTGTTCAGTGAGGAGCCTAATTCTCCATCTGCCTGCCGCTCCTTCTGCTTGTGCTCTCTCTGTCAAAAAAATAAATAAAATCTTTAAAAAAATTCTCACATAAATATTGAGAATAATATTTGACCAAATATCTGGGTACTGTGGCCTAGTCAAGTTGATACATAAAATTAACCATCACAGCTAGTCTAGTTAAATATCCAAATTTATGAATATGAAAACTATATAGAAACATGGAATGTCATTTTCTCATTTCATGGAAGCTTATTTAATGCCCTCATTGCCAAGTTGTGTGGTTGATGATGGATAAGCTGTATCTTTTCATCTTGGAATGTTCACAGCCCAGAGAGACAGGCGTCCTGGGAGACTGTGTGTGGGGGGGCAGGTTTTTTTTGTGGAAGGTGGGCATTACTGACAGATGAAGCTGAGGGAATGGGCAAAAATCAGCCCACAAAGTGCTGAAAGATGAATGTATTACTGAGCATTTGGGCTTTACCCTGTAGCAATGGGGAGCCTCTGAAGTGTCTTTTTTTTTTAAGAGAGAGAGGAGTGTGGGTGGGGGGCGGGTGGGGAAGGAAGGGGCAGAGGGGAGGGAGAGAGAGAGAATCCCAAGCAGGCTCCCCACTCTGCATAGCGCTTGACTCGGGCCTTGCTCTCACGATCCTGAGATTATGACCTGAGCTGAAACCGAGAGTTGGACACTTGAGCCACCCAGGTGCCCCTGAAATGTCTTTAAAGAAAGCAGTTTTGCCTCTCTGGAAGTTGATTTTGGTAGTAGGATAGGGATTGGTGTGTAAGGAGGCTGTAGGCTGGGACGCTAGTTAAACAGGCCCCGTGAGAAATGACTCAAGCCTGAATTAAAAGTGGTGGTAGGGAAAATGGAAAGGAGGGAAAAATTCCAGGGAAACACATAAGGGTCAGAAGCAATGGAACTTTAAAAAAAAAAGATTTATTTATTTATTTGAGAGTGAGAGCATGCACATGGTGGGCAGGAGCAGAGGGAGAGGGAGAGGGAGAGAGAGAATCTCAAGCAGACTCCACACTGAGTGTGGAGCCCCATGAGGAGCTTCATCTCACGACCCTGAAATCATGGCCTGAAATCAAGAGTCAGATGCTTAACTGGCTGGAGCAATGGAATTGGATGGCGGATGGGCTATAGAGGCTAAAGGAGAGAGAGGGAAAAAGAAATTAGGGAAAAAACTCCCAGATTTTTCACTTGGTTGCTTCTCCACCAAGATATAGGACAGAGGAGGAAAAGCAATTTGGGAGAGAGGGGAAAATGAGATTCTGCGTCCACTTTTGAATGTTTCACTTCTTTGTTTCATATGCTTTGGGAAAACTACCGGCAGAGTGCAGTCAGAAGACAAACCGAACCAATGATTTTAGCAGAAAGAAATGAATATAAGGCATAGTTAAGCAAGAGGAAGCTAAAAAGGGACAGTTAGGAAACACAGAGCTGGTAATTGCAGGAAGCAGCTTCCTGGGGCTGAGGGGACAAGGGAAGAAATTGGTGTTTTAGTCCAGGAAGTTTGGAAGAGGTCCTCTATGGAGTACAGGATGAGCTGAGGAATGATGAGGAAGCTGGACTCAACCCCCAAGCGCTGCTGGGAGGAAGGGCTGTTGCCAGACGATGCTTCAGGACTGGGGGGGAGGGAGGGGCAGGAGAGAGCCATTCCCTTCTTCCTCCACCATGCTACCCCTTATTTGCAGTCTTGCCCACGAGTGAAGGAGAAATGGAGTGTGCACAGTAAAAGTCCCAGCATCACAGATCACAGGGTACAGAAGGATGGTTTCGAAGATGAAAAGAAAACCTTAATTTAGAAAACAAATTTCAAAAAGAAGGCTGAAAATCAATGATCAAAGCATCCATCTCAAAAGTTAGGAAAAGGCACCAAACTAAAGGAAGGAGAAGAAAACAGCATTAAGGAGCAGTAATTAATGAAACTGAAAAGCAATGTATAACAGAGACAATCAACAAAGCCAAAAGTTTTTTTTTTTTAAACTAGCAAAATGGATAAACTTAGATCATGAATAAAAGAGAGAACTTGGCAAAATTCACCAGTATCTTGGCTGTAGAAAGGATATTACTATATATTCTATCAGCATTAAAGAGAGAAAGAAGACATTTGGAACGTCGTGACCCAGTGCATTGAAATCCCCTGAAACTAGAAACGAGAGGGAATGTGTCTCTGATGCTCCAACCTTGGAGGCCAAAGCCTGCTAGGGCAGTGCTGCTTCCTTCTGGTCATTCTAGAAGGAGGCCTCTCTGATTTTAGAAAATCTAGGTCAGCTCAAGCACCTTGGGTTCTTCTGAGGTGAGCAAATGCTCAGACTAGGAAGACATTCATTGTAGTTCATTCATTTGACAGACCAACTTGCCACGCAGAAGAACAGGGCAAATCTCACTAACATAATGTGGAGAAAAAGAAGCAGACACACACGAGTGTGTTGTGTAAGACTCTGCTTAATGTTCAAAGGAAGGTAAAACTGACTGCACATGGTAGAAACTAGAACTGTGGTTGCCTTTGGAGGAGAACTAGTAACTGGGATGAGGCATGAAAGAGGCTTCTGGAGTGCTGGATCAGCATGTGGCATGAGGTGTACTTGATTTGAGGAAGTGCATCAGGCTGTACTTGCATAACTTACGTAATTTCCTATATGCACGTTATACTTTAATTAAAAAATACCATTAAAATTCAGCTGGGATAGAGACTAAGAGAGGGATTCCATCTTGCTGTAGCCTCATTCCTTTCCCACTCTTACATCAGTGTCTGTCACATACTGGCAAGCACTTAGATGAACAGCAATCTTTTCATCGCTCCATCAAAAGTTTGACCACTTTCTGGCTCAGTCCTCGAATAGGTCACAAATAGGTGTGAGCCTGTGAAGGTGGGCTGGAGAGAGAGAGCGGCAGGGAATCAGTTCGCCTGACTTAAGTAGTTTTCAAACACTAAGAAATATGTTCCGCCAATGAAATGGAAGCAGAATCCTAGAGACACCACCTCTTGTTTTCTTGCGTTTATTTTTGAAAACATTCTAACGCTTTGACACTTGCCACTGGACCGTTGCAAAGTATTTTGGAGAAACTCTTAATGCTTCTTTCCTGGTGTGTTGTGATTTTAAGGCAAACAATAAAGCCCTCATGATTATTTTTTAAAATTGTTTTTATTTTTTAAAGTTTATAATAGAAAGTTTCTAACAGATCCAAAGTATAAAAGAATAACAGAGTATAAACTCATGTACCTACTACCCAGAATAAGGAAAGCAGTATTATAAATGTAGTTGAAATAGTCCTTCTTCTCTCACTCCTCCTCTCCCCTCCAGGGGTTTCTATTCTTCAGTCAGACGTTTATCACTGCATGAACTTTTTAATACTTTATATGTACCCCTCATACTCAATACTTAATCCTTTAATATTTTTAATATATATTATACTATGTAATATATATGTGTATATATCCATAATACTTAATTCCTTAATATGTTGTGTATATGTTATACCATATGTACCGCATACTTAGGGACATATATCTGTATCATTAAGGATATATATACAGATATATATCCTTAAGTGGTGTATGTGTGTACGGTTTTGCTTTTCATTTAAAATTTTTATATAAATGATCTCATACTCTATATAGTCTTGTTACTTGATTTTTGGTCAAGTTTCTGTTGATGTAGTATAGATTCATTCACTTTTACTGCGCTGTAACACTCCACTGCATTAATACATTACTATTAATCAATTTTCCTGTTAGTGAGTATTAGTTTACATTAACTAGCGAGATAAATATTTGCTGAAAAAACAGACACTATGCTACCACTTGTTTTTGTTGTTGTTTGGTTTAGGTCAATAAGCTTTTGTTTCCTAATCACTATATTTGGAAAAAGGCAGGCCTTGGTCCTCAGTAAACAGTGTTACTGGGATGTGGGTGGAGCAAATTTATGATGCTGTTATGATTCTAGCATTTTAATGACCTCATTTCTACTTCCATCTCCTTCATGGCTGGGAACATTCCGCCAAAGCCCATTCTCTTTCTCTCTGTCTCTCTCTTAATTGAAATATAATTCACATATCATAAAATTCACTCTTTAGAGCATGAAACTCAATGGTTTTTAGTGTGTTTACAAAGCTCTGCAATCATCATCATCATTTAATTCCATAACATTTTGTCACCCCAGAAGAAAACCCCATACCTGTTAGGAGTCGCTCCCATTCGGCCCTACCCCAGCCCTTGAAAACTACCAATTTACTTTCTGCCCCAGCAGATTTGCCTATTCTGGAAATCTCATATAAATGGGACATAATATGTGGTCTATTTGTGAGTGCTTTCTTCATTTAGCTAAATTTTTCATCTATGTTATCATTCCTTTTTATGCATGAATACTCTTCCATTGTACAGATACATCACACCATATTTAGTTACTTGCCAGTTGATGGACATATAGGTTGTTTTTCACCTTTTGGCTATTATAAATAATGCTGCTGTGAACATCTGTGTATAGGTTTATGTGTGAATACATGTTTTTAGTGATCTTGGGAATATACCTAGGGAATGGAATTGTTGGGTTCAATTTTTTGAGGAACTGCCAAATTATTTTCTAAAGTGGCTGCACCATTTCACATTTCCATCAGCAACGTCTGAGGGTTCTCCACATCTTCGCTGAGATTTGTTATTGACTTTTTTTTTAAGTTAAAAATGCTTCCTTTAGTACCTAAAGCCAGTACTGCCACTTTTAAGTTCAACTGTGTGCATCTCAAATTGTTCAATGTGTTAATGCCTGTGATGTTAAAGACAATCACTTCCAAACCATCTCCCAACTAGCGAGTGGAGAGCTCACTGCAGGTGCTGGGAGCTGCTTCCTGAACTCCAACTGTGTGCTCAAAACAGTGCTTTGCAAGATCAATGCTGGTTAGAAGTGTGCACAATCCCTTTTTTTTCTTCATGTTTCAAGTTTATGAATTCTCGTTAGTTGACATATAGTGTAATATTGGTTTCAGGAGAAGAATTTAGTGGTTCATTACTTACATAGAACACCCAGTGCTCATCCCAGTAAGTGCCCTCCTTAATGAGAAGCGTGCACAGTTGTGAGGCAGG
This sequence comes from Leptonychotes weddellii, assembly GCF_054177405.1. Lineage (NCBI taxonomy): Eukaryota > Metazoa > Chordata > Mammalia > Carnivora > Phocidae > Leptonychotes > Leptonychotes weddellii. Next base: position 51,804,446 of record NC_138380.1, read on the forward strand.
CTCCGTCACACATTTGCTAGAATTAAAAGACCGCCTGACTTGGGGTGCCTGGGTGGCTCAGTCGGTTGAGCAACTGCCTTCGGCTCAGGTCATGATCTCAGAGTTCCGGGATCGAGCCCCACGTTGGGCTCCCTGCTCCGCGGGGAGTCTGCTTCTCCCTCTGCCCCTCACCTTGCTTGTGCTCTCTCTCACTCTCTCTGTCTCTCTCTCAAATAAATAAAATATTAAAAAAAAAAAAAGACTGCCTGACTTAATTTTACTGTAGTTAGTATATTAGTACTGTTACATGTGGTGAGGAGATTTAGTTTCCATTGTTCAGTTTAGCTCAAGAGAGAATATAGAATTTGGGCCAAAATTATAACCAGATTATGACCAATTCTCTAAGCAAAACAAACAAAGTAACTGCTGAGGTGACAAAGATGCAGTAATTCTCTTCATATGACCTTGTTCTGGTTTGTGAACTGCATTATTAAAAATCATGAGTTTAACAAAAACCTCACAAGCCAACTCATCAAAACAGGCATTTGGCCAATTTCACACCACTACGTCTTCAGATTTTAGATTTATTTAGGACCATTTGCCCATATTTATAGAATATTTAGTTTATTCTAACAGATGACCAGACAGGGAGACCCTTCAGTGAGACCCTGGCCTAAACATATTATTTTCCTTATACAGCAAGAGGATAACACTAGACATGGAAACTTTCCGTTTGTGGCACTGAATGCTGGTCTACAGGGCATCCTTCCAAAGCTACAATTGAGAAGCCACCTAGCTTTTCAGCAATACACGCCCGATTGAGGTCTTCTGGCCCATTTGTTTGACATTTGTGTTTTATGCCTTGAAATTTCTTTTTGATTGCATCCTTGGAGCTCGCATAGATCATTTTACTTTTCAGAGGAGCTAGTTCTGGTGCCCTAGTCTACTCCTCCCTCAGAGGGTGGTTTCTATCCTTGGGAACCAGGAACAGAGCAGTCTCTATGTCTCAAAAGAGATTCACTAACCAATGGATACTCTTAAATTCCCTTCATTTCCAGGATGGAAGCAAAGAGAATATGTGGCTATTTATTATTCCAGCATCAGTCTGTCAATTTCAGAGAAGATAAAAGATAACTTTTGCTAAGATGTTCCTTATAACACGGCCAGGAACAAAACAACATTCTTCAGTTATACCTAAGTTGGAATAAACACTGGGGTCCTGCAGCCAGCCTGCCCCCCTTCCGCCACCTTCCCCCCCCACCGCCCCACCTCCCGGGCAGAGGCTACAACTCTTAAGCAGCACTGCCCTCTTGTGAGGAAACTTGAAAAATGACCGGCTTCCCAGAGTCCCCTCAGTGCATCTGCGTCTATTTATAAGAAAACCGTAGCGTAGTTGGAACCTAAACTTTGTGAACCACCAATTTTTGCCACAGGCTACCATCACAGGTCCACAGAGCCCCTGACACTCAATTTTTATCCTAAAAAACATTTCCAGTGTTCTAATAATCGTGATCCTCCTTGCCCCAACCCCTAAGGAACTGAATGTGTCTTCGATGACTAAAACCTCACCATGTTTCACCGAGTGAATGCAGTTAAACAACAGCAAGTATGGTTCTTCTTCAAGGGATGCTTCATGACGGTGGGAAATTGACCAGATGGCCGAAAGCAGGAAAGTCCATGTAGATGGTCTGTTTCTTTCCGATAGGCTGCTCCTCTTTTTTGTGGTGAGAAGACCGAGGTCCAGAGAAACACCTGTTATGATCAGAGCATGTGACTCAAAGCCCTTGTCTCTTGTGCCTTGGTCCAGCCCTGTTACTGCTGACATGACAGGATGTCATTCTTTAAAGGCAGCAGCTGTTGATAGTGACAGTTCTGTCAACCTGGTAGATGGGCACTGTGATGGACATTGAACACGGAGATTTTCTCACCCATCCAATTTGACTCTCTCTTCTTTATCTATCAGAGTGAGAGAGAGCACAAGTAGAGGGAGAGGCAGAGGCAGAGGGAGAAGCAGACTCCCCGCTGAGCAAGGAGCCGGATGCGAGATTCAATCCCAGGATCCTGGGATCTTGACCTGAGCAGAAGGCACACGCTTAACTGACTGAGCCACTCAGGCGCCCCTTGACTCTTATTTCTAATATCTGTTCCCTGAACCTTTTCCTCCCTCCCCTTTAAAAATGGTGATGTTTGGGAGGAAGAAGATGTAGGAAGGTGGGAAGAGTGAAGCAAGGAACTAGCAAGGCTTTCTGCAGTGGTTTGTTCCTTACTCCAAGTAGAAAATGGGAATGCAAACTATGGAACAGACAGGAGTGCTTCTCCCTTTCTTGCTTTCTCATTTTTCTGCCTCATCTCTTTCCTCGTCTCCCCCATCCCCTCTATTTTTAAGTAGCTGACTGAAATGTGTTCTTAAAACTACCAAGTGACCTGATTATGTCATCTTTCCCCTAACCTGACTGTATTTGTTTCCTTTACCCCATTTTCCCAGTCTACCTCCCATTGCCCAGTCTGGTAAAAAGGCACACTTCACAAGCCCTGGTTGAAATTTATGTATGACTAGATCAGAAATTGGGGTTTGGTTCAATGATCTATCATGAGATGTGAAGGCTTTAATACTGAGTCCTCTCCTGAGCTTCATTTGACTTATTTATTCACTCAGTGGTGTGTACTGAGAATCATCTCTAGAGCTGCTACTTATGCCTCTGTGAGTTGAATACTGAACAACCATACTTGGCAGCCCCAGATAAAACACAGCTGTTCTCATAGACCTTATAGGCTAGTACAAGGAGATCATATCTGACATATGATGATCATATTATATTCTCTTTGGATGTCTCAGTCACCTTAAGTTCACTGTATTCAAGTCTAGATTCGGTAGCTTATACTCAGAAATCCAAGCTAGGGACTCAGGAGTTATCCTAGGCATCTCAGTCTCCCACAGTCTTTCAGGTGCTCAATCCCATTGATTCTCTCTCTTACCGCTGTCACTGTCCTTACACCTGTGTGGTTTGTGTGTTGTGCAAGGGTGCCTAGGCAAGAGGGCCAGTGGGGCTGCAACCATGACTCAGCCCTGCACCTGGCACAAGTCTGCCTCATGTGGGAGAAAGGCAATATTTCCTGTCACAAAGGGGCTCCTTTTTAAGCCGTGTTTCTGCAGGGCTGTCTTGCTCAGAGAAGTCCCTTTCTTCTAATTCCTCTGTCTACCAATGGTGACTCAGTGACTTTTTTTAAATTGGTACAAAGGTTTCATAAAGAGTAGTGGCCAACTCTTTACTAAGATAGTTTAGTGACGTCCTAACTCCTCCTTGCTTACTTCTCTCTTCCAATCCACCCTCACAGGCAGCTGGGCAGAATGATTTTTATAAAACTCAAAAGTGACCATGTTGTGCCTTGCCTAAAGTCCTTCTTTTGCTGCCTATTCCTCTCAGAAAAAAATAAACATTGTTTTGAAAGCATTGAGGACAATTCCTAAGATGGGGCCAGCTCCATTGATACCAGAGCTCCATTTTATACCTTGTTGTTGAGTCTTACGGATCTCTTCTCAGTCCCTCAATGTTCCATGTTTTCTTTGTCTCCATTCCTGTTATAGACTGATGTTTGTATCCCTTCCAAATTCGTATGTTGCAGGCTTAATCCCCAATGTGATAGTAGTAGAATGTGGGGTCTTTGGGAGGTAATTTAAGTTTAGATGAGGTCATGAGGGTTGAATCCCTCTGATGGGATTAGTGCCTTTAGAATTAGAGACATGAGAAAGATTCATCTTTCTCTCCGCCATGTGAAGATACATCAGGCAGACAGCCATCTACAAGCCAGGAAGAGGTTCCTACCAGGAACTGAGTTGGCCTGTACCTTCATCTTGGACTTGCCAGTCTCCAGAACTGTGAGAAAAAAAATCTGCCATTCTTTAAGCCACCTAGACTATGGTATTTTGTTATAGCTGCTTGAACAGACTAATATAGTCACTTGCAGATATTTTTCTCTACATCTTGAATAGTCACATGCCTTGGTCACTCAGCTCACTTCTTGTCTTTCATGTCCTTGTCCACATGTGGCTTTGCCCCAACCATTAATTATCCTTGTAATGTAGTTGACTTCCTATGTTCTCCTCGGAATGTTGTGGGTGCTCAAGAAGTGCATCTTAAATGAATACACTGATTCTATATTTAAAATGTTAGAAAAACCTACTCCTGTTTCTTCCCAGTTCCTTCAAGAGAGAGAAAATCACATTAAATATGATTGTTCCAATGGAAAAACTTGTGATACAAATAGCCAAATCAATCAAGTGAAAAATATTTGGTGGGTATGCAGGTGGGCAGAAGCAGGGATAAAATCCCCAGTAGACACACTGAGCATATGCTTAGATCAGCAGCAGATAGAGACACAAACAAATAGAAAAAATAATGATATTTCAGGAAATGCACTGCATTATAATCATGGTAAGAGTCTGAGCTTTGCTGAAACTCCTTTTACTTCATGGTTTAGATCTTTAAAAAAGTGACAATGCATATGGTAGGTGTTGGTGGCGTGAGAAGCCTGATCTCTAATGCTCAGGACTTCTGAAGATCTTCATCAAGCCCTGGGAGGGCGTTACCCTGAATGCTGGTCAGAATTTAATTTCCTGGATTTATAATAAATCTTCTGTCAGTTTCTGAGCACATATGACAGGGCAAAGTTTCATTATTCTGGAATGAAACTTGAAGGTGTTGGATCTTGAGAGGACAGGCAGTACATATCCTTACATTAAAGCAGAACATTTGCTTCCAGCGCTAGGCTTTGCTGGTCATTGGTGAGAACTCGGGGACAAAGTCCCAGTGGAAAGGAGGAGAAAGCCCTCCCCAGCTGGTCACCTCCATTCAGTTCCTTCTGCCACTCTGGAGGCCAGTGTGACTGGCCTTCCTTTTCCCATACACCCCTCGGGCAACAGGTTGTTCTTCCTGACTTACTGTCTTCATTCAAAGCTGCTCTGGAGGTATATTCTTTTTTTTTTTTTTTAATTATGTTATGTTAATCACCATATATTACATCATTAGTTTTTGATGTAGTGTTCTATGATTCATTGTTTGCGTATAACACCCAGTGCTCCATGCAGTACATGCCCTCTTTAATACCCATCACCAGGCTAACACAACCCCAACCCCCCCCAGAACCCTCAGTTTGTTTCT
>NC_138380.1:51809683-51821857 GCF_054177405.1 Leptonychotes weddellii
CTCCCACCCCCCACCACTCCAGCAACCCTCAGTTTGTTTGTTTCCTGAGATTAAGAATTCCTCATATCAGTGAGGTCATATGATACATGTCTTTCTCTGATTGACTTACTTCGCTCAGCATAATACCCTCCTGCTCTGGAGGTATATTCTAACCTGATTTTATCTTTGTAAGGAATTTAATGGGTGATCCTACAGTAATATTTATTAAGGCCCAGAAATCTCTGAAGATGGTCTTCACCAAAAGGATTTCTGTTCCTTGTGAGGGGGAAAAAAAGGACTAACTGAAGACAAGTAGTGAGATGTGAGATCAGAGGAAAATAACAGGAAGAGTTAACAGATTCAATCATAACATACATCAAAAGTGGAGATGTTTAACTTGCATAACAGAGGGAAAATTCAACCACATGGACAGAAAGAAAACATGGAAAGACAGCTTGTTGAATTAAATTTTGTGCTGTTTATCAACTTGAATATCTTCATCTTCCCCTTTATTGCCACAGATTTCTCTCTGGTGAAATCATTTCAGTGACTAAGAAAGGCTTCACCCACTGGCCTTGCCTGGGATGAGGGCTCTCTGGGACGCCCATCATTGTTTGCACTGCTTGGTTTGAGTGACGCAAGACCCAAGCAGCAACCTGCGGTGGGGTTGGCCTCTCTCAGTGCCTCGGGCCTTGTTCTAGACAATATTTCTTTTTAGGCTAAGGGGTGGCAGGCTGCCTACACTGCTTTATTCCCAGGACCAAATGAAACCTCCCTTAAGTGTTACTACATGTTAATAAACATAGTCAGTGAAACCCACTTAAAAAGAATGACCTGTTTATGAAAGAAACCTTTTGAAAGACAGAATATTTTCCCCTGTGGGCCAAAGCTTAGGCAGAAAAACAAGGATCTCTTTCAAAGGCTTAAAACATGATGGAGGATAGATTCTGACTTTCTAACTACAAAAATAATGATACTTTTAGCTCCAACTTGCCTTGCTCCAGGGAGCTGTAAATACACTTTACGGGCCCTGGTTGAGCCTTTCCAGCTTTCTACCTCAAATGCTATTTGAACTTGTTAAGGGTGAGCAATGTTAGCCTAAATTTATATACAGAGAAACTGAGGCAATAGAAATCGAAGTGATTTGTCCAATGCCACCAAATAACATAGAGGTGAAGTTCGGAATACAAGCTGAGACTGAACACTTCTGTGACACTTGAACATCTCCTAACATCAGCACTAGCTGCCTTCTTTTTCCCTGCTTATCTTTTTCTTTTCTCTTTCCCCCTTGTCTTCCATTTTATGTCTCATTGCCAATGAACTGGGCCCAGCATGAGTGTTGGCACTTCCATCAGAAAGCCCAAGTTGGTCCAGGAGGCAAAGGACCTACAGCTGGTATTAGCAAACTTGTCTAGGTTGTTGTTATTCCTGTGAACAATAAAATATAATTAGCAAAACTGACCTTGAAAACAACAAAATTCTTTTATCCTAAATACTTTGTCTTTTAAGAAATACTAGAGTATAAAATTTTACCATTTTTAAATCTCCAGTGTTGGATTGGCATTTTTCTAAAGAGATGTTGCCTGGATAGTTTTTAATTTCCTCCATGATTCATGTCCTAGCTATCAAATGTACATTTATTCACTCGTTCATTATTGTTTTTATTTTATAATTATTTATTTTGAACTTACTTTTGGCTCAGTACTGGGTTGCGTAATGATTGTTGTAGAGCAGATCAAAATTAATTTTTTTTAAAAATTTTTCTTAAGAAGTCTATTTAAAGCTTAGGAGTTGGCATCTGGTTAGTTAATTTTCCCCAAATAGAGAATTGAAAGTTAGCTTAATGGAAATAAGTGTCACACTCTTTTGAAATACATCAATATGCTTCTTTTATGCATGCTTACATGGTACCAAGTACCCCATTATCTTGGGAAGGTTAGGTTTCTAGAGATGCTCAAGAATAAGAAAAAAAAAAATCAATGCTCAGTCTTGACAGGTAGTAGAACCAAAATAATCCTAGAGACAATATAATGTAAGAGCTAAAGCCTTCTATGTAGGGGTACCTGGGTGGCTCAGTCGGTTAAGGGTCTGTCCAACTCTTGGTTTCGGCTCAGGTCATGATCTCAGGGTCCCATGATCGAGCCCCTTGTGGGACTCTGAGCTCAGCAGAAGTCTGCTTGAGATTCTTTTCCTCTCCCTCTGCCCCTCTCCCTGCTCACACACTCTCTCTCTAAAATAAAAAATAAAATAAAATAAAATAAATAAAACCTTCTATTTGAAAGAACTTTTTGAGGGTATTTAAAAAATATTTTGTAAACAAATAAAAGTCAAATCAGAAAACATTTATTTACATAAGAACTTACACATGAGTATTCATAGCAGCATTATTTATCTTAGCCAGAATGTAGAACCAACTTAAATGTCCACTAATGGTTGAATGGATAAACAAAATGCGGTATATCCATACAGTGGAATGTTAATCTACCATAAAAGGGAATAAAGTACTGATACTGATATTACAATATGGGTGAACTTGGAATCATTATGCTCATAAATGAAAGAAACCAGACATAAAAGGCCACATACTGCATTATTCTATTTATATGAAATGTCCAGAATAGGTAAATCCATAAAGACAGGAAATGAATTGTTTTTTGTCAGGGTGTGGGGGAAGTGACTGCTAATGGATAAGAGGTTTCTTTCAGAGTAATGAAAAGTTCTAGGACTAGACAGTGAAGATGGTTGCACAACCTTGTGAATATATTTAAAAAATCACTAAATTGTGCACTTTAAAATGGTGACCTTTAATGGCATATGAATTATATCTGAATAATAGCAATAACAACAACAATAATAACAACACCGAATAGCATAAACTACCACAACAAACTGTAAAATAGAATGGATGAGGAGTTAAGTGAGGGGACTCGATGACCTCCTGGAACTGGCAGGAGCCTCGCACCCCACCCTTGGAGAAGGTGCTCAGCTTTGAGCCATTGCTCAGCTGTGCACAAAGGAGCATGGTGGAATCCAAGCTGACTCCAGAGGAGGGTTTGTCCTTGTGAGGAAGTATATGAGGCCTCTCAATGACATCTACTTGCAAATCTCATTTGTATCTTCCAACAGGAAAGATTTCTGTTTATTCTTCAAGACTTTGCTCAGTCCATCCAACAATACTTCACTGCCTTTCACAGATCAGAATACTTGAAGGTGACTCCTTCTGAACGACAAACAAATGAAATTAACCAAATAAAGTCTGTGGGACTGTGGACACCCAGAAAAGATTGAAGTAGTGTGGAGAGGGAAGTCCTAGCTGTCCACGAACTTAATATAATCTGCTTGATATCCTCCCTCTACCTTAAGGCACGAGAGTGATGAAACCTACCTCAGGCTGTGACCGTCGGATTGATATCTGCTGCGTGACCACATCTCTGGCTGCAGTGTTGCTTCTGACATCGATGTGATTGGTGCTATGAGTGATATCGTTTGTAAGGAGGCTCAGCTTTTCATCTTTCTTGCCAGTTCTTCTGTTACTAGTTCTTCCAGGCCTGTCCCTCTTTTGAACTTAACCTGCACCCTCAGTAGCTTTGTGGCATGATGTTGCAGTGGAAAGGATGGGATTAGAAATCAGAATCACTGATTGTAAAATTACCTCTTATTATCAGGAGGTAATGGAGCCTCCCAACCACAGTGTTTGATGAGATGCAAGAGGTGCTTCAAATTATTGATCTCTCCCATCTTTGGGGTCACTCAGGGCATGGGTAGCTGAAGCTGCTAGGTAGGGCAACTTTGACTGTTAACAGGCTTGTTCAGGCCACCAGAGAGGGCAGACCTAGAAGAATCTACAGTATCCCAGCATGTGAGCACAAGCAGCTACATCATCATTCATGGCTCCCTGTCAAAACTCTGTATACCGTCAACAGGGGCTCTGCCACCAGGACTGCTGCAGCAGCCACGATAGACAGAATAGTGTCCATCATGGACAAGTGGCCCATGGCCTATGGGAGGGGGGAGTTTATGTTCCAAATATCCAAATACATAGAGCTCAGCGCAATGTGTGGATGGTCAGGAGTGAGGGGTACGGGGCTAGAGTGGGCATTCTGAGTAGGACTCCCGAGGGCCCTGGTCCACATCACAGACCCTAGCTGCTCTTTTCATATTTATGATACTTTTGTCCCATTTTGGCTGAGACATCTAGTAGGATTTAAGCCCATAGATTCTAACAATGCACACACCTTTTGCAAATTAGAGCTTTATCTGGAAATACTTGATGTAAAAATATTCTATTGGATCCCAAGTCAATTTGCATTATTGTGAAGAAATTTAATATTACTTTGTCAATGACAAAAGGAAGAACTGTGCCAAAATGATCAGTTTCTGTGGGTACCCTGATGTAAGGAGGGATTTGAAGAAAGAAAAAGTTCTAGACTTTCTGAGCCTCAGTTTTCTCATTTGAAAAATAACATAATAGCTTATAACTAATTTAGGCTAACGCTCAAATGTGACTCTCTTCTTGCCAGGCCCTAAATTAATTAGTACATTCTTTTTTATAAGAAATGAGTAAAAGATTTGGAATTCCAAAAGACAGACATCAGGTAAAATGTGTTTTATCTTTTTTTAAAAACAAAGTCCCTTTTATACTCAAAAACATTAATTAATATCAGTCATTGCCCATACTGTTTTCTCAGCCTTCTGTTGGTGAAGTTTTCTCTTCCTTGTTTCACTTATGGAATAGTGAAAATCTTCCCTCCACCCACAATCTTGGGCGGTAGACACGGAGAGAGTCATTCACAGTGAAGTTCCAGGTACACGGTCTGTTTACTGCTTTTTCCCAGGGTAAGGTGACTGCCTCCTTCCTTTGTACTCAAGTTGATCTATAGTGATGGTATCCTGTTATAAATTCTTTCCCTTTCATTTGGGTCTCTGAGATGTGGGTTTGGAAACACTCTCATGACACATAGCAAAACAAAGACTGCAGCAATTGCATACTTTCTACCCCTCCCTTCTTTGATTTTATATAAATTACTCCTTGTGAATGGATTGTCCCACGCCTTGGGTTATTATACATTCTGATGATGTCAAGTGCATCCTTTTTCCTCACAAAAGGGGGACTGTCACATGCCAAATAAGCTAGGGAGCCTTGGCATACGAGCACATAGACATACAAGAATTTTGTGATAGACACTATCACAGGAAACAATATTATAGGGTTATTGTGAGGATCAATGTGGTTTTATGTGTAGGAGCCGTTTGTACAATCAAGCCCTATGCATGTATGTTTTATCGTTGTTGTTTTAGATGGAAGATAACTGCCAATCTTTCTCCTTCTCTTAAGATACTGACTGGTCTGGAATGAGAATATTTGGATGTGTAACTAGAAGTCATGTAATGAAGGGTAGTGGGCTAGAATTTGTGGGGGAGGTGGGAGAGACCAACCTTTCCCTTGTGCATCATAACTTTTCCCCATTAACCCGGAGGAGAGAGGTACTTTTAGAGCATGAGAAGAATCTTGTTTTTCTACCTAAAAATGCTTCCCTTTTTGAGGATTACTCAATAAGGATAGCTTTTTTAATGGGAAGTAATGTCATCACAGTGTAGTGTCTGATACGTTAGATCACCCATTCCAGACTTGTCTGAGTGCATAGGATGAGAAAAACCAGATAGATTCTACCATGAAACATCCACCATACCATGGTGCTTAGTGCCAAGAATAATTTTAGAAATGACTTTCTAAACCACATTCCCTATGCTATTTTTCTACCCTACAAGTGCTTTCATCAATTCTAGAAATTTACAGTAGTCTCCGGGAACCCAAGGGTAAGAGCTGGTGGAGGGAATGTCTTTCAATGGAGCTAAATGAGAGCTTTCCAAAATATAAGTATTCTAGGTTAAGGTCTTGGAGTTACATACCAACAAAGATCACCTTAAAACATACCTATACATCTTAAGCAAAAAAGGATTTATTCTGGATTCCTCTCTGAAGGAGGGAATTCTTTTTATGTGTTGCCATTGTTCCAAATTAGCCAGGAGTTGAATCTGTAATCAGCATTTCACTATGAAAAAATAGACAATGATAGTCCTAGCAACTGAATCAAGGCTTATCGTCTTGAAGATTGAAATCATATCAAGTATCTTTCCTACCACAATGGTATGAAACTAGAAATCAATTAAAAGAATAAAACTGGAAAATTCACAAACATGAGAGATTAAACAATGTGTTATTGAACAATTGATGGGTCAGTGAAGAAATCAAAAGAGAAATTAAAAAATACCTTGAGACAAATAAAAATGAAAATACAACATACCAAAACTTATGGGATGCACTAAAAGTAGTTCTAAGAGGGAAGTTCATAGCAATAAGTGTCTATCCCAAGAAACAAGAAAAATCTCAAAGAACCCAATTTTACATCTCAAAGAACTAGAAAAAAAACAGAGAAAGCTCAAAGTTAATAGGAGGAAGGAAATAACAAAGATCAGAGCAGAATTAAGTAAAATAGAGACTAAAGAGGTAATAGAAAAGAGCAATAAAACTAAGAATTGGTTTTTTTTTTTTTTTTTTAAGATTTTATTTATTTATTTGACAGAGAGAGACACAGTGAGAGAGGGAACACAAGCCGGGGGAGTGGGAGAAGCAGGCCCCCTGCCAAACAGGGAGCCCGACGCAGGGCTTGATCCCAGGATCCTGGGATCATGACCTGAGCCGAAGGCAGATGCTCAACGACTGAGCCACCCAGGCGCCCCTAAGAATTGGTTCTTAAACTGACAAATCTTTAGCTAGACTCACTAAGAAAAAAGAGAGGATTCAAATACATAAAATCAGAAATGAAAGAAGAAATGTTACAACTGTTACCACAGAAATACAAAGAATCTTAAGAGACCACTGTGGACAATTATATGCCAACAAACTGAACAACTTAGAAGAAATCAGTAAGTTCCTAGAAACATACACCCTTCCAAGACTCAATCATGAAGAAATAGATAATCTGACCAGACCAGTTACTAGTAAGGGGACTGAATCAATAATCAAAAACCAACAAAATTTCAGGACCAGATGGCTTCACTGATGAATCCTACCAAATATTCAAGAATAAATAGCAGTCCTTCTACCAGCATTACCCTGATATGACAACCAGACAAGGACACCACAAGAAAAGTTAATTACAGGCCAAGAACCCCGATGGACATAGATGTAAAAATCTTTTTTTTTTTTTAAAGATTTTATTTATTTATTTGACAGAGAGAGAGAGCACAAGTAGGCAGAGTGGCAGGAAGAGGGAGAGGGAGAAGCAGGCTCTCCACTGAGCAGGGAGCCCGATGCGGGGCTCGATCCCAGGACCGCAGGATCATGACCTGAGCTGAAGGCAGATGTTTAACCAACTGAGCCACCCAGGCGCCCCGATGAAAAGTCTTTGATAAAATATTAGCAAACCAAATTCAGCAATGCAGTAAAAGGACCACACATGGTGATCAAGTGGGATTTCTTCCAGGGATGCAAGGATGGTTCAACATCTGCAAATGAATCAACATGATATGCCACATTAACAAAATGAAGGATAAAAATCATATCATCTCAATAGATGCAGAACACACATTTGACAAAATTCAATATTCATTTAGGACAAAAACTCTTAACAAAAAGGATGTAGAGAGAACATACCTCAACACAATAAAGGTCATTTATGATGAGTCCAAAGCTAACATCACACTCAATAATGAACAGCTGAAAGCTTTTCCCCTGAAATCAGGAACAAGATAAGAATGCCCACTCTCACTATTTTTATTCAACATAGTATTGGAAGTATTAGCTAGAGCAATTAGGCAAGTAAAAGAAATAAAAACATCCCAACTGGAAAAGAAGAAGTAAAATTGTCACTATTTGCAGATGACACAATATTTGTATTACATATAGAAAACCATAAAGACTCCACCAAAAAACTTTTAGAACCAATAAACAAATTCAGTAAGGTTGCAGAATACAAAATCAATATATAGAAATTTGTTACATTTCTATATACTAATGACAAACTATCAGAAAGAGAAATTAAGAAAACAATCCCATGTACAATTGCATAAAAAATAATAAAATACCTAGGAATTAATTTAATAAAGGAGGTTAAAGATATGTATACTGAAAATTTTAAGACATAGATAAAAGAAATTTAAAAAGACACAAATAAATGAAAAGATATTCTGTGTTCATGGATTGAAGAATTAATATTAAAATGTCTGTACTACCCCAAACAATCTATAGATTCAGTACAATCTCTATCAAGATTCCAATGACATTTTTCACAGAAATATGACAAAAAATCCTAAAATTTGTATAAAATCACAGAAGTCCCTTATTAGCCAAAGCAATCTTGGGAAAGAAGAACAAAATATGCTGTTTCCTGATTTTGAACTACATTACAAAGCTATACTAATGAAAACAGTATGGTATTGCATAAAAACAGACACATAGATTAATGGACAGAAAAGAGAGGCCAGAAATTAACTCACATATATGGTCAATTAATCTTTGACAAAAGAGCCAAGAATATACAATGGGGAAAGAACAGTCTCTTCAATAAATGGTGTTGGGCAAACTGGACAGCCACAGGCAAAAGAATAAAACTGTATAAATAATAAAATAAATAAATAAATAAATAAATAAATTAATTAATTAAAAAATGAAACTAAATAAATAGAAATAAACACCATACACAAAAATAAACTCAAAATGGATTAAAGACTTAAATGTGAGGCCTAAAACCATAAAACTCCTAGAAGAAAACATAGGTAATAAGCTCCCTGACATGTCTTGGCAATAATTTTTTAAATTTGATACCAAAGGCAAAGGGAACAAAAGCAAAAATTTGCAAGTGGGACTATATCAAACTAAAAAGCTTCTGCACAACCAAAGAAAGCCATTAACAAAATGAAAAGGCAACTTACCGAATGGGAGAAAATATTTGGAAATCATATCTGGTACGGGGCTAATACCTAAAATTTATATGGAATTCATAAAGCTCAATAGCAAAACACCCCCTACAGAATCCAAATAAAAAATGGGCAGAGATCTGAATAGACATTTTTCCAAAGAAGACATACACATGGCCAACAGGTACATGAAAGATGCTCAACATCACTAATCATCTGAGAATTGCAGATAAAAAGCACAAGATATCACCTAACACCAGTCAGAGTGGATATTATCAAAAAGACAAGAAATAACAAGTGTTGTCAAGGATGTGGGAGAAAAGGAACTTTGTGCATTCTTTTTTTTTAAAGATTTTATTTATTTTTTTGAGACAGAGAGAATGAGAGACAGAGAGCATGAGAGGGAGGAGGGTCAGAGGGAGAAGCAGGGAGCCCGATGCGGGACTCGATCCCGGGACTCCAGGATCATGACCTGAGCCGAAGGCAGTCGCTTAACCAACTGAGCCACCCAGGTGCCCAACTTTGTGCATTCTTGCTGGGAATGTAAATTGGTGCAGCCACAGTGGAAAACAGTATGGAGGTTTCTCAAAAAATTAAAAATAGAACTATTATATGATTTAGTAATTCCACTGCTGCGTGTTTATCCACAGAAAATGAAAACAGTAATTAAAAAATATATACACACCCTCATACTTATTGTAGCATTACTTATAATAGCCAAGATATAGAAACAACCTGTGTCCAACAATGGATGAATGGATAAAAAACATGTGATAGCTATATATCTATGTTTATATCTATCTATATATTTATACACAATGGAATATTACTCAGCCATGAAAAATAATGTAATCTTGCCATTTGCAATAACATGAATAGAACTTGAGGTCACTATGCTAAGTGAAATAAGTCAGAGAAAGACAAATGCCATATGATCTTACTTATAGTAAGATCATAAGTATTACTATAGTTAATAATATTGTACTGCATATTTGAAATTTGCTAAGAGAATAGATTTTAAAAGTACTTACTGCAAGAAATAATAATTCTGTAACTATGTATAAGGACAGATGTTAACTAAGCTTATTGTAGTGATCATTTCTCAAAATATACAAATATCAAAGGGGAATGCTATACCCCTGAAATTAATATAATGTATGTCAATTATACTTCAATTAAAAAAAGGCTCATCTTGAATTTTGATGATGGACAGAAGCTTAATCATTCATATAAAAGCTACTACACAATGAGGAATGAGTGTGGGCTAACTACATTATACTACATTATAATTTAAGTGCCAATGCCCTTGACCATTCCTTGAATGAACTAATGTCAACAATAACTCTTTTCTGTACGGACTCAGTTTTGTTGGAAGTTTTCCCCTTTAATGTTGGATGACAGCATTTGGCTGTCCCAAATGTTAGTTCACCTATATGTATTTATTAGGGACTGTGGAATCATTACACCACGAGAGCTGAAGGATCATTGTTGCATTCTCTTATGTATAAAATGAAGGGGGTGTTAATTTCACTCCGTAATACAAGATGTAAGAAATGTCATGCTTCTTTTTGTTTAAATCACATTTAACCTATGTTCCTATTGTATAAGGTAGGTGGGGACTTAAATCTCTGTCATTTGGAATCTACTTTACTTTGACCCTGGAGTCATATGAAGATCCTGGATAACTGCATTGTCAAGAGCATTTAAAGAAGCCTTTCTTGAGTTTAAAGTATTCACTACTGATATTTTAATTACCTTGTCCCATTTGGTTCCTGGAGGGCAAGTAACTCAATTGCCTTTTGGCCAAGTCTGGGCATGGGTTTTGACAGGACAAAGAGCCTTACTAAGCTACTGAAGAGAACAGGAAAGCCTTCACCGCTTTCCTAGTCTTGAGATGAAAACTTCCACATCTTATGCTTCGTTCTGACATGCCTACATCTTCAACTCCAAGCCCACCCCTCTATCCCCTCTACTTCTCAGACTATCTGGCATAATTCGCCTCAATGAGTTAAGATTTCCCATAAATAAATATTCAAGGCCAGTAGGGCTGAGGTAGAGTGGTGGGTGGGATATTGATGTGGGGATACCAGGCAATGCCGCATTGAGCCCTGCAACATGAAATCTCTGAGGGACGAAAAGGAACGGAAAGCCTTGAGCATCCTCTTAAAATAAGAAAAAGTGTCCCTATGTAGTGAGAACAAAATACCTTTTCCTGTCCGTTAACCTGTCATAATTGTAAATGTCACAATTGCTCTATACAGAACCCAGAAACTAGATGAGGCTGAGGAGCAGAAACTAGGAGGGAAGAGAGCATACTGAGTTCCAGTGATACACCAGACGCTGGCCCATCCAGGTGCTTGGCGTTTCATTTAACCAACCAAACAGGCCCATGAAGGCACCATTATTCCCACTTTCACAGAAGGAAGCAGAGGACCAGAAAGGTAAAGTAACTTGCTGGGATAGACTTCGTCGTCCATTGTTAACCCCTCACACACCACCGCTTTCTCTGCTCTGTCTCCATTGAAGAGACTGGAAGAGCTTTAGTCACTTTGGCAGCCTCCCTTAGGGCAGGGTTGGCCCTGGGACACAATATTTGCTATGAGACAAGTAGGAAGTGATGGGAACTTCGGGGGGAGATTTTGGTCAGCTTTTTCTTTTTTCTCCCTGTCTTAGGATGCCTGCTTGCCTTCAGGCAACATGCATACCTGTGATACCGAGGAGCTTTTTCTGCCAAAGTCCATAATATCTTTCTGGTGATGTTCATTGGCTTGTGTCACATATTCTGTCTGGAGTGGCCTTTATTCCACCACCCACCCACCCCCGCCCTGCCACCATTTCCAAATCCTGCTCAGACCTCTGGGCTCAACTATTACTTCTTTCCCTGAATCCTGTTCTGGTCCTCCTGAATAGAGTGATTAGTCCATCCCCCGTATTTCCCCAACATGGTATCTGTACTTCCCTTATGGTTCCTACTTTATCCGTTCTCTGAAGTTCTGTGTCTCCATGTTTGCTCTGCTCTGTCATATAAGACCTTCTAGGCAGGGCCTATGTGTATATTTACTCCAGAATGTCCCAGCATAGTGCCTGCAATATAGTAGTCTTCAAGCAATATTGTTTTGAGTGATTAAAAGAGAATCTAAGGCCAGAATTGATTATGGGTACCACAAGGAAGAGGCCAAAAGAATCTTAGGCACATGAGATAATTTATTATCTTTTGCTTAAGCCATTATTTGTTGGGTATTGTGCGACTTAGAGCTCAAAGCGGTCCACCTTTTT
>NC_138380.1:51822357-51839089 GCF_054177405.1 Leptonychotes weddellii
AACAGACACTTCTCTGAAGAAAACATACAAATGGCTAACAGACACATGAAAAAATGTTCATCACCATTAGCCATCAGGGAGATTCAAATTAAAACCACATTGAGATACCACCTTACACCAGTTAGAATGGCAAAAATTGACAAGGCAAGAAACAACAAATTTTGGAGAGGTTGTGGAGAAAGGGAAACCCTCTTACACTGTTGATGGGAATGCAAGTTGGTACAGACACTTTTGAAAACAGTGTGGAGGTGCCTCAAAAAATTAAAAATAGAGCTACCCTATAACCCAGCAACTGCACTCCTGGGTATTTACCCCAAAGACACAGATGTAGTGAAAAGAAGGGCCATATGCACCCCAATGTTCATAGCGGCAATGTCCGCAATAGCCAAACTGTGGAAAGAGCCGAGATGCCCTTCAACAGATGAATGGATAAAGAAGATGTGGTCCATATATACAATGGAATATTACTCAGCCATCAGAAAGGATGAATACCCAACTTTTACATCAACATGGATGGGACTGGAGGAGATTATGCTAAGTGAAATAAATCAAGCTGAGAAAGTCAATTATCATATGGTTTCACCTATGTGTGGAACATAAGGAATAGCATGGAGAACATTAGGAGAAGGAAGGGAAAAATGAAGGGGGGGAAATCGGAGGGAGGGATGAACCATGAGAGACTATGGACTCTGAGAAACAAACTGTGGGTTTTAGGAGGGGGGAGGATGGGTTAGCCCAGTGATGGGTATAAAGGAGGGCACGTACTGTGTGGAGCACTGGGTGTTATACGAAAACAATGAATCGTGGATCACCACATCAAAAACTAATGATGTATGGTGACTAACGTAACATAATAAAATAAAATTTAAAAAAAAAAAGAAAGTAAGGGGATGGAGAAACATCTATCATGCAAATGGGTATCAAAAGAAACCTGGGGTAGCTTGAAAACAAACTGTAACAAGAGACAAAGAAGAACACTACATAATCATAAAGAGAACAATCCAGCAAGAAGATATAGGAATTGTAAATATTTATGCACCCAAAATGAGAGCACCCAAATACATAAAATAGTCAATAACAAACATAAAGTAAATAATCAATAGTAATACATAATAGTAGGGGACTTTAACACCATTATATCAATGGACAGATCATCCGAACAGATCAACAAGGAAACAGTGGCTTTGAATGACCACTGGACCAGATGGATTTAACAGATATATTCTGAACATTCGTTCCAATTCCATCCTAAAACAGCAGAATACACAACCTTTTGAGTGCATGGAACATTGTCCAGAATAGATCACATAATAGCCCACAAAACAAGTCTCAACAAAGTCAAAAAGACTGAAGTCATACCATGCATCTTTTCTGACCACAATGCTATGAAATTAGAAAACCACCATAAGAAAAATTCTGGAAAGACCACAAATACATACAGGTTAAATAACATGCTACTAAACAATGAATCAGGAAATCAAAGAAGAAATAAATTACACAGAAATGAACAAAAATGAATACAACATTCCAAAACCTTTGGGATGCAGCAAAAGCAGTTCTAAGAGGAAGTTTATAGCAATACAGGCCTACCTCAAGAAGCAAGAAAAATCTCAAACAACCTAATATTACACCTAAAAGAGCTAGAAAAAGAAGAAAAAACAAAACCCCAAACCAGCAGAAGGAAGTAATAAAGATTAGAGCAGAAATAAATTATATAGAACCAAACACACACACACACACAAGAAAACAGACCAATGAAATCAGGGACTGGTTCTTTGAAAAAGGCAACAAAATTGATAAGCCTCTAGCCAGACACATCAAAAGAGAGAGAGAGAGGACCCAAATAAACAAAATCACAAATGAAAGAAGAGAAATAACAACTAACATCACAGAAATACAAACAATTTTAAGAGAATATTATGAAAAATTGTATGCCAACAAATTGTACACCTAGAAGAAATGGAAAAATTCCTAGGAACATAAACTACCAAAATTGAAGCAGGAAGAAATAGAAAATTCAAACAGACCAATTACCAGCAATGAAATTGAATCAGTAATCAAAAAACTCCCAAAGACCAGGACCAGATGGCTTCACAAGTGAATTCTACCAAACACTTAATGAAGAGTTAAGACCAATTCTTCTCAAACTATTCCAAAACATAGAAGAGGAAGGAAAACTTCCAAATATGTTCTATGAGGCCAGTATCACCCTGATACCAAAACCAATAAGTCACCACAAAAAAAAAAGGAGGGGGGGGACCACAAGACAATATCTTCCATGAGCATACATGCAAAAATCCTCAACAAAATGCTAGCAAACCAAATCCAACAACACGTTAAAAAAACCATTCAGCACAATCAAGGGGGATTTATTCCTGGGATGCAGAGGTAGTTCAATATTCACAAATCAATCAACATGATACATCACATCAATAAGAGAAAAGATAAAAAACATATGATCCTTCCAATAGATGCAGAAAAAGCATTTGACAAAGAACAACATCCATTCATGATAAAAACTCTCAACAAAGTAGGTCTAGAGGGAACATACCTCAACATAATAAAGGCCTTATATGAAAAACCCACAGCTAACATAATACTCAATAGTGAAAAACTGAGAGCTTTTCCCCTAAGGTCAGGAACAGGACAAGGATGTCCACTCTCACCACTTTTATTCATCATAGTACTGGAATCCTAGCCACAGCAATCAGACAACAAAAAGAAATAAAAGACATCCAAATTGGTAAAAAGTAAAACTTTCACTCTTTGCAAATGCCCTGATACTATACATAGTATACCCTAAAGACTCCACCAAAAAACTTCTACAAGTGATAAATTCAGTAAAGTTGCAGGATACAAAATGAACGTACAGAAACCTGTTGCATTCCTATACAGTAATAATGACGCAGCAGGAAGAGAAATTAAGAAAACAATTCCATTTACATTTGCACCAAAAATAATAAGATACCCAGGAATAAACCTAACCAAAGCCATGAAAGACCTGTACTCTGAAAACTATAAAACATGAATGAAAGAAAATCAAGACAATGCCAAGAAACGGAAAGACATTCCATGCTCATGGATTGAAAAAACAAATATTGTTAAAATGTCTATATTACCCAAAGCAATCTACACATTTAATGCAATCCTTATCAAAATACCAAAAGTATTTTTCACAGAACTAGAACAAACAATCCTAAAATTTGTAAGGAACCACAAAAGACCCAAATAGCCAAAGCAACCTTGAAAACAAAAAACAAAACTGCAAGTATCACAACTCCAGACTTAAAGCTATATTACAAAGCCATAGTAATCAAAACAATATGGTATTGGCATAAAAATAGACGCATAGATAAAGAAAACAGAATAGGAAACCCAGAAATAAACCCACAATTCATGGTCAATTAATCTGCAACAAAGGAGGCAAGAATATGTAATGTGAAAAAGACAGTCTCTGCAACAAATGGGGTTGGGAAAACTGCACAGCTACCCGCAAAGGAATGAAACTGGACCACTCTTACACCATACACAAAAATAAACTCAAAATGGATGAAAGACCTAAATGTGAGACCTGAAACCATAAAAATCCTAGACGAGAACACAGGCAGTAATTTCTCTGACATTGGCTGTAGCAGCTTCATTCTAGATATGTCTCCTGAGGCAAGAGAAATAAAAGCAAAAATGAACTATTACATCAAAATAAAAAGCTTCTTTACAGTGAAGGAAATAATCAACAAAACTAAAAGGCAACCTACTGAATGGGAGAAGATATTTGCAAATGACATATTGGATATAAGGTTAATATCCAAAATATATAAAGAACTTTCACAACTCAACACCCCAAAAACAAATAACCCAATTTAAAAATGGGCAGAAGACACGAACAGACATTTCTTCAAAGAAGACAGGATGGCCAACAGACACATGAAAAGATGCTCAAGATCACTCATCATCAGGGAAATACAAATCAAAACCACATTGAGATACCACCTCACATCTGTCAGAATGACTAAAATCAACAGAAAAAGAAATAACAAGTGTTGGTGAAGATATGGAGAAAAAGGAACCCTCTTGCACTATTGGTGGGAACGCAAACTGGTGCAGCCACTGTGGAAAACAGCATGGAGGTTCCTCAAAAAGTTAAAAATAGAACTACCCTATGATCCAGTAATCGCACTACTGAATATTTACTCAAAAAATACAAAAACCCTAATTCAAACAATACATGTACCCCTATGTTTATTGCAGCATTATTTACAAATTATGGAAGCAGCCCAATGACAGATGAATGGATAAAGAAGATGTGGTATATATACACACTGGAATATTATTCAGCCATAAAAAAAGAATGAAATCTTGCCATTTGCAACAAAATGGATGGAGCTAGAGACTATAATGCTAAGCAAATAAATCAATTAAAGACAAACATCATATGATTTCACTCATGTGGAATTGAAGGAAAAAAACAAGCAAAGGAAAAGAAAGAGAGAGAAACCAAGAAACAGACCCTTAACTCTAGAGAACAAACTGATGGTTGCCACAGGGGAGGAGGTGGGGGGGTTGAAATAGATGAAGGGGGTTAAAGAGCACACTTACCATGATGAGCTCTGAGTAATGTACAGAATTGTTGAATCACTATACTGTATACCTAAAACTAACACTGTATGTTAACTATACTGGAATTAAAATTAAAAACTTAAAAAAAAAAAAAAGCACAGTGTAAATAAAGGTAAACCACACATGCAAAAGAATAAAAAAAAAAAAAAACTGAGAATCTCAAAGTTTCCTTTGTGTTGATGGGAGAAGAGTGAAAAGGATTCATCCCTAGATTCAAGGCAGGCTTCAGGGGCCTGTGACCAGTGTGGTCACACAGGGTGCCTCGCTCAAAAGAGCTCAGCACTGGCATTTAATGCTCTTAGGTCGCTGACTTGAATTTCTCAAATTTAGCTTTTAATTTGCTCCAGGGATTTGGAACCTCACCTCACATGCAGCCTTGCCTCCAGGGGTCCCCATCCCTAACATGGGAGATATCCCCACAGAAGGATGAATACTCAGTCTCTTCCAGAATCACTGCTATCCTTTGCCAACCCCTGAATTAAAAACCCCATTGCTATCACAGTCCCCTGCCTAACTTCTTTGGAGTCTGATTAAAGGAGCCATGAGGCAACTGAGACGAGGGGAGCAGCGAAGGGCATGGTCGCTATGATTTACGTCACTTGAGCAAACTGCGGGGGCAGGTGCATTACTGATCTATCTCAAGTAAGGACATATTTATTAGTGCTTAACTACATCTGAGCCTAGTTAGGAGCAAGGCAGGATAGTTGTGGAGTCAACTCCAAGCACATGGAAGACCCTTCCCCCAAAACCACCAACCACGAGAGAACCTTGTGCCATTTCTGTGTCCCCGACTATCACAACCGGGTTGAGGTAAAATCCAGCCAAAGAGAATTCTAAATGTTTCCCAAACACTTTCTAGTTAAATGCAAAGACACAGAATCAACAAGGAAGGAGAAGCAAGCCAAACAATAAAGGGAAAACAGAACAGTTCTAAAAGAGAAGTTTCCTCTTTCTCAAAGCTTAATGTTTAGACACCTGCATCAGTTTACCTGGGGTAGGGGCAGGAGGGCCACAGGGAAGGGTGTTTCTTAAAAATCCAGATTCCCTAAGCATCAAGCTCCCCAGAGTTCTGATTCCACAGTGTGGAATCTGCGTTGTCAAAGCACTTTGCCCCACCCACCCCCACCTCACCCCATCCCTCAAACTTTTGACACAGGAGGATCTCAGACCATACCTTGAGAAATACCATCTAAAAATAATAATAATAAAGCCCCAGATTCTTAGCTTTTATTATTTTAGGACAGCCACAATTAAACTTCAAAATCTTTTAAAGTCCAACTAGTGGTTATTTAATACCTGTTGGGTGCTAGGGCCAAGTATGGGAAGGTGAATTGGTCCTTTGCTAATGGAGATCGGAGTTGAGGAAAGAAAAACAGGCAGGCGAGCAATAGCTGCCACACACTTTAGATGTGTAAATGCTGAAAATGTTGAACACTGTTGTTGATTTCACACCATGAATATCCAACAGAGTGAACAACCCACATTCTTACAATGATAGCAGCTGCCATATACTTAAGAGTTCCTGCCACATGCTAAGCGCTGAGATTGACACTCTGCGAACAGTAACTCCCCAACAAGCTTGCACAGTTTTCACACCCACTTTTTACACGTTCAGAAACTGGCTCAGAGGATTTAAGTAACACAGTGCAAGATCTCAAAGTGAGTCAGGAGCAGAGGTGGACTGTGGGTCGAAGATCTGCCTCATGCTAAAAACTGTTTCCCCTCTAGAGAAGTTGCTCCTTACAATTATACATTTTTTTGAGTTTACGATGTTATTTTCAATTACAGTATTCTCATTGGAACAGTAAAAAGTGTATTTTTTATTCCTCTCTTGCTGATGAGAAAACTCAATTTCTTAGAGGTTAAGGAATACGCGCATGAAACATGACAGATCACACTTGAAACCAAAACTTTATAAAATGGATGGTATTTCCAAGAACCATATATGATCAATCAGCTGAGTTATGCTTGGTTAAAAACAAAGCAAAAAATGACCCCACGGTCTTTGTGGCCCACAGCCACAAAGGTTCAGTTCTTGCTCACGTTTCACGTTACTGTCGGTTGCAGACACGTTTCAGTTGAGCTCCCCATCTCCTTCGTTCCAGGGCAGCCCTTATTCCAGGAAGTGAATGCTGCTCTCGTGACAAAGGAGAAAAGCAATGGTGGCAGATGCAAGAGCTCGCAAAGCTTCCATCTGTAAGTGACATATGTCACTTCTTATTATCTCAATTGACAAAGCAAGTCACATGGCCAGGCTGCTATTCGGGTGCTACTGAGAAGTGATACTTGTTCCTGAACGAATGGATTGGGCATATCTAAGCACTCTTTAACCAAACTTCTTTCAGATCCCTGAGGTAGTGTCATTTCTGATATCAGCAGGAACACCAGCTGTTAAGTTTCACGGCATCCAGACACAGGATAACAAAGGTTTCTGGGCTGCCCCCTGTCTGGGACAGAGGTACTCGCAGACTCTTTGAGAACTTTGTATGTGTACATGTATTTGCAGGGCGGAGCCTACGGGCAGCATTATGAAACAAGTATAGCAACTACTGCATAAATCAGCACCTTTCAACGCTAACTTCTGTGTGGGCAGTCAGTCCTAAAGGGTGTCGCAAGTAATTCATTACTAATGACAAAGGAACAAAGTATTTAATAAATTGGCATTTTAAAATAAACGTGAATAAGCGTAAGGATATTCTTTGAACCCCAGCATCCTGACTCACTTGCGCTCTGCTGTTTTCTTGAACAGGGGGCAAGTATGGGCGGGCTTATGGCTACTTCCTAAAGAATTGTGTTTAACCATGATTACACCCAGGGGTGTACATCACATCTGTGAACTTCAATGTACATATGTGTTGTGGCAGAAAAACAGGTTGAGAACCACTTACCTAAACCGCTTCTGTATCACTTCTATATCACTGCAAATAATTCCATGTGTGTTCTTGCTAGCCAAATGCTAAGCATCCCAAGAACAAGAACCATATTTCTCCCTTTCCTTGTCTTATCCCAGCATAGTCCGATGTGATTAGAAGAAATCGTCCTTTGGCACAGGTAAGAACGCTTTTCCCTATCAGGAGTCACTGATGCACAAAGAAGGGGGAACAATATAATGAGGGACACACAGTCATGAAAATATGTATTGAGATATGGAGAAACAAAACAGCACTTCATCTATTAATTTTCTGTTATAAACAGAGCTAAATGAAAAGGTGAGAATATTCCCTTCCTCTCATTGAGGTCCCGAACCAGAAAGCATTGATGAATAATTACAGTAGAGCTTACAGACTACCAAGAAAGAATGAGCTGTAGTGAAGCTGATTAGATCAGAAGAAATAAAGTTGGCAGCATCTAAGGATTTGCTTCTTTTCCCACCTTGATCCGGCACTGGGGGCAGGCAATAAGTACCCCCTAGTAATATTTGTGGTCAGGAATTCTGGGGAGCAAAGTAGTAAAAGGCTCCCACCATCCTTAACATCGGCCCCAAGCTGAGACTTCAAAAATGGAAGAAAGAAATTACTTGTTTAGTGACCAGAATAAACTGTACCTCTCTTGATTTCAACTCAAGTGTTTTCAGGGTAAAACTTAGAAAAAGCTTAGAGATACAGTGAAAGCACAAGCATATTTTAGATATTCTGTTCCTTACTTAAAACATAAAACTGTGAGAAATCTAAGTTCCCGCTTAGGATGGTAGCTACTCCTGAGCACATGAGAAAACAAAAGGGCTTTTATCTTCTTAAAAAAGGCAGACAAGCCTCTGAAACCCTCCTCAAAACAAAATCTTGATCTATGTCGTGCTATCATTTTTCCCTTTGAAGTCAGTAGGAATTACATCTCAAAGATACACAAAGCAGGAAAATACCAGTATTCAGAGCTCTTACAGAAACAACGGAGCTTCAGACAGCTTTGCCCAGGAACAGAAAGCAGATAAACGATTCAAACACAGACTCATTTCCGCATGACATGGTCTTCTGTTTCATTTTTACATTTATTTATATGCTATTTGACTCCGGGAAATATTCGAATCAGATAAAGCCCTGTCTTTTTTTAAGTAAACGGTATCTCTGATGTTAAATCCTTTCTAAAGGCTTTGCCAACAGTGGCACCTCTAGTAAGTGAAAATATATGTATAATTGAAAAATAAGTATAATTTCTAGGGTAAAAAAGCTGTTTGATTCTCCTAAGGGAATCAATTTCACATAGATCATTGCAAGCAGAATCAATGCCTAAAATTCATTCAGAACGGCAGAGGGCTTAGTTTTCCTGGGAGGAAATGGATTCTCAACTTATGAAGGACATACTAACACTTGAATGACGGGAAAAAACACTCATGCATTGCTGGGTACTTACACTGGACGAAGCAACACTTTCCAGTTTACGTGAATCAAGAAATATCCCCTCTTCTCCTTTAGACTCTATCTTCCTGTCTCCTCTCTCGGGGTTTGGCTGTCATGAAAGCTAAACCCTGATTTTACCAGTCCTTAAAAAAAAAAAAAAAAAACCTTATGACCCTTTCCATAAATCCTCTAACTAGAAGTGGGGGTGGTTTGAGATACACAGAATAGCCATAGTTAGTTAACTGCTTCCTTTCTCCAGCCTCCCTTTCCTTCACTGTGAAACTGTACCCAAGGCTGGGACCACGTGGGTCAGTCACCGACAGTGGGACAGGGAAGGTCAAAACCACCATGTGCGGTTAGAAGACCAAGAGGAGTGCTTGTAGGTGAAGCTCACGGATGTGACACGCACCCTTTACCGCGGCAGGCCCTTCATGCGCACGAAACTGCTAATGCTCTCAGGCAGCCCAGTAGGCAAGGTCATCCCCTCCATTTTAGAGCCGAGATGCTGAGGCCTAGTGTGTGCCTAAATTGCTTGCCCATGTTTGCTTGTTTTCTGATGCCTTATCTCTTCACATTCAAATCCCCTATCATGAACCACTCATTTTGTTCAAGATGCTATTAGAAGAATACCGCTGAAAGGATAAATAATAGACTGATCACAGCAGTTCCCTTAGGACTGGGGAGCAGGGAACCAGGAGAACGAGGATGTGTGAGGCTAGAGGAGGAAAGGAGACATATTCACTTTATGCCCTTTTGTACATTAAAAGTTTTTTTAACCTTGTACAATCAATCTTCCTTCTTCATGAATTCCCTATTTGTAGATTTCCCAGATTCATTTGCAACACCAAAATCATTATGCACATGTGTTAGAAAGGGTTAAGAAATCTGCCTATAAAATATATCAATATTTTACCTTTTCTTTACTTCCATTACCAGTCTTAGTAGTTTTCTTTTTAAGACAACTTTTGAAAAGAAACAGAACGCCCGTGCCAAGCTCTAACTGCAGTACACAATGGCTCCAGCAGCTGTGCTGAGAAAGGCATTGTCAACGGACTGCGTGCAGAGGTGGCGCCTCCCACTGGCTGCTTGGAGTGGGGCAAGGATACTGAGGCAGGCCCGCTCCTGGGAGACAGGGGGCTTCTCTGACCGCGACTTTGGTACTAGGACTTCCCCCATGGCCTTCCAGAGCCTTCCTTAGACTGCATGGTCTCTGGGCACTTCCGCTCGACCTTCCCTCCCTCTCTGTCTCTGCATTACAATTGCATCCCAGTCTCAAGAGCTTACCCAGCTCCCTCCCCATGTCTCTCCTAAAGCGGCTCCCTAATACAAATCCTAGCATATTTAAGCCCATCCTGGCATCTGCTTCTCAAACAGGACTAACAAAGGAAGCGAATTTCAAATGTTTCATGAAAGTTACCCTTACGGGCAAAAAACTGGGGAGGTTGCCCTGGGTGCTTTTCCCTCAGCCAGACTGGCTGGCTCACTGCCCACACAACTCACTCTACTTCCAAGACAGAAGGCCACCAAGATTTTGATTCAAGTCTTGGACAAATTACAGGTTACTGCACGTTTCGGATTACATGCTTAATTTAAAACCTTTAAAGATCACATGTAAATGAATGTTAAATCCACAAATACCGTGAATCTATTCTACTGAGAATCTATAAAACAGTCCAGATACCTCAAAAGCAGGAATGAGTTTGAAAGGTCTATGTAGCCCTCCTCCACCTGGATGCTCTTCCCTGTGTGCTTCCACCTGGTGGATTTCCACTTGTTCATTAAAGGGCAATTTAAGGGGCGCCTGGGTGGCTCAGTCTGTTAAGCATCTGCCTTCAGCTCAGGTGATGATCCTGGAGTCTCCAGAGCGAGCCCCTCATGGGGCTCCCTGCTCTGCCAGGAGTCTGCTTCTCCCTCTGCCCCTCACCCCGCTGGTGCTCTCTTGTACGCTCTCTCTCTCTCTCAAATGAATAAATAAGAAAATCTTAAAAAAAAAAAAAAGGCAACTTAAAGTTTACCTCATCTAGGAAACCCACCTTGATTTCCTTTGGCCAAATTACCTCCCTGAACGCTGTGTTTCTTTAAGGATTTGTAACCTGACTTGAACGACATACTTACCAATTGGGATTTTTTTCAGGTGCCAGTAATTAATGGCTGACTAAAAGCGGCTGAAACAATCGGGAGATTATTACCACGATTACCTCAGAAAACAAGAATGCTGGAGAAAGTCGGTGGTGTGGCTGGTTTTGCGGTTCCACAGTGTCATCAAGGACCTACCCCCATCCCTCTGTCCACCTGATCACCCCCAATATTGTTCCAGCCTAACCACCTGCACCTCAAAAACCACACTCAGAGGCAGGAAGAGAAGGAGAGGCACGATACCCACTTGTCTCTGGTGTTTGATGACTGAGGGAACCCTTTCCAGGGAGTCCCCAAAAGATTCTGGTGTTTGTGTCATTGGCCAGAACATTCTGACTC
Organism: Leptonychotes weddellii; assembly: GCF_054177405.1. Classification (NCBI taxonomy): domain Eukaryota; kingdom Metazoa; phylum Chordata; class Mammalia; order Carnivora; family Phocidae; genus Leptonychotes; species Leptonychotes weddellii. The sequence goes on from NC_138380.1 coordinate 51,833,784, forward strand.
TGTAGTCCATAGTCCAAGTTCCAGACCCCTCAGCTCTCTGACTTCCCCTCCCAATTTGGGTTTGGTGTCTCACTCAGAGACACAACTATTTAAATAGTGGCCACAGAGTACATGACATGCTGAGAGGTGCTCAATCTAGACAAAAGGAACACTAATTAAAAATTTTACAGGAGGCCACTGACAATCACAACCAAAAGAGGGGGTTTTGATTTTCCATATGATCCACTACTCGCCAGAAACCTCTGGCAGTTCTTGGACGTCAGAGGTTATCAACTGACATTGAATCTTTCTGTCAGGTTCCCCGAAAACAATTCTGATGACGCTCACCTGGAAGTTTTGTTTGCAATTCCATGGTTAGGTCCCAAAAAACGATAGGTCTTAGGAATTTGGGGGATGCAGGGGGGAGGAAAGGGATATGCAAGGACAGCCAAGTTTCTAGCTTGAGCAACTTAGTGGAAGGGAAACAGGCACAAATCTGGAGAAAATCCTCTGCCTAGAAAGCTCTCCCTGCAAAGAACCCATGACTCTCTCACTTTGCACAAATCTGGGCTCCAAGGCACCTCTTCAGAGAAGGCTTCCCTAACTTCACCTAAAACATGAACACCATCATCTCCCTAACCCCTCGCCCTGCTTCATTTTTCTTCAAAAGGTGGTTGGCCTCCACCACAAAAATGCAAGTTCCATGAAAGGAAGAACAGTATTTATCCCCAAAGCGGAGACATGAGAGTGGAAAGAAAGCCAAATATGGATTCCCGGGATTGTCTGCATTTGAGGAAGAAGAGTAGGAAACGGAAGAGCACCCTAGAGCCATGGAAAGAGAACCAGTAGGCAGTGACACCATAAAAGCCAGAGAGGAAACAGTTTCAAGGAGATCTGGTTAACAGGGTCAAAAATCCAGAAGAGCCCAGAGGGCAAGGATAGAAAATGTTCTGTTCCTATGATGTCTCTCTCTCTCTCTGTGTAAAGAATCTAATGAAAAAAGACAAGATTGGAGAAGCAAGGCATTTTTTTATCTTTAACCATAATGCCAAAGAACCAACAATTTCATCACTATGAAACTTGTTCTACTTCTCATTAAAGTTCCAGCCAATGTATTACCATATTTCACAAATATACATCCATCCACAAATATGTATAATACACACACACTCCCACAAGGGGCAGAAGCAGCCTACAATAATTCATCCTAATTATTCTGTGGGTAAAGTCAAGAGCCATTTTAGTTCTCGCTCAGTGCTTCCAGGCTCCCAGACAAAACATTCTGAAGGAAAAACCTGGGTAACATTCCTGACTCCACAAGCCTCCCAAGGCCAGCATTCAGAGCGTCGGATTCATAACTTCCAGAAGATAAGACCAATCCAGCGCTTGTCCTTGTAAAAGCCAAAACTCTTCCCTCAGGACGCCGCGACCTATCACGTGACCTCAGCCGACCCGGAGCAGACAGGTGGGCGTGATACTAAAACGTAACACAGGGCGCCTGGGTGGCTCAGTTGGTTAAGAGACTGCCTTCGGCTCAGGTCATGATCCTGGAGTCCCGAGATCGAGTCCCGCATCGGGCTCCCTGCTCTGCAGGGAGTCTGCTCCTCCCTCTGACCCTCCTCCCTCTCATGTGCTCTCTCTCATTCTCTCTCTCAAATAAATAAAATCTTTAAAAAAAAAAAAAAACGTAACACAAAGTTCACCAAGCCCGAGGGACCCCAGGGAAGAACCAGACTCACCCGAAAGCACACCCGCCCATTTGGGGCGCAGAGATGGGGGGAGGCCCGAGGGAATGAGGACTGGCCAGGGCAGAGGCTGAATCCCCTCCCCAGGGGAGGGCCTCCTCAAGACTGTGTTTCCCGCTGAGCTGGTGACCTTTCAGCCTGTGCCTTGTCTTCGGGGTCACAGTGGTTCTCAGGCTTGCTGCGCCTTAGAATCACCTGGCGAGCCTTTAACACTTGTCCAGAAATAGGACCCAACCAGAAGGTCGTGTTTCAGCTCTCCAGGTGATTGCAACGTGCAACCAAATTTAGAACTTTAATGCAACTGTCTGGCCTACAAGCCGGGCTAGGAGGCTATCTGCCGACTCCGTCACCTCAGACTCCCCAGTGGACGCCAACGCTCACCGCAGAGCGCAGAGACACGTCCCGCCCTTGCAGTAGGTAGCGCCAGCGGCCGCACTTCCGCCTTGCGCACGTCAGCCAAGAAGGGAATCCGCCACTTCCGCTGAGGTGCTGCTGCCGGCCAATGAGATCTCCCCAACGGAACACAGACTTTCTCGTCCGTTCGGAAGAGAGGTTTTACGTTGTCGAGAAGGTGGTCATCGTTCTACAAAGCCTTACCGTTTAGAACGTGGTCCCCTAGGAGCAGGACGGGCGTCTTTGGGAGGCTTAGTAGAAATTCAGAATCACAGACCCCACCCCAGACCTGCCCCACACTCTAAACCTTGCTAGACGGCACAGGATGTATTGAAATCTTTACTGCATTAAAACATACACAGGAGAGGAAGAAATACTCATAAACTGACAAGCCTTTGAGAGAGACTTGAGGAAAGAAGCAAAACAAAACAAAAAGTCAAAGAGGGGAAAAGTAATACAGCCTTGGTTCATCTGAGACTGATTTTTGTTAATTTGTTTTAGTTTTATTTTGTTTTATGATTACTACTAAAAAGTGGCCAAATTTGGTGAGGATTTCTTAAAACGTTAGGGAGCAAAACTGGAGAAGCGACCAAAATCTTAAGAGTGGAAAAATTAGGGATTTCTGTGAATCAGGATCCATAGGCTATCAGCCCAGTAATTAGTTCAATGCGTCTAAAGCATTTTCCCAGGTCCCCATTTTCTCAGGTTCAAAATGATACATTTAAATTGAATCGTAATCACCCTTTCTTCTTGCTCAAAATATGACCATTTGAAGATCTTGAAAGAAAATATCCCATGACAATGGAAGTAGTTTCAAGCCACACACAGGCTTCAGGATTATTTCACCACTAGGTGGCAATGTTGATCCAAAAATGCTAGAACCAGCGTAAAGCTCTGCACTGTATTTCCGGGCTGGTTTAAATTTGTCTTTCAACAGTTAGGACATCTGAAAAGGTTAGAAATTGCACTGTTATGCCGCGAAGACCAAGAACTGAAACGTGTGGACTTAGAAAATCATCAATACAGAAACGACTGGAGGAGAAAACAAAGGGGCTACATGAGGTCACAGAGCGGGCCAGGCCCAGGAATTCTCCAGACCTGTGAGAATTCTCTGAGTCCAGACAACCAAGGAATTCCTGATCCTGCTAATTCCCCACGGAGACTGCTCGCCTTGTAGGACTGAATGTTAATATATCCCTCTTACCTGGTACCTTGAGAGGGCCCAAGGGAAACATACCATGAGCTCCTACTGCAGGCAAGCAAATCACTCATCAGAATTGTTCTGACTTGTCCTACGCTCGATTCTTAGTCTATTATCTTCAATGTCTGGCTTTTCCTATGGACTCCTCACTTTGCTGTGCTCTAGGACCAAGGACCTCAGTTCTCCTCTAGGAATTCATGCTACTGACCTCACAGCCTTACCTGGATGCTGTCTCCTGGCCTTAGAAAAACTTGACCCTAATTCAGATGATAATTGCCCCCTCTCCACATCCCACTCCTGCCAAATCTTGCCTCACCTTAAAACTCCACACAAGAAGTTTTGAACAAAGAATCATTGACTGTTGGCACTAGAAGTAATTTAGAGGTGTCATTACATCAATCCTTTTTATTTTTCAAGAAAAAGGAAGGGGAGAGGGACAGCAATAATCTTAATACTCCATAAATTTCAGGCAGAAGTAGATTTATTTTCTCATAACAAAAGTTCAGACGTGGGCAGCTCTAAGGGTAGTTGATTTGATGACTCAGCAATACTATCAGAGGGGGAGTTTCCTTCACTTCCTCTACTGTGCCCCCCCGCCCCGTGTTGGTTAAGATATCTTTGTGGTGCCAAGAAAGCTGTCTCAGCCCCAAACACTGCATCATCACACACCAAAGTCCAAAAGCCTAGGTTTCCCCTGTGCAGCTCTGGCTAAATATGAAGACCACCTTCACAGAAACCCACCAGCAGATTTGCCTTTACAATTTATTCACCAGAATTGGGTCACCTGCCTAATCCTCTATGAGTCACTGTTGAGGGAATAGAAACACCACAATTGGCTTTGACAAATCAGAATCTAACTCACATGGAGGAGGCGTGGGCACTGGAGAAAAAAAATCGGGGTACTGCCAGCAGGTAAGAAATGGAAAATGCATCTTGGGCGAGTCAACCAGCACTGACTGCCGTATCAGGGGAGTGTAACCAGGCACTAGAATATTCATGTGTTTGAGGAATTCGAGAGATCAGAAAACAAGGACATCCAGGCAACTCAGAGTCAAAGAATACTCCTTTAACATAGGGCATAAAGTACGACCATGATTTTCACTGGTCAGCGGATAGAAGCGCATAGCCCCTGCTCCTTTTCACATCAACTTCTCAGCATCAGCGTACTTTGAGGTATACGTATCACTGTTCACTTATCAAGCTACTATGGGCAGCAGTTTCTCACGACGAACCAAATAAGGGTGGGAGGCCAAAGGTAGGCTCCTAAATTATCATCTGTGGATCCATGCACAAAGACTGAGCAAGCATTATTGCATGATCACTTATAAAATTTACATTCCATCATTCTGTGATTATAAAAGCTCTTTATTTTTAGCTGAGCTGAGAAGTGTCAAGACTGAACATAAGCCCTGCTAGAACTTTCTCTAACCCAGTGGTTCTCACACTTAGATGTACATTAAAGTATGTAGAGGCTGGTTGAAACAGATTGATGGGCTTCAACTTCTAGAGTTTCTGATATAGTAGGACTGGGATATGGCCCAAGAATGTGCATTTCTAACAGGCTCCAGGAGATGTTGATGCTGCTGACCCAGGGACCACACTTTAAGGACCACAGCTCTAGGCAAGTCTGAGAGACTCTGAAACTGTTCATGGGGACTAGAATTGCGACAGTCTTTGCTGTAACCATTTCTGTGGTTAAAACTTTCTAAGTCCCAAAGGCTGCCATACGAACTAGCTTGCTCGCACAAAGTTGATTTAATTTCTATGTATTTCAAAGGTATTCCATCTATATCTGGTGGATCCTAAACCTTGGTACTCTTCTAACTCACACACACACACACACAGGTATTCATTTATTAATTAAAGAAAATATTTACTGAATGTTCTATATGCCACACACTGTGCTAGGCTTTTCTAGAGGAAACTAACATACATATAGGCCCTTCCCAAAAGGCTTTATATGACATCAGAGAAGACAACCATGTTCA
>NC_138380.1:51839589-51846557 GCF_054177405.1 Leptonychotes weddellii
CATTAATTGATTTCTCCATTCTAGTTATTGTCTTCACAATTGCTAGCCTGAATTCCATCTCCAACATCTTAGTTATATTTGAATCCATTTGTAAATCTGTGGCATAAGTCATAATCTCTGAGTCTTTCCTGTTTTGGGGGTTCCTCCTCCTAGTCATTCTGTTGATGGGTGGTTGAGGGAATGTATAGAGTCCAAATTATTGACCACAACCAAGCAAGATGCACCTGTTTTCTAGGGACCTTAGGGTTGCTGGCCTCTTGTTTTCCCAGCCTGTCTTCTGGGGGAGGGGCCTGCCATGCTGTTACTCAGGCAACCCTGTTTGGGCAGAGTTGCCCTGCCCCCTGTGGCAGGGGATGGGCTCAGTGGGAACTGGTTTTTTGGGACTTTTGTTCTCTGGCACTTTCCCTGATGGCTTTCTGCGTCTCTTTGGAGAGTCAGAGCAGAAGAGACCGTTTCCAACCCTCTGCCTCAGAGCAGAGAGATCACAGTCTGTTCTTCAGTGAGCTCCCCAGGCTACATTACCTCCGTTTCTGTCCATGCTGCTATAAACTGCAGCATCCTGGGTTGTGCACCCCTCAGCAGGGCTCCCAGTCCTTGCCTCCAGGTCGGGGCACGTCTCTGCCCTTTGTGCTTCTGAAACCACCAGCCGCCCCCAGTTCGCACTCGCGGCCCTGCCGCTCTGGTTTCCATCTAAAGTCCTTTGCCTGCTGCTACCAGTCTGCAAGTCTGCGCCCCGTCCCCAGTGTAGGAGGCTATTGCTCACCAGCGGTGTAGGATCCCCATGGCCAGGCTCCCTCCTGCTGCTGTTTATCCTCCAGTATCTGCCTGTGGAGTCACGACCCCCCACTTTGTACCTCAGAACCAACCGCCTGCGATATTCTGTTTGTAGAGATCCAGATCTTCTTACATCTCAGGCTGATTTTGTGGGTGTTCAGAGTGGTCTGGTAGATATCCAGCTCAATTCCGGGGACCAGTTGGAATAGGGTCCCCTACTCCTCCGCCATCTTTTCTCCAATCCTCTTACTTTCAATCTGCAGGTGTCTAGATCTAAAATGAGTCTCTTGTAGGCAGCGTATAGATAGGTCTTGTTTTTTTTTTTTTTTTTAATCCACTGTATCACCCTATGTCTTTTGATTGGAGCATTTAGTCCATTTACATTTCAAAGTAATTATTGATAGGTACGTATTTATTGCCATTTTGTTACTTGTTTTGTGGTGGTTTTTAGAGATTCTCAGTTTTTAATAGGTGTGTGGATTTCTCTTATTGTTCTTGCGTGGATAAAGGAAAACAACCTATTGAACTAAAATAATACTGCAAATCAGTATGTTTTTTCTTTTGCTCTTTAAGTTTTTGTTCTTTGGTTTTTTTGTTTTGTGATGAGCAATGATTACAAAGTGCTCTTAAAGGTCTAAGTAACTCTTCCCTCTCTGTGGAATTTTTTTTATTTGACAGAGAGAAAGAGAGAGCACAAGCAAGGGCAGCAGCAGGTAGAGGGAGAGGGAAAAGCAGGCTCCCTGCCGAGCAAGGAGCCTGATGCGGGACTTGATCCCAGGACTCTGGGATCATGACCTGAGCCAAAGGCAGATGCTTAACCGACTGAGCCACCCAGGCACCCCTGTGGAATTTTTTTTTTTTTTTGAGGACTCCCTGTAGAGTTAAATCTCATATGCCTACAGGATCAACATGGTTTAACTCATCAGTTTCTACTAAGGGAGACCACATTCACATTTGATGTGGATATATAACATTTTCCACTTGTGACCGCAAAACAACCCAAATCCTCCATTGCAGGAGACACGATTATGAGTTTAAATAAACCCTGAGCAAACAGCAGGTGCTGAGGGTAAATAAAACTATGATTGTTAGGTTCTCCTTGTCCTTGAGGCTTCCATTTAGTAATTAATATAATTTTGGAAACCACTTAAAGATACTCTCTGGGGATTATATTGGGGATTATATTGATAGAGCAATGAGATGTAGTATGCATCTTGCTTTTCCTTGTCAGCTTGAATCCCCTTTGTGTGCTGTTTCTTGCAAAATCAGAGTAACATACTATCTTGTGTCTTTTCAAGGCCATGTGGCTATGTGTGTATATGGTGTTCATTGATCCTAGTGTTTTCAGACCCTTTAGCATGAGTAAAGTCAAAAGAAAAAAATTGTGCCTGACTGTGTTCTGTGTACTACTTTTTAGATTGGAGTGCTTGAAATTGCTAGGATACCAAGTAGATTTACAGTTGGAGATGCTGAATGGCACAAAAATAATCATCTTCAAAGGGAAAATAAATAAAAGAAATACTCTAAACTCTAAGAAGCCTCTAGGATTTAGCAGAGATGCCTTCCAAGGGGGTTATTTTCTTCTGTATGAAAAAAGAATCCAGAGTGGGGTGATTCTGCTCTGCTTTTTGAGGTTGGGGGTCTGGTGTATTAGGGAAGAGAAAGTGCTTTGTGTTAATTATGTTTCCCTTTTATTCTCAGTGTATGTTCATTTCATTTCATGATTTCTTTTTTTTAAAAAGATTTTATTTATTTATTAGAGAATGAGAGAGAGAGAGAGAGCACAAGAGGGGGGAGGGTCAGAGGGAGAAGCAGACTCCCTGCTAAGCAGGGAGCCCGATGTGGGACTTGGTCCTGGGACTCCAGGATCATGACCTGAGCCGAAGGCAGTCACCCAACCAACTGAGCCACCCAGGCGCCCCTCATTTCATAGTAGGCTCTCAATAAATGTTTTTTGAATAGGTGAATGTTCAGCCTGAAGCATGAAGTTCCTGTCCCCTTCGGGGGCGGCAGCCATCAAAGAATGAGACGAGGCTTTGGCAAATTACTGAGAGTGGTTTCTCAGGCAATGAGGTATGATTTGTTTTCTCAAAGATAACATGGAGGCTCTTCCCATCCCTCATGCCTGTGCTTCCCCTTTTGTCTTCTGTCTACCCTTCCCTCACTGGTGCATGGGTTGCTGGGGCCAGGGGCTGCTTTGGTTTCACAGAGATCAGCTCTGGGAGAAGCCTTCTGCCCACACATCCAGGTAACTCATTCATCAAATGTTCCTCTGAGTTGGTGGCATTGGCAGTGCTGGTATATCCCCAGATCAGTGTCCTGGATCTCATCAAAAGGGCCCCACAAGTTGTTTAGCCCAAGAAATGTTTGGAGTCCATTGACTCATGCTGTATTCATTTGATGTCCTTCATAAATAGCTTTCTCTGGGGACAAGCCTTCAACTTCTTTTGTCAAACAACATGCTTTGAGATGTGTGTGTATGTGTATGTGTTTAATTACTTTGGCTGGACCCAGGAAGCATTTGTGTCAGTCTTAAAAACAGTCCGGTATACAACATTAATTTCCTTTGTTCTCTGTTACTACCACACAGCTGTTATATTGTAAGAGTGTCGAGGTGTCGAGTGTCAGTAAAGAACATTACTTCAAGGGGTGTGTGTGTGTGTGTGTGTCTCTGTGTGTGTGTATGCATGTATGTATGTGTGCAGGCTTGTGCACTGAAGTGGGGAAAACAATTAAGTGGAGGTAGAGCTACATGGCATTCAGGTTTCAAGTGTCAAAGCACAAAGTTGTTGCTTCAGTTGGGACTGTTAAACTTTGCAGCCTCTTAACACACATAGTGGGGGATCATTGTACTTTGCATACTTGGGGGTAGCATATAGAACTCCTACTTGGACACAAAGGTTGCCTTAGGAATCGGGTTGCTCACCACAGAAGGCCTTTCCACTAAAAAGAAAATGAGCAAAATAAAAGAGGCCTTTATTTGTGGGTATCTGTCAAGCTTAATCCTGCTTCTGTTACCAGGGATACTGGTTTTAGGATCAAGGTGTGATATATGCTCATAAAAGCTGAACAAAGAAATTTAATTTGTGCTTAATAATTGAGTTTCTGATAAATATAAAGGATATTTCAGATATTTTCTATATGTTCACACACAAAAGAAGTATGTAATAGTATAAAGCTCATTTGGCAGCCCAAAATACCCTTATTTCTTATCATATATTCTCATATATGAGTTTGTGAGCTTTTATTTTGCTTAATACATCTAATAAGGAAATGCCATTCACACTTTTAGTTTATGTCAGTGTTTTTGTTTTTTAAGCTATCTTTATCCTTTTAATCTGAAGTTCTGGTGCAGTTATAAAAAGCCCCTTGGAGAGGTAGTTATAGCAGGCATGATTTATCTCACCATAGACTCTATAGTTTTTGGCACTATAAAATCTTGAAATATCTTGAGGCAAAGGAAGTAGTTGTGTGGATATCTGGGGGAAGAGCATTTCAGGGAAAGGCAATAGCCAATGCAAAGGCCATGTGTGAGCACACCCAACATGTGTGAAGAACAGCTAAGAGGCCTGTGGGGCTGGGGCACAAGTGAGTGAGTAATAGGACTTGAGGTCAGAACAGAGGGGAATTGTAGAATCTTTTAGGTTATGTAAGGACTTTGACTTGATTCTAAAAGAAAATGGAGCCATTGCAGAATTTTGAGCTGGGAAATAACTTCATCAGGCTTGTTTAAAGGATAATTCTGAGTGTACTCTGGACAGTCAAGAGTAGAAGTAAGGACACCAATTTTAAGGCTATTATAGTAATTTAGGTGTGTTAGTTATACTGTGTAACAAGTTACCCCCAACCTGGGTAGCTTAAAACAACAAACATTTGTTATCTCACAGCCTCTGTTTCTCAGAATTTGGCTAAGTTGGGTCTTCTGGCTTAGAGTCTCTCATAAGAATGCAATTAAAGCATGAATTCAAGGCTTGATTAGGAGAGGATTCATTTCCAAGTTTACTCACAGGGAAATCAGTTTCTTGTGGGTTGTTGGACTGTGGTCTTTGATTCCTCACTAGATATTGGTCAGGAAACACCCTCAGTTCCTTGTATATGATCCTCTCCAGGAGAGCAAACAGGTAAGAGGAGCAAGAGAGAGAGCGAGAGTGAGAGAGAGAGAGAGGAAGAAATGGAAGTCACAGTTTTCTAAGACCTAATTTCTAAAGTGATACCCCTTAGTTTTATAACATTATATTTGTTAGAAATAAGTCATTAAGTCCAGCACATACTCAAGGGGAAGAGATTGTACAAAGGTGTGAATATTAGGAGATGGAGATCATAGCCAGACATTTCAAAAGCTACCTAACAAATTAGGCAAGAGACGATGCTAGAGTAGTAGCAGTGGAGGTGGTGAGAAGTGATGGCAAAATACATAGAAAGTCTTGGAGTTCTAATCCATGATCTATTCTGTCTGTGACTTTAGGCACCTTGTATAATACCTCTAGGTTTCATTTTTCTACTTTTAATTGAAAGTCTGCTCACTTACCACTATACCAGTAGCTGAAGCTTAAAGAGTTTAAGTAACTAGCTGAAGTTTACATAGCTAATATATGATAGACCCTGTATTTAAAACCTGGCATTCTGTCTCTATAGCCTTAATCTGAAGAGGACTCTGGAAAGGATAAACTATCTGAAACTATTCAAAAAGTACAACATGCTATACAGATATAAGTAAATCATTGTCACCAGAGTAGGCATAATAATAGAAATAGCTTAGTTTTAAAGAATATTCATTCCAAAAGTTAATGCTGATGTCAGTTTTCCTGGGCAGAGAATTTAAGCAGTCCTGGGCAAAGAATGGAGCCCTTCTGTCTTTCCATGTGTCTTGCATGTGTTTCTGTGTGGGTGGAAGAAACATTCCTGCTGTATCCTGTTTCTGCACAGTATGGCAGCACTTAGATGCTACCCGGGGTAAAGCCACATGGATTTTGATCTAGAGCTCAATAACCGGGTGAAGGGTTTGACTCAATGAGGGAGTGCTTCTGTTTTTAACCAAGAAGACATGTGACCCTGACAAGGCAGAATGGCCTTACAAGACCCTGCAGTGGCATGTGTTCTAATTCAAAGTGAAATCCACTACGGGATAAGAAACTCAGCATAGAAGTTTAGGGGCTGGGCCAGGCTGACTAGTTTAGTGTGAAGAGAGGCAGGTGAGTATGCAAAATTACACTAATAAAACAGAATGAGGCAAAAGCCTTGGTGATACTTGGCTAATGGAGCCATTCTAATATTAATATAGAAATTCCAGTTTTTTCATAGGTAGTTCTGCATTGTAGCTTTATTTCCCTCCTTTTATTTTACATCTGTATCTTTATATTTTAAAGGAATTTCTTAGTACCATATAGTTGAGTATTGCTTTTTTACCTGGCCTGACAGTCTCTGCCTTTTAATTAGTGTTTAGATCATTTACATTTAATGTAAATGGCAATATGACTGGTTTTAAATTTATTATTTTGTTATTTGCTTTTTTTATCTGTACCATCTGTTCTTCACCCCTCTTTCTGCCTTCTGTTGGATTGATTGAGCATGTTTTAGAACTTAATTTTTTCTGTGCTATTATCTTATTACCTATACCACTTTTATACTTTTAGAAATTATTCTGGGACTTGTAATAGACAGTTTTAACTTAGCACAGTTGAATTTCAAATAATCTTATATCTCTTCACATATAATGTGTGACTCTTTTAATAGTATACTATTACTTCCCTTTCCCATCCTTGATGCTACTGTTGTGATAAACTTTATTTCTACATGTGTTAAAGACTCTAAAATATACTGTTACTGTTTTTGCTCTAAATAGTCAATTACCTGGAGGGTGTTATGCTGAGCGAAATAAGTCAATCAGAGAAAGACATGTATCATACGACCTCACTGATATGAGGAATTCTTAATCTCAGGAAACAAACTGAGGGTTGCTGGAGTGGGGGGTGGGGTGGGAGGGATGGGGTGGCTGGGTGATAGACCCTGGGGAGGGTATGTGCTATGGTGAGTGCTGTGAATTGTGCAAGACTGTTGAATCTCAGATCTGTACCTCTGAAACAAATAATGCAATATATGTTAAGGAAAAAAAAAGATAGCAGGAGGGGAAGAATGAAGGGGGAGAAATCAGAGGGGGAGACGAACCATGAGAGACGATGGACTCTGAAAAACAA
>NC_138380.1:51846657-51862026 GCF_054177405.1 Leptonychotes weddellii
TGAATTAAAAAAATAGTCAATTACCTTTTAAAAAATTAACAAATAAGAAGCAAGAGCTTTTTATTTACCTGTATATTTACTATTTCTGCCACTCTTCATTCCTTTGTGTGGATCCCAATTTCTGTCTGGTGTCATTTTCCTTCTGCCTGAAAAACATTTTTTTAGGGGCGCCTGGGTGGCTCAGATGGTTGGGCGTCTGCCTTCAGCTCAGGTCATGATCTCGGTCCTGGGATCGAGTCCTGCATCGGGCTCCCTGCTGGGCAGGGAGCCTGCTTCTCCCTCTGCCTCTGCCTCTCTCTCTGACTATCATGAATAAAAAAACAAAAAACAAACAAACAAAAACCCATTAAAAAAAACCCATTTTTTAAATGTTTCTTATACTGTAGGTTAGGTGTTGAATCTCTCAGGTTTTGGTTTTCAAGAAAAGCCTTTATATTACCTTAATTTTAAAAGACATTTTCACAGGTATAGAATTCTAGGTTAACATTTGTTTACTGTTTTAAAAAAATTTTTGGTAAAAATACGTGTTGTAAAATTTACTGTCCTAGCCATTTTGAAGTGTATAGTTCAATAATGTTAAGTATATTTGCATTTTTGCAAAACAGATCTCCAGAACTTTCTCATCTTGCAAATCGTGAACTCTATACCCATTAAATAGGAGTTTCCTCTTTCCCACCTTCCTCCTCCCCCGCAAGACCCAAGCTCATTTTGCTTTCCATTTCTATGAATTTGACTACTTTATATATGAATGTTGTTGGTTGTTGAATTTGGGGTTGTGACTGCCAGAAGGGATGGAGGATTTGGGGAACCATGATAGGGGTGACAAGACTATATTGTTATTTCACTGTTAAATGCTCAAAATAGTGAATTAGGTTTGGTAATTACCTCCACAGAAGAAGATTAAAGAAAACCAAAGGTGTTTTATTTATAGATAATTACCTATTGTGGTTTTAGTTTTACTTTTTCATAATTTCATATAATAAAGGATTATTTTGTGAGTTTTCTTCAAAAGGTATGATTGAGATGACCACATGGCCCAGTGGGTTTGTCTTCCTTACTTCTCACAGTGCAAATCACCCCTAAATGTTGACATTAGTGTTTACCATGTAAGGTTGGATAGAGGATTATTATGGGTTGGATTTTGGCCCACAAATTTATGTGTTGGAGTTCTAATCCCCAGAGCCCCAACATGCGTTCTTATTTGGAGAAAACTTCTTTCCAGAGGGAATCAAGTTAAAGCGAAGTCATTAGGGTGGGCCCTAGTCCAATATGACTGGTGTCCTGATCAAAAGGGGAGATTTGGACAAAGAGATATACATAGAGGGGAGATAATATGAAGAGACATAATAAGAGGACCATATACACAGCAAGGAAAGAGGCCTGGGAGAGATCCTTCTGTCAGTCCTCAGAAGGAACCAACCCTGCCAATGCCTTGATCTCAGATTTCCAGCCTCCAGAACTGTGAGGCAATAAATTTCTGTTGTTTAAGCCACCCAGTGTTTGGTGCTTTGTTATGGCAGCCCTAGCAAACTAATATGAGTCTGTGCAGAACTACATATTATAGACTGACTGTGGGTAGGAGGAAGAAGCATGCAAGGAGCAGTGGGCCACTATGAAACTCTTTGGACATTGCTGGATGGTTAGATTGGGTGAATTATCAGTTCTTGTTATCGTCCAGTTTCTGGATGGTTACAATGCCACCCAGACTGAGCAGATAGGGCAAGGCAACAGGCCTAGCCACAGGTTTACTAAGAGCTTATTATTTTGTGTTTGTCTGATTGTGAGGGATTTAGAAGAAGTAACTAAGATTTGCATTTTCTGTGTGAATTGTGAGGGGATTTGATGGCTTCAAAAGAGATTATTTGGAGTGCATAGATGGTTTGAAAGAAGAACACATAAATACTCTAAATTTTGCCATTGGCATTTTAAGAAACTTAATATCGTACTGCAGCAGGATGATTTTATATTCCACTGCTCTGAGGCATTATGAAATGTATGGAACATGTGTAAATCTTATTTTAGTTAAATATTTATGACTTCTAATACTCTACCCTATTTCTCTCTTTGCCTCTCTCTGAATTATGTGGGTGACAGTGTGGATTTTTTGATGCCTGATTCATCCTTTTACCTACTTGCTCTTTTTTTTTAATAATGAAAAAATTTGCTGCAGTTAAAATGGTAACTGTCCCAATGTACAAAACAAGGAGGGAGATCCAAATATTACCTCTCAAACTATGAGATCTTTTTTTTAAGAGTGGAAGGAAAAAGTCCCAAGACACTCAAGTGAGCAAGTGAATAAGGCAGCTGGAGGGGCCCCAGGCTTGTCAGCAAGTTGTTACAATTAATGCCCTTCCCCTTATTCTGACCGTGGTATAATTTAAAACTCGGTTGGTTAGCGCTTCTTGACTTGATTACAACAGTTCCCAGGCTGTGAGGAGTTAAGCCAAAATGGTTTCATTAATTTGCCTTCTTCCTGAAGATTTTAGGCTTGCTGTTTCAAAGAAAGCTAGATACCACAAAGGGCCAACTATTTGGTGAGAAGTTTCTCCTCTGGGAGAAAGCCGTTTGCTCAGATTCCAGCCTTTTTTTTTTTTTTTTTTTTTAGATTCCAGCCTTTCAAATGTCAAATGTTACTCATCCCCTCTTGGGCTCTTGCAAGCATGTGTATTCCTTCTTTTTTATTTTAATTGGAGAATGTTTGCTTCTACTAGTAGCTCAGGGAACTTTTACTTGCTGTTTGAAATCTAACCCTGGTACACAAAAAGTATGACTGATTCTACTTACTGGAATTTCAGTGTTTTCATCAAGGCCACAATTTCCATTTCCAATTTTATATAATAAGGGCAAAATACCAACTGGCAAACACACTCTTTCTTTTTTCGTTGATGTACCTCAAAATATCTACTGTGTTACAATAAAAAGGGAAATTTCATAATGATGATTTTTGCAATTGAAAAAAACTGTTGAAGTGTAATTAAAGAGAGGATGGCTCATGATTTGAGTATTCAGTTAAGATATTTACTTGATGAAGCACTTAAAGTTAACCTTTCAGCGGTGTGTGTGTGTGTGTGTGTGTTTTGGTTTTCTGTACAGCAAAAACATAAGGTTATCTCTAGGCAAGAGGAATGGTATATATCCCAGAGTCATGGCCAATGGAAAGATTTTAGAACATAAAAATACTCATGCCATACCAATGACTTAGTTAAGCAATCATTGTAATGGCCAATGTAAAGATGAAAGAATATCAGCTAACCAAAACCAAATTTTTGTCTTTTTACACAGCAATCCTTTATCACTTCCTTATGTTGTTAATGCTCCAAATATGGATTTTTGGAATGCTGTTGGGAAGAACTCATATCCAGAAGCTCTAGTGGAATGGAGATGAGACTTACTCACCAGACAGCTCTTTTAAGGCAAGATCTGACTAGCTTGAAGGAAATATAGATATTAATTTGGAATGACCTAAGAGTTTCCCAGAATCTTTTGCTCAAAAGAATCACCTGGAAATTTAAGAAAATATACATCCTTAAGTCCCATTCCCAGAGTTCCTGGTTCAGTGGGTTGCAATATGTATCTGCATTTTTTTAAAGTAGGTTCCATACCCAGCCCAGTGTGGGGCTTGAACTCAAAACCCTGAGCTCAAGACCTGAGCTGAGATCAAGAGCCACCCAGGTGCCCTAGTATGTACCTACATTTGTTTCCAGATTATTCTAGGCACAGTAATGATAGGGAACCTCTGGTCCCAACTGCCAGTTTGTGTAAATTTGGCAGCCCAGAAATTATTCTGAATTACTGGATCACCTATGTTTGCTGAATTTGGCTTGTTAAGGCAAAGCTTTTTGTTTTTTTGTTTAATCTATAGATCAACCCTAAATCTCCTGTTGTTTGTATGGCTTCTTTGATTTCTTGTGGAGTCATTCATGTGTCAATTGACAGGCGATCAGCTGGGATCTCCCTTGGAAAAACAATATCCTGAATGTGGGTGGGTATCAGAAACACCTGTGGAGCTACTTGAAACTATGTTTTCTCCAGACCTTCTGAATCATGATGTTAGGGAGAGGTCCAGACCTCTATTCTTATGTAGGTCTTATAGTCAATTTTGAAAAGCAGTTAATTTTGAGAATCTAAGTTACACTAATAGGGAGAAGTGCTGATTGCCTGGTTTTGGGTACTAATCAAAGCTGAATTGCCTAAACAGAAATCATATTAATTTGATTAATATGGTTAAAACTATTCATTTCCCTATTTTATGATTAGCTTCTGCATTTGATGAGTAGATATTTGTGATGGTCCTACATGCTAGTGAGAAGGGCAGGAGAGATCTTTAACATCTGAAGTATGTAAAAGCTTTCAGATACAGCTTAAGGAGAATCTTGAAGTATGGGTAGAGTTTGAATAGGTAGTGGAGTAGGGTGCAGATGGGTGAGCTGAATGAATGAATGAAGTGACTAGGATAGGGAATGGACTTCCATGCTCAAGGACAGTGTGCTAAACAAAGCACATAGGATGAAAAGTAGTGGAATGTAAAATTGCACAGAATGGATTGGGATCTACTACTTCAAGTAGCTTGAAGTTGCAAAAACTTAGGAACCATTGCAACATTTTTGTGTGTGCACAGGAGTAAAGTGCTAACATTTTATTTTGGTAGGGTGTTCAGAAGTTGGGAAGGCAGGGCTGTGGCATAATAGAAAGTGAGAAGATGGAGCTTGATATAGGATGGTGGCTGGGGAATAGGAGGACTGATTTGGTAAACATGTATAGAAGTAGCCAAAAGAAAGTTATTTTAATTATTTTCTTTGCAGATTATTTGGACATTTTCTGTTTAAGGAAAAGCCATATCATGCAGAAGAAGGCATAAAATAACTATTTCCACAATTGCAAAATAACTTTGATCAAGCTGTCTGCTTGTTTAAATGGTCAGCAAAAACATCCAGATGTAGCATTAACGAGAGTTTTGATTATGTCCATGAGAAAAACTTTTTCAACTTAGTGAGTGTATAGTCACACTAGTTTGTTGTTTGTATAGCAGGTAGACAACCATTCGATATTTGAGTATTGTGAATAAGCAGGTAAGAAAAACAAGTATAATTAACTCTAAAGCTCTTTTAAAAAAAAAGATTTACTTATTTATTTGATAGCGTGAATGGGGGGAGGGACAGAGGGAGAGGGAGAGAGAGAATCTCAATCAGACTCCCTGCTGAGCATGGAGTCCGATGTAGGGCTCATTTTCATGACTCTGAGATCATGATCTGGGCAGAAATCAAGAGTCAGACGTTCAACCTACTGAGCCACCCACGTGCCCAACTGTAATCTCTTTGACTAGTCTTTTTTCCCATTATGCATAATGTTTGCAAATTTTTAATGATTCTATACATACAGAGTAGTATTTGACACAGATTCAAAAGACAAAGATCCTGGCTTCCTCCCATCCTGCCCCTACTTGTCTTTAAAGAGCCATTTCAAAAATTACTGGGTGAATCTTTGCTTAGATGCCCCATCATTTGCTTTCCCTCCAATTCAATGGCTCCAGTTGCTCCTCACCCTTGTTCTTTCTGGCCCAGAGTCCTGATGCTGAAGGACCCAGTCAGCATAGGCCTTTGGCTCAAGGCAGCAGATGGCCTGTGTAAAAATCAGAGGACTCCTTCTGCTACCAGAGTGATGTAAGGGAGACTCAGACTAGCTGGGGTGGAACCCTGGAATCTGGAGATGTTGGAGCAGAAGGGAGAAGCAACGAGAGTCAGAAAAGACTTGGAAAAATTTGCTTTCAGATGCAGACTTATCAGGTCCCAAGTTTACAGAGTGACTGGAAATCATGAAAGTAGCTACTTCATATGAATAGTCTTCCTGTGCATTTCCAGAAACATTCGTGGGCAGGCATTGGAAATATAGCACTGAATGAAGCTGGACACAGTCTCTGCTCTTATGGAGACTTGCCTCAAAATGAGCTCAATTTATGAAAAAAAGGGAGTTTAGAATTTATACCAACCCATTACGTTTTTGACACTATACCAATCATGTGGGAATAACTTGCATCTTGCTAGAAGCAAAGCCTTCAGCCTTTATTAGATTCAATAATGTTTCTTCATGTCCTTAAATATGAAAATGAAATTGAAAGGTAGACATATCTGAACATCACAGATACAAAGTGCCAGCTTTTAAAGCTTGAATAAAAGACTATGGGATGGGATTTTCTTATGGCTCAGGGGCTTTTTCTCAGAATAACTGTCCAATTTCACTTGTAATTTTTAAAATTATCTTTGGAAATCCCAAGAGTGCAATGAATGTTATTAAGAAATTTCTTATTTTAAATCTCTCTCCAATTCACTTAGTTTAAATCTCACTGCAATCATTTTAATCAACATGTTAAAGAATGGCCTCAATTATTACTATGAACAAAACCGGAAAAATAATTTCAAATACAAGACCAATTTGAATTTTCCTTAATGAACAGTGAAAGCTTCTATCTGGTTATAAGACTTTTTTGACTGAGTGGCAGCTGGAGATTGGACTTTACACTAAAACTTAGGTTAATTGAATCTAATATCAATATGTCTTAGTGGTGGCAGTTAAATAGAATTATAACTTGTGCATGTAATAATGCCTTTTGTCTTCCTGATTCATCTATGAACTCCTACAATTCCTCCTTCATTTAGGTATCTGCTCCTCCGTGGGGAAGAGAATGGTAGGAGACTCCATCCTAACAGTGTGCTCCTTTAAAGCTTAGGTTACTTTGGCGGGGAAGCTTTCATTTCATCTTGACTGATGCATCATCATCTCTCCTTGAAAATAAATCCACTGGACATGTCAGTGGCTTGCTGGAAGATTCATGAGCACGGTGGTCCGTCTACTCTGTTCCTTGACCACACCCTCAACTGGAATTCAAGCCTGAGGTTAGAAGAAAGATGCTCTTCATCAGCCTTTGAGGATGTCTGACCTAAACTTGTAGCAGCTTTCCCTTAAACATAAAGAATAATCAAGATAAATGAATATTTTGATATTTTTGAAAGAAAATGTAGTTTCAGCTTTGAGAAGTTGAAGATTTTGCTCTGAGAAACTCCCGGAAGCATAAGTGCATCTAGGAGGAATGTATGTTTCATCCTTCTCTTTCTAGAAGGATGTTTAAAAGCTGGATAACACTGTATTAGAGTGTTAATTCACATTTCAGGGTTAGTTTCATAGTGCAACATCTGGTATTTATTATGGGTTCACCTGAGGTTTATTTTATTATTATTTTTCACAATACAGTTCCCAGTTTGAAAGATCATTTAAGACATTGACTTTTGACACTGTTAAATTTCCTTTCTCCCTGGGCAGTGTTGCTAATAACAGATATTTGGCCTTTTTTTTTTTCCCCTTCCAGTGCCAAAAACTCCCAGCAGATGTCATTGTAAGTCAGATTTGTTTAGCAAGACTTTTAGAAAAGAGCAAGTAGAATTGTTGCATGTAGCAGTGATGTGTGTATTGGGTACTGGATTCGATTCATTCTAGTCTCACCAGGGTGGGGTTCTCATAAAAATGTAGAGACTCCTGCGATTCTTGCCTGCCTTCCCATAATGCGGGAGAATTGTTTTCCTCTAGTATAATTTAGAGAACAAAGAACCACAGCCTTGCACCCAAGCCTTTCCTGGGCTACCCAGCTCCACACAAGGCTTGGCTGTGCTCTCCGTGGTACAGAAAGGCATCGGGGGAGGAGAGAGTTGCTGAGGCACATAGATAGTAATCAAGGGAGTTGGGATTTAAAATGAAGCAGCTTTGCTGATTCTAGACCCCCAATGGGAAAATACAAATGGGCATAAAAGAGAGAACATGCTGATTCTTTTTTTTTTTTTTTTTTTTAAAGATTTTATTTATTTATTTGACAGAGAGAGACACAGCGAGAGAGGGAACACGAGCAGAGGGAGTGGGAGAGGGAGAAGCAGGCTTCCTGCGGAGCAGGGAGCCCGATGCGGGGCTCGATCCCAGGACCCTGGGATCATGACCTGAGCCGAAGGCAGACGCTTAACGACTGAGCCACCCAGGCGCCCCAAGAACATGCTGATTCTTATTGAGAAAAAAAAAAAAGGGCGAAAGTCAGGCAAACTGCCTGACTTATTTAATGAATATCAAATGCAGGTGGAAAAGTTTTCACAAGGGAGGCCTAACCATAGTGACTTATCTGCTATAAATGTGAATGAATGTCAGTCTAAATTCTCATTAGTTTCCACCTTAGACATGTAGTAAAATCTTTTCCCAGCTTTATTGAGGTGTAATTGGCAAAATGGTATGTATTTAAAGTGTATAACATAATGATTTAATATGCATATACATTGTGAAATGATTACCGTAATTTAGTTAACATATCTATGACCTTTCATAGTTGCTTTTTTGTTGTTGTTTATAGTGAGAATGCTTATTAACTCTAAGAAAATCATGAGTATATAATACAGTATTATTAACTATAGTCACCATGCTCTACATTAAACCCCAGAACTTACTCATCTTATAACTCAAAGTTTGTATACATTGATCAGCATCTCTGTTCTTCCCGCCCCAAGCCCCTGGCATACCATTCTACTCTTTGTTTCTGTGAGTTCAACTTTTTTAGATATAAGTGACATATATATATACATATTAAGTGATACCATACAAGATTTGTCTTTCCCTGTCTGGCTTCTGGCTTATGTTACTTACCTTAATGCTTTGCAGGTTCATCCATGTGGCTGCAAATAGCAGGATTTCCATCTTTTTTTATGGCTGAATAATATTCCATCATGTATGTATATATATGTACACACTACATTTTTTTTATCCATTTATCCATCAACAGACACTTAGGTTGTTTCCATGTCTTGGCTATTATAAATACATGTATTTATAATGTATTTGTACTTGTACATGTATTCCATGTATTCTAAATAATCTTGCAATGAACATAGGAGAGCAGATCTCTCTTCAAGAGTGTATAAGGGTTCCCCTCTCTCCATATCCTCCCCAGCCTTTATTATCTCTTGTGGTTTCGATAATAGCCATCCTAACAAGTATGAGGTGATATCTTTTTGTGGTTTTGATTTGCATTTCCCTAATAATTAATGATTTCAAGCTTCTTTTCATGTACTTGGGCATTTGTATGTCCTTGGGAAGATGTGTATTCAGATCCTTTGCCTGTTTTTTAATCTGGTTGTTTTTTGCTTTTGAGTTGTGTAAGTTCCTTATATATTTTGATATTAATCCCTATCAGGAGATGATTTACAAATATATTTTTCCATTCCATAGGTTTTCTTTTCTAGGAGTTTATACATTTGTTTTAGGTTGTCCAATTTGTTGGTCTATAATTATTCATAGGACTCAATGATGTTTCGTGTTTCCATGTTATCATTTGTAATGTCTCCTCTTTCATTTCTTATTTATTTGAGTCTTCTTTTTCTTTAGCCTAGTGATGGGTTTGTTAATTTTGATTTTTTTTTTCCAAAACAGCTCTTAGTTCCACTGATTTTTTTCTGGTCTTTTTTTTTTTTTTAGAATAGATTTTTAAAAAAGATTTATTTATTTTAGAGAGAGAGAGATTGAGCAGGTAGAGGGGCAGAGGGAGAGGGAAAGAGAGAATCTCTATCAAACTCCCTGCTGAGCGTGGAGCCTGATGCAGGGTTCGATCTCACCACCCTAAGATCATGACTTGAGCTGAAGTCAGGAGTTGGAGGCTTAATCGACTGAGCCACCCAGGTGTCTCTCTGGTCTTTATTTCACTTATATCTGTTCTGATCTTTGTTTTTCCTTCTATGTGCAAATTGTGAACTTAGTTTATTCCTCTTTTTCTAGTTCATTGAAGTATAAGGTTAAGTTGTTTATCTGAGACCTTTCTTTTTTCTTAATGTAAATGTTTATCACCACAGACTTTTTTTTCAGCAATACTTTTGCTACATTCCACAAGTTTTGGTATGTTACGTTTTTATTTTTATTTGTTTCAAGACTTTTTTAAATTTTTCTTTTGATTTCTCCTTTGACTCATTGGTTGTTCAGGTATGTGTTGTTCCATTTCAACATATTTGTGAATTTTCCAGCTTTCCTCCTATTATTGGTGTTCAGTTTCATACGATTGTGGTAAGAAAAGATACTTGATGTGATTTCAACCTTCAATTTGTTAAGACTTGTTTTGTGATCTAATAATGAACTATCCTAGAGAATGTTCCATGTACACTTAAGAAGAACATATATTCTGGTGCTGTTGGATGGAATGTTTTGTATATGTCTGGTCTTATGATTTAAAATATAGTATACTGACTCATGGAGTTTTCTGGACTTGGGGAGGGGCAGTCCACTTTTTTAAGCTATATTACATGCATAATTCTAAAAATATGAAAATTAGTGATGATAGTGATGACAGAAGAATCTTTTCTTGGTTTACTTCCATCAAATTTAATAATAGAGTTGTTCGTGTTTAAAACAATCCTAAGGTGGGAAGGAACTATCTTTCAAAGGATAAAATTCCTTTTGAAGTTTTCAGGTGACAGTGGTGGAGATGGCAATGAGAATGAAGACAAGAAGATGGAAGGAGGAAGAGAAAGGGGAGAAAAGCAAATAGCTAGCTTAGAAGTTGAAATAGCACTTCTTGGAATGTAGTTCATTGCACTTAGATTTCTTTTGGATTCTACTGGGAAGATATTTGCTCATTTGCATTACTAGTTAAACAGAATAATAAGTACTGATGATTTAAAGTTTAGATCTATGCAAACCCTTCGTAGCCATTTTTAAAATGACTGATTGATTTTAGAGAGAGCCAGAGCTTGTGGGGGGAGGAGCAGAGGGAGAGAATCTTCAAGCAGACTCCCCACTGAGTGCAGAGCCCCACGGGGTGGGGGGGTATAAGGGGGGAGATGGGGGGATGGAGGCTCCATCCTAAAACCCTGAGATCATGACCTGAGCCCAAACCAAGAGTCAGATGCTCAACTGACTGAGCCACCCAGGGTACTCCTCCTTCCTACCTACTTTTAATTAAAACTCTCCCCGCCTCCCAAGCATTTGGTCTTACAAAGGAAAACGGTGTAATCAGTTTAAGAATGACAATATGGAGGGATACTCATGGGAGTAAGTATATCCTGTGATAAACAGAGCAAGTGGAAAACCAAATTCCAATTGCATTCATTGTCCATCAGAGAAATTTAATTATAGTGGGTATATATAATTCATATTTCAAAGAAGGCAACATTTTCTAAGAGGATAAGAATAATTACTTCCATGTAACTTAAAGACTTTTTCCATTGCTGAATTTAAGCATCTGGGGAGAATTCCCTGAGCAACTTTGGGCACATTTGAAAATGGGATTGATCTTTGAGCCTTATGGCCACATGCCAAGATTCTGACTCCTGCCTTTCTCTGTCAATAGCATACTGCTTTAGGGTGAGATCTTACATAATCTTGGCAGAGAGCCCCTCGTTTTCTGCTTCTGGGTGAGTTGCTGGAGCTGGATTGTTGGTGTTCCTGGACTTTGTTCCAGCCTTAAACATAATGACCCTAGACAGTCTGGGGTGAGGAAAACAACTGCTAGCTTCTAACAGCTATTTTGCAAGTCAGTCAGCTGGACATACTGGAAAGGGTGCTGAGCTGGGTGTTAGGGGAATTTGGTTCTTGACCTAGTTCTGCCTCATTGGGTGATCTTGGCTCCCACACTTCAATTGAAGGCCTCTTTCTTCTAGGCTTAGGAATATGGGCAGAATTTTTAAAAATTCTGTGGAGAAAAATTAAACCTTAGTTGCATTTTCTTCCTCAGGAATTCCTTCCAGGGTTTTTGAAGCTTGTTTTGGGGGGAAAAAAAGTCAAACTGAGTGACATCTAAAATCCAGTTTACGTGTTATATTTTAGATACTCTGATTCCAATAGGTACATTGGTAATCTACTTACTTTGTCGATAAAGAAATGGGGCAAAGATGGGCTGAATTTCTAGACTACAGTCAGGACTTGAGGTGATAATAGAGCCCCAAGTAGTCTAAGTTTCGGTTCTGTTATTTTTTAATCTCTTCCTAAGGGATTCTCCACTTATATTAGATAAAATTCTTGCCATGTGATTTTAATGTGTTTTAAAAGATAGGACTCTGATAAATGAAGCATGGGCTTCAGATACAAAGCTGTGGCTGACCAGGCCACTCTGCTTCTCAAAGAAGCCTCACATAGATGTTATTTTTAACTTCAAATACTGTTGTTCAAAGGAACAGTAAATTCTCAGGGCAAAATGTAATGAAGGTCAAGATGAACCTACCTATGTTTCTTTTTTTTTAACCTGAAGGATTACAGGCATTTTGGTACCACCTTCCACCAATACAACTCCTGCTACTGCCAGTTAAAAAAGGGGAGAAGTCTGACTTCTGCAGCAGCAGACACAATAATAACCATGATATCCTCTAATGCACCGAGACCCCCGTAGGTACCAACTCACCAAGCTCACCAAGCTCAGCAGCTCGCATACCTTGTCTTTAGCTCTCACGGGCTCCCCCGTTCTTTACAGATGAGGAAACTGAAGTTTGGCAGATTAACTACCTTGTTCAAAATCTCCTAAAGTTACCAATCATTTTATATTTTGAAGTTTTTTTTTTTTTTAAAGATTATTTATTTGACAGAGAGAGAGAGAGAGAGAGATAGCGAGAGCAGGAACACAAGCAGGGGGAGTGGGAGAGGGAGAAGCAGGCTTCCCGCCGAGCAGGGAGCCCGATGTGGGGCTTGATCCCAGGACCCTGGTATCATGACCTGAGCCAAAGACAGACGCTCAATGACTGAGCCACCCAGGTGCCCCTATTTTGAAGTTTTTAAAAAAGATTTATTTATTTACTTGAGAGAGAGAGAGGGAGGGATAGAGAGAGAGGGCATGAGCAGGAGGAATAGAGGGAGAGGGAGAGAGAATCCCAAGCAGACTCCCCGCTGAGCAGGGAGCCTGACGTGGGGCTTGATCTTATGACCCTGATATAAGGAGATCATGGTCCAAGCTGAAACCAAGAGTCAGATACTTAATCAATTGTGCCACCACGTGCCCTATTTTTGAAGTTTTAAGTCTATACTTTACCATTCTTTTTATTATTATTATTTTTCATCATGATAAGTGTATTCTTTAATCCTCGTCACCGATCTTACACATTTCTCCCACCCACCTCCCCTCTGGTAACCATCAGTTTGTTCTCTGTAGTCAATAGTCTTATTTCTTGGTTTGCCTCTCTCTTTTTTCCTTTGCTTTTTTTTTTTGTTTGTTTATTAAATTCCACATGAGTGAGGTCATACAGTATTTGTATTTCTCTGTCTTATTTCTCTTAGCATAATACTCTCTAGATGTATCCATGTTGTTGCAAATGGCAAGATTTCATTTCTTTTTATGGCTGTATAATGTTCCATTGTATCTTTGTGTGTATATATATGTATATATACATACACACACCACAACTTCTCTATCTTTTCACCTATAGATGGACACTTGGGCTGCTTCCATAATTTGGCTATTGTAAATAATGCTGCAGTAAACATAGGGTACATGTATCCCTTTGGATTAGTGTTTTTTGTATTCTTTGGGTAAATATCCAGCACTATGATTGCTGGATCATAGGGTGGCTCTATTTTTAACTTTTTGAGGAATTTCCATTCTGTTTTCCACAGAGGCTGCACCAATTTGCATTCCCACCAACAATGCAAGATTGGGGTTCCTTTTTCTCTACATCCTCCCCAACACTTGTTGTTTCTTGTGTTTTTGATATTGGCCAGGTGTGAGGTGATATCTCCTTGTGGTTCTGATTTGAATTTCCCTGATGATGAGTGATGTTGAGCATCTTTACATGTGTTTGTTGGCCTTCTGTATGTCTTCTTTAGAAAAATGTCTGTTCATTTCTTCTGCCGTTTTTAAAATTGAACTATTTGGTTTTTGGGCCAAACATTCTATTAAATTCTATTCCTCTTGCCTATAAATCCCCTTTCTCTTATTTCAATTGAGTATTTGCCATTGAATGGCTCCAGCTAGGAAGTGAGATTAGGTACTTTCATTTCCTAGATTTCATGGAACTTAAACAGATGAAGACAGTTGAGAAATAGTGTATCACAAGTAATTCTTCAAAATATACAATATAATGTGATCCAGTACATGATTTTAAGTATCAGAAGGGTTCATTTTGTCATATGAACTAGATTTTAAAAGTTTATCCTACTCTAAGAAACCTGTGAACCTGAAATTTCTCATAATTAAAAAAAATGAGGGGTTCGTTAGGATTTCAACTCTGTGACTTGATATTTGTGTGATCTTGAATAAGTTATTTTATCTCTCTGAGTCTTTGGTGTTTATTTTGTAAAATGAAGATAATAATAGATTCCATACCAATACTGAGAAGGTTAACTGAACATATCTATATCTATCTACCTGTATCTATATCTAATTTCCTGACTCATTGTGAGTACTCAGAAAGATTACTGGTTCCTTACCCTTAAATTCCCTTATGTCACATATGAGGGACATGGTGAATTTAAAGCAGAACAAGACTGAATTCAAATATTCTACCTCCTTTTCAGTGCATTTTTCACAATCTCACACACTTCCCAGAAACCCAGCTTTGCATGCAGTAAGAGATGCCTGTTTGTGCGTGTTGTAACTTGTGTGACCTGCGTCATGGGGGATGTTCACCAAGTTGGTTGACGGAAGAACCTATTTGGTGGATTTCATTTATTAAGATTAACCATGGTAAATTGTACTAGGCACATTTTTCAGGCCCTGTTCAGTTTCCCCATAATCATTATCAACAGCCTTAAGCTGTAAGGAGGCCTTGTAAGCAGTGCAATAAGGAACAATAGAGTCTTCTCCATCAGAGAGCCTAACTGTGCTCTGTAGTCTGGAAGCAGACTTGAAGCCTCGTGGTTGTGACAGGTGAAAAGCTGTGCCCTTTAGTCATGGATGAGCCACTTCCAGAAAACGATAATTCACTCTATCTTTTGGATGGTTTAATTGCTTAACTGCCAGATGGTTTCTTCTAGTCCTTTCTAACTTTATTATTTTGATTCTCTAAATCTCAAGCACATCTATTCTACAAAGCAGAGGTTTTAGCCTCTTGGCATCAAGAACTGCTTTAAGAATCTGATGAAAACCACGGACCTGTTCCTCAGAAGACACACACACACACACACACACGCGCGCGCACACACACACATATACATAGCCACCTTCACAGAATGTTTGAACTGAATGTCAGGGAGCTAAACTCTGCTGTAAAAAGCCTCAGACATCAAAAATACTCACACACATGAAGCAAAAATAATATTGGAAAATAAAATAAATATCAAGCAGTTGCTTCTCTCTTTTAAAAAACTGAATCCCTAAAATGAGCCACCTTCGAGAAAAATATTGAAATCAAAGGATGATTTTTTTCTTTTTTTTTT
>NC_138380.1:51862526-51891579 GCF_054177405.1 Leptonychotes weddellii
TTTGGGGTAAATACCCAGTAGTGCAGTTGCTGGATCATATGGTAGCTCTATTTTCAACTTTTTGAGGAACCTCCATACAGTTTTCCAGAGTGGCTGCACCAGCTTGCATTCCCACCAACAGTGTAGGAGGGTTCCCTCAAAGGATGATTTCTTAATGCAACTAAACAGGATTAGGTTTGGGCTGCCCGTAGATATGGTCAAGAGTGATGAAGGGTCCATTAGAATTGTTTCATCAAATATGAATAAACAAACCACCCAAAAAACAACAAAAAACACCTCACCTAATTTTAATGGAACAATGGCTGCCAATATTTAAAATATGTTTTTAAATAATAATTCTTAAGAAAGTATAATTTTCCCTTTCCTAACATCACAAGAGGCTTATTGAAGCATTATTGAGGCTTTAAGAAAGATATCTAGGAAAAACAGTACACACCGTAGCAAAAAGAGTGCTTCAGGATGGAAATTTCCAGGTGGGAACCATGGGATCAGATAGACTATTTGATACATTTGACCACCTAGAAGATTGTTTTGAGAGGCTGTTTGAGAGTGAGAGAATTAGATACAGCTACATAGAAAACTAAGCAAAACAAATTTTTCTTAAGTGTTACTTTCTGGAAAAATAAAAGTGGTGCATGAAGGAAATAATTACAGCTCACCACTTGGGTTAGCAGTAGAGTCTAAATGGTCATGGTAATTTAAACAAAAACAAGGGGGCAGGTAAGGACACTAATAGTTATCTTTCATAATGAGAATTGAATAGATTATACTTAAAATTGATAAATCAAGAAATACCAGCACACAGGCAAGTTTTAGAAATGTGGAGATAAATACACGGAAAAATAAATACAAGGCATTAAAAGTGCTTAGTTTTTGCATTGAGGTTAGAGAGTCAGAAGTGTAAGGCAGTGGATAGCCCTTTTTTAATATGACTTTTTAAAAGTCGTATAATGGATTTTTAAAGAAGTCATATAATGGACCTTTTAAAAAATAAAGTTTTACCCATTGGCCTCCCGTGTGCTTTTGTGGTTTTCAGCCCTCCCTTTGATAATGTTTTAGTGTTACTGTCTGTTAAGAACACTTACTTAAGGGGCCCCTGGGTGGCTCAGTAGGATAAGCGTCCAACTCTGGGTTTCAGGTCATGATCTCAGGGTTGTGAGATGGAGCCCTGTTGTGGGCTCTGCTTGTTGTGGGCTCTGCACCCAGCATGGAGTCTGCTGAAGATTCTTTCCCTCTCCCTTGCCCCTCCCCCCATGTGCGCACGCACTCTCTCAAATAAATAAATAAATAAATCTTTAAAAAACCCAAAAACCAACCAAACAAAAAGAACACTTACTTGAAATTCAATAGTTCCTTTAGCTTTTACTCCAATTTCTATTTTTTAAATCTATTATAATATTTAAAATTATATATTTTTAAATCATATATATAGTGTGCTCCTAATCATATAGCATTCTTTCTATCTGCAGTTGTGTTCCCCAATGGGCTAATCTGGGAAGAGGGATGGGGTGACTTACTGTTTTCTCTCTCTGTGATGTTCTATATTGCTTGACTTTTTCTTTAAGTAACAAGTCTATTTATTTTACACAAAACAAAGTCGTAACTTAGAAATAGTCTCATCCATTCACCAACTCATTTTGAAGTTCTGTTTGTAAGAAAAATTACATATCTTTTTTCTCTTTACCACACCATGTAATTTGTTGCTAGGACTAGGTCCCTACCAAGCTAAACTTTTATGTTTTATCCAACTATATTTGCAAGTATGTAAGCTTTCTGAGGCCAGATATTTAGTGTGTGTGTGTGTGTGTTCATAGCTATATCCCCAGATGCCTAAAGCAGTGCCAGGCACATGGTAGGCCCTCAGAAAACATCTTTTGAAAGACTAAATGGATAAAGAACTTGGAGCACCTTTTATAAGAAGTCATTTGGCAAAAAGTGTTTATAAGAAATACACAAATGATACTAGGTATTCATCATGCCCTTTGGAAGGAGCTAAAAATATAATTATATTTTCTCTAAGAACAGTTTTATAAGGCAGGTATCAGGGAGTAGAGATTCTGGTTACATAACTATCCTTGATTGGTGCTCACTTCCAGCGCTGCTGACCAGGGTGAAATGGGCATGGCGCACATTGTGTTTTCAAAGGAGCAGTATGGGGAAACAATGACTCCTATTGTAGTGACAAATAGAAATGATAACCCAGATAAAAAATGTCTATGCTATTGGTGAACCTAACTGAGAACTACAAAGCGTGGCAGGGGAGTCACCATGGGCCCACTGTATCTTGTATCTGAGCTGCTTGGGCTGATTGATAAGAGTAGTTCCCAGAACCATGGCTCTGACTTTGGCAGGTCCCTGCTCCCTGCTCCTTTCTTGTTTCTTGTTTCTTTTTCTTTTTCCTTTTCTTTTCCTTTTTCTTTTTCTTTTTCTTCTTCTTCTGAATTATAGTTGATGTACAATGTTATATTATTTTCAGGTGTACAACATAGTGATTTGACAGTTATATACATTATGAAATGCTTACCATGATAAGTGTAGTTACCATCTGTCAGCATACAAAGTTATTACATTATTTCATCCCAGTAACTTATTTATTTTATAAATGGAAGTTCCCTGCTTTCTTTGATTTCTTAGGCTCTATGGACTCAGGCAGCTTCCCTTTTCTCTGTAAGCCATGCGGGGCTGTGGAGTAAGATCAACCCCGCTTCTTTCCTGACCAAGGGCATTTTCCTTGTCTCCTTGCTCCTAGGGCATTTTGGATGCCAGAAAATGTGCTGGTTTGGAGTGTGCATTCCAGATTAGACAGATGTGGGTTTGAACCCTTTGCCAATTTATAGGCTTGGACAAGGCACTCAGTGTCTCTAGAGCCTCTTTTCTTCATCTGTAATAGTATCTACCTACAGTATTATGAGCAACTAAGTAAAAATATCCATGCAAAGCACTTAGCAGTGTCTATAAAACAGGAAGTGCACAAGGTTTAGCCCAGTGCAGCTGATATTGTTACAAGTATTTGTTTATATATGTCTGCTTTAGTAACGAACTTCCCCAGGACAGACATTCCGTTTGCCTAGAAACATAACTTTAGTATAGGAGTTGCCCCATCAATCTTTGACTAATAAATAACCACGTACAGATATGTGTAGATAATATATTCATATGTATTTGCATATATTAATATATATAACACATATAGATGCACATATAGAATGAGATAAAATGGCCTTTTGAAGCTCTAATTTGCTTATGAACATGGATAGCATTATTAGAATACTTATGTATAGCACTATTAAAACCCTGATTTTAATTATATTGGAGATTTTCCCCTCACCATAGTTGGAACTTTTCTAAGTTTAATTACTCTCGTCCTTAAGATAACTGGGACTTCAGGACAAGACCAATCCCCAAGAAAGGAGATTGCATTTTCATGCTCCAGAAATGTCACAAATTGGATTAAGCTGAGGAGAGAGGATGTGGGAAAATGGGAGCAGGGATATGCTGCTGGTCACTCCTTATTGGAATCTCTCCTCTAGGATGTGCAACTCCTCCCTAGGGTGATAACACTGGCACAAAATGGAAACTCAAGAAGGTGGGGTAGAAGGGCGCCTGGGTAGCTCAGCTGGTTAAGCGACTGCCTTCGGCTCAGGTCATGATTCTGGAGTCCCGGGATCGAGTCCCGCATCGGGCTCCCTGCTTGGTGGGGGGTCTGCTTCTCCCTCTGACCCTCCTCCCTCTCATGCTCTCTGTCTCTCACTCTCTCTCTCTCAAATAAATAAATAAAATCTTTAAAAAAAAAAAAAAGAAGGTGGGGTAGAAGAACCAATTTGGGGGGAGGAACAAAAGTTAGCTCTTGAAATTGTGAGTCTTAGTTGATAATGTGTTCAAGTGGGTGTGTCCAGAAGACAGGGGAGATAATAATGTTGTGGACGTAAAGAGGTAGCTGACACCACCAAATGCCTTAGAGATCACAGAGACTGAGGACCGAAAAAAGGCTGTTGGAAGTCATTTAGAGCTGTTTGAAGCCATCTCTTTCTGTATATCTGTTCATCTCTGGTGTGCATGTCATGCTGTATAGTTGGCAAAGAACATCACACAGTCTAGTTAAGATAGAGTCAGTTTTGATTCCACAAATAAAACTGAGGAGTTAAGAAAATTTTATGAGGGAGATCTGTAATAGATCTCTGTCTCTGTATCCAGTACGATGTCCAC
The DNA here is from genome assembly GCF_054177405.1 of Leptonychotes weddellii. NCBI lineage: Eukaryota > Metazoa > Chordata > Mammalia > Carnivora > Phocidae > Leptonychotes > Leptonychotes weddellii. Next base: position 51,866,733 of record NC_138380.1, read on the forward strand.
TAAACCTCATTCCAGTGGCTCACCGTCCTCTTTTCACAACTAGCTCTTGCCACAGAAGTCAGCTCCTGGGGGTGTAAATGATAAGCTCTTTTTCATTCATGAGCAGAAATCATAGTTATTTGATTTTAGTATATGTCCTGCTGAAGCAAGCATGAAATCATAGTTATTTGAGTGTTAAGAACTGGGACCTTGGAGCAGACCACATGTCAAAGAGAAAGAGGAAAAGGAAAAAGTGTTATAAAATTATAACTAGAAGATCGAGAGGATTTTGTGAAAATGGCAAGCTGGAATGGAGTGAAGGCAGCAGTGGAGGAAGAGAGATGGAAGGTGCTGGAGGAAGCATCAGGAAATAAAATGCAAGAAGAAAAATGAAGGAATGAGATGGAGAGATTGGGGGCTTAGTGTGGAAAATGGTACCATCTTCCTCTGAGCCTTGAGGGAAGGATGAAATGGCACAAGTAGAGTCAAAGCCATTTTGTATGATTGGGACACTTGAGAGATTGTGTGCAGTCACATGATTGCTGTATAATTACAAATCAGTAAGATTACCATTTATTAAGTTATTACTGTGTGCCTCACATTATGTTCACTTCAATACTCGTGACAGTCTGTTTTTTTTTTTTTTTAAAGGTTTTTATTTATTTGACACAGAGAGAGAGTACAAACAGGGGGAGTGGCAGAGGAAGAGGGAGAAGCAGGCTTCCCACCGAGCAGGGAGCCCGATGTGGGGCTTGATCCCAGGACCCTGGCATCATGACCTGAGCCGAAGGCAGACGCTTAACTGACTGAGCCACCCAGGTGCCCCTCTTGTGACAATCTTTGTGGTAGGTATTATTGCCATTTAACAGGGGAGAAAACTGAGGCTTAGACAGCATAAGCAACTTGCTCAAGGTAAGTGGACAGCCCAAGCCCACGTATCTGTCTGACATCCCAACGTGCCTTTTTTGCCAGTTACAAAAATCTTTGAAGATCTGATGAGAGCATAAAGTTCTTTTCTCTGATTAAAAAAAGCACAAAGGCACACATGCATCACATTTTATATGCAATTGTAGGAATTTCATGACCCACTGAAACCCATCTATGGACCCCTGTGGATGTGTTGACACCACATTACAAACACCAATTTTCAAAAAAATAACCTTTAAATATGTGTTAGCTTTCCAAGTCATCACAATGTGATGCTATTCGAATGACATTTCTGTGGCTCCAAACATTTCTGGAGCTCCAGCTTCACAATGTCTTCAGAACCCATTTACTGGCCATAAAAGAAAATCAGTCCCAGTTACTTTTGTTTTCTCCAAACAGTATTTGTTGTCTCTCCTTGTTCATTATCTTTGGTTTCAAATGACTTTTGGCTGTTTTCAAAATTGCTAGCCATTCTCAAAGGATTCCATTCCATCAAGGAAATCCAAAAAACAGGCAACAGGCTCAGAAAGGAACCCTAAAGGGGCATTTTAGAAGGGATTCTATCTGAGGTCAAACCTTGAGGTAAGAACTGTTCTCAGATACAACCATATGATAGCAACACATGCTGTCTGTGGTTATTACTTGAATGACAGTGTTTATAGTTCAGTGTATAGGTAATATATGCCTTTTAAAAATATCACCTTGAAATATACTAAATTTGATTTTTTAAATAAATTATCTAGTAATATGTTACTCCTTGGATCATTGAAGATAGTTCTAGAACTGTTTGTGTAAGCTCACTTTGGAGGTTTAAGTTATAAATTGCATTAACTAGAAAATTGCTTCTTTCTGACCACATATCCCTATGGTGCTTAAAAAGCCAGAGACCCTCTATATTGCACATAAATGTCAACATGTAGGAGGGTTTGATTAAAATGTCCATGATCTCGCCTTGTGCTCCATCCCACTTATATGGCAGCTGGCTTTGCCGATGTGTGTTTAGACCAACCTGATGGGCTCCCCTTCTGGAATGGACTTGAGGGCCGCAGAGATGAGTAGACTTCTCATGTTGTTGCAGACAAATATTTAAAGCATTGGTTCTTACTTTTTTTTTTTTTTTGCTGCCCCCACACACCCATTCACAAGTTCTTATGGGCAACACAGGTCCATCAGTAACTAATTGTTGGGTTATTGACAATACTGGTGGTGGTTCACATGGGTGGTTTCAAGTCCAGGTGCTTTTTCTAATGCTATCACTTTCCTTTTCATGGAGAGAGTCATACTAGTGCACTGTGGTACTGTGGTTGACAACCCTTGGCTTAAAGGATAGACAGATGGTGTCTTTTGTAGTTCCTCAGTACATTTAGTGTTGATTCTTGCTACTCAGGGTATGATCCAGGAACCAGCAGCATCAGTGACCTAGAAGTTTGTTGGAAATGTACAATGTCAGGCCCCATCCCAGACATACTGAATCAGTATTTGCATTTTAACCAGATCACTAGGTGATTTGTGTATATACCAGAGTTTGAATAGCACTGATTTAGATGGTTCTGTATAAAGTCCTATACATAGAGGTTGCAGAAAATGCTGAACTGCCTTATTTTGGGTGATGGATATTGGCAAAAAACCACAAGCAGACTGAGTAAACATAACATTTCCCTCTTTGGTAAGCATTGGGTATAAATATGTAAGATGGCTAAATTCTGATATTTGGCTCATTCATTTTAGGCTTTGGAATTGGTTATTTTCCCATTTCCATTGTCTTTTATGTTGAGTTTGGGCTCTCTTCTGGCTCACATGGTGAAACTGACTAAGCCTCATCATCCAAATCAACATTTTTAATTTGCTTCTCCTGGAAACAAGATTTGTTTCATTTAAGATGAAACCACAGTTCTTATGAAGTAATCTAGTTTCACCCCAAATCAGTAGCAAGGATTAAGGATGTGACCAACTGACAAAAAAATATATGGTAAACTCAAGATGCAACTGTAGGTCTGTGTCAAAACCAAAATGCTGTGCCCAAGTAACATTCCATAAGAGCCTTCAGAACCCTTTAGGCCTAGCTGGAGTTCCAGAGAGCACTCTATTATGTCCTGAGCCATTATTTGGTAGAATGTTACTCTGCTGGTAGGAGTATAAATTGGTATGTCTTGTAGAAGACACGGTAAACATGCATCAGAAAGCCTTCAAAAATGCATATTTTGCGATCTGGCAATTACACTGCTAGAATTTACTTAAAAATAATCATATGTATGGATTAGTAAGTGCAGTGGTATGTTGATTCTATGAACCTGGCTACAGTATCTATAGGAAGCAAAGGAACCCTTCTGCTTGCTGCGCCATTGGCACTCCTCCTTCTGCTCTCTGTAGCCCCCACCTCTTCTCCCAAGGCTTCCTCAAATTAATTGAAGGTCTTTTAGTAAGTCATTTCATCCTACTTGGGGCTCAGTTTCCTCCTTTGGACAAGACGTTTGGGATAAAGGCAGTGTTTCTCAGAAAATTATCTATGTAGACAATCTGAGTGAGTCTCATTTCACCTGCTTGTATGAAATGCAGGTTCTTGGGCCTGAATCATCATAACATCCCATGAAGGGTTATTTTATTTATTTATTTATTTTTAAGATTTTATTTATTTGAGAGAGAGAGAGCACGAGCCAGGTGGAGAGGCAGAGGGAGAGGGAAAAGCAGACTCCCTGCTGAGCAGGGGGCCCGATGTGGGGCTCCATCCTAGGACTCTGGGATCATGACCTGGGCCGAAGGCAGACATTTAACTGACTGAGCCACCCAGGCGCCCTGGGTTATTTTATTTTTATTGAGGAGGAAACTTAGGCTCAGACTTTCATTTTACACTTGGAAAGAAGTAGAGCTGGGATTTGAATCCACTTCTACTGATTTAATTCCATTGCTTATTCTACCACTCTAGGTGCCAAGGAAATAAGCAAATGGATAGGTGCTGACTGTGCCTTTGTGAGCTCACATCCTAGCAGGGAGAATTTTGAAGACTATTGTCATGAACCACATTGTTCCTTAAAATGGCTTTTTTTTTTTTTTTTTTTTGGTGAAAGTACCTTTGTAAATCTTTAATTTACTACCTTGGAAATAGATCTAGTTTTAGCTTTTTTCCCCTTCCTTTTTTTTGAGTTTTAGAAAAAGAGATTCTACTCTCCAAATATTTAATATTTAATTTAATAGCTAATGAAATTGCTACATCTTACTTTTAAGTTACAGACCTCTCTCTACTAGGAATGTATGTTTCTCTGCTTAGAAAGATGGTGCTGCTATGAACTAGAACAAGCCTGACTCATTCTGTGGGTCATGTCTACTCTTATTAGATGTGCAAGCCTTGGCTTTATTCCAGGAGAGCTGTGGTTTTATGTCTAGTAGTTGTAGGTTTGGTATTGCCTTCAACTGTGCTTTTTCTCCCTCCATTATAATTCCTGAATATCTTTTTGACTGTTAGGAAAGGATAAATCTCCTTTAAAGCATTTATTTAAAAAAATCTATCTGTTGAGCACCTCTTATGAAGCCGTGGGGCCACCCAGTGAACAAAGCCCCCAAGGACTGGTGTCCTCATGGATTCAGATCACTTTTTCAACAGTCTGCTTTAAAACTCTTCCTCCTCATTTTGTTAAGCTTCACTTTAAAGTTTAGTTGATTAAGAAAAGGATCAATTCAAGTGAAGTTTTGTAATATAATCTAACTCATTGGAACTATAATAGTGTGCAACATTCTTCACAATTTAAAGCATTATTTCCAAAGAGGAAGACATACAATATATTAACTCCCTATGTTAAAACTGTGAATTAACTATTTTTTTAAAAATAGAGTCAAACAATCTAGTTGCTTTGAAAATCCTGCCATGCTTTTTATGCTCTTTCGTTATATTTGATCTTCAGTTTTATGGGTTGCTTTGGTTGGTGATGGTAGTAACAGAGAATTATTGTAGCGTTCAAGGGGATGAAAGGAAGAATGGAAATGATTAAAAGAAAGTTAGTTTTTCCATGCACAGGAGGTAGGAATAGTGAAGAAGCAGCAATACATTCTTAAAATGATTAAGTAATTTACTAGGGCATTTTGAAGCCTCATTAAAAATTAACAAATTGATCTTAATGCATTGCATCTCATTCTTTTGGCAGGTTGCCTGGTGCCTTGAGGTTTTGGTTAGTGGGCCCAGAGGATAATCTCTACCAAATGGCAATAACCTAACATTTGAAAAATCATCTCTCCTTTCTGTTTATTATAACAAGGCAAAGACAGAAAAAGGTGGGCTCTTAGAGTGATTTTCACAAAATTTTAATTTTAATTTTTTGATTGTACAAAGAAGAAATCGGCCAAGTGTTGCTACTGTATCTGGGATATGTTGGCTCACACTGAGATTATAAATGCTTTTGCTGAACACCAGTTATATATACATACATTTAAGTAAATTAGATCAGAATCAAATGTCTAGACCTCTTTGAACTGCTTAAATTCACCATAATGGCATGGAAGTAAAGCAAGACAGGTGAGGTGGCCTGGCCGTGTCATGGCCCAATTGCAGGCTTAGGTCAGGGCTCTGGCTTTGTCCCATTCATTCCTGCTCAGGGACCCAGCATTCTTTGGGCGTTTGTTGCACTCATATCAACAAATCAAGGAGCTTGTGAATATCTGTTCCCTGATCACTAGTTTCATCTGCATAGGACACCAAGCTTCTCTTTTTTTGCATGCATCATTGCTTTTTATCTGAAAATCTATGATACCAAGAGTCATTGAGTTAGAAAGGTCCATAAAATATTCTGATTCAAATCCATGCCTTTTAAGTTTGTTTTTTAATCCCCATTTTAGGCTATGTGACTTGCCTAAAGACCTTGAACTAGAGCATGGAAGAAAGTTATACCATGTCTCTTCCCTTTGCTCAGTAGTCCCTCACTCCTAAACCTTGATCAAATTCTTCCTTATTTATTCAACATGTGTGTGCACACTGTGCACACAAACACACACACGCACTCAATGTATCCTCTATTTCTAGTTACTCATTTATAAGTGGAGAGATAATTTAGTGATACTTATTTTATCTTTTATCATGATAGGTATACTCTTTAATCTCCATCACCTGTTTAATCCATCCCCCTCCCCCATTTCCCCTCTGGTAATCATCAGTTTGTTCTCTAGAATTAAGAGTCTGTGTCTTGGTTTGCCTCTCTCTTTTTTCCCTTTGCTCATTTGTTTTGTTTCTTAAGTTCCACATATGAGTGAGATCACTGTCTTTCTCTGAGTGACTTATTTTGCTTATCATTATACTCTTTAGCTCCATCCATGTCATTGCAAATGGCAAGATTTCATTCTTTTTAATGGCTGAATAATATTCCATTGTTTATATATACCACATCTTCTTTATCTATTCATCTATTGATGGGCCCCTGGGCTGCTTCCATAGTCTGGCTATTAAAAATAATGCTGCAGGGCGCCTGGGTGGCTCAGTTGGTTAAGCAACTGCCTTCGGCTCAGGTCACGATCCTGGAGTCCCAGGATCGAGTCCCGCATCGGGCTCCCTGCTCAGCAGGGAGTCTGCCTCTCCCTCTGACCCTCCCCCTTCTCATGTGCTCTCTCTCTCAAATAAATAAATAAATAATCTTTAAAAAAAAAATAATGCTGCAATAAATATAGGGGTACATGTATCCCTTTGAATTAGTATTTTTGTATTTTTTAAAATATACTTTATTTTTTTTTTTAAGATTTTATTTGAGAGAGAGAGAGCATGAGCAAGGGGAAGGGCAGAGGGAGAGGGACAAGCAGACTCCTTGCTTAGTGGGGAGCCCAGCGCAGGGCTCGATCCCAGAACCCTGAGATCATGACCTGAGCAGAAATCAGATGCTTAATCAACTAAGCCAGTCAGGTGCCCCAGTTTTTTTATTTTTATTTTTTATTTTTTTGAGTAAATATCCAGTAGTGTAATTACTGGGTCATAGAGTAGTTCTATTTTTAGTTTTTTGAGGAACCTCCATACTGTTTTCCACAGTGGCTGCATCAGTTTGCATTCCCACCAATAGTGTGAGAGGGTTCCTTTTTCTCTACATCCTCACCATTACTTGTTGTTTCTTGTGTTGTTGATTTTAGCCATTCTGACAGGTGTGAAGTGATATCTCATTGTGGTTTTGTTTTGCATTTTTGTAATAATGAGTGATGTTGAGCGTCTTTTCATGTTTCTGTTGGCCACCTGGATGTCTTCTTTGGAGAAATGCCTGTTCATGTCCTTTGCCCATTTTTTAATCGGATTATTTGTTTTTTGGGTATTGCATTGTATCATTTCTTCGTATATTTTGGATATTAGCCCTTTGTTAGATATGTCATTTGCAATAACTTCTCCCATTCCAAAAGTTGCCTTTTAATTTTGTTGATTGTTTCCTTTGCCATGCAGAAACTTCTTATTTTGATGTAGTCTCAATAGTTTATTTTTGCTTTATTTCCCTTGCCTCAGGAGACATCTAGAAAAAAGTTGCCATGGCTTATGTCAAAGACGTTAGTGCTTGTCTTCTCTTCTAGGATTTTTATAATTTCAGGTCTCACATTTAGGTCTTGCATCCATTTTGAGTTTATTTTTGTGTATGGTGAAAGAAAATGATCCAGTTTCATTCTTTGCATGTAGCTGTCCAGTTTTCCTAATACTGTTTGTTGAAGAGACTTTTTCCCATTGTATACTAGTTACTCATTTTTATGTGGATGGATAATTTGGCGATACTTTTAAAGCAAACTTTGGAATATGTCTTTGAAGCATTAAAAAAAAAATTCCCCAGTATTCCTAGTCAACTCATCCATACCTCATATATTAGCAGTACTCTTTGTAGTAGCTTGCACTTTTGAGTATTTTGAAAGCCACCATTTTAGTTTTTATAGCAATGTTACACAACTGTCTTTTTCTACTCATATTTTGTGGGTTTACATAAAATTTAATTGATTATACTTAATTAAAATAACAAGTGCAATTAGAATTCGCCGTTTTGAGAACATGAACAAGTGACAACACAATAGTTAGGAGTAGAAGTGTGCCTGTGTAGCAGAGGTGAGTGTAGTAGCTGTAAGTGCTCATTATCCACGGGTATCAGTATGTTGTCAGTTAATCTGGTGATATGATTAAGAGGAGATTCAGTAACAGAGTTGTAATAGCTGACATTTATGGAGGGTTTGTTCTAGGCCCAGCCCCGAGTCAATTGCTTAACATGTAGTCTCGTATCTCAACTTTACTGCAGCTATGAAGGTTCGGTATTATTATCCCCACTAATACAAAGGGGAAAAATACGTCTTCTAAGGACCTTGTCCAAAGTCATAATGCTTGCAAGTAGCAGAGCAAGAAAAAAAACTAGATCTAGCTGTCTCCAAAAACTTTATTTTTAACCATTATTCTCTATTATAATAATGCATTTTGACTAACAACTCAAGGAAATCCGTGCCTACAGAAGGAACAAATGCAGAGATCACAAATGAAATCTCTACCTCAGTGAAGAACTATCCCTGTTTGGTATCAGTTTGTTACTCTTCTGGTCACAGGAATTCAGGAGAGGAATTTTGTTGAAGGAGCCTGGAAGAACACAGGCAAGGCCTTTGGGGTTCTGCAGAAATGAGGGCAAATAAACAAAATCTCACCTCCTGCTCCATGTTATTTATTAGAAAGTTTACAATTTCAGTGGTGAGCGATGTCAGATTTAATATGTCTTCAGGACTCACATGAATTCTGTCAGCTTGCAAATTTCTAAGCTGTGAAGTGTGGACTTGATAGCAGACATTTGTTTTCTTGTGGTTCTTTGTCCTGTTGCTCCACCTGTCCCGTTTAAGTCTTTCAGTTTTGATGAAAGCTTTGATCTTTGATTAGAGAGAATAATTAGGATAATTAGGGAATGTTTGGTTTTTATTGGTGATTTAGTGATATGTATATGGCTGAGCTGTTGGAGTAACCTGATTTCCTATATACATATTTTTTTCACTTTTCCTACCTTCCGGAATTAAAGGGTACTTTAAAATTAAGTTTCAAATGGAAAATTGACCTTGACTTTGTGACTAAGTCTCAGAGTAAGCCAACCATTAGTTTTGTGAGACTTCTAGATCTGGCTCGCTTGATCCTCATTCTGTTTAACGACGTCAAGAGAATCTTGGTTTAACAGATTTTTGGAATCTCCTTTACCAAAATGGGATGCTCCTGCCTTAAAATGTTTTCACCCTCCATTCCATCGAACACCTGTATCATCAGCGTGTTTTTTACACTTTTTGCATATTTTCATGCATGAAGGAATGACTTCTCTCCTTCTTGCCTCTGAGTGGTCACACAGATCACTTAATTTATCCAGGACAGCCTCTCCCTCCCATAGTGCTGTGCTGGTAAAGGCTTAACAACAGGCTCTCAATGGAAAACAAACACCCCTGCCCCCCCAAAAAAACCCCAAAACACAATGCCCTGACACTGATTGGTAACATTTGGTGATTTCCATGGTGCAAATACTCTCCTCATGGCCAAGTGAGGCTACCACCCTGACACCATGAAATGTGGGGTGGGGAAGAGATGTGCACAGTCAGCTCTCGTGAGCTGGTCTGAGCCAGCTTCGCCCCTTCTGTCCTTAAATAAAAGAGCAGTGGTGTGGGCTCCCTTCGACAGTCTTGGCCAGTGGGAGGGCGATGAAAAGCTTACTCTTGTAGTACTTCTTGCCGAGTTTTCCAGATAGTGCTTTATTGACTCTTTCACTTACTGGTTTAAATGCACATGTAAGCAAAGGATTTCGTTTTAGGGCTCATATGATATAATGTTTATATTTATATATGTAAATTGATATTTTTTACTTCTGTCTCAGGCTCTCATGTTTGGTGCTGGCCTACCTTATTTTCCTAGTGTTTTCAAGGGTCTCTAGCCTTGTCTGTCCACCTTGCTCTCTTCAGCCTCCCAAGTAACGTACTCGCAGTAATAAAACCAGCTGAAGCATGAGTCAGTTTCCCCTCTCTTTCCCACTCTGTCCTCCCAAATTTCCCTAGTGCGTACTGTTCCTGTGGTGAGGACGTGCCGCAGTGTCTGTGATTTTTTTTGTGAAAGGGGCAAAACTGTGCTAATGTGATAACCAGCCCACAATTTTATGCAAGGCCTTCCAACCATTTGAACAGGATTCCAAGTGCAATAAGGTGATTCAAATGATCTTTTAATGACATAATGAAGTGCGATTGACTGTCTGATGCGATATCTGCTGCTTTTCCTGTCATGGTGTGAAGCTCCCTGTATTAAGTTGAGTAACATCAGCAGGATGAAATCTAGAAGAACACTAGCACCTGCTGGTCTTTCCTTCTCAGGACAAGATTTCCAAACTTAAGGTAGGTTTGCTCCTCTTGGATAAGCCTTTAGTCCTTTTACATTTGGTACAGAGAAATGACCACACCAGTCAAAACGATGCAGGTGGCTCACACTTTGATAATCCCTTCTGCCCCAGACATAAAATGTACTAAGAGACGAGAATAAAAAACAAATGAGAAAAGACATAACTGGCTGAAAAACAAAATAAATATTTTGGGGGCCTCAAAATGTTTCAGAAATGCCTGAGCATGAGCGGGAGCTGATGCTGCTATCTTTGAAGTCTTTCTCAAATGTCCCCTTCTCAGAAGCCTTCTCTGGACACTGAGCTAAATCAATTTCTCTGTTCCCACCTGAGAAACACCATTCTTCTCCCCTGCTTCATTTTCATCTTTGGCACTTGCCTTCTAGCTAGATATTTTGCTAACTTATATTGTAAGCCTCAGGAGGGCAGGGATTTTGTCTCTCAAATATTTGCGAGTAAATGAACGATAACACATGCAATGCATTTAGCAAAGTATTAGCCTGTAGTAAATGTTCCATAAATATTATTGTTGTTATCATTATTATTACCATTATCATTAACAGACAAGTCTTGGTGCTGGCATGGTCTGATGTCTCCTACCTCATTTCTGTCTCTCTCTCCCACCCCTCTGCTGCCTTTGCCTCTATATTTACTGCTCTTTTTTCCTCCACCCTTCTTTCTTTTTTCCCCTCTGTCCAGTGTTGGGTCCAGTGTTGGATCCAGTGCTTTGTGCCTGTGGAGAACAGCAGAGGCCATTAGTAATGTACTCGCAGTAATAAAACCAGCTGAAGCTGGTTTCTCAGTATGGGCTGCATGCAGGCCAGTGGGAGAGGGGGTGGTGGGGAAACGAGGAAGCTCATGGCATGAATAGAGGAGGAAGGCCACTTCTTATCCCTCTCCCATCTCAACTTCACTGCCGTGCCCACTGGGTTTGATGCAGTGAAAATCGTTGAAGAATTTCATTAAGCAGGAACTCTTTCAGCAGCAGGCACCCCTGTGCTAAAGGGTATTGGCCGCCCACCAGTTGTGGGGAACCATTCCATGATAGAGCTGGATAAGCCTTGGATCTTGCTGTGGTCTGTTTGCATTGCTGCAGCCTTGTGGGACTAAAGCAGGCTCTGGGGCTGGACAGGCTACTCTATTTAACCAGCTCTGTGACTTTCCAAATGTCACTTAAACTTGCTGAGCCTCGAGTTCTTCAATTATAAAATAGGAATTATGCTTGGTTTGCAGGGTTGTTATGACACTGAGAATTTGGTCAGTTAAAACAATTTTTTATTAAGCCTCCACTATGTGCCAGACCTGTGTTAGATGATGGAAATCCAATAGTGAACAAAAGAAATACTCTCTTTGCCCTCATGGAACTTCTAACCCAGCTGGGAAAACAGATGTGAAATGGTGGTCAGCACAGAGTAGGACCTCAGAAAATGGTAGCTACCTTATGAGTCATTTTAAAACGAGGGCACTGCAGTTCCAAGAGTTTAAGTGACATGCTCCAAATAGCACAGTTACTGCTGGTGGAGTCAGAACTTTATGCTAAAGGCTACCATGTAGAGTCAAGTATCTGTCACAGAGGCTGGTGGTGGTGCTCAGGACCTTTGTGATGCGATTGCACCTTTTGATTCATTCAGAGGTAGCCTTTCCTGACCAAGGTAGATGGGTCCTTCCAACATTGCCAGGTGTTCCCAGGTCAGATTTACTTTAGGTCAACTGGCAGAATTTAAAAGCCACATATAGTTATTTTTTTTTTTAAAGATTTTATTTATTTATTTTAGAGACAGAGCACAAGAGGGGGGAGCGGGAGAGGGAGAAGCAGACTCCCTGCTGAGCAGGGAGCCCGATGCGGGACTCGATCCTGGCACTCCAGGATCATGACCTGAGCCGAAGGCAGTTGCTTAACCAACTGAGCCACCCAGGCGCCCCACCACATATAGTTATTTTATGTGACATTTGTCATGCTTTTATAGGTTCTTGGAAAATCTGCACAAAGATGAGTAACATAAAATCAAAAGCTTAGGTTTAAATGGGCATCGATCTGCATTGACCACAGAACTGGTGCTGAGGGGAAGGTCCATTATGTAACTCACTGGCTCTCATTAAAGGACTCAGAGGAGAAATTTGAGAATTTCGAGCCAACAGCAATTTTGCTTCCTCTTTTCTTACAATGAGAACCATGTCAATCATTGTGTTTGTTCTTTTGCATAGCCTGCCAAAAGTCTTGGACTCAAAATTCATGTCCAGTCACAAGGAATACATAAACCCTTGAAGTTGGCAAATATTTTCCTTCTCATCTCCTTGGTTCTGATATGTCTTTCATTTCTATTCTTTTTTTTTTTGGTCTCCTTGTTCTTTAACCTGAGCTAATATACCAAAATAATGTGTTTAAAAACTGCTTTCCTTTGTAGGACAGAGATCGACAGTAGGGGTAAAAAATAGAAGCATTGAGGGAGGTAGTGGGGGAAAAACATGAATGAGGATGATTTTCGGACAACTAAGTTTTGTCATAAACCCCTTCTACCAGGTATCGATAGACTTTCTGTTTGCTGCTGATGGAATGAAGTTCAAGGACCCGTGATCTTTTGGTTGACCTGGATCTGATCTCAAAATGAATGCCTTCCAATCCTTTCCTCTTGTCTTTGTGTACATTTGCCAGCATATCAGATAAGGCACAGCAGTTAAAAGCTTTTTGGTCCCATATTTCCCGTTTATTCAGCTTTGCAAGGTCAGTTTAGTCTTGGCTTCCAGTACGCTTGCTGTAATTAGGATTTTGTTCTCAGTGACCAGAGCTACCTTTACCTCTGTTTTCTTTACCTTTGTGCCCCAAGTTCACGTCAGTTTTCTGCAGCACAACATGTTTTCTGCAGAATTGGCTCTTGCCTGCTGTTCTTGTTGCTATTGAGAGGGGAACAAATAAAATGTTTGGACTCAGCTCTCAAATAGGAATGGGTTTCTATCAAGTAGAGCTATAAAAACAGCATAAAACTACCCAGACTCCCCCACCTCTCCAGCCTGGGGACAAAGTGAGGTCACAATAAGAGTCACAGAGCAGCCAGTTTCTGGCCCAGCCCAGTTAGGGATGTTGCTGTAAACCAGGGCTCTTCCTAGTTCCAGGGGTTGCTGGCTTCCCCATGATCTGCTCACCAAGACCCACAGATGATCTGCCCTCCCTTTTTGCTTCGGGGGTCCTACTCTTCCCACTGCTGCTTCCTTTTCTGTCTTTCTCCAGTGATCCTCTCCTGACTGTAATGCTTGGGAGCCCTTTTGAGGACAGTTTTCCTGGTGCTCCGTCCATCTGCCCACAGGACTGGAGCTGTGGTTGTAGCCGCTTCTCTGCTCTTGCCCCATGATCTCCAGACACCCCCTGACCAGTGTTACACCCTGGAGCTAGGCACGAAGCAGAAGTACCTTTATTGTCAATTGACTGCAGGCCCTCTAGCATGACTGTCCTTTTACTTGACCTGCTCATAGATTAATGGGGTGAGTGTGGTGACTATTACATGCCCAAATCTGTTCTCTCGCTCTTCCATATAATATGGCTGCCTGGTTAGAGACTACTTTTTCCTCATCTACCCTGTGGCTAGCTAAGGCCATGGAACGAAGCTCTCACTCATGGAATGTAAGAGTTCAAATATTTGGTTACTTACTTAAAAGGAAAGAGTTTACCTTGAACATTAGTTTCCCTCCTTTCCTCTAGGGAATGTCATCCATGCTGATGAGGACAGAACTCTAGTGCAGTACTACTCAAAGTGTGTTCTGCAGACACCTGGAGATTCCTGTGGCCCTTTCAGGGAGTCTGGGAAGTCAAAGCTGTTTTCATAATTTTAGGGTGTTATTTGCCTCTTTTACTGTTTTGCATTTGCATTGATGGTGGCAATGTACTGGCGTGTGAAACTACTGGTACCCTAGCATGAATCAAGGCACTGACGCCCAAACTGTACCAAGAGTCACCACATTCTTCACAGACTTGCAGTTGCAACAAAACAAAACAAAAAATGGCAGTTTCAGTTAAGAATGTCCTTGAAGAAGCACTACAGGGGGTTGGGGAGAGGGGTTAGCCTGGTGATGGGTATTAAAGAGGGCATGTACTGAATGGAGCACTGGGTGTTATATGTAAACAATGAATCATGGAACACTACATCAAAAAAACTAATGATGTAATGTATGGTGATTAACATAACAAAATAAAATTAAAAAAGCACTACAAATAATCACTTTCATCATCCCTGTTGAGTACATGTCTTTTTAATATTCTGTGTAATGAAATAGAAAGTATGCATAAATACTTACACGTATGAAAATATGTTGTCTCAAGGGAAAGCACTTGTGTGATTGTTTAAATTTCAAGTTGAACTAAACACCATTTTTACTTGAAAGAATGATTGACAAGCTTTGTCTATCCAGACATTTGGTATACATTTCCTTGAAAATCAGCTTGTGACTTCAAGGAAAAAAAACAGACAGTATTTATTACGAATTACAAAGTTTGAGTTTGCAAGCAAAAATTTGAATTTGGGAAATAGGTATATGCCACCATGAACCTAACAGCGTCTCAGTTTTTAAAACCTATTCTGATGAGATCAGTGGTGCTATCAGTGAACATGATTTTCTAATATTGTGTAATAAAATGTGTCAACATTTGGAAGTTCTGCATAACTCATGAACCAATAATTTCTAAAGGAACAATGCATGATGTTACAAAGTCATGCGTGGGTAAAACCCCCACGGGATGTATTAAATAAGAAATCTTGTTTGTTTGCTAAATTTTGGTAAATGTATTCAGTTATATAATCACACCACCAATGGATTTTGATGTAACAGAGTATGAAAAGATTTTGGATATGTTTCAGATGTCATGTTGCAACTTTTAAGAAACTACTACTTGAGATTTTGTGTAGTATTAAAGAACAATATTCACAATGATCTGAAAAGCCTATTAAGATACTCCTCCCTTTCTCAGCTATATAGTTGTGTGAGGCTAGACTCTCTTCACATACTTGAACTAAAACAACCTCCTGAACTAGATTGAATGTAGAACATCATCACCATCATCATCATCATCACTCTTCTCTTATTAAGCTGGTCATTGAAGAGACTTTCCAAACATATCAAATAATGCTGCTTTTTTTACTACTTTTTTGAAGATAGTTATTTTTTATAACATTAGTTATATTAGCATATAGTTTATCATGGTTTTTAAAAAGGAATTAATAAACACATATTTTAATATTTTTTTAGTTCTAATTTCAAATATAGTAGTTATTATTAGATATTACTCATATAAACAAATCTCTTTGGGGTCTTCAGTAATTATTCAGTGTAAAGGGATTCTGAAACCAAAACATTTGAGAACCCCTGAGTGATATAATGGACTGAACCTGAAACATTGAATGAGTTTTTAGAACATAGCTATCTCTTTCCAGACTGGTGTAAGAAAGAATAACCTATCTCTATTCTGTTTGAGCCACTTGATATTGGGCACTCTGCTACGGCAGCTTGGCTTATATCCTAAAAGATATATTGACCTCAATAGTGATCTAATAGATATAGTTAGAATCATATTTCCCATTCCATTGCCAACCAGTGTCCCCAAACTGAGCTTGTATATCTTGACTCTTTCCCAGAAATACCCTGTATAGTTGAGCAATGACTTTCTTCCTTAACTTTTTAGACAGAATCTGTCTTGGAGCAGTTGTTGGTTTGAACATATCAAGCCAATTGTCCTTCTTTTGACGGGACCTCAGGATTCTGAAATGGTGGACTTTTTAACAAGTAAACCGCCTATGACCATATTCTGGGATCTCTTTAACATAAGGTTTTAATCTGGATTTGTCTTTGTTCTGTTAATGTCAGTGTGTTTGGTCTAGTTGTTATGGTAATCATATTTTTCTGAGACAACAATGAAGGCATGTGGTTTAACAAGCACAGGGTATCATTCAGGACAATGGAAGAATACTTGAGTTTGAAGTTTTCTGGGAAAATTCATCATTGCTGGTCATCATGTTTATAAGAAAAGTCCCTAGAATATGGGAATCACATTTCACTATTTTTTCTTTACTAAACTTTGCACAGTGGATAAAATGGGTTTGCTAAGATGCTCTTTAATGATAGCATTGCTGTCCTATTGCATAAACCCAGGTGTAAATAAACCACTACAAATCCTGAAATCTCAAGAGAGGAAAGATCTTTTCCTGGTTTCCCTTTTTTATGAATCATATTAGGGTTTTTTTTTTTTTTTTTTTTTAAATCATTTCTTTGTTCAAAATATCATGAAGGACTACGCATTTTCTCCAAGATCAAATCTACTTTCCATTCTGGGCATTTAAGACTTTTCATAATTTGGCCTCATTCTATCCAGCTACTGGAACTCTTAGCAGGCCAAACCCTCATAGGAAGAAAGAAGGGAGATGAGTGGATTCCTTGGCCTGATACTATCACCACTCTCTTGAAAACACCCTTTATTTTCTTGTGCCCAGTCATACACATGTGCAACATAAGAAGCCTGATTAAACTCAACTCTGCCTACTCTGAACCTGATCTAATAGCTGAGCATTGTTAGAGAAAATCAAGCAACTGTGATGACTTTCTTCCTTTCAAATTGTAACCACTGATCTCAAATGCGTACCCAGCACGGACTGTCAGTCCTACCCACTTCTCTCACACCTCCACTCTCCCACTGATTGAGGTGATATCTTTTCTAACTTCCTTAGCTAATGCCCTTGCTTCACGATTTATTTTAAAAAGAAGAGAAAACTGACAGGTATCTACTCACACATATTTTACCTTCCCCCCTTTCATGATGGGTTGTCTCAGTTTCTATCTAAGGACAACACTCCCCACTCCTGGTCCCATTGTTTGTACTTGTATACCATCCCTGTGAAATAGGAGAGAACATGTCTATGCTCTCCAGGAGACAGTATTTATCACACACACTCCTGTTAATTGTGCCACAGATAAATTGGCTTTTTTCCTGTCTTTTGACATTTCTGTCTCTGGTCTCTTATACATCTCCTTTTCTCTATTAGGGACAGTGTTCTTTTAGATTACAGCCCTGATATTATCTGTCATCTCCTCAGAGAAGCCCTTCTTGACTGTAGTACCTGAAATAGGCTTCTGTATTAGTTTGCTAGGACTGCCTGAATGAAGAGCCACAGACTGAGTAGCGCAAACAACAGAAATTTGTTTTCTCACAGTCCTGGTGGCTAGAAGTCTGAGATTAAGGTGTTGGCAGGGTTAGTTTCTTCTAAGGCCTCCCTCTTTGGTTCAGAAATGGGTGTCTTCTCCCTTTCGCTTTGCATGGTCTCCTCTTCTTATAAAGTTGTCAGTCATATTGGGTTAGGACACACCGTAGTGACCTCATTTTAACTACCTCTTTTAAATAGCCTATCTCCAAATACAATCACATTCTGTCATGTGAGGGGCTAAGACTTCGATATATAAATTCTTGGGGGACACAGTTCAGCTCATAACAGCTTCCTCTGGTAACTCTATCCCATTGTGCCATTTTTTATAGCATTTATCACTATCCAAATTTATATTCTTCATTTGTTGATGTATCTCTCTTACCACTAGAATATAAGCTCTCTGAATGGAGGGCCTTCATCCATCAATCTCCTCATGCCTAGAGCAGTGTCTAGCACAAAATAGAAACTCAGTGAGTGTTCACGGAGTAACAGAACAAGCAGAGAGGAAGAACCACAGATGCTTTGTTTCAATCTGGTGAGGTTTTTGTACTCACTTCTGCACTTTTGTGTTTCGTTCTCCAATTGTAACGCTTCTGTTTTCTCTTCACATCCTTCCATGCTTGTACCAAGTCAGCCCTCTTTTTGGTAATCCTTCCCAATTCTGTAAGATAAATTTATTTTTCCACTGTCTGGATCTCATACAGCAATAATTGCCTGAATTAATTATTTTGGCACACCGTATCATTGAAAATTACTTTTAGTTGTCCTTTAACTAAACATTTTCCTCAGTTGTTTCCTGTGTTCATTTGTGTGCTCCCTCTCTCCAAAGAGGTAGTGCTGTGCCCAAGGATGTCAACCATCTTTTACTGATCTGCTTCTGGGTGTCCTCTTGAGTCCCAAGTTATTCATGAGGCTGAATTAAACAGGTTTGGATGCAATTTCCATTCCTTATTTAGGAGCAGAAGAGCTACCTTTGGGCAAAAGACCATGAGTGGCATTAGCAATTCTGTATGGTATGCTTTCAGAGCCTTTAAGAAAAATCCTCTGCCATGCGTACACATTCCTATCTCATTCTCCCTTCTGCATTTGCTCACAGATGTCTAATGGCAGCTATCTGAGAAAGTGTTAGGCTGAAAAATAAAGCAAGGTATTTTTGACATACAAAAAGCTGTAGATATTTAAGGCAATCAACTTGTTATGGTTGGAGATAAGTACTATATACCCTGTGAAACCATCTTCATTGTCAAGAACAAAGTGTTTTAAAGGCAAACTTCTTTGAGGGGAGGCAAGGTAGTGACTTATATTTCCTGACTGATTTTTTTCTAGAAAACAGACTTAAAGGAGGGTAGGAAGGGAGTGAATGCTTGGGGTGGGAAAAAGGTAGTTGAGGACTAGATTTACACCTAAGCCAGAGTGAGCCCTGGTATGGACTAGAAGACTGAAAAGTGGAAGATGTTTCCATAATTTAGTATCAGGTGTGGTTAAGTCTCTGCTCTAGGGAAGCATGGCTCAAATATGCACTCTGTTAATATGAATTATATGACCTTGGAAAAAATGACTTCTCTGGGTTCCAGAATCCCTGTCTGGTAAATGGGGTACTTCTAGGTTTATTGTGAAGATAAAAGTATTGTCTAATAAATATTAATTGCCTGGTAACTTCAAACCTTCTGGAAAATAAAATATAACTCCTCTGTTCCAAAAGTTAAAGGACCACTGCCATTAATAACAAAGCCTAGGATTATCAATCCTTTAAGTATAAATCAGCCATATCCCTCACCTCCTACACTACTACTAAGAAAACAGGTTTATTCCAGCTACCCAAACAGCCTTAAAGTGATGGGCATAATGACTCATGGTCATGTAACATTCCTTTTAGACACATATCAGCATATTTGTTATTACATTACTGCGTGAGCACCCATAGAACCTCCAGAGGTAAAATAGGATTAATGTTTTAAGAATTTAGTCCTACCCCTTTCTATTTTATTCAAATCAAACTTTTGAAATGATCACTGTTGGGAATTCATTTTCACTTCAAAATAGGGATAAGGTAAAGATGTGTGAACAGGCTGGTCCTAGTCTGTGGAGTAAAGCCATATTCTGGAACTGTTTTATTTGGAAACCACGCCTAAGTCACAGCAAGGAAATCATCTGGCATGAATCACATGACCCAGCTTGCAAATGTGAAACTGGAAGGAGTTGGCATTATACAGCAGGAAACATAATGGGTAACCAGGAGGTATCCTATAAAATGCCCATTAGCTATTCAAGGTGAAAAAATGACTTGCTTACAGCTGAAGCTGGTAATTTGGGTCAATAAAATGGGCAGATTCACATATCTTGGCCGTAAATCTCATGCCATAAATCATGGTCAGTGATCAGACTCTTCTGCATGATTTCCTTAACTAGACTGTAAATAGTATAGTGTTTGTATCTCTCAATAAACATGTAATCCTCAAGTACTTATAATATCTACAGTGTACATTGGATTAATGGATACATATTTTATATTTTATTTCAAACCACAGGACCTAAAGGTACTAGTACACAGAGTCCATTACATATGCATTGATTAATTTTATAGTTTGCCAGCATGCTGAAGATGTTTTAGTCGCCCCCAAAATATTAATTTTCTTAGTTTGCAGAGTAATAGAGACATGTATTTGTTCATTCATTTGATAAATATTTAGAGTACCTAAACCAAGCACTACTCTCACCCTTACTTAGCTGAGTGATCTTTGGCAGTTACTTAATCTTTTTGCCTCAGTTCCCTCATATGTAAAATTGAGAAAATAATAGCACTTACCTCCTTAGTTCTAAGTGCTTAGAACACTGTCTGAAACATTATAACCACTAATATTTACTATTTTTGGTTGTAGGAGACACACTGATTGTATTGCTGCATACCAAAATATCCTAACATTTAGAGGCCTAAAACAACACATTTTTATTATCTCACAGTTTCTGTGGGGCTGGAATCTGAGCATGGCTTAGATGCATATTCTACTTCACAGGTTGCAATCAAGGTGTTCCCTGGGCTCCAGTCATCTCATGGAAAAATTCACTTCTAAGCCCAGACGCGTAGTTATTGGCAGGATTTTTTCCCTCAGTTGTTGGCCAGTGGTTACCCCCAGTTCCTTACCATTTGGGTCTTTCCAACATGGCAGCTTGCTTCATCAAAGTGTGTAACTTGAGAAGCCAATATGTTAGAATTGGCTAAGAAGACACAAGTCATAATCTTTACACCCTAATCATGGAAGTGATATTCCATGACTTTGGCCATATTTATTGACTAAAAGTGAGTCATTAGGTCCAGCCCACACTTATGACACAAAAGTGTGAACACCAGGGGTTAGGGATCATCAGAGGCCATGTTAGAAGCTGCCTATCATGATGGTGAATAATAAAAACTTGAGGATTACGTGTTTATTGGGGGAGACAAACACTAAAATAATTCTTAAATAAAATAGCATTTAAAAATTGTGACTATGAATTGGAAATACAGTGTTTGATGACAAATTACAATATTGGTACCTGATTCGAGTTGGCATATTTCAAACGAAGACATCTCTGAGGAAGTAATTTTTAGTTTTAGACTTGAAGGACGAGTGGAGTTAGCGAGGGATGGAGCAGGAGGTAGATGAACCCTCTCGGAAGAGTGAACAGATGAGGTGTAGGCCCTGAGATAGGGGAGCACCTGCGGTGGCCTCTCCCTGTGGCTTGGGGTTCTCATAGCATGGTGACTAGTTTCTGAGATAGAATGCTCCAAGAGAAAAAAGCAGAAGCAGAAGCTGCCAGGTGAAGGGGTCAGGCATCTGTTCCACTATATTAAATTGAACAAAGCAGATTATAGCCCTGGATCAGAGCCAAGGGGAGGAATAAAAAAGTCTACCTTCTGACTGGAGGAGCAGCATGCTTGCAAAAGAACCGGCAGATTGGGGCCATCCTTGGAAAATAGCCACAATTGGTGATTTTAGCAAGAGTAATTTAGATTCGAGTTAAAAATTGGATAAGTAAGCAAGAGAGTGTGTCAGTACCTCTTTAAGAAACTTGGGTAGGGCAGGGAGATGAGACTTAGATGGGTCACTGGAAGAAGATGGGGTGAAAAAAGGACTTTAAAGTGATGTTTCCATGTTTTAGGGCCTGATCCTATAGAGAAGAGCTTGAAGGTCATGACAGAGATGGGCTGGTGGATGAAACAGATTTCTGAGAGATGGGAATGGAAGGAATTCAGAACACAAATTTGGGGAATTGGGCCTTGGCAGGAGAACTTTTTCCCATTGTAACAGAAAGAGAAGAGAAGGTATGATTGCCTGCACCTGGTTGGTGAAGGCTGACTTTTCCATTGGTGTTGGAGATCTCCTGTGCTGGAGACTCAGTAACACACAGAATGCAGAAAAGAAGTATGTGGGCAAAGTGGGAGAACCCTTGGCACTGCAACAGGGTAGGGAAGCAAGGAAGAGGAGAGTAATCCCAGGTGCAGATGCAGCTGAACCCCACTCAAGGAAAGATTTTTGGATTAATTTCTATGTTGCTACCTCAACAGGTTGTTGTATTGCAGGGTTTATTCTTATCTTCTCTCCTGAACAGGAAATAGCACAAGGAATGTTTTCTTCAGTTGCATGATCTCTGTTCTATTGGGCTTCCTTCTGAAGTTAAACTGAGCTGGGTAAGAAAGGAAAAAAATCCCTTTCAGAAGCAGAAGGATTCTTGTGCTTGTTTCTTCATTATTTGTACCTTTTTCACTTGTGGAATATCTTACTGGCTTCCAGATCAACACTGTATCCTCAGCTTTGATTGAAGGCTTATACAAGAAATACATCTATGAAAAAATGTTGTACAACGTTTACTGACCATTATGATGTCCATTATTTCTTATATAAGGCCCTGCATAATTTACTTGTTCTGAATTTTGCTGTTGCAAGTTTTCATCTTTTGAAGAAATAACTTATTTAATTTGTTGGATGATTAAGTTGCTATAGCAAGTGTTTTTTTGCCTTTTTTTTTTTTTTTTTGCGTTGGTTGTCAGGATCCCAGAACAAAATTTTGTACTACACCACGGTATATATAGATGGTCATGGCATAGAGTTTAAGGCATAAATTCTGAAGTTTTACTTCTCTAAGTCATAGTTTTCTCATCTCTAAAATGACGTAGTTTTGGAGCCTAATTTACAGGATTATTTTGAGGATTAAATAAATTAATACATGTGAAATACACTAATGCTTGTCAAATGATTAGCTCTTTTGTTGTTAATTGTATCCTTTAGTTTACAGTGGCTGATTTGCAAATATAGAACTTCCCAGTTTTCTTGGCTCCCATTTCTGCAGTAAGCCAACATTTGTCTAACATAGGCACCTTTTCTTTCCATTTCTTTCTTCCAAAACATTTTCCACAATATCTTTTTTTTTTTAGATCTCCCTATCTGCTTGTACAGAAACTAGAGTAGATGGTTTCTAAGGAATCTTCCAGTTCTTCAGTCATATACAGTTTATAATTCTTCTCAATGGAGGTGGGGATAAAGGGGAATAATATGTATTCAAGGCAATATACAATCAATATGAATGGTTGTGAATTGTGTAAAACTGTTGAATCACAGACCTGTACCTCTGAAACAAATAATACATTATATGTTAAAAAAAAAAAAAAAAAAAAGAAGAAGAAGATAGTAGGAAGGGTAAAATGAAGGGGGGGAAATCGGAGGGGGAGATGAACCATGAGAGACTATGGACTCTGAGAAACAAACTGAGGGTTTTAGAGGGGAGGGGGTGGGGGGCATGGGTTAGCCTGGTGATGGGTATTAAAGAAGGCGCGTACTGAATGGAGCACTGGGTGTTATATGCAAACAATGAATCATGGAACACTACATCAAAAACTAATGATGTAAGGGCACCTGGGTGGCTCAGTCGTTAAGTGTCTGCCTTTGGCTCAGGTCATGATCCCGGGGTCCTGGGATCGAGCCCCGCATCGGGCTCCCTGCTCGGCAGGAAGCCTGCTGCTCCCTCTCCCACTCCCCCTGCTTGTGTTCCCTCTCTCGCTGTGTCTCTCTCTGTCAAATAAATAAAATCTTAAAAAAAAACAAAAAACAACCAAACTAATGATGTAATGTATGGTGATATAACATAATAAAAAAAATTCCATCTTGATAGAGGTTTGGGTTACATAGGTGAATATATTTGTCAAAATTCATCAAACAGCACATTTAAGATCTGCATTTTATGGTATGGAAATTTTACCTCAAAAAAAAAAGAAACCATTGAACTCAGAGATATTAATGCTGAGGTGTTCAGTGGTAAAATGTACTAACTTTCTTTGAAATGCATCAACATAAAGATGGATTGATGAACAGATAGAGATTTAAAGATAGATAGGAATGAAATAATAAATATTTATTAGTCTCTGCCCCCTGGTTCCTGGCACAGAGCTCCTAAACCCTTGTAAACAGGGGTGCTAGGACAATCTTTTGTTCTAATATTTGGTCTCACCCCAGTTCCTCATACAGAAGCTCCAAGACCTTTGCAATTTCATAAGTGATAAAAGTGTCTGACACAGAGCTCCTAAATCCCTTGCTATTCCCTGGGTGACAGAAGTATCTTTTGTTCTAATGAGGCAACTTTTGGTGGGCTCCTGGATGGGGGCTGGTCATAAGAAAGACCAAGTCATGATCAGAAACTTGGAAGTTTCAGCTCCATGTCCCCCTCTCCTCTGCCTTGCCTTCACGATGAAGCCTCCATAAAAATCCCAAAACTCTGGGGTTCGGAGAACTTTTCCAGTTTGGCCAACACATCTACATGCTGGGAAGGTAACATACTCCAGTTCCACAGGGATAGAAGCTCCTGTGCTCCAGGACCCTCCCAGGCCTCACTCTGTATCTTCAACTGGGTATTCATCTGTATCCTTTGTCATATCCTTTATTATATAATAAACTTGTAAGCATAAAAAAAATGAATGGTTCTAACTTAATGTAGATGGATTATTTACTTTTGAAGTGGAAAGTGGATATTAATTTACTACTTGTGATATTCTTCTTCCTGTAAATTTTCTCCCTACTTGGTATGAGTGGTTGGGCTGGGCAAACAAAGGGTTTACCAGCTCATATCATCTCATAAAAGGCAGGGTAAGAAAGCTTCAAAATTCTTGGCATGTAGGAATATAGAATCTACAAATATAAACAATGAGATTATTATTTACCATTAGCATGAGAAAAATAATCCAAGGGGATACATATCATTTGAGGCACTCAGTAATATCATTGTCACTTAAAACTTTGTGTTGTATTATAAGAACATACTATGAGCAACTCTATGCCAGCAAATTGGATAACCTGGAAGAAATGGATGCATTCCTAGAGATGTATCAACTACCAAAACTGAACCAGGATGAAATAGAAAACCTGAACAGACCTATAACCACTAAGGAAATTGAAGCAGTCATCA
>NC_138380.1:51892079-51928834 GCF_054177405.1 Leptonychotes weddellii
CCATTGATTTGGAGCGTTGGTGCACAAGAATAGGTTTTCTTCAGGTAAGGATACCTGGAACCAAAGATAGAAAGCAAGAAGCACTTGATTTTGCTATTTCTATATAGTTATTTATGAAGAAATTACAGGTATATTGATGGGCTTCTTTTGCTTTCTTATAATACCTAAGTTAAAGTCAGAGAAATGCACATTCCTAAGTATAGAACATAGGAAATATTTTGTAAGTAATAACGGATGTAAGTTCTGAGTATTTAAGAGTTTTTCTTTTATCCTAAGTGAAGGTCTTTAGTATTTGTTTTCTGTTATTGGAGACTTTTATGGCTTCAAGGTGCCTTTCCAGCTATGCCTAACTTCTATTCAAAGGAGAGGTGTGATTTTTCTTCCAGAAGGCTCCCTGTTGCTCTGCAACCCTTAATTATTCTTGCTGTGGCCTGCTGCATGGTTCCTAAGCCCTTGGATTCATTCTCTCTCTCTCTCCCCCCACCTCCAGCTCTGAATTGCCTTCTAAAAAGAAAAGTGGTAGTTTTGGACCTAGACTTGTTACTAATTCCCTCATTCAGGCCCCATTCAATTTATTTTACTGTCTTCTTTAAATGGGCTACACATTTTTAAATCTGAATGCTTAAGAATCATCAAACAAAGCTGTTTTTAAACATTATATAGATGATATATGGCTGTTATTAGTATGAACTGTGCTTAAAATTTTCTTAGGAAACCACAAGCATTCATCTGGAGGGAGGTACAGCACTGAGTATTCTCCACATCTGTGCCATATGGATGCTTCTCTGTGAAACAGTCTTTCACTCAAGTCCTTTTGGTTCTTATGCCCACTTAAATGGGAGCTTCTGAGTAGAGTTTTATTTTACGAGTGTTTTATCAAGACTGAAATTCCATGAACATTGATTGAGTGGGTCATATGCCAGCCATTGTGGGTGGATGTCATTCAAATATTTTCATATCTTCATACATTGCGGGAGATCAGCATCACTGCTTGGTGAGCATTTCCTCTCTCATTCAGCTAAGTCAGCATCTGTTTGGCTCGCTAGTCCATGGCACTGTGGCTTATACCACAGACCCTGTAAAGGAGCCAGATTCAGGGCATCTGTCCATAATTCCTTCATTCGCTGTGCAGGGTGCTACGATGGCAGACCAATGCTGTTGCTACATTTACTAAATAACACCAACTGCTGTGACATTTGGTAAATATACCCATTTACTTGCACATAAATGCACTGCCTCTGGAAACATCGGCATGCACTTGCAAATCCAACAGGTGTAGTTAGGAGTCAAAGCTCAGTTGAGAAGTCATATGGTTTTTTTTTTCTTTCAATTCTGCCTTCACCTTTGTTGATTGGAAGACTTTTGACTTCAACCAACATCCTGGGTGGATTCTATACATTTCTGGTCCATTTTGATTATTGTAACTCAGCCCACTTTTCCAATTTTCAAGCTCACGTCTAAGCCAAACTCCACATTTTTTTCCATCTCTCAGGCCAGAGGACCCCCAGTGTCCTAGAACAGGAGGAAGGAGAGGGGAAGGGACCCTATTTTAGATTTCTCCCACTTGGTTGATGATGTTTCTGTACTGGCCTTTGGTGCCCTTTGGAGCAGCATCTCACGGGCAGCCTTCTCCTGGGGCACAGGCATGTGGTCTCCTCACTACCTCACTCTCTGATGTTGGAATCCCATCTTTTCCAGCTCCCCTATTCCCCCAACCCCCTACCCAGCAGTCTAGCCCCAGTCATCTGCTGCCATAATCCAGCCTTCAGCCAGGACTTGGTAAACAGTTTCTTGGAAGTTTCCATGAAAGACAGCTGGAGCACAGCTAATATCTGCATGGTCCATTTGGCGCTGAGGAAATCAAGTATCTTTTTTACTTCAACAGTGTCCTCCTTCCACCATAATGCCATTCTCATTTTTTTTTTCCTTGCTCAAATAGGCAGAGGCTAAGCTTACCTACAAATAGCCATCCCTTCTTGTAGGAAAGTCCTCTTGGAGTTGTTCCTAACCACCTTCTTAACCTTCAGAGAAGAAAAGCAACCTCCACTTGGAAGAGGGGCATTCCTTCTCACTTTGTATTCAAGGCCAATGTCTTCACCTCCTCCTTTGTTTCTTGTGTAACAGTCATTCCAACCTTGCCTGCAATTAGAACCACACGGGGAACTTAAAAAAAAGCCAATTGCCTAGGGTGTTGCCACAGCCCAATAAGTAATTTTCTCTATGGGAGGCATCCAGGCACCAGATTTGCAAGCTTCCAGGTGATTCTAATGCGTAGCCAATGTTGAGCACCCCGGTGCACAGACTAGAAGTGGGGGTGAGCCTGAGTGTTCTAAGCCTGGTTTTGCCGCCTCTTCATAAGACCTGGCAAGGGTTGCAGGTGTTGCAGGAGTCTGGAAGTGTTGATGTTCCTTTTATTTATTTATTTATTTTTTTGGATTTTTTTTTTTGTTGTTGTTGTTCCTTTTAGAATGTGGGTAACTTCTCTTCTGTTTCCGGCTGTGGAGCCTAGCAAACCACTCTGGAAAAAATTCCCCTCAACTTCTTGTTGAGCAGGATGAAATGACATCCCTGAGTATAGAAAGTGAAATGGAAAAGGGCCTTGCTCCTTTCTTCAGCTCTAGCCCCTATAAGGGAGGGGACCAGAACCTGAAAGGGCACCAAGTATTTGTGCTGTGAGTGAGTTATACGGACGGGTGTGGGCAGCTTGCTTTCTCCTCCTTCATTTCCAGGACAAATAAAAGCAGACACTGCATGTGGCTATTTTTGCTTGTTGAAGGAATGCACAACACTGAGGCTTTTTTGTTGTGGCTTTAACTAGGCATGGTTTGCTTGTAGTGAGAGGCAGAGCGCGTGTGGCTGAGGAGAGGGAAAATTCCATCTGTGAAAATGAGGAACACATTCAACTCTAAGATTTGTGGAGCAAAGGAAGCATTTTGATACAGAGATAGCAAAAAACCTCAGTGACTGGGATCTGGAAAACCTGTCTTGGCTGTGTAGGAATAGAAATTTTAAAGTGGAAAGAAAATGGGACTGAGAGTCAGCAATCGCCTTGACCCTGCCGCTGTGGTTAGTAACCTAACATGTAGAGTCTACCTGAGCCAGCCTGGAAACTGATTTTGGCTTTGCCGCTGAAAAGGAGAAGTCTCTGAACTTCTCTGTGCCTCAGTTTCCTCATCTGTAAAATGGGGATCACAGTGGCACCTACGTCAAGTTTGTTATGAGGATTAAATGAATGGATATTCTAAAATGTTCTATGTAAGCAGTTGTTAAGTAAAAAAGAATAATTAAATTTGAGCAACTCATTGGATCTTTCCATTTCCTTATCTCTAAAATGCAAAGCTGACTGTCTCTGAGTTCCATCCTTCCAATACAATCCAATGATCCTACACAAGTTTGGTGCTTTTCCCTTTCCTAGGTTTTTTAAAAATGCAATTGCAGTGGATTAAATGTGTCCCCTAAAATTCATGTGTTGAAATTCTACTCCCCAGTGATGGTATTGGGAGGTGGGGCCTTTGGGGGGTAATTAGGTCATGAAGGTATAATCTCATGAATGGGAATTAGTGCCCCCTGGTAATGAGACCCCAGAGAGCTCTTTGGTCCTCTTGCTGCCATGTGAGAACTCAGCAGTCCACAGCCTGGAAGAGGACATCACCAGAGCATCCTGGCCCCCAATCTCAAACTTCCATCCTCCAGAACCGTGAGAAATAAATTTCTGACTAAGACAACAATTAACAGGCAAAAATAGCTTTGAAACTAAATAGGGCAAAAGCCTCACCAATGGGATTAATAATAATATACCAGAACTTTGATTTATTTAAAAAAGTATTATGATAATTATCACATAACACTGATTTGCTATTCAGGGAAATTGGTTTTTGAGATAGAAACAGTTTATTATAATGGATATACCATGCAGTGATAGAATTGGATGCTGATGAGGACAGGTCCCCAGTGTGTCCTCCACATCTAACTGTCACCTCAGGCCATCTGGCCTCATGTGGTTGTTCTCAACGTTCTTCCTGCCTGGAATGTCCTTTGTCTCCAACAGCACTGAAGAGAGAGGACTGTCCTTCTCTGATGAGCTCCCACGCCTGCTTTGCCACACAGTTGCCTTGATTTCTTTAGTTGGCAATGACAGCTCCCCTTTCTGAGCTCCTTCTGTCACATGTATTGACCTCTCTTGTGGAAATCTGCAGATTGTAGGGCTGCATGGTACATGCGTGGTGACTACATCATAACAGATGGACTTCAAATGAAAGAATTTGGGAGGACCAATTTGTATTCTTTCAACTTACATTAAGTAATGGTGGCTTTTTTCTTGGTAATGAAGATGCTCCTTTTCTACTGATTGTGGTGTTCCTGCTTTATAAGTAGGTACTTCAGAATATTCAAAATTATTTGATTACAGGTTCTGTGGTAAATAGTTTTTACAAGTAGTTCAACTCATTTGAAGTACCTTGTATAATATACCTAACAAAATATAATACCCGTGTAGTATATGTATATTATATATTTTAATGATACCTGGTAGAGTATGATTTTTACATGCTTTTCCCCTCTCATTTTCCTTACAAATTAGAAAATATATTTATGCTTGGGTCAGGAAGTTGTAGCAAATTTCTTATGTTTACAAAAAAACATTCTGTCTTTTAAAAAAAATTTTGACCACATTGGTTTTGTTATTTGATCCAATTTTTCTAGTATGCCAAAGTGATGTCAGTTGAATCATGCACAAAGTTATTTTTTGTCTTATTAGTCATAGACACCAGGATGAAACTTTTTTTTTTTAATCAATAGAGTTCTATTGCAAGGGAGAGTGAATGTAGACACCAAAAAATTTTGGAGATTCTGAAAAAAGCACAGACCTTTTTTTTCTGCTGCTGAGTTACTTACAGATCTTTGGGAAAGCAGGGAGAAAATTCTATAACATTGATTCTCCAAGTAGTTCCAATCTTAGGTGTGAAGATTCAGTTTCTGGCTGTGAAGAATCATTTATCTGTCCAGGAACAATAAATAGTTATTTTTTTCCTCTGTAATTCATTGTTGCGAAGATGACTTTAGGACCCTGAGCTCAATAGCTTGGCAAGCCCTTTGGATTCTGTTACATTTTCCAGAATGCCTATGTTTAATATGTATTTCTTAATTTAACTTGGCTTTTTTTTTTTTTTACATTTGTAAAAAAGATTTATTTATTCCAGAGAGAAAGAGAGAGAGAGCAAGAGAGAACATGAGAGTGAGTGAGGTAAGGGGGGAGAGGGACAGAGAGAGTCCTAAGCAGACTCCTTGCTGAGCTTGGAGCCCTATCTGGGGCTTCATCTCAGGACCCTGAGATCATGACCTGAGCAGAAACCAAAAGTCAGATGTTTAACCAACTGTGCCACCCAGGTGCCCCTTAATTTGCCTTACTAAAAGAAAAATTTATCTAGACATATGGCAAATATTTAAACACTGTATAATAGGATACCAAAAAAATATGTCTGTTGTCCTCCTGGGTTGTCATTTACCCCTAAGCTCCTAGTCCCTCCTTGTACATTCTCCCATCCCAGCAGACAACTGCTGTTACTGATGCCTCAGGACTCGATTTAAATTAGAGGATTTTCTGGCTACCTGACTTAAAGTGCTCCCCCAAGTCACTCTGTCTTTAGAACACATTATTTTATTATGACACTTTTTACTACCTGACATTTTCTTGTTTATTTTGAGTATTTGTTTATAATCTGCTCCCACTTCTCCTCTAAAATGTGAATTCCATGAGAGGAGGGACTTCCTCTGCTTAGTGCTGCATGTTTTTCTCCTAGAAGTTCACAGGGACCATGGATGCCAGGGAAACTTCTCTTTCCTAAAGAGAGACCATTCCCATGATTTCTGCAGGTCAGAGAAAAATCATAAAGCTGGGGAAATTTGCAGAGAGCTATTTGGGACTTTGTTCCTGACAAGATGGTAAGATGAACACAGGATAGTACCCCCTCAGTGATTTGCTCATCATAGACACTCAGTAAATATCCACATCCTTCTTTAATAAAGGAATAAAAAATTACCGTTGGCCCTCACACTCACACACACATACACACACACACACACACACGAAGTGTGCCTAAAGAAATAAGTGTGCCTGTTAAGTGTTTGCTGAACATTAATATCCTTTTTGTAAGCTTTATTAAGGTGTAATTGATGTACAGTTATAATCACCACCACAGGGTATGATTTGATGAATTTTGACAAAAGTATATAGTTATGTAACACCTATGATGGTGATAAACACCATTTCCATCACCCTGAAAACTGTCTGTGCCCCTTAGCAGTCAGTCCTCCTGGTGACCACTCCTCTGCTTTTCCTCACTGTATTACCTTGTGTGAATTCACCTAGATAGAATTACATAGTATGTATTCTGTTCTGTTTTCCTGTCACTTAGCATATATGCTTTTAACATTCATCCACGTTGGTCATGTATCAGT
The DNA here is from genome assembly GCF_054177405.1 of Leptonychotes weddellii. NCBI lineage: Eukaryota > Metazoa > Chordata > Mammalia > Carnivora > Phocidae > Leptonychotes > Leptonychotes weddellii. Next base: position 51,898,536 of record NC_138380.1, read on the forward strand.
TAGCTCTATTTTATCGTCAACTAAGATTACATTTCATGAATATACCACATTTTGGTAGCTATTTGGGTTGTTTCTAAGGTCAGGAGTTGTGAATGGTTAACCCTCCCCATCAAGCTAACCAGTTGCTGCCACAGTTTCATGAATCCTTTATTTATAGTAAAAACATGAGATTCCTGGTCCACCAAACAAGGGCAATGTATTCTGGCAACAGCACAGTCAGAATCTTAACATTTGTGCCTGTTTCCTGAGCCGCTATTTGCAGAGGTTGAGATGTAGAGGGCCAGGCGATAGTTGCTTCACAGAAGAGAACTCCTGAGCTTAGGGAACTCGAGTCTTTTCTTTTATGGGCAGTAAGCCTGTCTTTTGATGCAGAGGCAGACATTATCTTTATTGTATTGTGTAGCAAAATATACCCATCCTTTCCTTAGAGGGGGAAACTCTATCTTCCAAGGCTGTTTGTTCTATATGAGTCTGTATGTGTCTTATAAGTTTGTTCTACATGTTCTAGAGATCACTGGAAACAAAGGCAGTCACTGCCTCGATTTGCAAGAACACAGGAGGTTCCAGGGGGAATTTAGTGCCCAACATCCTGGTTTTGTCTACTATGAATAAAGCTGCTGTAGACTTTAGCATATACATTTGGTTTGAAGGTGGCAAAAACAGAGGCACAAAGGCCGGTTCTGTTTGTAGCCCAGGAAAACCTGTGTCCCCTACTCCAGCATTTAAAAAAAAAAAAAAGCCTGGGGCTTCACTGTTGAGTCAGCTGGTCCACAGGCAAGGACTGCACTATCATTGGCAAACAGATGAAATAAGGAGTTGGAAGGACTCGTGGCATTTGTGTGGACATACGTTTGTATTTATCTTGGTGAGATAGCTGGGAGTGAAATTGAATTGAGTGGTCAGGATGTGTTTGACTTTATAAGAAAATGCCAGGTTATTTTCCAAAGTATCATCTTGCATTACTAACAGCAGTGTTTGAGATTTCCAGTTGCCCCATGTCCTCACCAGCACTTGCTATTTAAAACTTTTAGCTCTTCTAAAAGGTGGGTTGGGATTTTGCATTGTGAGTTTTAATGTATATTTTTCTAATGACTAATGATGTTGAATAGTTTTCATATGCTTTTTTCCCCATCTATATATCTTTTGAGTGAAGTATCTGTTCAATTATTTTGCTAAAATTGTGAGTGGTTGGTCTTATTATTGAATTTTGAGAACTCTTTATATGCTCTGGACATACTTTCTTCATTGGATACTGTTGGGAGAGAATTCTCTTTGGAATTCTCATGTTTCTGCAGATTTTACCAGCAGAGACACTGACGCCTATTATTCCAGACTCTCTTTTTAAAGGTGGTTGTATAGCAAAAAAGCCTTGGACAATTGAGATAGTGTCTTCCTTTGGGGAAGGGAAAATTTGTTTGCTAAGGTAACAAAGAGTATCTCCCAGGTTTGCTTGCTGCTCTTGAAAAAAATGGGCTTTTCTAAGCTTGGAGTTACTGAGGGGTGATGCAAATCCTCTCCATGTGCAGTGTCTGCTGGGGCTCAGCTGCACGTCACCCCTATAGGTTTTGTTCTGCTGTGAGTAATGAAGTCCTTTTTTATGATGCAGGAGTCTCAGGTCCTCTGTTAGAATCCATGAAACCATGGCAGGCTAATGTGTCATTTTGCTGTGAGTATAAAATCTCAGACCCTTCATAGCTCTTGACAGATACAGGTATTCCCAAACATTTTTCTCTCCATCTATGGCTTGCATTTACATTTTCTTAACAGTGGCTTTTAAATATTTAAATTTTGATGAAATCAAATTCATTCTTTTTTTTTTTTTTTTTTTGTGAGAGAGAAAATGAGAGCACGAGAGGGAGGAGGGTCAGAGGGAGAAACAGACTCCCCGCTGAGCAGGGAGCCCGATGTGGGACTCGATCCCAGGACTCCAGGATCATGACCTGAGCCGAAGGCAGTCGCCTAACCAACTGAGCCACCCAGGCACCCTCTTTTTTTTTTTTTTTTTTTCCTGTTATAGTTCTTGTTTCTTGTGCCCTGTAAGAATAAATCTTTGTTTAACTCAAGGACAGAAAGAACTTTTTCCTCTGTTTTCTTCTCAAAGTTTTATAACTTTAGGCTTTACATGTAGGCCTGTGAGTTACTTTAAGTTAATTTTTATGTATGTTGTGAGGTTTGTTATTATTTTTGCATAGGGAGTCAATTGTTCCAGTACCATTTGTTGAGAAGATTATCCCCTCTCTATTGAATTTCCCTGACATCTTTATAAAAATGAATTGGCCAAATATGACCTACCTGTATTTATGTATTTTCTGTTCTGTTCCATTCATTCGTATGTATATATTTAAGTCATACTATCTTGATTATTGAAGCTTTATAATAAAGTCTTGAAATCAGGTAGTATAAGTTCTACAACTTTGATCTTTTTGAAAAATATATGTTCTAGATCATTTGCATTTCTATAGAAATTTGAGAATCTGCTTGATAGTTTCTATAAAAAAAAGTTTCTGAGTTTTTATTGGGATTGTGTTGAATCTTTAGATCTACTTGAGAAGAAATGACATGTTCACAATACTGAATCTTTTGCTTTATTAACACAATGTATTTCTTAATTTCTTTAGGACTTTAATTTTAGCAGCAATGTTTTATATTTGCCACTTATATATCTTATACATATTTAAGGTTATCCCTAAATATTTAATATTTTCTGGTGCTATGGTAAGTGGTAATGCTTTATCTTAAATTTTAATTCCCAATTGTTTGTTGCTAGCATAGAGAAATACAATGGATTTTTATAGATTGACCCTATATCTTGCAATCTTGGTAAACTCACTGATTTTAATAACATTTCTTTATGAGTAGATCCCACAGGTTTTTCTACATAGACTATCATATTTTCTGGGAATAAAAAGAAGTATAATTTCCCCCCTATACATATACATTTGATTTATTTTTCTTGCCTTATTATCCTGGATAGGACCTCCACAACAGTGTTGAATAGAAATAGAGTGGACGTCCTTGTCTTGTTTCTGAACTTAGGAGGAATGCACTCAGTCTGTCAGTATTTAGTGTGATATTAGTAGTAAGTTTTTCATAGATGCTCTTTCTTAGTTTCAAGAAGTTCTCTTAGTAGTTTGCTGAGAGTTTTTAAAATGAAGGGATGTTAAATTTGGTCAAGACCCTTTTTTGTATCTGTTGATTTAATTATATGGTCTTTCCTTTTGTAGGCTCTGGATTAATGAATTGCACTGATTGATTTTTGAACGTTAAAACAGCCTTGTGTTTCTGGAGTAAAACCAAAATATACAGTGTTTTATTCTTTTTATATAGTTGGATTAAATTTGCTAAAATTTTGCTGAAGAATTTTGTGTCTTTGTTCATGAGATATATTGGTCTTTACTTTTTTTAATGGGATGTCTTTATCTGGTTTTGGTATTAGGGTAATGATGCCCTCATAGAATGAATGGGGATGTGCCTACAGTGCCCCTCCCCCCACTTTATTTTTTTCCATGAGAATTTGTGTATACATGGCATTTTTTTCTTTCTTAAGTGTTTGATAAAATCAGTAAGTAAAACTATCTGGGTCCGGGCTTTTCTTTTGTAGGAAGTTTTGAAACTATGAATTCATTTTCCATGATATAGGACTATTTAGGTTATCTCTTTTTAGTGAGTTTTGGTAGATCATATTTTTCAAGGAATTTAACCATTTCATTAAAGTTGTCAAATTATTATCATAAAGTTGTTTATAATTTTTCCTTGTTGTCCTTTTATTGTCTCTAGGTTATATTCCCCACTCATACTGATTTGGTAGTTTGTGTTTCTTTCTTTCTTCCTTCCTCCCTAACTTCTTCACCCCTTTCCTCTGTCTCTCTATATTATTTCCTGTGTTCCTCATTCTTTTTTTTTTTTTTTAAGATTTATTTATTTGAAAGAGAGAGAATGCAGGGGGTAGGGCAGAGGGAGAGAGAGAATCTCAAGCAGATTCCCACTGAGCATGGAGCCTGACCCAGGGCTTGATCTGAAGACTCTGAGATCATAACCTGAGCCAAAATCAAGAGTTGGAAGCTTAACAGACTCTTAGGTGACCTGGAAAGAAACATTTTAATAGCACTGTTATGTGCATTACTTTAAAATTTACTGGCAATTTCCTCAACATCTTATGAGGTATTGGTAATTTCCTTAACATTTTATGTGTAAACAGGAAGAATTATTATTATGTATATTTAGTATTTAGGGCATTAAGAATTTAGGTAATTTTCCAAGTCTGTGCAAGTAATCAGGATTAGAAGATAGCTTTTGGGTTTTCCAGGTAAATTCATTCTCTCAATCCTGATCTCTGATGAGTTACATGGGTGAAAAACTGTGTTTAAGAGATCTTTACTCTCTTGTGCTATTCTGTGGGTATCTCATTTTGGTTAATTTGGAACTAAGTTTGCTCACACCTCCTTAATTTGGACACAGTTGATTTAAATGGTCAGTTTACTATTCCTTAAAAAAAAAAAAAATGCAAGGGCATTGGGCTAGTCATGGGAATTAAAGTATGTTAGAATAACCTCCTGTGCAGTCAAAAAACCCTATTGCTCACATTATTATCACTTTTCCAAACATTCAAAACTATGTTTTAAAGAGAATGGAATTATTCAGAGAAGTTGAGTATATATTATGTGTATATTATGAACACATATATATTTGAGAGAGATGGAAAGACAAGCTGTTGATAGGGCAGTAAGGACTGTAGTGGTCTGAGGTAATAGAGTTTGTTTTTAATGCCAGGGGTCTGGAAGGAAAATGAGGGCAACAGTGAAATTGGGTTTGAAATGTCTTTCCTAATGATTGATTTGTTATGAAAAACTATTTCTCACTCACAGATGAAATGTTACTATCTTATGAATTTTATAGGGAGAAGATATTATGCTTCATAATATTTCATACATGGAAATTGTGGTTTTCTTCTAAGTAATTTTTCACATATAATAAAAAGTCTGCAATAGGTGTTTGCTGGCATTGATTCATCTCCTGATGATTCCATCAAAGATCCAGGATCTTTTTATCTTTCAGCTCCATGGTTCTTATTTTGTTATCTTTTGTTCTTAGGATTGCTGCCTTATGGTCACAAGATGGCTTCTGAAGCTTCAGTCAACTAAGGATACCTTATTCAAATCAGAAGCTGGAGGAAAGAGCCGTGCCTCAGTGTCTGTTCCTTTTTAACAGGTACACAAAAATGTCAGAAGTCTACTGGCAGACTTCCCTCTACATTTCATGGCCAGAATTAGATCATGTGACTATTCCTAGTTGTAAGGAAGGCTGGGAAATAAAGGAACAAAATTGTTATGATTGACTCAGTCTAATCATAAACTATCACTTGAGTCTCGGCACATTTCGACCCTAAGGAATAAAGTGTAGGAGCTAAATATTGGGTAGCAACTAACAGTTTCTGTCACATAGGGTCATACTTTTATCCTTTATTACTATGATTTAAGGAGTGCTCTTCTATAAAATGCAGCATTTTATTTATTCACTAAGAAAGAATTACCCTGGGGGGCACCTGGGTGGCTCAGTCAGTTAAGTGTCTGCCTTCAGCTCAGGTCATGATCTTGGGGTCCCGGGACCGAGCCCCATGTCAGACTTTCTGCTCAGTGGGGAGTGTGCTTCTGCTTCTCCCCCGCGCTCTGTGCTCTCTCTCTCTCGCTCTCGCTCTCGCTCTCGCCAAGAAAGAATTACCCTGTACTCTAAAATTCTTTACAAATGACAAAATGCCTCTGTGAAGTATCTTTATTTGTTGGCTTTCTGTTTCTTCTACATTCATGAGGGAAAATCTCACTAATTTGTCAAAGATTTGATTACAGATCCAGAATAGAAAGGAAATAAAATCTACCCTTCAAAATATAGAAATACAGATTTTCATAAAACTTTCATGAAAGCAAAAAAATACTCTGAAATTTAAGCTATACGGTAGCACAGGAAATATTGGTGCTTTCACTTGCTTGATTCTAGAATCTTTGACAGTGAGCAGATACCAAGGGTTGGGGTCATATGTCTGTGTTTCATCATTTAATCATCGGAATACTGAAGTAAGTCTTTGGAAATAAATTTAACAGATATATAGTAAACATCCACTTTATTTGAGGAACTGTGGTAGCACAATGGAGATAAAAGAGATGCAAATTCAATTCTTCCTTCAACCTTACAACAAAATGACATGAATTTCTTAGTAATACAGGGTACACAGTATTTGAAGTCCAAACAGTAAGTCGGAGTTTTTTGTTACCAAGACTACCAACTTTGATATAAAGCTGTAAGTATAGGGCTAGCTGGTCGGTTTTAAACAAAATAGATAAAATTAACAAACATCACATCAGAAACACTTTTTCTAATTTGGGAATATAGAGATAGAACAAATATTAGTTGATAGTATTTTCCTACTTTCAGGCCAATAATTTGGGTATTCTAAAGCCATAATTTAAGTTACAGAGGCAAAAGAAATAATGTTGTTACATCTAAGAGATATGTTCACATACAAGTTATATTCTCTGTTCATTCTAGAGGCATATGATTGAAGAAAAATAAAGTGTCTAGGCTCATAGACATTTATTTTGAAAATATGATGATCTGAGCCCCATGCTAAAGCACATGCCTGAAAGATCTCCTCTCCATTTTAGAGATGTGGCAACTGCATCTCAGGCGTCAGTCACTTGGCCAACTACTCCCAGGTGATAGTCACGATGGCAGTTCTGGCAGCCCTAAGGGGTGGGGATAAACTTTCTAAATTCATTTTGTACTGTTAGTATAGTAGGGCTTAACCCTGGCTCACAATGAGTCACCTAGAAAGCTTTACAAAAATATTAGAGCCTGGACCCCGCCCTATACCAATTAATCCAAATGTCTGGTGTTGGAGCCCAGGTATCAGTGTTGTTTAAAAACAAAAAAACCTCTTCAGGTGATTCTGTTGTGTGGCTCAAGCAGAGAACCACAGATTATGCTGTAGAGCTGAAGATAGGATTAATTGAGTTGTTGAATCCGGGTGATCCAGAGCCAGCTGGTTCTCAAACATTCAGCTCATGTGGTATTTCCTGACCTGAATGTGAATATAGACAAGTTTTTGTGTCTTATTTGAAGTATTCTTGTCCTGAAGCATTACCTTTTCTAGCCATTCTTCTTTCTGTTTGCAAATGACTCACGCTGAACAGTATACTTATTTCATGTTGCAACATAGTCCTTCACATGGTTGTCCCAATGCCCCATTTATCTTTGTGGTCTTGGGCACAGCTTGGAAACTTAGAACAATGCAAGTCATTTAGACATTGAAAACATGATTTCTGGTAATGCTTCAGGAAGTATTTTAAAGTTAATTTTCATGTTCACAGTGCCTTGGACTCCTTTATGAAATAGACTGGTTATTGGCAAGGAGAGCGGAAAACTAGGTGGAAGGGACTCAGGCTAACACTGAGCTCTGTGTGATTGGTCTTGATTTAAATGCTGGAAATGACAATTGTGTCACTTATGGCTTTTCTAATTCTGAATCTTTCTTTCCTGGAATATTTATTTTAACACTATCTGGGTAAAAACTTGTAAGAGAGTTTAACTCATTCTTTTTCAAGGAACTAAGAGTCTAGTGTCTGTCCTTCCTTCCTTCCTTCCTTTCTCTCTCTCTCTCTCTCTCACACACACACACACACACACACACACACTTCTTCCTTTTAGATAAAATGGGGAAAAGGGCAGAGAGTAATTCTATTAGATATAGTCTGACTTAGGATAAATTGTCCAAATATTATGGTCATTTCCAGGCTGTCTTTACTCAAATCTTAGGTACACTGCTTTTCATGGTCTGCGATTCATCACCCCTAGTCCTCACTAGTTTGAGCTTTTGTGCTAAAATGACTTATTTGAATACCAAACATACTATTTACCAGGCATTGGACTTTGGACAAACTTCTTAATTCCTCTGAGACTTAGTTCATTCATCTCTAAAGTGAAGGTAATGTTATCTATAGCTTACCATGGCTGCAGGAATGAAAATGAAACAATTTATGTAAAGCACCTAGTACAAAGTTTGGGACATGATATTTCCTTAATAAGTGTAATTTATCCTCTCTTCATTCCCCTTCCCTCTATCAAAACATATTTTCAGGAAGAATCTGATGCCATTCATTTTTACATGAGTAATAATTTTTTTCATTTCCTACAGTATTGTATAGAGTCATTTTTTTTCATTTCCTAGAGTATTTTATAGAAGTAGAATTCTAATAATAATAATAGTAATAATAATAAATAGATAGTTACCATGCTTACCACGTACTTTGCTATGAGAGTTTTTGGTGAAATGACTTACCCTCTATATAGAAATTTAGTACCAGTGAGTGGGGAAAGGTTACTTGTGTGTGTGGCTGGTTGGAGAAGTCACTCCATGTAGGCAGCTTTCTACTCCGTATACAAGACCAATGTACCCCAAGTCCCGTTCAGTGATGTGTTTGTGCAGGTGGCAGTTAATGACCATCACAGGATGACCTATCATCAGAGTTCTATCCCAGCTAATTCAGGGTAAGATTAATCATGAAAATCAGGATCTGTACGACACAGGCTCTGGGAAAGAAATTAGGCTGGACTTCTATGAAGATTGTTACAAAGAAGTAAGGATAATCAGAAAAATGGAAAACACGATCTTCAGCCATGGGTCCCCGGATAGATGTACGACAACACAGGCTGGAGGATATGGGAAAATGTGTGCAAAGGAGCCTTAAACTGTCATTGAAATATTTCTCAAAGACATTCCTGCTGGGGTACTTGTCAGAAGTGCCCGAAGTCTATTTTTCTGGAGACATGAAACCCTTTATTCAAGGACCTGTAGAGAGAATGCAGACAAGGCTTTAGATTCTGCACTCTCATTCTCTTGAGGGCATACCTTATTTACAAAAGGAGATTTAGATTACACGATCCCATAAAACTTGGCATAGAGAAATCGAAAACAAATATTTATTCTACCAAGGACGGGTTAGCAGTGTTAAGGTAGTGAGACTTACCTTGCACAACCTTAAAGAAGTTTATTGAGTTGTTAATGGAATGATGTTATCTGTGATTAACAAATGTTAAGAAACGGCTGTCAGATTTCTGGTAAATATTTAACAGCACTTGTGAATCAGACAACAGAAATGGAATAAATTCCTTCCCCCTTTGCTTCCCCACCCTCTGCACCCCCCTCCCCCCCAGCCCAAAGCCACATTTTTCTTTTGGCTCAAAGTCAGTTATAATAAGATGTTATTCAAAATAAGACTTTTGCCCCATGGAATTGGTTTCTTTGTTACTGTGTATCCTCCAGGTTTTTGGGTCAGCACGATGGGGAAAGTGACAGAACCTCAAAGTACCCTCAGGTAAGTTTGCTCTATTTTGTTGATTCCTATAAAGAAATATAATATCCAGTTTTTACTGAGAATATCCTAAATAATGCTTTAATCCTGATTTGGACTACGGAAAACTGAAAGTCTTTTTGTTTCTTCCTTTTTCTCTCTCTATAATGTGTATATATATATAGGTGTCTGTGTGTGTGTTTGTATACATTTAAAAAAAAATATTTGCAACTTTATTGAGCTTCCTGAACACCTAGACAAATCTTCCCTCAACACATGACTGTGTTGTACTGAAACTTCTCTTGGTGTCAATTCTACCTGGTTAGTTTCAGCTCTTTAATAACCTGCAGGTAGTGATAGTTGATGTCACGGGTCCAAAATATTGGCACATGACTTCAAACAAGAGATCAAAGCAGATTTCCAGAGAAGTTCCAAGTGTGTTCTGTAACTGCTGGCAAGGAGTATCACACATTCATGATTCATTAACTGTATCTACACCGCATAAAACAAAGTAGAGATTTCGTACTTGCCTAGTCATTAATTTATTACCTACCTACATTGAGAGAAAACATTAATTAGGCTAATTGGTTAATTGACAGATGTCTACTTTGCTTTTTGTTTTATAGATGGTCCTAGTATGTAGATGCCAAAAGGGTTGTTCTATCCATGTGCACAATTCTTAGGGTGCACAAAATCCATGTGCACAAATCTTTTTACCTGCCTTGCCAAGTTCTTGATCCTGATATCTGGGAGGTATTAAGCAATACAGAAAATTTATTAATTGCCTAGGAATTGTTTATCATGGATGATTTAATACTCCTGAAGCATGTATACTATTAATTTCTGCTTAAGAATCTCCAACAAAGCAAACATTTACACAAAGAGGGTGATTCCCTTCTGGATGGGGGGATAGACCAAGCCAGCAGTACCAAAATAGATATGACTCTGTCTGGGTCCCTAAGACTTTAATCACTTTTAATGACTGTACAAGTTGTGTCAGGAGGAAGGAAGATGTGATGTCCCCATGTGGCTATGCAATATATCTTGCTTTTTATTTACATGGCTACAATAGAGGGACTATACTGTGGCTTTTCCCCTAACTCCATTTACCAGCTCTTAGTAGAAAGCCATATCTGGTGTATTTAAAAACATTGAGAATAGGGCAAGGCAAAGGAAGAGGAAGGATGTTTGGACAAAAGAAAATTTCCCACAGGAATTACCAAGAATTCGTTCCAGAGAGGAAGTCTTTCTCATTTGCTTCTTGCTCATGGAAATCTTTTTACCTGCCTTGCCAAGTTCTTGATCCTGGTATCTGGGAGGTATTAAGCAATACAGAAAATTTATTTATCAGCTGTGATTCATCTTAATTATGAAAGAGCAGAGAAATCAAAGTTATTTTCCTCTCCTGAAGGTTCAGGATATGTAATGCTTAATGGCCTGTTCCCTACTTAGAGCAAACACATCTATCAAATGTGATATACTAATTGATAAATCACACACTAGGGCCAAACATATTCTGAGAAATTAAGATTCTCTCTTGACACTATAACTTGGCTCTGATTTGAACCAGATAAACATCAGTTTTTGCTTAAATGCCACATTTGGAAAGTAAATAGAAATATACAGGCAATAAGTGATCTCTTCAACTCTCACAGATATCACTGGATTTAGGGTAAGAAGCCTTGTGCATTTGGGGCCCTTCTCTAAAATCAGTGCCCTTCCGAAGGGCTTCTGACCCAGTGAGTTTGAATTTGATGGTGGGGTATCTGACTGTTGCAAGGAAACAAGAGAAAGGCATGGAGTCTGCCTTCCAGAGGTAGCTCCTAGTCCAGTGTGAGGAGCATCCTTGCTGCATGGAATTAAACCTACACTCTAACACCTCAGAGACCACCACACTTGAACTGTTGGAACTAAACCTTAAGAGCCAGGATGAATATAATACACATGATCCGCAGTCATGTTATTTATTTTAGTAACCATGAATCAGCAATGATAGAAATACTCTTTTTTTAACCTCTTTGAGATCTGAAGAAAGAGCTAACAGCTGACTCATGTCGCTAATGGAAGGCTTCCAACAAGGTACCTAATGAAGACAATGTATTGAGTGGTTTTCTATAGGAAAAACAAAACATCTGGTACTTTTTAATTAATAAACTAAATTTAAAAGCAGAGTTTTCTTTTTTTAATTTAAATTCAATTAGCCAACATATAGTACATCATTAGTTTCAGATGTAGAGTTCAATAATTCATCAGTTGCGTATAACACCCAGTGCTCATCACATCACGTGCCCTCCTTAATGCCCACCACCCAGTTACCCCAACCCCCAAACACCTCCCCTTCTGCAACCCTGAGTTTGTTTCCAAGAGTTAAGAGTCTCTCGTGGTTTGTCTGTCCCTTATTTCTTCCCATTCAGTTTTCTCTCCTGTCCCTTATGATCCTCTGCCCTGTTTCTTATATTCCACATATGAGTGAAACCATATGATAATTGTCTTTCTCTGATTGACTTATTTCATTTAGCATAATACCTTCCAGTTCCATCCATGTCGATTTAAATGTAAGTATTCATCCTTCCTGATGGCTGAGTAACAGTCCATTGTATATATGAACCACATCTTCTTTATCCATTCATCTATTGAAGGACATCTCAGCTCCTTCCACAGTTTGGCTAAAAGTAGAGTTTTCTTTCTCTCCAAATCCTTAAAGTTATGAGGATATTGTATTAATCTCATTTCTTTGTTGGAATTTAAGATTTTAGCTATCTTTAAGGATAGCTTTTGATATATTTATAGAATTTTTCTAAATAGAAATATTTCCAACTTTTGAAAATGTCAAAGCCACACTCGGCTGTCTCCTACATCCTTAGAGGTGCTTGTCCCTTGCTTACTACCTCATTTTTCCTACAGGGTCTGGCTGACCTTTGTGTGATGAAACCCATGAAAACCAGACCCTGGTTAAGAGCAGCTAGACCCTGTGAACAGTTAGCATGTGATAGCAGACCATGCTTGCCAGGGATAGGAAGCAAGAACTTAGGGATTATGGCCATACATTTGATGAAGCTGATTAAATCTGGAAATCAATGAATAATGTATCTATTGAGTAATTCAATTTTTTTTTAGCATGAGCATCTACTATGTGTCAAGCACAGTTCTATACTATCTCGTAGTGCCCTTGACCTCATACACTATAATATACCCTGAGTCCTTCCTTTATCACCTATATTGACAAGAGCATAGTCTTAATGAAAATAGGAGGACTTTAAGGCAAGAGTTCCAAGTTCATATTTGAACACTGGTCCTCGCTTGTGTGACCTTTTGCTACTCATGTTACCTGAATCTCAGAATCCTGATTTATTTATTTATTTATTTATTTAAAAGATTTTATTTATTTATTGGACAGAGAGAGACACAGCGAGAGAGGGAACACAAGCAGGGGGAGTGGGAGAGGGAGAAGCAGGCTTCCCGCTGAGCAGGGAGCCCGATGTGGGGCTTGATCCCCGGACCCTGGGATCATGACCGGAGCCAAAGGCAGACGCTTAACGACTGAGCCACCCAGGTGCCCCTCAGAGTCCTGATTTATAACAAAAGAATAAAAGTCTCATATTTAAAATAGTTGGCAAGCTCAGTAACTTTTTCTGGAGTTCTCATTTTATACATGAGGAAAGTAAGGGAAATGGGAAATGGCAGAGTAAAAAAGAAATAAAGAAATGGAGGTAAGTCTAGAAAATACTATTTATGAGGGGGAACGAAAGCCTGATTATGACAACTGCGGCTTATGAACCAAGGTGGGATGGCTCACCTGGGAAAGGACTTTGAAGGCAGACTGCTAAATGAGCCAGTTGTAGCCCAGCACTGGGGTCCAGACTTTCCTGCCAGTGTGTGTGGTCTGATTGATAATAAAAGGGCCATTCTGATTCTATTTGCCAGAACCATCTGTCACAGGACAGAGCTCATCCTTTGTGTATCTGGAAGAGTAGGCCTGTGTTCTTGGTGAGAGAACAGGTCGTTGGTATAGAACATTGCCCTATGCCAAGTAGGGAGTTTTATATCTAGGGTCTGTGGGACCTGAATCATAGTTGGGAAGTATGCTGCAAAATAGTCTTGGGCATGACCTTTCCTTTCTGCCAAGGCTGCATGAGTTTATATAAAACTGAGAGAAACAGAAGGTGCTAGATAGGCAGGTTCTTGGAAGGGGAAAAGATCACTTGTTAAATGCTTTTTGTTTTTCCAGTTTTTATCTCTCTTCATGTGACATAATGCTTCTTAATTTGTTTTGAAAAGTGGACATACTCTGCTTAGCTGTCACAGGGTTATCACTGATCTGGTAGGAGTCCAGCCAAGGATGAACAATAGCAGTGAGTCAAATCAGGGCACTGTTGGTTAAAGCAGAGTGAGTGTGGAAGTCTCTGGGATCCACGGAGGTGGTTAGGGCCCAGAGTTTCTGAGGTCAGAATGCCTGCTTCATAAATGGGGTTAAATAATGATCCCAGCACAGAATCTGTTCATATTCTACCGCTTTGTTATGGCCCTTAGGGATGGATGCCGAGATGCAGCCTGCAGCCAGAAAGTTAAATATCTACAGGTGCAATTTAACCCTGATCACCAAAACACTAAATTGCTTCCATTGGCAGGCCAGGGAGGAGTGGAAACTATGGGGAGGGAGATAGTCCGAATGAAGAGAAAGAATGCATAAAGTGTGTAATCTATGCAGAGGAAATTGAAAATTGATTATGTTCAGATGGTTCATGAAATGTTGATTAATTCCAACAATGATAGTAGCCAGTTGCAAGAATGATGTCCTTCAGCACATGCTAAAAACTAGTTCCCATGCCCTGTGCTAAAAACTAATTGAACTAGTTTCAGCTGGAGGGGTGGGCTTAGAATAGTAGATTATCTGGAAGAACAGCAGGGAAGGGAGAGTACACAGGCAAAGACAGAGTTAGGTGGGTAGACCAGTGGTTGGAGAATAAGGAAGTTCTTTTCTGATTGTTTCTAATTTTAGTGAAATAGGAAACCAGGTCATCAACTGATGGTGAGAGGGGGAAGGGTCATGGGAAGTATGACCAGGAAATGAGTGGCAGAGAGAATAAGATCATTGGAGGTGAGGTGGTCAAGGAACTGCAACTTTTTTGGTCCTGAAATCAGGCAGTGTGAGCACTCGCTCAGTATTTGGTATTCCATTACCTGAATATGGTATATATCTCCATTTATTTAGGTCTTATTTCATTTCCTTCATCAGATCTTGTAATTTTTAACATATAGACATTGATCATCTTTTGTTAGATGTATACACCATAATTTCATGCTTTTTGGTTCTATTCTCAATGTACTTTAGAAAAAATTTTACTATAGTAATTTCATTTCCAGTTGTTTATTGTAAATATATCAAAATGAAATTGAATTTATATATTGGCCTAGATCTGTGACACTCTACTAGAGTTTTTGTAGACTCTTACAGGATTTTCTTTGTTTTCTCCAAATAGTAGCTTTGTTTATTTTTTTTCTGTTCTAATTCTTATACCTTTTATTCATTTATTTTTCCTTATTTCACTAACTACAACTTCCAGTATGGTGTTAAATAGAAGTGGTGAGAGTAGTTACTTTTGACTTTTTCATGATCTCTTTTTTTTTTTTAAAGATTTTATTTATTTGACAGAGAGACAGCGAGAGAGGGAACACAAGCAGGGGGGGTGGGAGAGGGAGAAGCAGGTTTCCCGCTGAGCAGGGAGCCTGATGCTGGGCTCGATCCCAGGACCCTGGGATCATGACCTGAGCCGAAGGCAGACGCTTGACCACTGAGCCACCCAGGCGCCCGACTTTTTCATGATCTTAGGGGGAAAACATTCAGTCTTTCTATATTAAGTATCATTTAGCTGTACTCTTTTCATGGGTGTACTTTGTCAGACTCAGGAATTCTCTTTTATTCCCAGATGTCTGAGAATTTTCATGATTAATGGATGATTAATTTTATCAAATTATTTTTCTGCATCAATTAAGATAGTCGTATGGTTTTCTTCTTAAGTCTGTTCACGTAATGAATCACACTGATTGATTTTCTAATGTTGAACCAGCTCTGTATTCCCAGAATCACCTCACTTGGTCATGATACATTATCATGATACATTATCATCATTTGTACATAGTGCTGATTTTATTTGCTAAGATTTTGTTGAGGATTTTTATGTCTATGTTGATGAAAGATAATGGTTTGTAGTTTTTGACTCATTTCAATTTCTTCATCTGCTTTTGGTATCAAGATACTGCTGGGCTCATAACATGAATTAGAAAATGTGCCCTTCTTCTCTAGTGTTTGGGAGATTTGGGGTATAATTCATATTATTTCTTCCTTAAGTATTTGGCAGAACTGACTGCCAGTCAGTTCATCTGGTCCTAGAGTTTTTCTTGTTGGAAACTTTTAACTACAAATTTAATTTCTGTAAGAGATGTATAATTATTTAGATTGTCTGTTCTTGAATAAATATTGGCAGTTGGTCTTTCAAAGAATTTGTCCCTTCCTTTTCAGTTGTTGAATTACTGATATTTATATCTTCTCCCTGACTTGCTATTACTTTCTCCCTCTTTTTTTTTTTTTGGTCAATCTGCTTAGAGATTTATTAATTTTATTCATCTTTTTAAAAACCCAGTCTCATTGATTCTATTATTTTCCTTTCAATATTTAATTGATTTTTCTCTTTTTTTTTAAAAAGATTTATTTATTTGAGACAGAGACAGAGAGCATGAGCAGAGGCAGAGGGAAAGGGAGAAGCAGGCTCCCCACTGATCCAGGAGCCCTACATGGGGCTCAATCCCAGGACCCTGGGATCACGACCTGAGCCGTAGGCAGACGCTTAACCATCTGAGCCACCCAGGTGCCACTGATTTTTCTCTTCTAATTTTTATAATTTTCTTCTACTTACTTTGGGTTTAATTTGTACTCTTTCTAGTTTCTTTTTTTAAAAGGATTTTATTTATTTATTTGAGACAGAGAGATACAGAGAGAGAGAGCATGAGTGGGGGAGAGGCAGAGGGAGAGGGAGAAGCAGACTCCCCGCTGAGCCAGGAGCCTGAGGACACTGAGATCATGACCTGAGCAGATGCTTAAGCATCTGAGCCACCCAGGCACCCCACTTTCTAGTTTCTTAAGGTAAAAGCTAGATAACTGATTTGAGCCCTTTTTTTCTTTTCTAATATAAATATTTAATGCTGTAAATTCTCTTATGATGTTCTCTTTGACCCATGAGTTATTTACAATATTTATGTCTGTTTAATTTCCAAATGTGTGGGAATTTTCAATATCTTTTCATTACTGATATCTAGATTAATTACTTTAGTATCATAGAACAGACTTTGTATGATTTTAGTTGTTATTAATTGGTTGAGATTTGTTTCATGAGCCCAAATATGGTCTATTTTGTTGAACGTTCCTTGTGAACTTGAAAAGAATGGATATTGTGCTGTTGTTGGATACTTTGTTTTATAAATACTGATTACCTCAAGTAGGGTGCTAGTTTTGTCCAGGTCCCATATTCTCACTGATTTTCTTGCTACTCATTTTATCAATTACAGAGACAGAGGAACATTTAAATTTCCAGCTCTAATTGTGGATTTGTCCATTTCTGCTCTCAGGTCTATCAGTTTTTGCGCTTGCATTTTGAATCTTTGTTTTTAGACACAAATACTTTCAGGATTGTAATGTCACTCTTTAACCCTAGAAATGTTCCTTGTTCTGAAATCCATTTTGTCTGACATTAATAGAGTCACTATATCTTTCTTTTGGTTGGTGTTTGTATGGTATATCTTTCCCATACTTCTGCTTTTAACCTATTTGAGTCTTTAAATTTAAACTGGTTTTATTGTAATCAGCATATATTTACATCTAGCTTTTTTTCTCTTTTAATCTAAGAATCTGATTTTTATTTAGTTTGTTTTGACCACTTTCCTTTAATATAATTATTGGTGTGGTTGGATTAAAATCTACCATCTTGCTTTTGTTTCCTTTTTCTTTTTTTCTTTGTTTCCTTTTTCTTCTTTTTCTGCGTGTTTTTGGATTATTACTGTTATTATTTTTTTTAGAGAGAGAGAACACACCTGCACACAAGCAGGGTGGGGAGGGTGGGTGTTGCACAGAGGGGCAGAGGAAGAAGGAGAGAGAGAATCTCAAGCAGGCTCCATGCTCAGTGTGGAGCCTGAAGCAGGGCTTGATATCATGACCCTGAATATTTTTAAAATTTCCATTTTACTTATCTCCATTATTGAATTACTATTTTTGCTACTTTTTATCTCGTTCCATAGCATTGGCAACATACCTCTCTAATTAGTTGCAGTCTATATTCATGTAATGTTATACCTCTTAATGTATAGGTTTGAGAACCTTACCAACAATAGTATACTTTCACTTCTATCCTCCCAACCTTTGAGTCATTGTTGCCATAGATTTTACTTTCATATATTTTATAAACACACAATAAATTTGTACTATTTTTGCTTTAGACAGTCAATTTTCTTTTAGTGGCATTAAAGATAAGAAAAATCTGGGGTGCCTGGGTGGCTCAATTGGTTAAGTGGCTGCCTTCGGCTCAGGTCGTGATCCTGGGGTCCTGGGATCGAGCCCCACATTGGGCTCCTTGCTCGGGGGGGAGCCTACTTCTTCCTCTCCCTCTGCCTGCAGCTCCCCCTGCTTGTGCTCTCTTTCTCACTATCTCTATCTCTCTCTGTCAAATAAATAAAATCTTTAAAAAAAAAAGATAAGAAAAATCTTTTGTATTTACTTTCATTTTAACCATTTCCATTTCTGTCTTACACTTATTCTGCCTGAAGAACTTCTTTTTACATTTGATAACGCTTTGTGTACTGGTAATTAATTTGCTTATCTTCATCTGAAAAACTCTTTAATTTGGCTTCATTTTTGAAGGATATTTTCATTGTGTATAGAATTCTCAGTTGCAATTTTTTTCTTTCAACATGTCTTCTGGTTCTCGTACTTTCAGATGAGAAATCTGTTGGCAGTTTTACCTTTGTTCCTCTATATGTAATGTGGCATTTTCATTCTTGTTTTATGATTTTCTTTTTTTTTTTTTTTTTTAAAGATTTTATTTATTTATTTGACAGAGAGCGAGAGAGAGCAGGAACACAAGCAGGGGGAGTGGGAGAGGGAGAAGCAGGCTTCCTGCTGAGCAGGGAGCCTGATGTGGGACTCGATCCCAGGACTCTGGGATCATGACCTGAGCCGAAGGCAGCCGCTTAACGACTGAGCCACCCAGGTGCCCATTTTCTTTTTGGTTTTTAACACCTTGTATATATGTCTGGCTTTTTTTAAAAATTGTGTTTATTCTGCTTGGAGGCCTCTGAGCTTCTGGGATCTGCACATTGGATATCCTTCATTATTTTTGGAAAATTCTTGACCATGATCTCTTCAAATATTTATTCTGTCCCAGTCTCTCTTGTCTTCTCCTGGGATTTCAATTGGTTTTGTTAGACCATTTGATAACATCTTGTAGCCTGGGATGCTCTCACTGGTTTTATTCATTCTCTATCTCTTTGTGTTTCAGTTTATGTAATTTCTAATGAATTATCTTAACACTTGCCGAGTTTTTTCTTCAGCTGCAAGATGTCTATGTCAGTGACAGTGGAGGACTTTCTTCATTTCTGTTTCTGTGAATTTGTTTCTAGCATTTCTATTTGACTCCTCTAGTTTTCATTATCTCCATTGAAATTCAGTATCTGTTCATGCCTGTTGACCACCTTTCCTGATAGTGTCTTTAATATCTTTATTACAGTGATTTTAAATTCACTATATTATGGTCCAACATATAGGTCATCTCTGGGTCTGTCACTTGCTTTTCCTCATATCAGTGGGTTATTTTGTCCTAGTTTTTGTATGTCTCATAAGTTTTCATTGAATAGTAGGTATCGTGTGAAGACTAGAGAGTGAGATAACTAGTATTTATTCTTGGAAATGGGCTTATCTGTGTTCTGCTAGGCTGTTATTGTGGGGTGGTAGGTCAACCTACTCAGAAGTGAGCTGGGTTTGAGTTTGGTTGTTGCTATGGGTTCACTGACTATATCAATGGCTCCAAATTCCTCTTGCATTACCTTGTGTTTAGGGTGGGGTCCTGTTTGCCCGTGAGTTCTTAATGTTACTGTTCCACCCTTAGCAATAGACCTTCTCTGTGTACCTAGACTTCAGAGAGGGTTTCTCTTCATTCTTGACAATTCCACAGTGGTAGACTGCTGTTGCTGTTTATTTGGTTCTTGCTACCCTTGGCAAGAAAGGTATTCTTTGTTTTATTAGTAGAGAATCACAGAGTCATGGAGAAGAATAACTGAGATGGTATAAATTCTCCTTACATCTGTAATTTCCAGGGGTTCCATATTTTCATATGGCCCACTCTTGGATTTTAGGAATTTATTAAAAATTTTAACTGGATGTTTCTTACCCACTTGTATGGCAATCCTGGCTTTTTCTCTTCTCACTAGTAAGCCCATACTTATATTCCCTCTCTCCTTAAAGATATCTTTCTCTTCTTAGGCTTTAGACTAGCTGGATACCATGTAAACTTACTTCTTTAGGCTCAAGAAAAATCAAGATTTGTAGTTTATCCAGCTTCTTCTATCTGATAGAGAAGTGACACTCTCCACATTTCTATATCCAAGGCAGAAGCCAAAGGTCAGTTATATAAGCCTTTAAGTAAAGGATTTTTTTAGCATTCATACCAGAAAGGATGTTGAAATGTTTTGAACTTGATTATTTTGAATTTATACTGATAAAAAATAGAGTTTAGCTTATGAAACTCTGAGCCCAGGCTGTACAGTTTCAAAAAGGAGACAACTGTACATTCTACAAAAGGTGATTACACATGAAAGAACCACATCCTTGGGTAATGAGTTGTCTCCATAGCCACTGGGATAATCTGCCCCTATTTACTGCCAAATTATGGGCATAATGAGTCACAGGCGCATTTCTAAATATATCAACAGCCCTGCAAAGTGTTTTAGGGGCACATCCATCAATTATGGTCATGAGAAAGGTCATAATAGTACACAGGCTTTCATCATAATTCAGCTTTCCCTACCCAGTTTGCCTTGGGTATGTTGAAATACTGTGATTGTTCAGTTAGAAGCAGTGTTCATTTTTTAGGAGGATTTACTGGAAATGAGCGAAATATCTGAGAGAGGCCATCCCATTTAAAGGCCTACTTCCTCATTCAAAAGCTTTTTGTATAATAAAAGTTTCTCAAAAACTCTTCTGTGAGATTCACCAATCTCATTCCTTCTGAGCCACTGATTAGAATCCACAACTTCAACTGAAGAAAAGATTAGCTGTATACTTGGATGCCAGCCATTTTCACTGAATTCCCCTCTTATATATTCCTGTTAATAACAAAAGTATTGTTAATAACACTGCTGTGTCCCTTCTTCCCACCATGGTGGGTATTTCTGTATCTTTGGCATCATTGGGCAATCCATAAAGTCCGTTGACATTTTAATGTGACTACAAAATAGGATGGAACTTTATAGAAAGCTACCCAAAAAATTAACCTTTGATAAAAGAAAATTGTTCTAAATTCTATTACTTTGAATAGTGTTCCCTTCCTACCAAAAACAATTATCCTGGCAATTTCCCACAGCCTGTATAAACAAACTCAGGTAACAGGAATCGGGAAATCAGAAAACATTTCACAATTAAATATTAAAGGATCTTCTAGAGCCAGTACACTTAACCCAGCATTTTTTCATCTTATTGTCTTCTGGTAAATTGTAACGTAAAGCAGTTCATGCTTTGCTTTGCTAACTTTTAGTCCAAAATCAGGTGGATTTGTCAAACCTCAGGAGATTATACATCAGAGTGGTTAATTTCAATAAACTGTTTCCATGTTTTGCTCACGTTATGGCCTATCAGTTTCCCCCTGAAGATGGAGGGTCATATTTTCCATGGACTATTTAGATAAAGAATTCCAAAAAGAAGTCACACTTCTTTCTTGTCTGCTTATCATTTACAGTGCATACATTTTCCCTTCCAATTAATTTGGAGTTCTTTTCTTTTCTTTTCTTTTCTTTCTTTCTTTCTTTCTTTCTTCTCTCTCTCTTTTTTTTTTTTTTACAGTACTTCATCACTTATAGTTATTCATTCTCAATGTATTTACACTAACAATGAGTGGTGAAGTTCTTAAACCACTAAGTTTGTGATCATGCACAACTCTGTAAAGGTCTGGAACCACATCAGAAGTCTTTTGACACAAAAGTAGAACCTATTTATTTTGGAAGGGAAGCAACATCAGTGAAGAACAAACCATTTGGACATATTTTTGTTTGTGCTAGAACTAAATTAATCAAACCAGAAAAAATCGCCTAGCAACATCTAACATTAAAAAGATTCCATAATAAAAACTAAACCACATGGAGGATAAGATAGAAGACAGCCCACGCCTCTTCTAGATAACTGTCACAGTCTATAAATGGAGCTGATTTAACCTTAAAAAGAGAAGATAGAAAAGAAATTAGAATTAGATACAGAAGAAGAACTATGTTAATGTAAGTTAGCATATCTTGAGTGCTTGCTAGATTTCATATCCTGTGTGAGGAGTATTAGATAATTCTCATTTAATTCTCACAAAACTGATTATCTTCATTTACAAAGAAGCAGACCAGTTTAGTTAAAGACTGATTAACTCTTAAAGACCAACATCTATCTGTTTAGATTCTTGCTACATTGTCGTCACTTATAAAGGAAACTAGGCAAATTAATTATCTTCATATTGTAGCCAGAAAGCTCAACGGCGCCATGAACACCACCGCCTGCAGTCTGATGAAGATCGCAAATGACATTCGCTTTCTGGGGTCTGGTCCCCGCTCAGGTCTGGGAGAGCTGATCTTGCCTGAAAATGAACCAGGAAGCAGTATCATGCCAGGCAAGGTGAACTTTTTTTTTGAGATACATTTAAAGGATTAAAGTAGAAAGAGTTACTCAGAAAGTTAACTAGAACGTCCAACTTCTCAAACTTTCTAATTGAGTTCTTTCTATTGAAACAGACACATTGGTGGTGGGCCATATTTAGGCAGACTGCCACAGAAGTAGCACTGATGCACAAAGCTGGCCATGGCTACTGTCTTACTTAGTAGGGAGGGTGATTTTGAGAGTGAGAACTAAGAAGTGATATTTAGCGCCGGGATTGGAGAGTCTTGCCAACCATAAACTTTAAATCTTGTAAATAACAGAATTAAAGTTTTTTGTTTTTTTTTTTTGTATTGAGAAAAGCATAGAGAGAGATCAATGTAATGTTGTAGCAGAGGAAGGAAGATAGCAACTAAAAATAAATGAAGGGATTTTTAAGATGCAGCATTCTACTAGGGCAGGGGGTGGGGAACATATATGGACTAACATGAAGGCAGCATCAGTAGTAGATAGAAACTCAGCAGGGATCAATACTTGGTGGCATAGATGACCTGGTTTCTGGGACATCTGGCCTATAGGACATTGATTTCTCTTCCATTTTGTGTGAGCCATGGGGAAAGTAGGCATAAGTGAAAAATGGGAATTGTGTAAGAATTGTGCAGTGCTGGGTAATCTTCATATTCAATATTTGTCATTTTATTGTTAATGAATTCTTTGTTATTTTGCTTCAAGAATGATTTGGCAAGCTGTATGGTGTTGTCCATATGGCAACATTTCTGAGAATGCTAATAGAATATGCCAGAGAAGGAAGTACTAACCTGTTTAGAACTTTCTGAATCTTTGACTATGATTGGCTTTTAACATATGATCTACCATGTTGTGGTTTGCATAATTTTGATATTTACATGGCTTTCTTGGTTAGTTACACTTTTGGTTAGTGGATGCATGTATTTGTGTGTGTGTAGTTGTTTTTTTTTTTTTCCCCTCTGTGCCATGATCTAAGCCACCAGCACCCTATACGTTTTTACCTTGCTGGTCTCAAGGAATTATGAGGCTCTGAACAAATTAAGAAGGAGTAGACAGCTCTACAAAGTTACAGCCTTCCTGGTATACTTGGTTCTTCTCTATCACCCCCAACCTCTCTCCTAACAGGTTACCGTATTTTCCATGGAGTAAAACTAGGCTTCCCTTCAAACTCTTTATCCAATGTACATGGAGCTGTCAAGAAGGTCATTTTATCCAGGCAAGGAAGCAAAGTCAGAAGGAGAGAGGAGTGGGATCTTAGAAATGCTTAATGAGTTTAATTCTGTTCTTCAAACTTGGCAGGGGAAATATTTTGTCTCTTTTGGCAAATGAGGAGAACATTTCTCTGTTCATCTTCATACTGAATTCATCAAGAATGAACAGACTAATGAATTGGCTCCCCTGAGAAACACTTGGCCTCACTTCTAACAGTATTACGAAAAAAATCTATTCTTTCTACTAAGTCTCCTCAGCTTTGGTCTTTCCTCATCCTGCTTTGCACTTTCTCTCCTCTCAAAACATACCCAAAGACATATCCCTCATAGGTATAAAACATTTCACGCTGGGTCAGTGGACCTAGGGACGCAATTCTCCCCTCCCTATATCACTCAGAATTATCTAGAAGTACCCCTGGCAAGCTTCCTAGATGCTTTGTTTGAAACTAGCCTCAAGGAGTCTGTAATTCTCAAATCCACCCTAAGAATATTACACAGCAGTCTTCAAGGTTTATCAAGATTTGCCTTCCAAGAGAAATCTAGTAGTTATGATAGTCTTCTAGCACGTTTTCTAAAAATTACACAGGATTTAAAACACACATATTATCCTCATGGGTAAAAAATATTTTTACTTTTATATGCATAAGTAAAAATTGTTTTCTGTAATCAGAGATCCAGAGAAAGTTTGCCTTTAAAAAGGAAAAAACGACAACACTGGAAAATGTTCAGTCATGTTGTATAAATCCTGGATTGTTTCTTTTTCTCCCACTTTATTTATTTGTTTATATTATTTTGTGATAATAACACTTAACATAAGATCTACAGTTAGCAACATTTTAAACGTACAATACAGTATTGCTAACTATAGGCACTAGGCTGTACAGTAGGTCTCTAGAACTTGTTCATCTTTTATAACTGAAACTTTATACCTTTGACTAGTACTTCCTATTTGTCCTTCCCTCCAGGCCCTGGCAACCTTTCTTATTCACACCCACCTCTTCCACCTCTGGTAATAAGTGGCCTTATTACCAAGTAAAGATTTCTCTGGAACTGTGTTTGTGTGTGTCTGTGCACACATGTGTGCATACAAATGAGAAAATTGAAGCATGGGAAATGTGAGGAAATGGACTGGTGCCTGTGATCTTCACACCCAAATGTTTCATAAGTGACTATGACTTCCTTTCTTCTCACATTCTTCACACACAAACACTCATGGAGAGTAAATTTGTTAAGCACAGCATCATAGGAATGTTGGTTTTCTGTTTACTTATTGCAGATTGATTTAGGGGCTAATTCTACTTGGAATCCTAAATTTTCAAACAGCATTGAGCAGGTAGGCTGATGGCTTGGTTTGGTGAGGAGGACATGCCCAACAAGGAAGACCCATTCTCCCTGTCTCCAGACCTTCCTTAATCCTTGCAGCTGAGGACTCTTTTGGAAAATGTTTCAATAATTACATTGCATTCCTTCATCATTGACAATCCTTTGTTTTGGAAACAGACACACTGTCATGTTTAAAGAGATGCTTATAAAGGCTACTCATTTTATTCTTTGTTATAAAAAGGAATAAAACTCAACTCCAAAAATTTAGATAACACTGAAGAATGGAAAGAGAGACAGACAGATAGACAGACTATAATCTCACCACCCAGAAATAATTTTTATTAATACTTTGGTGACTATCCTTCCAGTTCTTTTTTTTTTTTTGGAAAAATAAAAAGGGTCTCTCTTCTTCTTCCTTTCTGTGTGTGTGTGTGTGTGTGTATGGGTATGTATGTGTGTGTAAAGAGAAATATTTGTGACAGTGCTTTATAGACTCCTTCTTTCATCTTTAGCTCATTATGGATATTTTCCCATGACCATAAATATTGCTCTATAACAGTG
This sequence comes from Leptonychotes weddellii, assembly GCF_054177405.1. Classification (NCBI taxonomy): domain Eukaryota; kingdom Metazoa; phylum Chordata; class Mammalia; order Carnivora; family Phocidae; genus Leptonychotes; species Leptonychotes weddellii. The sequence goes on from NC_138380.1 coordinate 51,923,888, forward strand.
ATTCCCAGCCAGGCAGTTTTTACCCCCTGAGGACATTTGGTAGCATCTGAAAACAATTTTTGCTTCTTGCATCTACTGGGTAGAAGATAGGGATGCTGCTGAATGTACTACAGTGCACAGGACAGCCCCCACAACAAAGAATTACGCAGTCCAAAACGTCGGTAATTCTGAGATTTAGAAACCCTCCTTTATAATATTATTTAAAGTAGCTACCTATTATTCTATCCTAAGATAGAATTATCCATTGCTCCTATTGTTGGAAATTTAGCTGTTTCCACATTTTTTTTTTTGCTGTTCTAAAAAAATCTGTTGAATATTCCTGGTCACACATATTTGTGTTTACTTCTGTTTAGATTCAACTAGAAAAAACTCTTAGACATGAAAATTGGTGGATCAAAGGAAATGTACTTTTTGCACCTTTAACCACTGTTTTCAAACTTTTTGTAGAAAGGTGATTTCAATTATTATTCCCACCAATATGATATCGCTATCTTTATGCCTCTTTTGTTAATAAAGTCCACCATCTTAGAATGTGTCCTAGGTTATTTGAAGGGACTTTCTAGCTTTTGCTCCATTTTTACAAGATCCATCAGAGCAGGACAGGAAAAGTCAAGTAGCATCTCTAAGGCCCTGGCTTCACTCTGTCCACTCACTGGGAGATCTGGGGAACAAAGAAGGTATACATAGAGGTTTGTGACAATCTCATTAATTTCTGATCCATCTTTTGGACATTGCTATGGTCAGTGGGCAGGAAGCAAAAATGGTTTGACCAGAATTTACATACAGGCATTTATCAGACCAAAATCTAAATCATCAGTTTAAAATGGAATGACATATATCAAGTGCTTGGCACAGAGCTCGAAACATAGTTAGAGCTCAGTACATTTTGGCTCTTATTACTATTTAAGGCTTAGAACAATAAAGTCCTCTAACTTACCCAAATTTTCTGTTAGGTCCTACAGCAAGTTCATACTGGACTTCATTATTTCCTTGGTCATTATTGATTATTTCCTTGGTCATTGATTATCCTTTGAAGCATGACAGCTCTCTTAATCAAAGCCACCATTCTAAACTCAGATTCAAATCACTGATAGGTTCATCTGAGCTTGAAAAATGTTGATCATAAAACAAAATTTCTAGCTTTTAAAAAAATATTCTTCTATGACAGCACAACATATATTTACAAAAAGACCAAATGAATATAGGTAAATTTCTCTACTACAAATTAGTTATTTAAAAATTATTTCTTTATATTATTAATTATTAATTTATTTTTCTTTATGTTTATCTTCATTAAGCACCAGGCATAGGTATATCATATCAATATTCACTGAAAATTCATTTTGGTATTAAGCTTTTATACATAAAGTATTCTCACAGTATTTTTCAAAGTGTCTCTTGACCTGCACTCAGATGAATGTAAAATGCCCTTTTAGTTGCCTAGAGGGCAGTATGTTTCCAATTTTCTCTAAATTCAAAACCTCTTCAGAGAATGGTTCTTGTCTTTTCATCTCTATACCCAGTGCCCAGGATTGTGCCTGAAATGTCATAGGTGTCAGTTGCTATTTGCATCTCTGATAAAGTAGATTAACATTGGGATTTTGAACCCCACTAAATTCTCTATCCATTGCCTAAATGCAAAGTATGTAGAAACTCTGCTTGGTGCAAGATAAACACTGTGCAGTTGTTAACCTCTGTGGGATGATAGCAGGTGTACTGTCCTATTGTTGCTTTTATGAAAGGAATGCATTCATGTTTTGCCATCAAGCACCATATTGGCCATTGCTTCTGTAGACACACTTTGTCAGGTTCTTTCCTATTCTAATGTGCTTACAATTTTTCAAAATCATGGATGCCATTAAATTTCATCTAATGCTTTTTCTGCACCTATCGGAATGATTAAGTGATTTCTCTCCTATAATCTGTCAATGTATTGAATCATTGATTTTCTTATATTATGCTAACCTTCCATTTCAATCCAAATTGGTCATGATATTCAGACTTTTATATTCATTGCTGGATTTGGTTTGCTAGTATTTTATTTAGGTGCCTATGGGCATAGTATCTATGTTCAAGAGTGAATTTGGCCTCCAATTTTCCTTTCACTTAGAGACCTTCTCTTATTTTGATATCAAATTTTTACAAGTTTCACAGATTAGTTGGGTAGTATTCTTTGTTTTTCTGTTTTCTGGACTACTGTTTGTTGGATTCATATATAAGGATCTTAAAATGATTGGTAGACCTTGCCTGTCACATCATTTAGTCTTGGTGTTTTCCTTCTGGGATGACTGTAAACTACTGATCACTTAGTTTTAATTTTAGTGTTCTAGTATTTTTAGTATTTCTCCTTGAATTGATTGTGTTGAATTTTTTAAAAAAAATTTATTCATTTTAGCTAAGTTTTGAAATTTAGTTATATAAGGTTGTTCAGGATATCCTCTTAAAACTTTTAACCTCTGTCATTATGCCCCCCTTTTCATTTCTAATATTTGTGAATTTCCCTTTGTTTTCTTGATATCTTATCAGTGTTTTTCTATTAGTCATTTATTAAAAAAAATTTCTAGACATTTGATTATTGTATAATTTTCTGTTTAATTTTTATTCATTTCTGTCCTCATTAGTTTCGTTTTACTACTTTTTTGGGGGTTTGTCTGTTATGTTGTATTGTTGCTTAGTTTATTAATTTTCAAATTTTATATTATAAAATTTCTTAAGGCAATCACTGTCTAAGTACTGCTTTAGCTATTTTCTACAAGATTTGATATGTGCTACTACTATTTTATCTTCTAGCTCTAAATGTTTTTAATTTCCATTATGATTTTTTTTATTTATTGGAAGTTTGTTTTTAATTTCCAAATATGTGATGGTTTTCTAATTATTTCTGATTTATTGTGTTAAAGTCAGGTAATGTGGTCTGCATGATATAAATCCTTTGAATTTTTTTGAGGCTTGCGTTCTAGCAACTTTTATAAGTTTATCTTTATACATGAAACATTTATTAGGTATAATGGATTTTGTGCATCATTGGATTAAAATAAGTAAATATGCGTTCAAATCTTCTATAGCTTGATATTTTTGTCTGCCTAATCTAATAATTACTGAGGACATTTAAAAAGTCTCCCACAGTGGTGATAGATTTATTAAATATAATTTTGTAGTTCTGTAGATTCTTGATTTATTTTTACCTATATTATTAGTTACATAAAAATCTAGAAATTTTGCATCTACATAGTGATTTAAATTTTTTATTATTATATCATCACTTGATCTATTTCTGGTAATGTTTAATACTTAAAATCTGTCTTATCTTTCATTACTTTAGCTAATCCACTTTTCTTTAGGCTTATGTTTGGCTGATATATATACCATTTGTAATTAAAATCTCCATCTCCACACACAACAGATATGTGTTTTCCCTCTACAAATTTGACATATAGACATTTTATATAAATGCAGTCATATACTATGCAGTTTTTTACATCTGTTTTTTTAAATATCTGGTTTCTTTAACTCAGCATAATTTTTTGACATTTATCCATTTTTTGTAGCAAGTTTGCTTTTTTTCATTGATGAATATTACTCTGTTTCTGGCTGTGTTTAAGATCTTTTCTTTGCTTCAATATACTATGACAGTATTATTTCTACTGCTTGAGGTTCACAGGGATTTGTAAATCTAAAATTCTCCAACTTCTGCAAAATTCTCAGTCATCATCTTTTTGAATACTAACTTCCACCCTATTCTCTCTTTTTTTGTATTACTGGAACTCTGATATATATTGATATTAGGCCTTCTTATTTTATCCCTCACATCCTTTAACTTCTCACCATATTTTCTATCCCATTCTATTTTCCCGACAATTTCTTTAGATTTTTCTATGAATTCAATTATGTTCTCATTTTCCATTTTTAATTTGTTGTTAAATCTATACATTGAGTTTTCATATCCAAACATGTATTTTTTTTTCCATTGGTAGAAATGCTGTATTTCTTTGTCAGAACTGCCTTGTTATTTTCTTATTTATACATTATTTCCATTTTCTTATTTGTACATTATTTCTATACACTTTCTTTATATTTGGTGTCAGATAATTCAATGTCTGAAATTTTTGCACATCTAAATCTGCTATCTGGTAATTGTTGTTTCTGATAATTCCCACTCATGCTGCCCCATTTCCTCGTATGCATGGTGATTTTTTTACTTTGAAGTCATGATCCTTGATTTAATGAATTCTTTGAGGTCTAACTGTAAATGTATTGATTCAGAGCATGCTTGCCTTTGTTTGTTCTTGGCAAATTTGGTTTATAACTCACTCAACTGGTAGAGGCAGATAACGGTACAGAGAAATGATATTACCCCTATCAGACATGTATTTTTTTGTGACTGCTTTCTTTCTTCTGTCGTTTTCATGTTATGTAAATATAGTGTAGCAAAGCTAACATCGTATCCAAAATTTTGCCTTATATGAACTTTGGTAACTTTTTCATTTCTTTCTTTTTTTTTTTTTTTTTAAATTTTATTATGTTATGCTAATCACCATACATTACATCATTAGTTTTTGATGTAGTGCTCCATGTTTCATTGTTTGCGTATAACACCCAGTGCTCCATTCAATACGTGCCCTCTTTAATACCCATCACCAGGATAACCCCCTCACCCCTCACCCTCAGTTTGTTTCTCAGAGTCCATAGTCTCTCATGGTTTGTCTCCCCCTCTGATCTACCCTCCTTCATTTTTCCCTTCCTACTATCTTTTTTTTTTTTTTTTTAACATATACTGTATTATTTGTTTCAGAGGTACAGGTCTGTGATTCAACAGTCTTGCACAATTCACAGCGCTCACCATAGCACATACCCTTCCCAGTGTCTATCACCCAGCCGCCCCATCCCTCCCACCCCCCACCACTCCGGCAACCCTCAGTTTGTTTCCTGAGATTAAGAATTCCTCAT
>NC_138380.1:51929334-51946101 GCF_054177405.1 Leptonychotes weddellii
AAAAAAATAGAAAAAGGAAAAAAAAAGAAAATTAAAAAATTAACTTTGAAATGCTAAAGAATCAGGGGAAAAAAAAGCCATGAATTCTATATGCAGTATTCCCCTAGCACTGGAGTTCTGCCGTTCTCATTGATTGGTAAACTTGGATTTGGCTGGCTGTTCTTGCTGATCTTCTGGGGGAGGGGCCTGTTGCCGTGGTTCCCAAATGTCTTTGCCTGAGGCGGAATTGCCCTGCCCTTACCGGTCTGGGCTAAGTAATCTGCTCGGGTTTGCTCTCGGCAGCTTTTGTTCCCTGCAAGCTTCCCGTACAGCTTTGGAGGATGAGAATGAAAATGGCGGCCTCCCAATCTCTGCCCCGGAGGAGCCGAGAACTCGGGACCCCACCCCTCAGTGCGCCCCCAGAGAAAACAGTCAGTCACTCCCGTCTCCCCGGTCTCCGGCCGCACTCCGTGCTCACCCGACCGAGCGTTTCTATCTCTGGCACACGACCCCGTGTGGAGTCTCCAAACCCAGCAGATCCCTGCGGTGTGCTCCCGCACCACTCCTCCCGGGGGAGGAAGGGGAGTCTCCCCGGATCTGCCGCTTGTTGGGTCCCTGCTGGAGGAGCAGTGGCCAGACTGTGTTGCAGATCACAGTTTATGGCAACCCCGAGCTGAGAGCCCACGCCGTGGCTCTGTCTTTGCAGCCGGCTTTCCCACTCTGATACCTGAGAGCTCTGCCGCACTCAGGCACCCCTGGTCTTTCTGTGACCCCGAGGGTCCTGAGACCACACTGTCCCGGGAGGGTTCCACCCCCTGCTTAGCCACTGGAGCGACATCCCTCAGCGGAGCAGACTTCTACAAGTTCTGATTTTGTGCTCCACAGCTCTATCACTTGCCAGAAGCGTCTGACGGAGGCCCCCTTCCCCGCCATCTATCTTCCCGAATATCTCCTTGGATTCACTTCTCCACACGTCCTACCTTCCAGAAAGTGGTTGCTTTTCTGTTCAGAGAGTTGCTGTTATTCTTTTCTTTGATCTCCTGTTGAGTTCGTAGGTGTTCAGAATGGTTTGATACCTATCTAGCTGAATTCCTGGGACAGACGAAATTTAGGTCTCTTACTCCTCTGCCATCTTGCTCCTCCTCCTGTCAACTTTTTCATTTCTTATTTAATGTTTTTAGTTGCCAGAAAGAAGAAATTTAAGATTTTAAGCCAAGTGAGGAGGTTTGAGGCCAAGTATGTACTGGTGAATGCCTTAAATAGCCAACGTCGAACATCTTTAACTAAAGGCCAAAACTTGATGATGAGCTAATGAAGCAGACACTTGTCTCTCTACTTTATAGGGCATGGCTAATGACTACAGTGTCCTCTTTATATCCTGCATGTTGTAATGGATGATGTCATCAGAAAATCATCTCTTTCTGCAAGGAGAGGTATTAGCCCTTGAATTTTACTCAACCCACAAGCTAATTAAATCCTTATCTTCTGTGTCTTTTCTTCTCTTTCCAAAATTATATAAACCATTTAAATATAGTATATAAACATTTTATAGGCTTTATTGTTAGGGACATCATATGACCAAGTGGTTTCTTCTGCCCACTTGTCCATATATAACAAAAGCATTATTTTATATATGATTGTAAATTGTACTTTACAAAAAGAAGCAGAAGGACAGCATTAAATCTAAGTCAGATTCACAACATTTCCTATTAATTGCTTACATAAGACTTATATTTTAGTACTTTTCCAGTATATTTCATATTTTCTTCTAGAGGAAAACATTTCTATGTTTAAGGCGCTATCATTATCTGGGGATTAGGGACTACTAAAATTAGTACATTGAAAGCCAGTGCTGTCATATATTATAGTTCTGATTTTAAAAACAACTAACACAGTGATTTTCTTTCACTAAAATCTTTCTTCCAAATAACCTAAAATTTTTTTCATGAATATGGAGGTTTTTCTTTCCGGGGGGGAAAAAAAATAAAAGAAAAAAAAAAAGAAGAAAAAAGAAAAAGCCTGGCCCATTGTAGGTGTTGAGTAGACTTTTGTAGTGTGAATTAAATAAGTGTCCCATTTTTGATCTGGGAATTCATGTTACATATCTTACCAATGCCATAAATTTTGGAGGCATAATTTCAAATTCTGTGGTCTCAGGAAAAATATTTTATAATGCAAATAGTTATTCTTCACAATACCTGTAGTAGTAGGTGGTGGGGTTGAGGTGTGGAGGACCCTGCCTGTTATGACATCCCAAACTAGTACTGAGGCTCTGTGTAGAAATTGGATGTAGTCCTAATCCAAATTATTTTCCCCCAGACCAAAAGAATATGTCCATTTAAATATGTGTTTACATTTATTCATGTACCTGATATAAAAAGGAGTATTTCAGATTCTTAAAGTTGTCCATTTTGTATCATTTTTGAATGGATGATCCTTATACAGTAGCAGCATAAATGTTTCTTTAAGCATGGCAAATCTTACTCTACATAGCAGGGTACCTACTGGAAAGGGATTTATTTCTCTTTTTATCCATTTAGCAATATCTTTGCCATCTTTTTTGGCAGGGTGGGGCAAGGCAGGATACAGGGTTTTGGTCATTCAACCCCTAAAAATGAAAGCCTAGAGGCCAAACCATTTTCAACCCCTAGAAATGAAAGCCTAGAGGCCAAACCATTTTAGGTTGGAGACAGTCACCAAGATTGAGGCTTGATTTACACAAATGTAGTCAGGCATCCACCACCAGCCCCAGATCTTAAATAAAACTGAAGCAATCCTCTGTCTGAATGTAGATACTGGGTCCTGGTATGTTATGGTTTCAGTTTAGCAATATGAGTGGAGGTAGTTTAATGATGACTTGAATAGGAGAATAAATGGTTTTCTGAAAAGAGAAAATTATGTTAGATTGTCCTGGACAGAGGATTATTTAAAATGGATTAAGCAATACTTTGAGGAATATACGGAACCACCTGTGATAGGCCAAGTTCCTTCATTTAATCTTCTAGTTTTGCAGCTGTATCTTTCATAATAGTCAACCAATCTATTAAATTATTTAAAAAAATCTTTTCTTTTTCATAGTAGCATCTTCACTTTTTTATGACTCCCTCTCCCATCCCCTCACCCCAGTCCCCCTGTGTCTGGTTTCCAGGATCCTCTCTGTCTCTTTAAGGATATTTTATATGCTTACTTTCAAATCTTGTGTGTGTTCTATTAATTCTGCTTTCATAAATGTTATACATAATTTGCTTGTAATGATTATGCTCCTAAGATGCCACATTGCTCTTCTTTTTGAGTTCATATTTCCCAGAGCATATTCGCTCCCTTAGACTGTGATGTGTGAGGGGACCCCCTTGATGAGTTTACCTGCTAGGGTGGTAGTAGTTGTTTATTTTTCTCTAGGAGAGCTTTTTTAGGAAAGCCCTTGGGATATTGAGGAGGACAAAGTAGGAGGATGGGAGGAGGAAATGCTTAGGGGTGGAGAGATTTGCTTATTCATGTTGTTAATACTTGACTTCACAGGCCAGCTAGAGCTGCACCCTAATCACACTCCAGCACCTCCCCAGCAGGCACTGGACTGGCTCCTGCTTTCTTGACTTATGGTGGTGTTGGGTAGGGCAATAATCTGCCTGGAGAAAAGGAGGCAAGAGAAAAAGGCACACAAAAATCCTTCTCTGCCCTCTGTACTGTGTCCTTGAGTCTCAAGGGTTGTCTGAGTTCTAATGGAAGAAGCTGGGAAGATGGGAGATTGTGAGAGATAGGAGAGTGGCTGCTATTAGATGACTCAGTGGTGTGGCTGGACCTCTGGTGCAGCAAGGAACAAGGAAGTGCATATTCGTGCAACACACACCACTACTTCCTGGTTTTTGTTATCAGTAAATTGGTTTTTGAAAGGACTCCCTCCCCTATTTCTCTGTTTCAGTATCCTTATCCTTCTGTGTAATCCATCCTGCCTGGAATGAAAAAACAATTCCAGAAACCTTTCCTTGGACCCTTACCTTCATTGTCCCATGGTCCACAGGGGGTTATGTAATTACTAGTGAATCTTTTGTGTTTCATCATCTGTGTTCCTGTCTGATGAGTAATCCATTTTATTTCTGAGGCAGCTGATGTGGCATTTGTATCAACAGGCAGTTATAAAAACCAAGCATCTGTAAATCCTTCTGATAAATATTTGTGAAGTTTCAAAATCCTCAGGTCTGATCAGTCTAAGTCAGTCTGCAAGACTGTCTCCTAGAAAAGCCATCTGGAGACACAGTAGTACTTTCTAGCCATGGGAACTTCCCCGTGGGGGTGAGGGGTAGGGAACTCAAAAGAATCTTCAGCAAAGATAAATTAACCTTCCAAGAAGGCATAGAGTTTCAGACACTGATAGTAAACTTGATGGAGATCAGACAATAAAAGCCTCATTTTTGGGAGTGGGAGAGTTGGGGGATCAAAAGTCTGGTTTAGGGATGCCTGGGTGGCTCAGTCGGTTAAGCATCTGCCTTCAGCTCAGGTCATGATCCCAGGGGCCTGGGATCAAGTCCTGCATCAGGCTCCCTGCTCACCGGGGAGTCTCCTTCTCCCTCTGCTACTCCCCCTGCTTATGCTCTCTGTCTCTCTCTCTCTGACAAATAAATAAATAAAATATTGAAAAAAAAAAAAAAGTCTGGTTTAAGTCCCACTAAACAAGTCCTGAAGAGAAGTCCCTGAGGTTTGCTCTCCTATTCTCATAGAACAGAGGCAAAACTCTATATAAAGTATTATTATGAGGAGGAAAAATTTAAATGAAGGTTATATAAATTTAAAACCATAAATATGCAAAATATACCTTAAAATAACTATAACTTTTGGAATATTTTCCTGAGTTTTGAACATGGACAAGAATATCCCCCTTTTTTATTCAATCTCTTTCTAAAACTAGCTGACTTATTATCTAAAAAGAAAATATAGTAGAAAGTAAAATTCTGACTGGATCGACGAAATGGTCAGGACTCAGTAATATAAGATTAGAAAATAGCTTTATTTTTTTCCTACCATTTTTGAAAACTTCTGTGTCAGATATTCCTTCCTCATGCCTAGATGATATTTTCTGGTCACTTTCAGTTTCATTTTTCAGGTATTAAAAGAGCAGTCTGATCTAAACTGAACTTGTCATATCCACTTTAGAGCTTTTCCCTTTCCCTTGGGCCTGACCCAGAACGTTGGGAAGGGGTGTGTTGACTCTTCTCTCTTTTTTGCTTCATATCTTCCTGACTTGCCATTCTTTGCTGTTGGATCCTTCAGAGTTGGATGGGACAGAGGAGTAAGACATGTGGGGCAAAAAAAAAAAAAAAAGAGAGAGTCTTTATTTAGCTGGTGCTGTTGGGAGACCTTACTCAGGGGTCATGTGCTCTCTGGCATGGCAGGCTCCTAATGCTGGCTCTTTCTTTAATAGGGCACCATTGTGGTGTTTTTATCATCAGCACCCTGCCCCTCCCCCATCTCTGACACTGTGCAGTCTCTTGCTGTGAGAGATGTTCTCTCTGGCTAACCCATTTCATCTTGTTCTCTTTGCCTGATCTGGTACCCACTATTCCACAGCTTTACTCGTACTGGGGTCACTCAGATGTGGCAAGTGACAGGTAGTCTTGGGCAAAGCTCCTCAAGGTTATTCAATCCAGTGGGCTCCTACAAGCTTCAAACTCTGGTAATCCAGCCTCTCTTCCTCCAAAAACTTTATTACCCTTTCCATTAGTAGTATCCTGAAACAGGAGCACAAGTTTCTACAGTGTAGGAAGTAGGGAGGGTAGCAGGGGTGTGTGTATGAGAACTCAGCAGTCTCCCCTATCCAGTCAAATCCCATAAAAGGTACAATTTATGTGAGTGGAACAAAGCATACACAAACAAATGGGAGACATTCACATTGTTTTAGTACAGTATTAAGCCCAAACTGTAACATGAAGTTTTTATTGAACAAATATGGATGGAATGGGAGTGTGGGAAATCAAGTTGACTAAACATTTGATGAAGATTAGTTGTGGAGACAAATGGATGCACTTAAGACTCAACTGAAACTACAGTAAGGTCTGCCTTCTATGCACGACTATAATGAAGACTACTGCTCATCCGTCTGAATCTATACAGGCATTCCTGATTAGGTCAATGCAAGTGCAGTTACAAGAATTGAGAATGTTTTTCTCTGAAAGTGCCTGTAGATGTCACTAAAGCAAATGATTCTTTTATCCTTGATTTGATAGTGGGGTGCAAAAAAGCCCACAAAAACAGTAAAAAAGAGTAAAAAAACCCACTATTTTGTAAAGACCATCTGTACTGTTACATTAACGTACATCGTACAACCACTACGGTGCACAGTAAGTTTGCAGATTTTTCTCCCATTTTACAGTTGTGATTTATCTTCAACGAAAGTATACTCAGCAATACTCTTTAGTTTATAGCAGGGAGGGAAAATTCCCTCCTCCATTCTCTCATCATCCCACAGACACCTCTTTCAGGGCTAGAGGCACATCTTTTCTCCTTTACCATAAGAGACCCTGTCCTCAAGCTAAGAATATTGATGCCTTGTGAAAGAAAAAAAAAAAATCATACAGGCATTGACTCTGAAAGAACAAAAGTGGAGAAAACATTTTAAAATGTGCTCGGGGCAGCATTCAATTCTAAAAGCATTATTTATTTATTTATTTTCCTGCACTGGTTTTAAAGACAACTATAAATTTAAGTCATGTAGAAATTTTGATCCCTCTCCTTTTAGCCAAGGAAACTCAGTGCAAAATGATGAATTAGGAACTCATCTTTGAATAGCCAGGGAGAGTATTCAATAACATGATTTAATAACATTACCCAGGAAGCATGTGGCACCTCTACTTTCATACAGTGGACAGTATGCTTTCACCTGGGACCATATTCTGCATGTCATTCTTCTCATCAAGAGGCTATCAATTTCATCACAGGATGGCCAAGAATGAGACCTAATGAAAGAAGAATGCTCAAAGAAGAGGAGTTGACGAGCTTCGGGGCCATGTTAATAGAGTGTGACCAGCCTTTCTTATATTAGCAAGAATTTTGTAGGACCCCCCCTCCCCGGAAAAAGAATCCTCTTTAGAAAATCATGGTACTTAAAATGAAATCCAAGCAAGTATAAAAGTAGACATGGAGAATAAGTCCTCTGAAAATAAGTCATGTGTTAACGAAAAATAGCTCAGGGCAGGAGAGACATAAAACACTGAAAGTTATCAGTAGGACCTAGAAGAAAAAAAAGTCCAGACAGAACAGAGACTACTCTTGTCATTATTCTAGAATAAGTATTATTACCCATTCCATGTGGGGAAGAATTGAAGATTGAAAATTGTATATTTCTTATATGTTGTGATGAATAAGCATACGCAAATGGTAAAACATGATATATGTTTCCAAGTAATATATTCAGAGTCTAATTCTAAATAAGGATTTAAGCTTTTTTTACTGATTCTATTTTTGTCCTCAGAAAGTCCTATGCTAAAGAACTCTTTCTGGTATATTTACTTATAGATATTTGAAGAGAATGGACCTACTGGCAGAGCCTCATCATGATTCTCGTGTTCAGATTGGAGAAAAAAACAAGTAAACATTTTCATTTGCAAAATTCTGTCTTAATGAGATTTATGCTTATAATTATTTTCTCTTTGGTAATACTACAAAAAATTACTCCATTTATTCGATATAGTGAAATATAAAAAATACGTGTTAGAGGTTTCTCCAAAAGTTAAACATAGAATTATCACATGGCCCCACAAGTCTACTGCTAGGTATATATCCAAGAAAACATGGATCCACAAAAAAAGTTACACGTGGGTGTTTATAGCAGCATTATTCATAATAATCAAAAAGTAGAAACAACCCAAATGTCCATCAGTTGATGAATGGATAAAATGTGGTACATCCATACAATGAAATATTATTTGACAATATAAAGGAATATAGTACTCATACCTGCTATAAGATGGGTGAGCCTTGAAAACATTATAGTAAGTGAAATAAGCCATTCAAAAAAGACAATTATTGAATGATTGCATTTAGATGAAATGTTCACAATAGGCAGGTCTATAGAGATAGAAAGTAGATGAGTAGTTGCCAGGGGTGGGGGTAGGGAGGAGTATGTGGGTATCTAGGAAGTGACTGCTTGTAGGAATAGGGCTACTTTTGGGAGTAATGAAAATGTTTTGGAGTTAGCAATGACTGCACAACTATGCGAATATACTAAAAAAGAAATCCCTGAATTGTACACTTCAGCAGGGTAAATTTTATGATATGTGAATTATATCTTCATTTGAGACAGAGAAAGAGAGATGGATTGTCTGCTGGGCACCATGAAATCAGTTTGAGGTTCCTTAATTAATGCTCCCAGGAAGGGAAAGTTTCTCATTTGCTCAACTCACAAGTAAAATGATAATTGATAAGATTCTACCTCTCCTTTTTTCTTGCAGGGGTAGAAAAAATGTCTGGGAGACATACAGTATATTTGGGTAGAAAGAGGGATGTAGTCTTTAGTCACTCTGAAGAGGACCATTTTTCCCAGTACAGGCTAATCCATAAATACAAATGAGTCACTGCCCAAAGTAGAGAAGAGTCTCATTAAATTTGGGGGATGGAGGGAATCCCAAAATAGACAGTGGACTCATGCTAAACAATAACACAACTCCAAGGTTGTATATGTAAATGCATAGAAATTATATGGGAAACCAATGAAATAATTGTTTCTGTTTTTGTTCCTTCTGGGCAGAATACAAAATACCCCAAAATGTCTTGATAAATCACTCTTAAAAACCACAAGTATTTTAAGGACAATAACATTTTAGTAAAAATCAAGTGTAAGTGGTCTGTGCAGTAAACGCTTCCAAACAATATGAAGAAATTACATTCAGGTCAAGACAATCCTCTTCATTACATATTATACTCCAGTGGCTTTGGGTAAAAATGTGCTTCTGAAAATCCAGTGGATTTTTTTAAGTAGCAAAGCCCAAAATATGCTCCTAACTATACCATGTGATGTTTAATCTAGACTGATATTCTGAAGTATTTTCATATAGACCTGGAACTTCCTTTGCTATTGCTCCTCAGGCTCTGGATGGAGTCACATGATTTGGCTTTTAGGCATCAGGAGCCACTGAATTAGTAACTATACCGTGATGATACTTATTTTCATGTTTCTTTCACTTAGTATTTTTTAAAAGTACACTTAAAGGGTGCTTAAGCATTTTTTTTCCCTTCAGGAACAAAATGATAAATTCAATAACAAAATTTTTACATAATTAGTTGTGCCAAAATTCATTTAAAAATATTAACTGAGTTATCATCCCTCCTGTTTCCCAAGGACTTAAAGTAGCTGCAAGTTATTTCACTGTGCTAATATCAAAAGATAAAACAGAAGTCATACAACAAATAAAGGCATAAAAAATAAATACATAAAGGCATATATATGCAAAGAAATGAAATAGAAAAGAAATATTAAATTTTTAATCCAGTAATGAATGATTTTGATAGATGTTTATCAGACATGTAAGATTTTTTTTCCATTTTTATTTAACACTGAACAATACTTCTGGTTTAAGGTGGTAGATTTAGCACAAGCATGTCTATTCCCTTACCTCCTGAAATCCCAATATATGATAATGATAGCATAGAAATCAACTCATAAAATGGAAAGAGTGGGAGGAGAAAAATTATTGAAAAAGATTCCAGTAAATTTCTTTTATTTATTTATTTATTTATTTATTTGACAGAGAGAGAGCACAAGCAGGGGGAGTGGGGGGGGAGAGGGAGAAGCAGGCTCCTGCTGAGCAGGAAGCCTGATGTGGGCCCATCCCAGGACCCTGGGATCATGACCTGAGCTGAAGGCAGACGCTTAACTAACTAAGCCACCCAGGTGCCAGTAAATTTCTAGCAGACTCAAGGAAGATAAAACCCTGTCGACAGATTTTTTAAAAGTAAATCATTGCAGCCCAGAATACACAAGAGGGAATGCCATACTAAAGGGAAGTCTGAACTATATAGCAGAGCTAACAGAGATGATCCTGGCTCAGGAGCGATAAAAACACAAATGAGAAGGAAAGCCAAATTGGGAGATTAACTGAAAGGCTGACCATTGAATGAAGAGTAGGATTGCAACACTCCTTCTTCTCCGCCCTTTCTCATCCCAAGATGGGTTGAGCTCAGGCATTTCTAAGCAGCCTAATACATAACTTGAAGGCAAAAACAAAGACAAAACAGTAACAATAAAGCAACCCTAAAGCCATTTCTCTAAAGAAATCAAATGAACTGCAAGTATAAAATTAAATCTTCCAGTATAAAACCCTCCTCATTGCATTTGGAGGCTCTATCCTCGCCCCAGCCTAAATGCCTTCTCCATTACTGCCCATCCTAATATGAAGCCTGCCAGTAGACTAGTTCTGCCTATATGCACTGAGCTTTGAGCCAGGCATCATCATTGTGTGAGAGACCTAGCCATAAAATTAAATATACAAACAACAACCTAGGAGACTCATAGTTTTTATCTTAGAAATTCAACCCTCCAATGTTTTTCTTTATAAAACATCAGCCAGAGATCATAAAAAATTATGAATAAAACCAGCAGCATGAAAGAACAACTCAAACAAAAACATTTGCTTTAGAAGAAACACAGATTATTAGGGAAAAAGAACTTTAAAAGAAGCTAATTGTCGTCCTGAAAATTTCAGAGGATGTTGCATCTAGAAGTAAGGAAACTATAAAACAAGGAACAATGGAAAACAAAAATGAATTATTTTTTTGAAGATATGCCTGCAAAAATTCAATAGTTATGAAGATGAAATTAAGAAAATCAGAAAAAGAGAAGAAAGATCTTAAAAATGGTAAGAATGAGAAAAAAGAACATGGATGATCAATGCAGGAAGCCTGACATCGACCCAGTAGGATTTCTGAGGGGAGAGGAGGGGATGGAGAAAAATGGAGGGGAGGGTTAGCAATGAAAAAAAATCAAAGAGAACTTTTCAGTACTTAAACACAAGAATTCTTTAGATTATAAATACCCAATGAATTTCCAGGATGATACAAAAAAAAAAAAAAAAATCCATACCCGAATTTTCAGAACACAAGGAATTAAAAAAAAAGCTTAAAAGTTGGGATGCAGAGGACATGTCATATTTATGATTCATGAAAATGAATCACATTGACGTCAGACATCTCACCAACACTTGGTCCTAGATGCCGTGAAACAATGCCTCTGGAGTTCTGAGGAAAAATTCTAGGCTAGTCACAGTGGCAATTGAGTGTGATGGTAAAATAGAGCTATTTTCAGACTTTCAGAAACTTCTAAGGAGGTTACTTTTGAACTTTGGCAAATTTATAAACTTTTATGAACTTTTCTATGGAGGTTACTTGAAGATTTGCTCCAGCAAAACAAGGATGGAAACTAAGCCAAGGAAAGACCCCAGGTGGGTGTGGGGGGTGAGGAAGGACTGAAGAATTAACCTGGAATAATTTGAAAACAAATCCTGGTACATCAGTTATATGGACAATCTAAAAAGCTATTGGCCCCAGTTGCAGTCAGGCAGAGTCATGACAGACTGGCAAGCCTGTTATCAGAGTAAATGCCTAGGGTGAGAGGAAAGATACAGAAAGAACTAAGGACAATAGCAAGAAACAAGGCTGCAGAGTTGTAGGACATAAGTTAAATTCATTCAGATTGTGTAAATCTAAGAGTGAATGCAGGCTAAATATAAGAAATGAAAATTATTGACAGGTAAAGACAATGTGTTAATACGAATTCGACTTGAAAGCATATGACAGCAAAAATCCAAAATTAACTGTGGCTTAAAAAGAGGTTTTTGTTTTCTTCTACAAACCAAGTCCAGTAGTCAGAGTCCTACTAAAGAATTTCCATGGATTCATCAAAGCCCCAGATTCCATACAGCCTTTTTCTCTGCTCTATTGAGAATATGACCCTTGCCAGTACTGTGTCCATTCCACCAGGCAGGAAGGATAAAGATGGAGATGAAGTGCATAGCCCTTCCTTGGTGGAGATTGCTCATACTGTTTCTGTGTATCTCATTGACTAAAACTTGGTCACATGACTATACCTAAGGGCAATTGGTGGGGGGTATACATGCTAATATTTGGGGAGGCTGGGGGAGGCTATTTTTGAAGGAAGAATGGAGAACAGATAATTGGGGACTATAGAGAGCCTTTTCCATAGACCCCAAGGAAAAATCCTTATAGGCCTTACTGGCCATAGTTTATTACCCACTACATTTCCTTCAAAACTTCTATCGTATTTGGACACAAATTCTAATTCGAAGGTATACACGCACCCCGATGTTTATAGCAGCATTATCTACAATAGCCAAATTATGGAAAGAGCCCAAATGTCCATCAACTGATGAATGGATAAAGAAGATGTGTGTGTGTGTGTGTGTATACATATGTGGGTGTGTACATACACACGCATATGGTATATGGTGTATATGGTATATATGTACAATGGAATATTACTCAGCCATAAAAAAGAATGAAATCTTGCCATTTGCAATGACATGGATGGACTTAGAGAGTATAATGCTAAATGAAATAAGTCCAAGAAAAACAAGTACCATATGATTTCACTCATGTGGAATTTAAGAAACAAAACAAATGATCATAGGGGAAAAAAAGAAAGGGGCAGACCAAGAAACAGACTCTTAAGTATAGAGAACAAACTGATGATTAGTGGAGGGGGAGGTGGGTAGAGGATGAGTTAAATGGTGGATGGGGATTAAGGAGGGCACTTGCTGTGATAAGTACCGAGTGTTGTATGTAAGTGTTGAATCACTAAATTCTATACCTGAAACAAATATTACACTGTAGGTGAACTGGAATTTAAATAAGAATTAAAAAGAGAATAAGAAAAAAAAAAGTTCATTGTATTTGGGGAGATATGGAATGCAAAGATCTTTAGAAAATGAGTAGATTTGCTAAGTCAGGGCATTAGACTTTTTAGAAAAGTCCATGAATTGATTTGAGTATCAAATATTTTCATTAGATTAAATGATATCTTACACATTTAGGTATTAATACTTTTCATGTGAATACATTTCTGACTCGTAAAATAGAATTTCACTTAACTGAATTCATTGTAGTTTATTGTATAATTCATTGGTGGATACTTGTACAATTACTGTTATCATGGTTGTAGGGGGGTGGATTACAGTTTAAAGGTATGAAAATTTCTAATTTTAGAAAAATCAATCTCATCCTTAAAAAGGCTGGGAACCATTCATACCAGATTTTATTGTAAAAATGTATTTGTGTGTTATTCATTTTTGGTTTTATTTCATAAGCTCTACCTTATTTTCTTTTTGCCAGAATTCTTTCACTTTCTTCTAATTTTTATTGTCATGTTACAATGTTTCTATTTTATATTTTTTATGATTTTTTATATTGTTTTTGGAACAAGGTGGGTATAAACACAAAATCTGATAATAGCTTCCCCTCTCTCCACAGCCAGGTTCTGGCTACTGGAGTCAAGGACTTTCCTATCTAGGAATTGCGAAAGGCTTCTCATGAAGTGTAAAATTGCAAAAGGCTTCTCCAAGGGTGTGAAAGAAGTTAGTTCCAAGTTGGATTGGCAGTGGACTTTGGATGTTTAATTGTAATTTGAATCCATATTCATTTTTGCTCTCTTCTTTGAAATGGCTTGAAACTTGTCATGAGTTTCCAGCTGATTTCTGGTTTTTAGTTTTCTGGAATTAAGGTTTCCTTCAGAGTCTCTCTTGGTGCTCCTTGTCCCCAGAATTGTGCAGCGCCTTAGGTCCTTCACCACCTTACTGACCATCTCTTTTGAGTATTTAATTTCCCTTCCTCATTTCTTCATTTTTGTTTTCTGGATATTTAACATCACTGTCATATTTGGTCAACATTGTGTGAATCCTGCGTAGTTCTTTTTGAATGGTACTGTGTCCTGTTGTCTCCCTTTTCTTCTGCTATGATAGGTGTGAGATACTAAGTTGTCCCTCCCCCACCCCCCAACAAGGGATTGTCAGTTCTCTGTTACATTTATTTTTAGCCTGCTTCGGGGCTATTAAATCCAGATTTCCTCTCAGTTAATCCTGTGTTTCTATGGATTATGTCATCATCATAACCAAACATAACTGCCAAATACACAGTCTTCATCCTGGCCTGGGTAAATCCTCCTGAACTTTTGTGAGCTGCACTGAGACCTTTGAAGTACTAGTCCCTCTCCCCACTGATGGCTGCTGGCAGATATCCAGGCTTGCTGGAGAGTGATTGGGGCAGGGGGATGGGCAGGCGTCACTGCCGAAGAACTGTGGCATCATAAACAGTGTAGATGACCTTGCCATAGACTATACATTGACCTTGTTTGGCTCCCAGAGTGATGTGGTAAGCCTAGTGAAGTAAGCTGAGATTGCGAAAGATTCGACTACCATCAAATACTTAAGATAATCTTTCTTAGCAGAGGATGGCAAGAAATTTTAAAGGGAGAAGTGGTTGTCATTCTGTACAAACTGCAGATTTCCTTTTGGCTTGAAGAATTTGACATTTGTAGCGATTTACCAGAATCCGTGTTGATGGACTCAAGCTGAATATAACCTGAACTAATTGTGTAGTAATTCCAGTCATTTCCATAGATAAGAATACAGGATATATAGAAGACACAATAATAAGAGGAGGGGTCATATGGAAAGAGACATTTAACATAGTGTTAAATGTCTATAATTTACTTTATATAGGGTGGGGGGGGCAGGTTTTGTTAGGTTAAGCGATAACCCAGCTGCTTATCAACAGTACAAAAGTCCAAAGAAAGCCTGCTGATCAGGAAGTCCATGCTCCATCAGTGGCTAATACAAGTGTTTCTGTTTTTTATGTCTCAGTCAATAACTAATATGGGAATTAACATAATAATTGTCAGAAATTAGCTTTTTTGGTGAAATTGGTAGCTTGTTAATTAGGATAATTTTTTTTTTTAAGATTTTATTTATTTTTTAAAGAGTGAGCGAGCGAGAAACAGCATGAGAGGGGAGAGGGTCAGAGGGAGAAGCAGGCTCCCTGCTGAGCCGGGAGCCCGATGTGGGACTCGATCCCAAGACCCTGGGATCATGACCTGAGCTGAAGGCAGACGCTTAACCATCTGAGCCACCCAGGCGCCCTAATTAGGATAATTAAACTGCTTAGTGAATTAAAAGTTTTCAGGGAAAATGATTTAGTTAAAACATTCTAGGGACACTCTGTATACTTATATGAATGTAGAGTAAGAAATCAGCAAGGCCTCTACTCTTTACCCCTAAAATGATGCCTAATGCTTGATCCCAAAATGGTCCTGTGGCCAACCATTGGTTAAAGATTTTAAGTTGTGTGCAGTTGACTACTAGGGTACGAGGTCCTGCTTCTGGGAGGTTGTCCGATCTGGCTTCAGTTAATTTTTCACGTAGGTGGTGGTCTGACCAGTTAAAAAGTACAGAAGTGGCATTTTAGTGAAAATTTGGTACAGGTTTTTTGTTTCTGTTTTTGTTGTTGTTGTTGTTGTTTTGTCTGCTTGTTAATGAATGTTTGTTTAATAATTCTAAGTGTGAAAAAGTGTTATATGAAACTTGCTTTCATTCATTTTAACCTAGTAGATCACTTTGCTAAGTGATTAACTTCCAAAGTGACTTCAATAAACATAAGAAAGTATTCAGTATTGGCTATTCTTACCATTGAAAATATCTCCTGTTTTGAAAAATAAACATGTTGTTTTCTTAAATTTTTTTTTACTTCCTTGATTTTTAGTAAGGGAGAACATTACTTTTAAGTGTTAGCTATGTGTATTTCCAGTTTTGCCAATGCTAAGTTCATGTTCTTTGTTGATTTATCTTGCAAATATTTTATCTAGTTGTTTATTACTATTAAGGTTTACGGGCTTTTGTTTTTTGATTGGCAGAATTTGGAGCATTTTAGATCTTTAAATCTAGTAAACTGGTCCTTTGTTTTTGAGCTTTGGGTTCTTTTCATCCCACAATTGGAGAATTTGCTTACATAACTTTTATTATTTTTTTTGATGTAATTTATTATCAGGTTTTTTCTTTTTTTTTTGCATTTGACTTTCATCGTTCTAGATGTGTTTCAGAACTATTTATCAAACAAATCTTCCTTTTTTTTCATTTTGAATGCCTTATTTATTACACATTTAATTCTTACATATTTGACACTACCATGCTCTTCACATTATTAAAACTTTATTATATAATATTTCAATATTGGTAGAGTTAAAGTCCCTTCACTCGTTACTCTCCTTTTTAAAAAAATTTTCTTGACTCTTTCATCATTCATTCTCTTTTATATTAAATCTAAAAATATTTTTCTAGTTCCAAAAGAAGCTCCTCTTGAAATTTTGATATAATTGTTTCATATGTATAAATTCATCTTAAAAGGACTAACATTTTAATGATCTATTTTCTCATCCATGAACATGGGATATTTCACTATATATTCAAGTTTTTGTTTATATGAATAATCCAGACAGATGTCCATGTGTTTAAAGGCTATCTGCACATGCTCTATGTTCTTTTCTGTTATTGAGGTTTTTCCATCTTATTTTCTAATGGCCTCCTGCTGATACGCCAAGGAGTGATTGCTTTTCCTATTTTATCTTGTATCTATCTGATTTACTGAACTTTCTTATAAAATCTAGTAACTTTTCAATTGATTATCTTGGATTTCCTGGGTAGAATATTATCTCTCTTTTCCATACTGGAAACTTCAAGTTCTTCCACATATTCTATGTTATTATCTGGAATACCTAGGAAAATTCTAAATGTTATTGGA
>NC_138380.1:51946201-51971864 GCF_054177405.1 Leptonychotes weddellii
TTTTTTTAAAGATTTTATTTATTTATTTGAGACAGAGAGAATGAGATACAGAGAGCATGAGAGGGAGGAGGGTCAGAGGGAGAAGCAGACTCCCTGCCGAGCAGGGAGCCCGATGCGGGACTCGATCCCGGGACTCCAGGATCATGACCTGAGCCGAAGGCAGTCGCTTAACCAACTGAGCCACCCAGGCGCCCCATACCAAAATGACTTTTAACAGCTGTGTTGAGATCATCAAACATTTTGTGTGTTTGTTTTGGGTCTTTTGATAGGATATGTCACATGAAACCATTCCCAGTTATCAAACTCCATTTATTCAAAGGGATGTTTGCAAAGTTAAAACTCAATAAATCCCAGAATACATAACAATTTATTAAATCTCTTGCATAGAGATCATAATATCATATATTTTAAAAGTGAATTTTACCTAATGTTTCTTTTCAGTTTTATTAAACAGCTCCTCAGTTATATTATAAACGTAGAAAACAAGCAGTTTTTATTCTTTTTAATATTAAGACTGAGCTTTCCCCTTTTATTTATTTATTTGTTTATTGCCTCAGGCTCCGAAATTGATATTTAGTTTGGAAATATTTTTCTCTTTTCAATTATATTTGGAAATTTTACTGTTTTACAAAATGACTTGCTAATGTTTTTCTTTCACATTGCTATTCCTTCTCATACTGGTTTCAGGAAATTATCTGTGGCCAGGGCTGTTTTGTTATTTTGGTTAGCATGTGACTCACGTCCTTCTATCTTCCTTCCTTCATTTAGTTTTAAACAAGCTTAAAAGGAAAGATCAAGGGATTGAGTTTATGTAGCAATGAAAACAATTAAAAAAATAAATGTATAAACTTTGATAATAAAAGAATCATTTAGCTAATAATTTTTTTTAAATGTATTACATGTGACCAAGGTATTTTGTAAGCAATCAGGGACTTAAAGATTTTAATCTTTTAAAATTGAAATTTGTGGGTTGAGGTTGTTAATACCACCTTTCTAGGGGCAGCCCAAATTCGTCATATTTTTCTTGGGGATCAGCTTTTGTGTCCCTTGGTGGGCATTCTGTACACATTCAGTATAAGTAAATGAGAGGGAATATATGTTTTAGAAAGTCTCTTCACTAGACAGTAAACCTTTGATAACCCGAAGACTTCATATATTTCTATAGAATATAAAATACAACTCTTTAATATAGACATTTGTACCATTATACATGACCAAATTATCTAGAAGACATTCATTCCATAGGTGAACTGTATCTATTAGTAGCTGGCATTGAACATGATACTGATTAAATCTATTATAACTCTGGGGCTATGAAGCAGTTAGGAGACTGAACAGTTACTTAAAAATGGGAAGTTAGTCGTATCATGAGGAAAAGAAATTCAACATTGTTATTTATTTATTTTTTACCAGATTAAAGTTTATACATTGAAAATAAGAATAACAACTACTTCAGAGATACTGTGTCATCCAATAGAAAGAGTAAGAGAAGAAGACAAATATCTGCCACTTATATATGTAGTTGGACAAGTTAACTTCACTCAAATTCATTTTTCTCATAGATAAAATAGAGATAAGAACCATCTCATAAAATTGTTTTAATTATTTCATGAGTATGTGTGTGTGTGTTTTCTAGTCCTTTGGTGTTCAGAGAAGTTCTAGACCAGTGGTATACGCATTACATGGAACTGGGTTAGAAATACAAAATCTCAGTCCCACCTAGATTTACTGAATTAGACTCTGCATTTTAACAAGGCCTCCTAGAAAGTTCCTTTGTACATTAAGTATAAAAACACTGCCTAGTCTAGCATAGTCCGTGCATGGGGTTGTGCTCCATTAATATAGTTTTCTTCATTTCAAATTAAATGAGTTTTACACATGAACTTGCCTCCCCTCCTACATTTAACAACAACACCTATAATCACAAAAGATGAGATTGGTATATTCTCTCATTTGATCTTATTTCTCATCATCCTTTCATACTGAATATGTGTGATTCCCTTCTCTTTTTCATGATTTATGCTTCTCGAATCAGGATGCTCAAATTGAGTTTTGAAGAAGACAATAAGACAAAATAAATGTGAACTGTAAAAGATCATAAATGCAGAATTGACCACTTCTACAACTCTTGGGCCCACTACCAGCTGGAGGATAAAAACCTGAGTGTAGTTTAGAAGAGTGTAGATTTAGGGCAGAAGGTATCTTTGGAGAAAGGTGTGTTGTGAACCATACTCCCTTAGAGGTAGAGTGCCTGCTCCCCTTCATCAAACCTGATGGTGAGGAGACTTCCAAGGGTACCTTTGAAGCTTGGTACGTGACTCGTACATTGGGGCTTTCTGTGGTCTGGCTCCAACCAGGTGTATTTAGAGAGCAAAATCATGCCAGCTGCTGTGTTAGTGAGGGAGCAAATAGAAGAAGCAGTGTTGGGATTTTCCCATCAATACATAAATAGTTTGCTGGGGGCAAATGATTTAAGTGTCTAAGGGTTTTAAGTGTTTCCCATGGACCCAGAATTGTGCCGCAAAAGTGATTCTCCAAAAACAAAAACAAAAATAAAAGCAATGCTCCTGTATCTCCTAATTTGTAACATTTGTCTATTTCTATGGTGTAAATATAACCATTATGACTGATTTCAAACTATCCACATGGCATCATTGAATGTGGAGCTGAAAGAATATGAGCACAGTCTGCTCTTGCAAGCTTATAGGAGCTGGCTCTCCAGCATACCCACTAAAGATAAAGTGAGAGAGGTGGTGGTGAGGGGGACCAACTGGGGATTGCAGCATCAGTAAAATGGAGAATTCACAACCATTTGGAGTAATGGTATACCTTCTCAGAGCAAAGAAACTACAGTTGAAGCAGCTAATCAGAGACTCTATAGAGACTCCATCAAAATGCATTTTAAGAGAGTCAGCTTTAAAATTTTGCCAGTCCTGATGGTGTGAAGCCTGATAACAACAAGAGGGTCCATTATAATCTTATCGTTCTCTTTCCTTACCACCAACCACTGGAAGAAGCAAAAACAGGCCAGTGAACTGGGGGAGACAGGCTCACGCTGGTGGAGGAAGGAAGAATTATTGTTAAATCCAATTCAAAATTTTGATTACTATCTTGGACTAGACATTCTAATTACTAAATTGGATTTTTGTTTGTGTTAAAGTGACCATAGGACTGTTTATTATCTAAGAGTAAGCCCATGAATTCTCATCTGGTGCTAGAGGAAACCACCAGTACTGAATAAAGTTTAGAGGATAATTGTGGGAATAAAAACAAATTTCTATTTCAATTAAGTCATGAATTATGCTAGTTCAATAAACCAGCTACACATATATACCTTCAAGTTCTACCTTCTAGATCAAGACTTAACCCATAGGTCAAACTTCATGTAATACTGAATATTCCCTGACATTGCCTTAACTATCCAGCTGTGTTTTGTAGCATATTGTATAGTAAATCTTTAATATGCTCTTCTGAACTCTTGATTTTTTACAATTTCTGAATGAATGTTGTCCTCCTAAGATTAAATAATCATTTCTTCTTTGTAACTTTCCCTCCTCTAGTAAAACCTTCTAACATTCCTTTCCTGGTAAAGGGTGTGTGGTTGGCTAACTGCTTGTTAAAAGAATGGAATTAGATTTTACTTTCCATGACTTTTTTTTTGGTTATTAAAGCAAAAATGATTAAAAATTCACATAAAAAGGAAAAATATAAATTGGGTTACATAAAAAGCAGCATTTGGCCCTTAACATGGGGCATATTATAGGGAAAAAATAAGCCCTTTTAAAATTCTCTTTTTGTGTTCTTGTAAAATGGCATATTTGCAGTCGACATGGCTACTGAAAATATAATTTAGAAATTAATACTTTTTAGGTTTATAAATTTTAACGTTTGATTTGAGTGATATCTGGTTTCATCCTGTCCTCCAAGTGAACAAGGAAGTTTTAGGTCTATAATGGTGGGAAGTAAGGTGTATAGTAAAAAGACATTTTATGCTATGTCCCAAATATATTTAACAATATTTAATATTAGAGATTTAATATTCTTTTACCAAATTTGTATTTATTTTATTTTTTTAAAAGAGTTTATTTTATTTATTTGACAGAGAGAGAGAGCAAGCCGGGGGGAGTGGCAGGCAGAGGGAGAGGGAGAAGCAGGCTTCCCACTGAGCCAAGTAGCCTGATGTGGGGCTCAATCTCAGGGCTCTGGGATCATGACCCGAGCTGAAAGCAGCCGCCCAACCGACTGAGTCACCCAGGTGCCCCAATTTGTATTTATTTTAAATATTATGATATAAAATGTTAGAGTTTCTTAAAGGTATGACAGGTCAATTTGCTTTCACCATAGTACTAAGAGTAGTGCTCTGTGCCTAGCCTTCCATAGTAGGTGCTCTATAATGTTGAATATTCTCTTACCTTTTCCATAAATTTAATAAAATGAATTTTATATATTATATATAATTTATAATAGATATAATATCTATATTTCTCTATATAGCTATACCTCCCAACATCAACATAATGCCTGTCTCCAAAATTCTTACAGAACTAGAAATGTTACTTCAATGCTTTGTGAGTAGGAGGTTAGATCCCAAGAACTTTGTTCAGGGAAATTCATTTGTACCATAGTTCAGGGAAAAAGGCAGACGATGACTGTACTGAAGGGAGAGCAGGAAAGAATTTGTTACTTCTTCAGAGAAGGAAAGAGGAGACAAGAGCCCATATACAATGAAGGATAGAGGTAACCAACAAGTTGAAGAGAATCGAGATTACATAAAGTGCAAAGTCATTGCAATCCCTGGTGGAGATGAAATCAAAGAGAATTTTAATGCAGGTGATACTTAATTTCAAGTTGATTTTGTGGCTGGAACATAAATCCTTGTCTGCTCTCTATTTCAGAAATCATTTAGCAGGCTATTATGCCTTCGAATTCTTATTGTGTTGGATTATTTACTTTTGTAGAAATTAAAGATGTACTTCAAGTTTGGGTTGGGACTAAAGAGAAATAGGAAGTGTAAAAGCAGAATTCTAGATCTACAAAATGAAGATCTTCATCCTCTCTCTCCCCATGGCTTATTTATTTTGAGAATATGGGGAAGATTTTTTATTGCCAAAATACATGGACTTGTTTGGAGTGAAGTGGTAAATCAAATTGATGGGGCGTTGTGCAGCAGACAATCTCCTATTATTTCTTATGTTTATGTTTTGGTTTGTGTTTTCACAGTTCTTCCCTTTGAGGGAGACATCTAACAGACTTGTAAATCCCATGCATACATCACAGCAACCTTTTTCTTAACCATTTTTGAGGTCAAAGCATTAGGAATTAGGAAACAGTTTTCTTGGGAAAAGCTTAGGCCAGATATCTTGAGTCTTCAATTAGAATGAGAAAATCTGTGAGTAGCAAATTAATGGCAATAGATAACTATAAATCAGAGGCCATGTTAGCAGTGTGACACAGTACCTACATCTGGATCTGTACTGTGCAGCATCAGTATCTTCACACATACAAAAATTAGGAATCAATGAGCTGGAAAACTCTAGTGCTATTATGCAAGTCCAACAAAGTTAAGTTGCTCTGAAATATTAAAATTATGTACTATGAGGGGCGCCTGGGTGGCTCAGTCGTTAAGCGTCTGCCTTCGGCTCAGGTCATGATCCCAGGGTCCTGGGATTGGGCCCCGCATCG
This sequence comes from Leptonychotes weddellii, assembly GCF_054177405.1. NCBI lineage: Eukaryota > Metazoa > Chordata > Mammalia > Carnivora > Phocidae > Leptonychotes > Leptonychotes weddellii. Next base: position 51,951,884 of record NC_138380.1, read on the forward strand.
GGCTCCCTGCTCCGCGGGAAGCCTGCTTCTCCCTCTCCCACTCCCCCTGCTTGTGTTCCTGCTCTCGCTATCTCTCTCTCTCTGTCAAATAAATAAATAAAATCTTAAAAAAAAAATTATGTACTATGAAGGAAAAAAGACAGTATTTTTTTTTCTTGTAGTATTTTATTTTAAGTACTTTATTTTAAATCTCAGTATTTTAAGGCTAAAAAATGAAGTTCCTAGATTAAGTTTGCTTCTTTTCTACCTTCCTCAAAACTTCTTTTTTTTTCTTTTACATATATCTGTATTTTCACTTTGACATAGTCAATGCCATCCAGTAGAGGTCAGAAGAAATAAGTTAACTGGAAATAAGGTATGGATAATTGCATCTCTCAGGTGTTTAATGACTATACTTATGAAAGAATAATAATTTGAGTACTTATATAGTAAAAAAATCTCAACTCACAAAATTATAAAAAAATGTTAAAATCCCTCTACATGAAAAAAGATAAAAAGAGTCCACAAAAGAGAAGCAGAGCAGTAAATTGGTTACCTTAAATTTGGGGTGGAATTACCCTCGAACTGTCTTAATTTGGTTTTCAGGAAGTCAAACTTAAATCAAGGAAACCACATGTGTTATATAAGGAAGTTTTAAGTAGGTCAAAAATTAACTAGTACTGTACAATTCATTTATTCCTTATTCTGTTTTGCTGCATTTTTACAATATTAAAATTGGAATCAACATTTTTCTTTTGAACAAGAGTTAAATTTTAATCTTTTATATTTGACTTTGGAATTTTTAAATAAAAAGATCAGGTAAATTTCCTATATTACTTTTAGAGTCTGTTACTTTTTAAAAATATTTTAATACTCCTTTTCTGGTAATTGATATCAATAAGGATGTAGAAAAATTGATTGGCATTAACAGCCAGCTAGACTTAATTAACATTTATAGAGCATTCCATCAGACAGCAGCAGAGTATATATACTTTTCATGTGCCTATGCATCATTTACCAAGATGTACTGTATGTTGGATTATAAAGTATGTCCTGACATATATATAAAATAATTGGAAAAAATATGCAAGGGTTGAAATCATGCAGTTTGTTCTCTGATTACAGCAATTCAATTGAAACAAAAAGCCAAAAGATAAACTGAAATATCTTCAAATATTTGGAAATTAAACAATATTTTTCATAAAAAACACAAGACCAATGGAAAAAAATCACTAGTAGCTTTAGAAAGTTCTTGAAATGAGATGAAACAAAAAAACAACATATTGAAGTGTGGAATATAGCTAAAGCAGTGATTAGAAGAAAATTTGTAGTTTTAAATGCTTATTAGAATTAGAAGGAATTGTAAATTAAATTCTCTGCCCCCCCCTTTAATAGTCTATAAAGGGAAGAGCTACTTAAACTCAAAGTAAAAGAAGGAAATAATAAAGAGCAAAATGAGTTCATTTGAAATCAGGAAAACAAGAGAGAAAATGAAACAAAGCATATTCTTTTTAGAGATCAACAAATTAAAAATTTCTGGGAAGTTGGATAAACAAAACAATAAAAGTACATAAACTACTAATATCAGAAATTTTAAAAAAGAGAATCACTACAGAGCCTACAGATATATGAAAGAAAAATGAGAGAAAGCACTATCTTTATACCAAAACCAAAGAGAGAGAAGAAAAAAAAACCCCATAAAACAATAAGCCAATAGTCCTTATGAATATAAATGCAAAAACTCGTAGAGAATCCAGCAATATATAGATGGTATAATACTTTTTGACCGCAGAGGATTTATTTCAGACCCAATATTGGTTTCACATTTGAAAATCAATCAAAGCAGTTCACATAATTAACAGAATAATGATGAAAAAACCTCTAAGACCATCTCAATAGATGCAGAGAAGGCACTTGATAAAATTTAACACTTATTTGTTATAAAAACATACAGCAAATTAGTAATTAAAGGAAACTTCATCACCTGATAAAAGCGGAAAACCTATAGTTAACATAACTTTTAAAGGTGAAAGGCCAAACGCTTAATCTTCACGATCATAAAAAAGGCAAACATGCCAACCCTGAACACTTCAAAATTTTTCTGAAGGTCTTATGCAATGTAATAAGGCAAAACTAACAAAACAAAACAAAACAAAAAAACAGCTTGAAAAAAAAAGTAAGACTTTTCATTTGTTAGTAATATCACCAACTATGTAGAAAATCCAGTGCAATATACAAAACTGCTAATACCAGTAAACGAGTTTAGCTACCTATAAGCCACAGTGGCAACTTACAGAACTGTGATTTCAAAATAGAAATGCCAGAATTGAGTTTATTTGGATGTTGGTTATCCGAATGCTACTTGTCCTTCAATTGAGTATTTATTTTTGACTATGCCATCTCCCATGAGCACACCACAATTAAATTAATTTTATCTCTGTATAAAAGCTAAACAGGCTGACTTACATCCATGTGTAGATTGTTATCTGACAAAAATATTTGGTAAGTGAGATGATAAATACATTTTGGATTTATGAAATTTAGTCCATGTAATACTTCTAATCCCAGACCTGGTTGTTAATTTATATTTATATTTTGAGGGAGACTGCAAAGAAGATATTATTCATTTAGGTAGAATTATTTTCTGATAGTGAAGGCTATCATTTTCTTGCTTTTTGAAATATAGTACAAGTATTATCTTATACCTAAGAATCAACATATTGGTATTATTTTTCACTAAGTGCATTGGTACTTACTGTTTTGGCCAATATCCCATCTTGAAGTTAATAATACATTTCAAACATACAATTTGGGGAACATAGCATGGTATTAACATAACCAACAGAAAAATGCCTTAATTGCTTGGTTGCACTGATATTTGTTTATTTCCATCATAACTCAAATCTGATATTTTCAAAGAGACTAAACTCCAAACATCTGTGGACATTCCCTACATCTATTTCTGAAAATAATCATTGTGCATCTATAGTTTACAACTATTGGCATAGAATCTGATTCTTCCAGTATTTATATATTGTAGTTCTGCCAAGCTGCCTCAGAGCACATGAATTGTCAGTATTTGAAGGGATAAAGAACTAAAGGAGAGAGTTAATGGTTAGAAATTGGTAGAAAGTTAAAAGCTTTCTTGTTGGAATGAGATGAAGGATTTTAGAACCTCGCAACAAAAAATGAGTCAGGTTGGTGCTATGTCATTTAATTGTTCCTATCCTGTTGTAGAATGTGTACCCATAAAAATATGAATCCAGCTTAAAGATAAAGAATGGAGAGTATGGTGGCAGTTTATAAATATTCAAAGGGTATACATGTCATGAAAAGGTGGTCTTTAACAGAAAACATGAAAAAAATGCGGAACTTGAAGCAGAGCCATACATTTAAGGTAAATGAAAGTGTAGATCAAGTATTTAGAAGAAAAGTTGTTTCATGAATAATCATGTCTTAATCATTTTGATTTGAAATGCAACAACAATATATGAAAGAATATGGTGTTTTCCCTTGTGTACACTCCACATCTCTTCTTACTCTTTAAATTTTAAAAAGCTCTGGCCCATTTAGAGGTGTAACAGCAAAGTGAAAGACATTTGAGTCGCACAAAGCTACACGGTAACAGTCACAAAATATTCCCTATGAATAGAAAAAGTTGGAAACAATTCTAGCACTGTTGTCAATAAAAGACTGGGATATTTATGGAAGGGGAGAGTGGCATTTTAAAAAGCTTCATAACTAGATAAAGCTGCCTGTCATTTCTCCTCTGACATGGCTTATCTCAAAAAACCATGGAGCAAGCAAATGAGCTGTCAAAGTAAAAATACTGCAAGATCTTACATGTGTCTCCCTAGAAGCTGTTTTTTTTTTTTTAAGATTTATTTATTTATTTGAGAGAGAGAGAGAGAGTGAGAGAGAGAGTGCAAGAGGGGGTAGGGTTAGAGGGAGAAGCAGACTCCCCGCCGAGCAGGGAGCCCGATGCGGGACTCGATCCCGGGACTCCGGGATCATGACCTGAGCCGAAGGCAGTCGCTTAACCAACTGAGCCACCCAGGCGCCCACCTAGAAGCTGTTTTGTCCTTCCCACAGTTATGTCACATTGGAAATCATCGTAACAGCCAATGGTGGTTCCAAGCTCCATTAGCTGTTCTAACCTGAGCAGTCAGATTAAAGAGGAAGCCCCCATCATTCATTGTCAATTCAGCCATATCTGGATTTTGTAGCTGTATTCAAACTACTTTCTTGAACTACTGCTCTTTAACTACTTTCCTGAACTTGAAGTTAAAATGCACCTGATATGCAAAAAACATTTTGTACATTACTTTAGAAGAATGTCTATGCCCTGAATTTATTAACTATGAAGGGGTAGGCCTCTTTTTTCAACATCATCTTCTATAATTTCTTTCTTATGAAATCATCTGGTTTGCAGTGTGTTTCAGATACCATGAAATGATAATCATGCCAGTACATGGAGTCTAGAGAATTTAGAGTTAATATTTTAAACTCTTTAATATTTTGGTGACAAATAATTACAAGTCACCCAATATTTCTGAATCACAAATCTATCTGATCATAAAAACATACAAAGCAATTTTGTAACTGGAGGGTAAAGACACAGTTTTTTCAAAGTAGGGACACACAAATGACTGCTGGCAAGTCCAATCTGGTCTGCAAGGTTGGTAATAAAATCCTCCTGGCACACAGCCATGCCCATTCATCTAGGTATTGTCTAGGGCTGCTTTCATGCTACAATGGTGAAATTGAGTAGTTGCAACAGAGACTGTATTGTCTGCAAAGCCTAAAATATTATGTGCCCTTTTACAGAGAAAAAATTTGCCAACTTCTGCCCCAAAACAACATTAGAGTATTAGTTCTTTAAGTTATAAGCTGAAGAGGAAAGTGAATTTAAAGTGATCTTTAAAATTTGCCATCTGGATTCCATTGCTGCCTGGGGACCCATTCTTCCGTTGGTTTTAAAATGCAAATTTTGCAGCTGTATAAAGAGTTGGATCTTACATTAAGCTCTCATAACTTATTCCATATTCAAATTCTGTTCTCGTAATCAAGGCTAAAGGTGGTTAAGTGAAAGCCGAAGGCAGTCTTATCAGAGTTCTTATGGTTAAGAGTATAGTCACGGGGGAGTTGAACCTAAAACGTGCTGGATGCTAAACATTGATGAGAGGGCAGAAACCTCTCTCAACAAGTCTCAAGGGAATCCACCAAACATCCAAAGGTAGTTTGTTGAGAGTGTTTTGATCTATCACAGCCATTCCAACCCTTAAAACCTAGGCATTCTAGTTATGTTCATAAACTTGGAGGTGGCTTTAGTGCTGTTCAGACTGAGTGAGAAATAGTCACTTTAACTGTGGCCTGAGAAACCTATCAATGATGACAGTAAGCAAAGACAAGTTCACTATAAAGCCATCTGTGACCCATTTTTCTTGATTGAAAATATAAATGAGGTTTCTATTATCATTCAAATTGTTATAGTTCTAAGTCTCACTGGTTAAATGTTTTTCTAGTTAATTCACAGTAACCCCTAGGAAAATGGCCCATAATAGAACAACCCTCTAAAACCCCAATCATTTGTGTAGTTTTGGGAAATAGCGTTAAAAATTCTATTCTGATTTTTTAAAGAAGTCATGTTTAGGTTGGTGCCTAATATACACAGAATTTATAAGATTTTTGAATTGATATCAGACATCAAAATAATCTTCATACACTTTTTAAGAGGAGTATGACTGTGAGGACCCACAGAGACCAAAAAATAGGAACCAAAGTAGAAAATTCGGTTTCAAAATGAATGGGAGCTTAGTAACTTGCAGCACTTTCTGTAAGACATTTTGTAGTGAAGTACATGACCCAACTACAGCAAGCTCATAGGACCCTCTGATATGCAGGTTTTTTATTTGTATGATTCATGATTTTATTTTATCCTTTCAATGTTGCTTTTTTATTAAAAAAACTTCCATATATACTTTTTGCTATTGTATTTCATACACTTTCATAAGCTGCCTATAATTTTGGAGAAAGGGTGAGAAATAAATTCTTAAATGAAGTAAAAATCATTTTAAAAATAGCTATCCCAATTGGCCAGGTTTTTCACTCATAAAGCCAGGAAAGTAAAGAAACTCAAAACTAAGATATAAAAGAATTAATTTTCTACTGGCAAATGGTTTTAGGTAGGTTAATATGATAGGCCTTTGCATTACAAATTTCTCTATGGTATAGACAATGGAAGATGCCATGTAAGAATACTGAGCACTCATCATATACCAAACATGTAATAGATGCCTCACATATATGATCTTAGTGAATTGTTCCAAGAACACGATTATTATTCCAATATTATAGTGGAGAAATTGAGGCTTGCCACAGTTAAGTAATACCATAAAAAGCTGAGGAGTAGGGTCCACTTTCCAAAGTTTTTAGAGAGGTTGTAGCTCTATATTGGTAGCTATGGCTTAAATTCTTCCACATTCACTCCAGCATTCAGGAGATCTGGGTTTCTTAAAATCATGGTAAGATATCCTGACAAATTCCTAGTGGGAGCATCCCTTGCTTCCTAAACCAACAGGTTTATTATGGACATTATAATTATTTTACTTAAAAGTTTTGCATATAAATTTATAAGTGAGATAGAGCTACAGTTTTTATTAATTTCTAACAGGTTTAGTATTAAAATAATGTCTTTATCAAATGACTAGGGAATATTTCATTTTTTATGGTCTGTAGTGATATAAACATAGACATTGAATTCTGTTTTTATTTTTTTTACTTTTTAAAAATTTTTTAAAAATTTTATTTATTTGAGAGGGAACGAGAGAGCGATTTGAGAGAGTGAGAGTGAGCGCCTGTGGAGGAGAGCAGGGGAAGGGGCAAAGAGGGAGGGAGAGGGAGAAGGAGAGAATCCTAAGACTCTGCCCTGGGCCTGACTCAGGGCTCAATCTCATGACCCTGAGATCATGACCTGAGCTGAATCCAAGAGCTGGATGCTCAATGGACTGAGCCGCCCCATGTTTGGAACTAAATCATAAAACCAAGTGATCCTGATATATTTTTAGTAAAGGAACTTTAACAAGTATTGCAACATCTTCTTTGGTAATGGTATATTCGTATGTTCTACTCTTGGGTTCAAATTTGTAATTTATATTTTTAGGGAGATATATTGAAAATAATACAATATGACTAAATAACTTTCATTCCAATAATTTTCATATCAGGAAGCCTCTCAATATAGTTCTTGCATTAAGCAATTTAAAGAATAAAAATCCAGATGTCATGGAGTAAATAATTGTGAAAGTAGCTGTCAGTTGTACTTTAATACCTGTTCTCCACATGTTTAATGGTAATAAAAATCCCAATTTTAGCTGAATATGTGGCCCAGAATAAAGAATATATTTCTGACTTCCGATTTCTGGTTTCACATGTGAGGACCTTGGCAGTTGCTACTCCATCCTGACAAGTAACAGGCTGAAAAATTAATAACTGTACTTGAATCCATAAGAGACAGGAGGCTACAGGGTACACCGGGGCCCCTGAGATTGGAGAGACAGGTGAGTAAGGGTGCTGCCACTTGCCTGAGCAGACTCACAAGCAGAACGGCTGTAGGAACCAGTGCTGAGCTGTAGTAGAATTGCTACAGGTTCAGCGAGGACAAATGTGAGAGTTAAAAACCTCTGGTGAACTGAGTTACAGCTGCCCGGCGCCCCCCACTCCCACCAATATTGTGAGATCTACTTCCAGGAGCTACACCAGGTACCCAGAGTAAATATCAGAGAAAAATTCCCTTGTGCTTTTGGCAGGGGGAAGAGAGTAGGAACCACTTTGAAATTGGCCAAAACACTCTGTTCTTTTTATTTTTTTTAATATTTATTTATTTGAGAGTGAGAGAGCACGTGTGCATGTGCACATGTGCACAAGGCGGGGTGGGGAGTGGATGGGGGGGTGGGGGAAGAACAAGAGAATCCTTAAAGCAGACTCCCCGCTGAGCATGGAGCCTGAGATGGGGCTCCATCCCATGAGATCATGACCTGAAACCAAGGGTCAGTTGCCCAACCGATGGAGCCACCCAGGTGGCCCAAGAGCACTCTGTTCTTAACAAAGACTGCACCCAAGGAAACTAGTTAGCCAGAGCCTAACTGGTCTGGTAGTGAGGGAAATATCTAACTCCAGCCCACTCTAGCCATCCTGCCCCACCTAAGCAGGAGAAAAAAACTAAGTGAAGTTCACAGTCCAGAGGCACAAGCTCACTAGGAGAGACCTACTCACGGGACTGTAGAACACTCCCCCTGCCCCCATTTCTAAAAGCCTATTTACAGTAGTTCCTTTTACTCAGTACACCACGTCTGGCTATCAGGAAAAAATTACAAGGCATTCCAAAAGGCAAACAAAAACAAAAACCACCTGCAATTAGAAAAGACAGAGCAAGCATCAAAACCAGACATGGGGGACGCCTGGGTGGCTCAGTCGTTAAACGTTTGCCTTCAGCTCAGGTCATGATCCTGGGGTCCTGGGATCGAGCGTCGGGCTCCCTGCTCGGTGGGGGGCCTGTTTCTCCCTCTCCCACTCCCCCTGCTTGTGTTCCCTCTCTCCCCATGTCTCTCTCTCTGTCAAATAAATAAAATCTTAAAAAAAAAAAAAACAGACATGGCAGGTAGGTATGTTGAAATCATCAGGCTAGGAATTTAAAATAATTATGATTAATATGCTAAGCATTCTATTGGACGGGTAGATAGCATGTAAGAACAGGTGAACAATGTAAGCAGAAAGATGGAAACTGTATTCTAGAGATAAAAAACCCTAATTGGAATGAAGAATGCCTTTAATGGGCTTATTAGTATACTGGGCACAGCTCAGGAAAGAATCCCTGTGCTTGAGGTTATATTAATAGGAAAGCAAAGAGAAGAAAGACTGAAAAACAGAACAGAATAGATGAGAACTATGGCGCAATTAGAAAAGGTGTAACATAATAGGAATACCAGAGGAGAAGAAAGAGAAAAAGGAACAAGAGAAACATGTTAAATAATAATGACTAAGATTTTCCCTAAATGAATGCCAGGGGCCAAACCACAGATTCAGGAAGCTCAGAGAACATCAAGCAGGATAAATGCCAAAAACTACACCTAGGCTTATCATTGCAACCTAGGCTTATCATTGCAACCTAGAGAAAATCAAAGAGAAAGAAAAATCCCAAAATAAGCTAGGGAGAAAAAAAAAATACCTTATCTATGGAGGAACAAAGATAAGAATAATATCCAATTTCTTCTCAGAAACAAGGAGAGAGTGCAAACAAGAAGAGAGCTAAGTGAAATATTTAAAGTGTTGAGAGAGGAAAACAAGCAAAACAAAAAACTACCAGCCTAGAATTCTGTGAAATTATCATTTACAAGTGAAGGACAAATAGAGACTTTCTCAGACACAAAAATCAAGGGAGTTTGTTGCCCGTAGACCTATCTTGCAAGAAATGCTAAAAGGTTTTTAGAGAAAGAATAATAGAAGTCAAAACTCGTATCTACATAAAGGATGAGCATTGAAGAAGAAATACGCGGAGGTAAAATAAAACCTTTTATTTTTAATTGATCTAACATAAGTTTGTTCAAAATAATATCAGCAATGTATTTGTGCATGCTTATGTAGATATCTTTTGTGTGTATATATATGTATATACATATATTTATATGATTCTGTAGTACTATATATAAGTAAAATGAATGATAGCAATGATACAAGGAACAGACAGGAAGAATTAGGATTATTTTCTAATCATAAGGACTCACAGTACCTGCAAAGTGGTACAGTGCTATTTGAAAGTAGACTTGGCTTAGTTCACAAACTGCAGGGTCACCACCAAAACAAGTAAAAAAAGAAAAATAATTGATATACTAAGAAAGGAGAGAAAATGGAATCCTATAAAATACTCATTTAAAACCACAAAAGGCAGAAAAAATAGAGTGAAAGACTGTATTTTCCAGCCTCCTAGCATTTAGGGCATGGCCATAAGACTAAGTTCTGAACAGTGTAATGCAAGCAAAAGTAGTGTGTGCATCTTTGAACAAGGCTTATCAAAAGAGGGGAACTTGCCCTTTTCTTTTGAATCTTCATCTTCCTGTTGACTGGAATTAAAACATGGTGGTTGAGCCCAAGGCAACCCTGCACCATAAGTCGAGGTGGCAGAATAATAGGATAGAAGGAGGGAAGTCCCAATGATTGTGGGTTTTACCAGTCCTTGACTTTCCACATTTATCCAACACAGGAAAATCAACTTTATGTTTTAAGTCACTGCTACTTTTAGTTATCTGCTCCTCAGAGCTGAACTTGACCCTATATAATACAATGCAGAAAAAAGAACTATATTAACCAGAAAGGGACTAAGTTCAGCAACTGTTAAAAAGAATACTCAAGGGGGGCGCCTGGGTGGCTCAGTTGGTTGGGCGACTGCCTTCGGCTCAGGTCATGATCCTGGAGTCCCGGGATCGAGTCCCATATCGGGCTCCTTGCTCAGCAGGGGGTCTTCTTCTCCCTCTGACCCTCCCCCCTCTCATGTGCTCTCTCTCTCTCATTCTCTCTCAAATAAATAAATAAAAATCTTAAAAAAAAAAAAAAAAAAAGAATACTCAAGGGGCACCTGGGTGGCTCAGTCGTTACGCGTCTGCCTTCGGCTCAGGTCATGATCCCGGAGTCCTGGGATCCAGCCCCTCATCGGGCTCCCTGCTCAGCGGGAAGCCTGCCTCTCCCTCTCCCACTCCCCTACTTGTGTTCCCTCTCTTGCTGTGTCTCTCGCTGTTAAATAAATAAAATCTTTTAAAAAAATATTCAAAGTAGAGAAAGAATAAAAATAATTTGAGTGACATAAAGATCATTCGCCAGAAACCAACAGCTAACACCTTTCTGTATGGTGAAATTCTAAAATATATTTCAATTAAAGTCACTGACTAGTTTGACAGCTATTGCCATTGTACTGATGGCCCTAATAAATGTAATAAAACAAGAAAATGTAAAAAAATGTTTTTTTTATGGGAGCAATAAAAATGTGGAAATGAAATGGAAAACATTTCATTCACAATAGAAATGAAAACTATAAAAATACTTAGTAAATTTAACTAGAAAGATTCAGAGCCAGTTGTATAGAATTTTATTAAAGTTCAGAAAAAAATTAATCTTAGTGGAAAGCATACTTATTCTTGGATGGGCTTACTGATAACATAAAAATATCAGTGTTATGTAAGTATATAAATATAATATAATTCCTATTAGAATCTCAACAGAGTTTTCTGTAATGGATTGCATAAAGTGATTTTTAAAAATTATGTGGAAAAATTAATACTCAAGAATAGCTAATAATATTTTGGAAAAAGAAAAAAATTATTAATGAGAGGGGAGTTGCCATACTACATATTAGAATACAGAATATGAAATCATTGTGGTTTTGGCATACACACAGAAAAATAGTAGAAGAGAATAGAGAATCAAGAGGTGATCCCCGTTATATGTAAAAAAGTATAGTTTAACTCAGAGAAATATACAGTTTATTAAGTTGGACTACACACTGTCCTCCTGAAACAAAATAAGGTAGGGCTCTAAATTTCCATCTGTGTCATATCATGAGGGACTTGAGCTCATTTCTGTGAATACTCCAGCCCATATTTTCAAGCTCCATCATTCCCCACAAACATCTAACTCTTGGCTACCTCTTGAGCTAAGGGGTATATGCTCCTACAATCTTGTCTGCTCTCAGAGGGATGCACTCAGGGAAGAGGCCCTCACGGAGCCCATTTGGGCAGGAATTCTTGGATCCTAGCTAGAATCTGCAGCACAGTCCAGATTGGTGTGGGGGGAGCCACAGGGACATAAAGGGGGCATGGCCCTTTGGCCCTTCAGACTGCTCCATTAGAAGGCACATGCCAGGAAGGGCCAGATCAGTGTTTCCTAAAGAGCATGGACTAGGACAGGGTACCTCTTGTCTACATCTTAGCTCAATGGCATCACCATATTATTTTTCCTTCTGCCACCACAACAGCAACACACCCTCTCCATCAGCCAGGATCTAGGAGGAAAGATAACTGGGAGCAGGACAGCAGCCGACCTAAAATGGAAATATATCATGATCAAGAAATAAATCACTGCTGTTTATATTTTGGGGTCATTTTTTATAACAGCATAACCTAGCCTTTCCTGAGGTGTATGTATGTCTATGTGTATGCACACGTGTATATATATGTTTATGAGCATATATGTAAACATACAAGTTTTAAACGAGTTTGTTAACATGGGTTGCTGGTCAGGAATGTGTATAGAGGTTGGGAGACTAGAATGAAATGGGAAAGGGTAAGACAAGGTAAAACATAAAAGAAGGAAATAGTAAGAAAACAGACGACATGTTTTAAAAACATGTAAGATATAATATCGTTTATCTAAAATGCCCTATGTCCATGGGTATTTGTGCATAAGGAGACATGAAAAGATCGCCACTAAACATTAATGGTGATTATTTCAGGGTTGTGGGAAATCAAGTGAGTTTTCACTTTCTTGCTTAGAACTTTATGTCATTTGAATTTTCTAAATGATCCTGTTATTGAAGTAGCAACAGAAAAACAACAAAGCCAGTGTGCTTACAGAGGGAAACAGGGATAAAGTCTGGAGAATGTGAGCCAGTTTCTTTCCTTGACTGGAACTGCCTGACTTCCTTCTGGTCCCAACTCCTGTGACCGTCTTTCTCCTGGTAAACTGTGGTTTTCCCCCAGAATTTACCCAGAATCCAACAGTTTTATAGAATAGAAATCATGAAGTTTTCTCAGTTTCCTTAAATGGATTGGCTGATTTGTGAGGGAAGAAGACCACTGTAATTTGGTTTTTCATGTGTGCTGTCCACAGGGTCATATTATCGTGATGCCGAGGGGATATTTTTGGCTTGTAGGCTGGTTGGGTTCCTTAGCATAAAGTGTTCACGATGGTAGTCAAACTCTCTTTTCAGACTGATTTCACAATCAAAAGATTTATGTTGGGTGGGAATTCAGGAGTTAATTGTGGGGATCTGGAAGAGATGTAAAACCCATAAGAGGGAAAAATATCTCTCAACATTCTTTGCTTAGGGCCTAGATCGACCTCCCAGATGCATCCTTTTAGCCAATATTTTTGCTTGCCATTTATAAAAATTGGGTAATATTTAAAAGAAAATAAGAATGGTATCTTAAAATAGATGATAAAAATAACCAAGTAACATAATGAAATGAAACAGTAAGCTAAAGTGGCATAAAATAAGCACTATAAAGTGGCAAAAATAAAAGTCAGGAATTAATAAAATATAGTGAAAGTTAGAGATGAGACAGTAAAGAAAAGAGAAAGAAAATAAAACTTAGAGTTAAAAAGAAAATAATTTACCACAGAAACAAACTAAACTCATAATACAGAATATATAAGTTAGCTTAGAGAATATAGTAAGAAGGGTTAGAATAATACATGAGGACAGAACCCAGGGATTAATTGGGACCCTTTGGGCTGAGGCTGCTTTATAGAGTCTCTAACCTTCTGCCCCATTCTTCTTTTTAGACTGGGAGTGTGTTGGTGGGATTTCTGGGCTTTGAGACTCCCAGATGGATAATTTCAGAGAGCAGAGCCCTGAGTTTTTGGCCATGAAGCTCCCTTCTTGTATTCTCCCTATCATGACCCCAGTCAGCACTTCCAGTCAGGCGAAGGTAAGCCCGATAGCTCCTCAAACATATGACTGATGCAATTTTTATTTTGACAGATACTCAAATATTTGCTAGTTTCTTTGCACTTAGTATAGTTTCTTTGGGCAAAGGGAAAGAATACAATGAAACTTCAATTTAGCAAAACCCCTAAAGTTTACAATTAGCCCTTACTTCCTTTTCAAAAGAGAAATCACTCTACATATTAGATCCTCCCAGTTTGTACAGTAGGTTTAAATTACTTCTTTGCCATTACTAGTTCATATTACAAAGTTATGCTGTTTACTTCACATATGTGAATTTCTTAAAAATCTGGTTTCTCTCCCAGTATCTACTGTGTGTAATCCAAGTGGCATAGAATGATTTGGGTCTCAGAAATCTATGACCAATTTTAAGGCTTGAAGTCAGCAGTTTTGTTTTAGCTCTTTTAGCAAAAAATACCCCAAACTTTTCTTAAGTGGAATTGATATTACTGAGATATGAGCAATGGTCAAGCTTTTTCTTGCTTGGAATAGCTTGAGATCATTTTATTTGATCAACCTGCAATGATTATGTCACAAGCAAATGATTGGAAATGAACAAATGTCCTTGAATAAAATTTCACCTTGACTTGATTCCCATTTGATGAAATCTGTTTTAGTAAGCTTACATGTTGCATATAAGCAGTGCCACATGCATGCATTTCCTATAAACAGACAACAGATGGCAAACATTATACTGAAAGTGACGTACAAGAACAACTGTGGTTTAGAAAGATCTTGAAATTTGGGCAAATTCGATAAAGCAATAGCAATGCTGCTATTTGGAGAATTATGCATTAACTACTGTCCCTGATTCATTCATTTCTGAATTAATGACCTTCTTTAAGCTAAGATTTCAGCAATATAATCTATAATGCCTCTTCAGAAGTAGTCATTTATTTAAGAACAACAGACCTAGGATTGTCTTTTAAGAACTTAGCTACAGTTAATATTTTCATTCACTATTTCAAACCTTGGAAGAGCTTATCTCAATATAGTCCTAACTGATTTAAACAGGTTTTGAGGTCTTTGTTCTTTTTTTTTTTTAAGATTTATTTATTTATTTCAGAGAGAGAGAGTGCACACGTGCACAAGCCCAAGGAAGAGGGGCAGAAGGAGAGGGAAAGAGAGACCCAAGCAGACTCCCTGCTGAGCACGGAGCCCCACATGGGGCCTGATCTCAAGATCCTGCGATCAGACCTGAGCCAAAACCAAGAGTCTGATGCATAACAGACTGTGCCACCCAGGCACCCCTTGAGATCTTTGTTCTAAGGCAAGCCTATATATTGGTGGCCCTTTGGGAAGCTTAGGAAACAACAGGCATGGTGGTGCCATCACACAGACCCCGTGACAACACTGCCTGGCAGAGCTCTGGAGCTGCCCTGAAAGCTGCAGAACTCAACATATAGTGAAGGGTCACCCATGCTACCAGGGACGTTGGCACTCTTCTATGTCACTTCTCACTTTGCTGAACCGGGTTAACATGGATCTCAGATGCTTCTGAATCACCACATGCATTCCTGATTCCTAAGTGCTTTGGGGAATGATATAGTTAGAATTTATTTTTAATTCCCTTCCATCGAAGGTTCTTGACACCATCATTGTCATGGTGGTAGACTGACCATGATGGTCCAGTTTACCCTTTTATAGGACATTATTGATCTCAGACAAAACAGCACACTTCCAGGAAGCATTTAGCTGTACAGCATACTCAAAATTGTTGTTTAAACCCTGGGCTCCTCATCATGTCTTCATTTCAGAGGAAGTACTTGGAAGAGTTTGCATAATTATTTGCAAAGTTTTCTATACCCTGGAACAGAACAGACCCTTCCCCTGGAATTCTAGGTGTCACAGGTGTCACCTGTAACTTCCCTGCTTTGCTGCATGAACCTGGATTGTGTGCAGGGCTTAGAAATGTTTCATACAATCTCTGGTTTCCTGACTTGACTCTTGGTCCCCAAATTCTGATCATCTCTTGCATTTCATATAATCTCTCTACAAAATGATAACTAATATTGACCTCCTCCCCCTTTTTATATCATCTCTATACTTCATGCCGTGTTCCATTCTTGTAGACAGTGCATTGTCTTATATGACAGGCAGGCATTGGACAAGGCTAAGATCATGAGAATATTGTTGAAAATGGTTCAATCCAACATCAATTAATTCAGTGCAGTTCTGAATTTAACAAACTGGATTCAAAAGGGTTCAAATTAGATTAAAGTAGTTAAAATTTACTTTTAAGCTCCTGTCACACTTCAAATTGGAGATCCAAGTCCTCTTCATCTAGTTTCAGTTCTGGTCAGTAGCCTGTTTAACATGTAATAGGAATAAATCAAAAGAGCAATGTTTTCTTCTTTTGGCACTTTAAGACCTTGTAGTTGTGAAAGAATTATTTACTCAAAGATTTATCAAAGATATTTATATCATCAATTTTGAGCCTGAGAGTAATTTCATTTCAAGAAACACCAGATGAGATAATTTGATCATTCAAATAGGAAGAGGTGATCTGAAATCTTAGAAAAATGTAGATTAGAAAATACATACCTCTTCTAACATTATTTCTTTGAATTTCTCAATTTAAAGGTAAAATCATCCATGTCTGAGACTATGAAGATAAAAAGCAGCATAACTTTAAAATCCAATATTATTAAGGGAAATGGGAAAAGAAAAGAGAATGTGGAAACTATGCAAACTATTTCCATGTGAAATGTAGTTCTTAAACTTCTAAGCTTTGACCTACACTTCTCAAAATATCTCATCAACAGTAAAAAAATATATTTTTAGGTATCAAGCTGTTCCAAAGTCTAAAAAAAAAGGAGTCTTTTTCTATTAAAAGGATAAAGTATGGTGCAAAAGTCATTTTCCTATCAAGCAATGGTAGTATCCAGGTTTTGTTTTTTTGTTTTTTTTAAACCTACCTAAACATCTTCTCATGCACCATGTTTTTTCAATCAGTTTTTGGCAACCTATCTTAAATTGAGAATTGAAACTCTTCCATTGAAGCCTCCCAGAGAAGAGAAAATGAAAAATTAAGTGCTGATTTCAGGCTTATTGAAGTCTCTGCCTAAATCTGCTTTTGAGAATTAATAGTGCCAAAGTTATTTCATTTGTGACTTATTTACCATTTGGCCAAAATGAAAGAATAGAAATCATTATCTTATCACATCTTTGCCTCCAGGGCCAGTAATTTCCCTTCAGTGAATGCCTCCTAATAATTTTTTTTTACAGAAAAGTGATGTTTATATTAGAAAGCAGATATTCTCTTGGTCTCTACTGGAGATGTCTCTTCACACCTGATGGATGGATGACACTTTGTGCTGTCTTTTGTGAAAAGCTTTGTACTTTTGGTACTTCTTTTATACCATGCAAAAATGATCAAGTTATTGTTTAACTCATGGCCATTAATATGTGGCCTAAGTAGTGAAAAAAAAATGGTATCACCATATGAATCTAAGTGATTTGAGGGCACATGCCTTGGCAAGGGGGAGAAAACTATATATATTTTTGAATTGGAACATTAAGAGATGGAAAAGATCTTTGAGATCATTCAGTCCAAACTTATTTTAGTTAGAGTCAACAAATTAAAATCTAGATAGTTTTCGGTTGTGCTCCAAATCCCACAGATTGTTTAAAGCAAGAATCAAGCCCAGCTTTCAGAGTCCTGTTCTTCAAATGAATAAAATAAATGTCCGCAGTGTACTTCCAAGCAAAAAGGAATCTCTAAAGTTGTTCACTTGCCCACAAGCACTGTCAGTCAAGCTGTATATTGTGAATATCATGATTCAGTTAGAAAAAAAAAACAAAACACTTCTGTTTTCATTTGAAGTTGGGCCACAAATGCTTAAACATGTGGTTGGCAAAAAGCTAAATTTCCATCAAAGAATTATGTTTTGTTGAGCTGATTTTTCCCATCTGATCCAATGGCCAAGCCAGCCAATTCTGAACAGTATTGGATAGCCCTAGATGATAGTGATAATAATTACTACACGTGATTTGTGAAGCTTATTACAATTCTTTGTGTTGAGTTTCATTCTTGGAATATGGCTAAGCCAATAGTTCTCTTCACCTTGGGTGAACATTGTAATCACCTAGGGGGCTTTGAAAATACAAATATCTGCGTCCCAATCACAGAAATTTTTATTTCATTGGTTGGGGATTCAAGACGGGCATCAGATTTTATTTTGAAAGCTCTCTGGGTGATTCTCATGTAGAGCTATGAACCACTGGGTAAGAAAATGTGGTGAATGACATTGTAGCTGGTTGGAGGCCCTTAGAAATCTCAGCTGTTGCTCCAATCTTCTTAAGAATCTCTGCTTTTTTATATAAGACTGATGAATCACCGACCTCTACCTCTGAAACTAAACAAACAAAAAAGAATGGATGGCTCAGTTGGAAAAATGTGAGACTCTTGATCTCTGGGTCATGAGTTTGAACCCCATGTTAGGTGTAGAAATTACATAAATAAATTAATTAATTAAAAAAAAGAAAAAAAAGAATCTGCTTCTGCTCTTGTGTCTCAAGGCTAATGTGGTCAGCTACTGTGTTAGAGATCTTGAAAGTAGGAGATGATTCCATTTCTTTTTTTAACCCTTAAGGATTCTGTTCCTGAGGAGTTCCTACTTGGATTCTAGTATTCTCCTGTCCTAACATAGCCAAGGTGTGGGGGAAATTAAGTGCAAACCAAGTGCATTGCTATGGTGGGTCAGAGTTTCTCATGTTCTGCTGTCTGGCCATTAGCAGGGACATGTATTGATATTTTGCAAGTACTCAAAGTCAACAAAACAGTGCTGTGACACATCCTTTTTAAATTTCTTTTAGGTGTGCCTAGGTGGCTGAGCATCTGACTCTTGGTTTCTGCTCAGGTCATAATCTCATGGGTCATGGGATTGAGCTCCACACTCAGTGGGGAGTCGGCTTGAAGATTCTATCCCTCTGCCCCTCTCCCTGCTTGTGCCCTTTCTCTCTCTCTAAAATAAAAAAAAAAAAATTCTTTTAGACTTTGAGCACAGTTTGATATTGTTTTACATATTGTTGTTATTTTGCATGATTAAGGTACTTAATTACATGTGTGACGAAAAAAGATAATGTGACAATGTGAAAGTACCTCCCAGTTCCCAAAATTACTTAAGGGGCTTGTTAAAATTTTCCCTATTCTGAACTAACTCTAGAGTAATATTTCTGGTCCACTTGTAAAGTATACCTCTCCAGACTACTCTAATTTTATACCAGCTCACCTCCATATTAACTATAGTGAATAAATAATATCCCTAAGCTTAAAGCTCTCTGGATAAAGTTACCCATGTGAGAAGGAGCCCAGCTGTATGTCAAAAGCTACCCCTGCGACTTTTAAGTTGGAGTTGTACTGAAATCATGTTGTGGTTGTTTGTGGGGTGTTTTTCGGCTCATAACATTTTATATTAATCCCACTTCTCTACAACTTGGCTGTCCCCAAACCTCTGGTGCTGTCTCAGTTTTGGTTTCCAACACTATTATACATGTCACGTGAACTGGTTTTCGTATCTCAAACATATTTTCCAAATTTGGGATAAAACTAACATTGTTTGTTGTTGTATTGAGGTAATGACAATGAAGTTGCTATGCAGGTAATTACATTGATGATAAGGTAATTAATCAGTTTCACAGGTTCTAACAAACCCAATGACCTTTTTCTAAAACTATTTTGTAATCTTTTACTCATCTGAAATGAAATTCATGGAATATACAAATCTATTTATACATATAATTTTTTTTTTATTTTTTTGGTTTTCTTTTTTTAAATTTTATTTTATTATGTTATGTTAGTCATCATACAATACATCACCAGTTTTCAATGCAGTGATCCACAATTCATTGTTTTCGTACAACTCCCAGTGCTCCGTGCAGTACGTACCCTCCTTAATACCCATCACCGGGCTAACCCATCCCCCTACCCCCCTCTCCTCTAAAACCCTCAGTTTGTTTCTCAGAGTCCATAGTCTCATGGTTCATCTCTCCTTCCGATGTCCCCCTCTTCATGGAGCACTGGGTGTTGTTGCGCAAACAATGAATCATGGAATACTACATCAAAAACTAATGATGTAATGTATGGTGATTAACATAACATAATTAAAAAAAAACAAACCACACTGAGATACCATCTTACACCAGTTAGAATGGCAAAAATTGACAAGGCAAGAAACAACAAATGTTGGAGAGGTTGTGGAGAAAGGGGAACCCTCTTACACTGTTTGTGGGAATGCAAGTTGGTACAGCCACTTTGGAAAACAGTGTGGAGGTGCCTCAAAAAAT
>NC_138380.1:51971964-52022439 GCF_054177405.1 Leptonychotes weddellii
ATGCCCTTCAACAGACAAATGGATAAAGAAGATGTGGTCCATATATACAATGGAATATTACTCAGCCATCAGAAAGGATGAATACCCAACTTTTACATCAACATGGATGGGACTGGAGGAGATTATGCTAAGTGAAATAAGTCAAGCAGAGAAAGTCAATTATCATATGGTTTCACTTATTTGTGGAATATACATATAATTTAAACTAATACAGATTACCATGATATAAAGAAACATGAAGAAGTATGAGAAAAGTGCCTTACAGCAAAACCATATGTATGCCAATATGTAAATGCACAGCCACTATTTCCCTAAAATATAAACACAGCCTTGAGCATTTTCCGAAGGCACCAGAATAACCGGTCTCACCTCTTTTGAGAGGCATTGCCTGTGACATGTCCTTCTTACTATAATGCCCAATCCTGACTCTCCAAAATTCTCCATCTTTTGGTTCTCAAACTATATTTGGTTCTCAAACTATCTCTTTAATAGATAAGCTTAATATTGGTGGCAAATTTTAAGAGTAGAAAGCCTTCACTATATACTGTCTACATTTAAAGTTTATTTATCTTTCCAAAGCGAGAAGTTCCAAGACTAATGTGCATGGAAGATAAAAAATTTAAGAAATTAGGTTAACTGCTAGTTTATTCAAATTGCTTAACCTGGTGCTTACAACTTGTTAAGTTAAAGTTATATGTCAGTTTGAGAGTGAATGGTGGTGATAAAAAATTTTCCAAAATAACAAGTCACAGGATATTTGGGCTCTAAAAAGATACCACACACCTAAAAATACTCAAACTATCACTGTGCTTGGTTTTTCTCTTTTCGCAGAAGCAATAGATTTGTTGCTCCAGCTGCCTCTTCCAATGCTGATAGATAGGCTGGTTTCTTTTTCACGCTGGAGTTTGATACCGTAACAGTCTTCTAGAGAAAGAGCCACTGAAAAAGTTTATGTTCTTAGCTTTCCCTGGTCTGGCTGAGGATGAAGGAGCCAGGGAATGTCGCTTTCTATGTGAAAGTTCCAATTTCTTTTCCTGGGCTTCTGATTGTAGCAGTTCTAGGCCGCCCAGTTTGTGAAAATGTTAACAGTCTGCTTTCCCCTACAGAAAACAAGCTATCTGTTATAGATTGAAAGAGAATACATTTGAGACCCATGTGAATTACTGTTTTTCCAAACTATTTACTCATTATATCTTTAAAGGGCACCAGTACACATAAGTGTTTCAACTTTCTGGGAATTTATTCACTGCTGGTAACTTAAATGAGGCCACCCTGTTTTTCATTACTGGCTGGTATTTTTAAGTCTGTGAGTTCTGAACTTCTAACGTAGTAGCAGAACAGAATAGCTTGGTTTCAACATTCTGAATCGTGGTGAGGAGATTTCATATTCCCAAGATGACCGTAGGAACCGGATGTGATGTCATCCCCTTAAGTCACCAACATTCCCCTAAACAAGAGCTTCATATTTTTGCCACATTGGGCAAGGTCTGAGGGGTCTAAGTTGCAGTTAAAACATCGCCAAATTTCTGTTTGAGCAGGATAAAATGATCTCTTACGATAATTTATTTATTTATTTTTTAAGATTTTATTTATTTATTTGACAGAGAGAAAGAGAGAGAGGGAGAGAGCACAAGCAGGGGGGAATGGCAGGCAGAGGGGGAGGGAGAAGCAGGCTTCCCGCTGAAGGAGGAGCCTGATGTGAGACTCGATCCCAGGACCCCGGGATCATGACCTGAGCTGAAGGCAGATGCTTAATCAACTGAGCCACCCAGGTGCCCGATAATTTATTTTTATTCTCTCTTTAGAAACACTGTGATTTGATGGAGGAATAAACAGTTTTTAATAGTTTTTTCCACATGGTGGGATCACGTGTGGTTTCCGTTTGTTTGATTAGGCTTTGCCAGATTTTAAAACTTGTCACTATAAACAAGATTTGTTTTATAATTAAAAAGAAACCTGCTACATACTATCACAATTATAATCAATATTGTTAATTTTTTTTCAAATGAATGTTTTATCACTGTTCTGGGTAAGGGTCTTGAGGAAATTTGCCAAGGTTCTTGTGCTTCTTACACTTTCATGTGCATAGAAATCAACTGGCATGTTATTAAAATGTAGATTCTGGGGGCGCCTGGGTGGCACAGTTGGTTGAGCATCTGACTCTTGGTTTGGGCTCAGGTCCTGATCTCAGGGACTTGAGATCCAGCCCCGTGTTGGGCAAAGGGCTCAGAGTGGAGTTTGCTTGAGTTTCTCTCTTCTCTCTCCACCTGCCCCTCCCGCTTGTGTTCTCTTTCTCTCTCTCTAAAATAAACTAATAAAATTTTTTTAAAAATGTAGATTCTGATACAGGAAGTCTGAAATCCTGCATTGACCTTAGAAAGTCCTTGGTGATCCTCCTGCTTATGCTGCTGGTCAGATAACCACACTTTGAATGGCAACTTTTGACCAGCAGTTTCAAACTTCAGCTCACATGAAAACTGAGGGCTTGTTAAAAGTGCAGATTGCTGCTCATCCCAACCCCACCCTGCTCTTTCTGGTTCAACAGGTCTGGGGTTGGGCCCGAGGATTTGTATTTCTAAGTAAACTCGCAGGTGAAGTGGATGCTGCTTCAGGAATTTAGTGATGGCAGCTCTGGGACCCTGTTAATCCCAGTCTGGTTCCCGGACCACATAAACCTCAGCATCCCCTGGGAGCTTGTTAGAAATGCAGAATCCGAGGCCCCACCCCGGACCTACTAAATGAAAAGCCATATTTTAACAAGATCCACAGGCGATTCACGTGTTAAAATTTGAGAAGCACTGTCTAGACAGTTTCTTAGTTCCTGTAAATCAGTGACTCTCAACTTTAGCCACCTGTTATAACCAACTGTGGAGTTTTTAAAAATCCTGATGCCTAGGCCGAACCTCAGAATAATTCCATCAGAATCTCTGTCACTGGGACCAAGACATTAGTTTCTAAAACTCCACAGGGGATTCAATGTGTGCCCAAATTTGAGAACCACGTTGTAGATGACACTGGAGAATGGAAAGGTAGACATCAAACAAATGAAGACTTCCAGGCATTCCTTTTCCCTCTTGCTACCCTGTTAGACAATGTGGCATCAGCCATTGGGCAAACAGGAAACAGCTTGGGTCAGGGCATTAAGTTGCTTTGCTATACTGGATTTTAGGAATCTACATACACATTTTGGCTGTGTTGCCTGGCCTCACTTTGCTCTAGCTTTCTCATATGCAAACAGAGGTTAACTGATCTTGTGTTCTGCCCTCTCTGGGCTGAGACCTTAGAAATATAGCCCCCCCCCCCAAATCAATAAAGTAAAATGAATTACAGGATTGAAAACATAAAAAAAAAAAAAAAGAAAGAAATATAGCCCCCTGCCATTTAGGTTGTTGTGTTCCTACTTTAATTCAAAAGTGTTATATTCTGTTCTCTATTTAGATTTTAATGGGAACAGAAAGAGCTTCTGCATTGATAGAATATACCAGGATGCAGATTAAGCTACTTTAGAGAGATAAAGATCACATAATTTAGGAGACACAAGAGGTGATTTATGTGATAGATTAAATAGAATAAAATGCTATCCTCTACCATATGTAGGACATTTTCCCTAAAAGCACAGAGTGGTCTTGTGTGGGCATGTGAGTTGCAACACTTGCTATTATTAAGTCTCTCCTAATATTCTTAAAGCCTTTAAACCTTTTCTAGGCCAGCCAAAGGTTTGTGGTTGATTGTTGATTTTGGAAGAAATTCATGCATTACTCAGCTATGAAGAAGTGTTAGATTTGTTATTTCCAAGGGTAATAAAAACTGCTCTTAATTCTGGATAATGTTTCTTGATTTTATGTTCCAGGAAAGGGAAAACTCCATTTCTATGTACATACCATGGGAATTTCTGTATGTATAAGGGTCATGATCTAGTTTGTTCTGAAAAGAGAAGCATAGTTTATGAAGAGAATGAAATTTATTCTAAATTCCCCCTCAGAAGTGAGGAATATCTTTGAGAGTTTTCCACCTTTCTATCTTTGTCAACTTTTAAATTTATTTAAATCTTTTTGATTAAACTTCTGTCACCTCACAGGCTAAAAATTCCCATAAATTTGTCACCTATTATTTGCCACCTATTCCTTTCACTTTTCCTACATTTCCTTGCCCTAGTGAGGCAGGAGTTGTTGATCTTGACTCCTTCCTGTCTTCCTGATTCCAGTCCACAGGGGAGACTTTTCCCAACACCTCCCATATCTCCTTCATTGCGTGGACTGTCCCTGTCGGGATGCTCTTTGTCCTGTGCTAGCTTTCCTAAGGGCAGCAGCTTAACTACACACCGTGCCAGATATTGTCTTCATTGAGGCCAGGACACAGTTCCTAACATCTTTCTGAATGTGCCCAAGATTGTGTTGACTTTTGTTTAGAGTTTTGTTTTCATGGGGTTCATTCTGTTGTACTTTTTGGATATCTTAGGAACAAATTGATTCCTCCTGGGTCCTCTTCCCAGCTGTAGCTGAGAGTCCAGTGTCATCACCCTATAAGGACAAGAGGGATTATTCTTCCCTATTACCTAGATTAGTCAAATTAACCAAATAATTACCAGATGGTCCTTTCCCTGTGGCTGGTGGGACACAGTCACAGTTTCCCAAGGAGGGGGATGAAGTTGAGTGGTTGTGTAAGAGAATGGATGTACACAATACCATTTCATCATCACCTATGTGTACTGTGTTGTACAGCAGATCTCTAGAACATATTCATCTAGCATAACTGAAACTTTATACCCATTGAACAAAAATTCCCCATTTTCCCCAACCCCCAACCCCTGGAAATCACTATTGTATTTTCTGCTTCTGTGAGTAACTATTTTAGATTCTTTTTTTTTTTTTTTTTTTAAAGATTTTATTTATTTATTTGAGAGAGAGAATGAGAGAGAGCACATGAGAGGGGGGAGGGCCAGAGGGAGAAGCAGACTCCCTGCCGAGCAGGGAGCCCGATGCGGGACTCGATCCCGGGACTCCAAGACCATGACCTGAGCCGAAGGCAGTCGCTTAACCAACTGAGCCACCCAGGCGCCCTATTTTAGATTCTTCATATAAATACAATCATGCAGTATTTGTCCTTCTGTGACTGGCTTATTTCATTTAGTGTGATGTCCTCCAGGTTCACCCATATCACAAATGGTAGAATTTCCTTCCTTTTAGAGGCTGAATAATATTCCATTTTGTGTATTTACCATGTTTTTAAAACCCATTCATCAATTAGGGGACACTTGGGTTGTTTTCATATCTTGTGAATTATTGTGAATCATGCTGCATGAACATGGGAGAGAAGATATCTCTTCAAGAGCCTAATTTTAGTTCTTTTGGTTAGATATCCTGAGGTGGGATTCCTGGATCATAGAGTAGCCCTACTTTTAATCTTTGGAGGGAACTCCATACTATTTTCCATAGTTACTTCAGGGTAGTTCTCATGTTAAGGCTTCTCAGCACAAACAAACCACAAACCAACCACAAAAAAACACAAAAAACAAAAACGAAAGGGACATAAGGAAACTTCGGGAGGTATTGGATAGGTTTATTACCTTAGTGGTGATGGTATCATGGGTATTTGCATATGTCTAAATTGTACATACCAAGTATGTGCAGTTCTTCATATGTCAATTATATCTCAATAAGCCTGTTAAAAGATATATATATATCTTTAACTGACTCTGATGCATGGCTTTGTGGCTAAGGATGAGAAGAGATACAGTGAATCTCAAAGGGAAAGGGTCAAGAGGTTGAGGGAGATTGGGCACATGAGTATTGCCATCACATTTCAGTGAATATGGAACTGCTGCTGGGGAGCCCTGCCAGTATTAAAAGCTGAGAGCATGGAACCAGCTGGTAAGTACCTGGTTAAACATTCTTACCTCATATTACCTAAGACCTTTCTCTGCCAGGCATTAAAATATAGATCCAAGATCCAACTTAAACCATCACAAAACATTGCAGGGACACCATTTTAATCAGGTTGAAAACAAAATCCCCACCATAAACATTATGGAGAAACTTACTATATAAAACAATAAACCATGGCACTCTTACTACATGGAAGACTCAAAAATAAAGGTCCTTAGGCGATCCTCCTTGCCTCCTCAATAAATGTTAGTAAATGTGTAACAATCATGATTGGAGGTGGGGGTGAGGGGATTGATTTGTAGCATTTGTCATTTCTGTCCAATAACGACTCCTATCATGACTGATTTCAAGCTATTGGTTAGGGATGTTCACAACAGACTCTTGCAAGTTAGTATGAGCCGGCCCAGGCCCAGCACACCACCATATACCAGCTACCAAAACGTTTGTGATTTTTCGGGCTTCCAGAGCTCATTTTCCTTTCACTTTCAAATATTCCAGAGACTTACTACTCATAGGGTATCTCAAAGATATATTTTCCCTGGCAGATGTTATCTTCAAAATTTACTGCTGTACTGCTGTTTATTTCAGGAGGGTTTTAGAATCATCTCAGGAATCTCCAGTGAAGTGTATTTTCCGATCTGACCAATGTTCCTAGAATTCTTACAAAACTCTGAGGGTAAAATAAAGAAAAAAAAAAAGGCAGTGCAGTTGGCATCCAATAATATATTCAGGAGTCAAGGTACAAAGCCTAAACCATAAGTCACGGTACTAAGAATGTTTAGGGCTGATTTAAAAATCATCTCAAGCCATGTTTCTCAAAAAATTTGTTTCTTCTTGCTATGTATGTCCATAGCTATGAAAACTAAACAAAAATGTAATAGCCTCTAGAAATGTTATGTCTTCCCCCCCCCTCCAGTTGAAACCACAAAATCTGTGAATATTGACCTGAGTCGAGTTTTTGCCCATTTTTGCAATCTGTAATTTCATTGTAAGAATTGTTTATTTTAAAAAATTTCAATATGCATTCTTTTAAAAAGATTTTTCACTTATTTATTTGAGAGAGAGTGAGAGAGAGAGAGAGAGCATGAGTGGGGTGAAGGGCAGAGGGAGAAGCAGACTGCCTGCTGAGCAGGGAGCCTGATGAAGGGCTTGATCCCAGGACCATGATCTGAGCCGAGGGCAGATGCTTAACCAACTGAGCCACCCAGGTACCCCTCAATATGCCTTCTTAAAAATATATACCCTGCTCTCTCCAGTCATTAGATCCAAAATGTTTGGGAAGGAATGGAGAGCAATTTGACAGATCTCTACTTCTCATTGAGAAACGGATCTAAAGACTGAGCACATTGCCAGTGGTTATCTACTATAATAGGTGGAAGGGGCAGCCCTTTCCTAATTGTAGCAACAAATAAAACACCACCCTCTGGTAAACTAGACTTCATATTAAAAATTGATGTGTACTTTTAATGATGAAGGAAATTGAAGAGGACATAAAGAAATGAAAAGCCATTCCATGTTCATGGACTGGAAGGACAAATATTTTTAAAATGTCTATACTACCCAAAGCAATCTACACATTCAATGCAAGCCCTATCAAAATACTAACAGCATTTTTCACAGACCTAGAACAAACAGTCCTAAAATTTGTATGGAGCCACAAAAGATCCTGAACAGCCAAAGCAACCTTGAAAAAGAAAAACAAACCTGGAGGCATCACAATTCTGGAGTGCAAGTTATATTACAAAGCTGTAGTAATAGAAACAATATGGTACTGGCATAAAAGCACATAGATCAACAGAACAGAATAGAAAACCCAGAAATGAACCCACAACTAAATGGTCAACTAGTCTTTGAAAAAACAAGAAAGAATATCCAATGGGAAAAAGAATGTCTCCTCAACAAATGGTGTGGAAAAATAGACAGCAACGTGCAAAAGAATGAAACTAGACCACTTTCTTACCATACACAAAAATAAATTCAAAATGGATTAAAGATCTAAATATGAGACCTGAAACCATAAAGATCCTAGAAAAGAACATAGGCAGTAATTTCTTTGACATCAGCCATAGCAACTTCTTTCTAGATATGCCTCCTGGACAAGGGAAACAAAATGAACTTCTGGGACTACATCAAAGTAAAAACCTTCTGCACAGTGAAGGAAACAATTAACAAAACTAAAAGGCAACCTATGGAATGGGAGAAGATATTTGCAAATGACATATCTGATAAAGGGTTAATATTCAAAATATATAAAGAACTTAAAATACTTAACACCCAGAAAACCAAATAATCTAATTGAAAAATAGGCAGAAGTCATGAATAGACATTTTTCCAAAGAAAACATACAAATGGCTAACAGATACGTGAAAAGATGCTCAACATCACTTATCATCAGGGAAATACAAATCAAAACTACAATGAGATACATCTGTTGGAAGGACTAAAATCAACAATACAAGAAACAACGGGTTGGCGAGGATGTGGAGAAAGGAGAACTCTCTTGCACTGTTGGTGGGAATGCAAACTGGTGCAGCCTCTGTGGAAAACAGTATGGAGGTTCCTCAAAAAGTTAAAAATAGAACTACCCTAGGATCCAGCAATCACACTACTAGGTATTTACCCAAGAATATAAACCTACTAATTCGAAGGGATACATGCACCCTGATATTTATAGCAGCAGCATCTACAATAGCCAAATTATGGAAACAGCTCAAATATCCATCGATTGATGAATGGATAAAAAAGATGTGAGATATATATATATATACATATATATATATATGGAATATTACACAGTCATAGAAAGAATGAAATCTTGCAATTTGCAACAATATGGATGGTGCTAGAGAGTATAATGCTAAGTGAAATAAGTCAGAGAAAGATAAATACCATATGATTTCACTCATATGTGGACTTTAAGAAACAAAAGAGCAAAGGAGAAAAGAGACAAAACAAACAGACTCTTAACTATAGAGAACAAACTGATGGTTACCAGATGGGGGTGTGTAGGGGGATGGGTGAAGTAGGTGACGGGGATTAAGGAGTATGCTTGCAGTGATGAGCACCAGGTGATGCATGGAGGTGCTGAATCACTGTATTGTACACCTGAAAATGATACTACACTGTATGTTAACTAACTGGATTTTAAATTAAAACTTTAAAAATATAAAAAAATTATATTTAATTAAAAAAATTGATATGTACCTTTGTATTATTTTATTCTTCTGAAAGGCAAAATCCTTTGAAAACTAGTTCAATAATTTAGAAAGTAAAGCACTCAACTTAAAAAAAATCTTATGTTCTGGGGCACCTGGGTGGCTCAGTTGTTAAGCGTCTGCCTTCGGCTCAGGTCATGATCCCGGGGTCCTGGGATCAAGCCCTGCATTGGGCTCCCTGCTCAGCCAGGAGCCTGCTTCTCCCTCTACTGCTCCCTGGCCTTGTGTTCCCTCTCTAGCTGTCTCTCTCTCTGTGTCAAATAAATAAATAAAATCTTAAAAAAAAAATATTATGTTCCAATACAATGTTTATGGCTAGGTAAATCTCTGTCAATAGCCTATACAAATAAAATTGCAAGAAAATGAAATACATTAGATATTCTGTGGAATATATTAATTGTGGATTAGACTAACATTAACATTGCATTGAATTCTCTGACCCCACAATAAATACCCATACTTACCTGAGCAGGACAGTATGGAAGTCTTAAGTTGTCAATAAAATATTACATAGCAAAATTCAAATCTGCTCATTGTTAATTTAATGGCATTGTTTGGATATCTCTAGATTCTTGGGGAATATCAGCTAAATGAAGTGAATGAGACACAATTACCTAAAGTAATCCACTAATTTTAAATATATATGTATGTATATAGTTAATAAATATCTGTATTTCAGAATAACAAAAAACAATGTATGCATGCTACTTCACATAAGACCTAGATGTTGCCATTGTTTTCATGCATTGGAATTTGAACATGTGAAATGGTAAATGCTCTCATTTTTACTAAAGAAAGTACAGGATGGGTGAACTCTCATAAGAAGGCTGTGGTTAATACTTGTCTAGATGTTAGTTTTCCATTACACCACAGTTGTTTTGTTAGTTAAAACATTCTTGTTACTGAGGAGAAAAATTATTACCAGGTGAGCAATATATTGTATGTTGTTTTCTAACGAATTCTGGTTAGTCTTGCCTTAACAGAGATGCCTTCTCTATCAGCATAAGGATGGTAGAGTTTCAATGCAATATTTTAGGAGCAAATTTATGCCTCCAGTTGTATAAACTGGAGTTTCAATTCTAGCTCTGTCACTTTCTTACTGCAGACTTTGGGCAAATTATATTCTATTTCTAAACACTATGTTTTGAATCTGGAAAATGGACCTAACAAGGTCTGCCTTGTAGGCTTGTTGTGAGGATTATATGTAAAAATGTATATAGAACATTTAATTCAGCCCTGGCACTCAGCATATAATAAATTACATATACATAGGAACATAAAGGCATAGAGCTGTGCATGGGGTGGTACCAAGACATACATGTTACAGGGAAAAATAGTTGTAAACATATGGGATTAAAGCCTCTTGCACGGTTCCTGTACAAGTTGATGTATTTCCCTGGGAATCTTTTGATAGCTTTTATAGCCTGTCATCAGAGATGATGTGAACTGTGGAGGACAAGAAGGAGAACACATTAATTCTTTCATGATCAGAAAAGAATACCTATTGCCTCTAGGCATGACAACATGTTGTAGGACAGTGACTTTTTAAAAATTTGGTTCTGGCAAATTGTAGATTGTACGTGTCCAGTGAGCAAACAAGCTGTGTTTGCAAGGTGATCATCTAGTCCAGCCTCATTTATGCAGGTGGAAACTGAAACTTAGAGAACTAGAAAATTTACATTTGAGGTTTCACACATTGAAACTGAATACAGAATCACTTGCCTTTTAGGTTGACAATGCTGAAGAACTCATTTCTTGTTAGGGCTTACATGATCATAACCCAAAAACATTTTGAAGACAATGCAAACCACCCAATCTGGCGACAAATGGAACACGTTTCTGAAGATGAAATATCTTCCAACCTACTTAATATTTAATTGGAAGCATGGAAGCATAGCAGAAGTAGTGCAAGATTTAACTACTTTGTTTCAAAGGTCATATGTGGTGGTTGATTGATTAGAATGAACTTTGTGAAGGTAGGAACAGTATCTAAATGTTTTGAACCCTGGCCAATAGGAAGCAACTCAGAAATTTATAAAAAGCACCTAGAATACTATAGGTTCCCAATTACTGTTTGAAGCACTTAGCATTAACTGAATAAATGTCTGTGAAATTAAATTTGGAGCTTGTAGTCATGCCAGGCCACTTAGCACAGTGGTAGTGATTTTTGCAACATCTATGGTCATAAGTTCACTAACACGGAAGCAAAGAAAGGAAACAATGAAAAGGATAAGGAAAAATTTATCTCACCTCTGCCTTATTCTATAAAGTACAATTTACATACAAATATAGAAAATAGAAATAACACAAGCAAAGGAATCACATTTGAAATGTCATTTAAAAAAATGTGTTTGTAATGTGTTTGAGTTCAAGTTTTACTCTTGGCAAAATAAAAGTTCTTGTTTGAAAGATAAAAGCCTTATTTTTCTAATGACTTCAACTGTAGTGCTTCTCTACAGAGCCATTAGTGTCTAATAACTGTTGAATGGATTAATATAAGTGAATACGAAATAAATGAACTTGAGTCTTCCGAATTCCCATTTGATTCAAAATGAATGGAAGAAGATAATTTCATAAATATATTTTTTTATTTCTTTATGGACTCAAATAGTTTTGTAAGTAGCCTGCTGTGTGAAGGATCAAAAATATGTCTAAATTTGCATATCCTTGGTCAAACATTCGTTCATTGCTTCTACACACATTCACTGAGAGCCTACAGTGTGCCAAGGCAGCAAGCAGTTGTTATCTAGGAACTGACACAAGTTCCTTTGAAGGACTTTGAAGGGCTGAAATCCAAATTAAGAAAAGGTCCTCTTAATTCTTCGTATCTTCTTGTCCCTATACTTGGTGCAGACATGATTGGCTATTGTATGCCAAGATGCTAGAGTGATAGCTCAATTAAGCATCATTGTGCAAGCAAGACGATGTAGTTTATCTTCCATCAGCTATTTGGATAACTCTTTGATATATTTGCTGCATTTGCAATTACATATACTTTGTTTTTCTTCCTGTTTTGGTTGTAGTCTTAAGGCCCTTATGTTAAATAATCGTATTTTGTTTGTTTTGTGCATTATATGGAATTACAGTAGATGTCTTATAAATCTGTGTTGGCTTTCTGTGACGCTTAGCTTCTCAGGTGGAAGAGACCACATAAACTCTAATGAACACTTGCAAAAGATTGAGCGCCAATATAAACAGCAAAAACTAGAGGTTGCTGTTGCTATGAGTCATTCTAAGAATCACAGATACTTTTTATGCTTTCTAAGTGTGCTGAAAGACCTCAAGTGTTAGAAGAGTTGAAGCATGGCTCTTTTAGAAATAGGAAAACTAGATTGATATTCCCCAGCTCCTAATACAAGAATACAGGCTGACCCTACTCTATGATCACAGAACCCTAGAAATGATCAAGTCAAATCCTTCAAAGGAACACCTGTAGGAATATTGTCTTAAGAAAGTAAACAATGTTTTATAATAAAAAGAATGAAGGTAGGGGCGCCTGGGTGGCTCAATTGGTTAAGCGGCTGCCTTTGGCTCAAGTTATGATCCCAGGATCCTGGGATCGAGCCCCACATCAGGCTCCTTACTCAGTGGGGAGCCTGCTTCTCCCCTGCCTGCCACTCCCCCTGCTTGTGCTTGCTCTGTCCCTCTAAAAAAAAAAAAGAATGAAGGTAAGCTATTACATATGCCTGAGAAGTTTGTCCATGTGTCAAAATGATGGAGTCTATCATTTTGAACAAATTTAGACTTTGGGAATCATTATAGCACATACATAGACTCATTGTAGCTAATTTATGTTAGATATTCTATAAGCTTATATAAGCTAAATTTGCAGATAAAATTTAGTAGATAGCTAGTGTGGTAGGTAGAAGGTGAGAAACCTGGATTGAGAGGGATAAGCTTGGAGCAAAGAACAAAACTTTTTGTCCCAAAAATTATTGGACCACAATCCACAGTAAGTATTACATTTTATCTCATGACCCAGTATTATACATACAGACACACATTTATATGTATAGCTGAAACAAGTAACGATACTTTTTTAAAAAAGATTTTTATTTATTTTTTGACAGAGACACAGCGAGAGAGGGAACACAAGCAGGGGGAGTGGGAGAGGGAGAAGCGGGCTTTTCTGCTGAGCAAGACCCTCCCACCCCCGATGTGGGGTTCGATCCTAGGACTCTGGGATCATGACCTGAGCCGAAGGCAGACGCTAAACGACTGAGTCATCCAGGCGCCCACAAGTAACTACACTTAACACTTACTATGTAAGACATGCTTTCTATGTAATGGATTCTTTTCAGTGTTTTCTATTCTGTTGTATATCACCTTTGAAAATATCATATCCATTACAGGGATTTCAGGAAATAACAGTGGTGATAAATTGCAGTTTGATAAACACTAAAATTGAAGGTTAGCTCAATCTCAAAAACTGATAGTGGGGGCAGGGCTGGAGAAGTTGTGGGGGGAAGGGCCACGGGAATGGGGCTACTGAGGCAAGCATTAAGGAGGTATTTACTCTAACATACTGACCCTTTGCTTGCATGAATTGTTAAGTGCCACCTAAAATTTTGCACTATGGCACATCACTGCATGTCCTAGTCCCAGCCCTGAGGGCCAAAAGAGCTTCGTTAAGGGGATGCAAACATTCTGATTGAAGAAAGGTATCAGAACTAGGGAAGTAAATGAGAAAGTAAGGGGGAAAAATGAAGAAAGGAAAATGGAGCAAAGATTTTAGGACAAACGGTAGATTAGATCACCCAACAGGCTACAATTTGGAGAATATCCCAGAGGGCAGATTCAAGTTAGGTCCAAGCAAAGAGCGAAACTACAAAGTCAAGAAGTTTAATCTGGAGAGTCTGGATCTTGCTACTGTTAGCGATCTCCTGTTTGGGATGAAGCACTTCTGGTTTGGGTAAGAATTATGCGTATACTGCAAAGCTCTAATAACAGTGGTTTAACACATAGGAGGCTTATTTCATCATGTAGCAACAAGGTGGACAGTCCAAGATTGGTGGAGCTGCTTTAAAGACCCTATCAAAGACCCAGGCTTCCTATTCAATCACCCTCAGCCTGGACCTTCATCTTCATGAAAGCAGGCAGTCCACCTCCACTCACAGACCTCCACCTCCAGGCTCACAAACACATTCCAGTTAGTAGAAAGAGTATTCAGAGAAGTAAGGAGAAAAGGGAGGAGGAAAAATGCAGAGGAGGGAAAAGGAAGAAAGGGAAGCAATACTTTCCTAGAAATCCTCAACTGAATTCATGTTGAGGCTTATTGACCAGAACTGTGTTGTCACACAGCTACTCCTAACTGCAAGAGTGAGGAAAGCTGCTCTTTCCCTGGGTACATTTGCTGCCCTTGCCAAATGATGAGATTCTGTTAACAAGCAGGAAAGGGGGGGCATCGGGGTGCCTGGGTGGCTCAGTTGGTTAAGCGTCTGCCTTCAGCTCAGGTCATGATCTCAGGGTCCTGAGATCAAGCTCAGGGTCAGGTTCCCTCCTCAGCAGGGAGTCTGCCTCTCTCTCTCTCTCTGCCCCTCTCCCTTGCTTGTGCTCTCTTTCTCTCTCAAATAAATAAATAAAATCTTTTTAAAAAAAGGCAAGAAGGGAAGAATGCATAGGTATTGCCTGCTACATAGAAGAGGGGCTAATCCCAGAATGACCAACCCATGCAGAATAGGTAATTGAGAACACCTGTTAATGGAAGACGTACATGTTTTCCTTCCTATTTTACAGCTGAGGGTACTGAGGCTCAGAGAGCAAGCAAAGGGCAGGCCTAAGAATGAAACTCTGGTCTGACTCTAAAGTCAGATTTTTTTTCCATGGCTCCATGATGCTCTCCAAGGGTAAGTCAGCATGTGTTACTTTTCCTCTCCTCCATGTTTTTATTTATAGCCCCATCTGGCCAAATGCTTTCTTTCTTTTATAGAATAAGAGTTGGAAACATCAGTGAGTTGGGCTTTCAGGGAAGTGGGCGTAAGATTGGGTTAAGTAAAACTCTTCAGGTTAATTATCCCAGAATTTAAATTCTAGAGAAAAGGCAAGGAGTATCAGATTTGCCTTTTCTCTGAAGGTTAAAAAAAATCAGAGGATCTCGCTCAGAATATTTGGGGACATTCAATGCCAACCCCTGGGCAGCAGCATTTCTCAGCATGTGGGCCACAGACCATGTAGATCAGAATCACCTTGTCTCTTCTAAAAATTTCAGATTCTAGATACAATTCCTGCCATAGGAGATCAGAACCTTTGGGAATGGGGCCTGGGAATGTGAATTTAATAACTTCCCAGGTTAATTATGATGCATAATATAGTTCGGGATCCATTGCTATTAAGTATTAATAATAGCATTTATTGAGCACCTACTTCAGTAAACACTGCATCAGACACAGATATATATATTGTTTATTCTGAACACTTTTACAAAATCCACTCTTTTATTCTCATTTTACTACTGAAGGATTTAGGTTCAGGGAGGTTAAGTATCTTTTCAAACTCAATTGGCCCTCAAGTGGTATACCTGGGATTCCTTCCTGGCTTTCGTTCCAGCCATGTTTCTCCTGGGCACCAGACTCAGTAAGGATAGTGGGAATATTCTAGGTTATTCCCCCATCCTACTAGATAACCCACTGAAGTGGTTTTCTGGATGCATAAGAAAAGTGAGTGTGTAGTTGAGGAGAAAGACACAACAAATACTATGGTGGTGTGAATAGAGAGAATCACAGATGGAGACCGCCCTCTCAGACCGATATTCTAACTTTGGGGTTACATTAGTGTTTCTCAACCTTCACACTAGGCATCTAGGGCCTGATAATTTCTTGTTGTGGAGGCTATCCTGTGCATTGCAGGATATTTAGGAGCATCCCTGGGCTCAACCCAGTAGATTCCAACAGACCCCCTTCCCCAATTCCCCAAGGCTCCTTCTTTTAATTGGAGGGCTGGTATTAGGGAACGGAGAAGAGCAGGAAAATAGCAGATAGGCCAGAATCTGCCCTCGAATCAGGGCTGACACAGAGCAAGAGAGCAGCAGAAGCACCGGAGGAGAACTCTCACGTGGCTTGAGATTGTCTGCTCTTCCCTGGGAGTCACTTTTTTTTTTTTTAACATAATCATTTCATCTGCATTGGTAAAGCAGTAAATAATTAAGCTAATTTATTTGTGACTGTAGTTTTCAAAGAAGCCTCCAGAAACCATGGTCCCATAATTCTAAAGCAGCAAAGCTAGGCACAAGGGCGAAGCCTCATCAGTGTAATGTGCCCGATGAGGGGCTGGGGTAGGACTGAAGTGAATTATTCATCCCTGACATCTGGAAGGTCCATTTGGCTTTTTCAATTTGATTATATTTTGGATTAGTGTACACTTTGTTGTCAAATGTTTCTAAGGCCATGTTTAACTATTTAAACACTCTGCAAATTACTTAAACCCTAGCTAACAAGTATATCCATTTGGGCTGTGGACAGTGGCTACAGATGGACCCATATTTCTTACATAGTCTCTCTGCCCAAACCAAGTTTGCCTTGTTTGTCTTTTTTCCATTTATTTCTTTTGTTTTAGTTATTTTTAAACTCCTTTGATCATGCACCTCCTGCTCTCTTTATTCTTGTTTTTTTTCCCCCATTGAAGTTCACTGTTCCTCACTCATGATGCTGTACTGTTCTAGGGGTTCCTAGCCATTGGTCTGTGAAGTCCCAGGGAAGTGTGGAAGGTCTTCCCTGGGGTACTCGAAATCCATGAAATCATGTGCCACATTTGTGAGGATACTCCTGCTTTTGTCTGCACGGTGGGTCCTTAGACCTCCTCAGATTCCCAAAGGGTCTTGACCTAAACATGGGAAGGGTCACTGAGGAGCCTGTGCTCCAAGCTTTCAGCCTAGAAGGGGAAGGGCTCACAGAGGGAAGAGCCTGCCACTTGGTAGGCCCTGTGCCCTGTTTCTCATTTAAGCCACACAGCCTCTAGATGAGATGAGTGTTGTTATTTCCCTAGTTGAAGATGTGAAGACTTGGAGAGACTGGATAATTGCCAAGATGACCCAGCTTTCAAAGTGGCTCACGGGTCAGAATTCAAGTGGCTATCTTCCAGACTGACTCGAAAGCCTCTTTCCAGAGCTTGAGTAAGATTAGGCAATTGAGAATCAAGCTCTAGTAGAGAAGAGGAAAGAAATGAAGAGAGGACACATATTTTCTCTGCCATCCCCGAAGGATGTGATAAGCAGGATGCAAGTGGGCCGTGGTCAATTTCCTAGAAAGAAGAATGATCAGAACAAAAATACTTTCCATTACATTAATATAGTATTTTAATAGTCTGCACTATAAATATCCTCTGTACTTCTGAATGCTGTGCTAACAAAAAGTGCTGTGCCTACCACAAAAGGCTGATTTCAACAGATACTACAAGAAGGGATTCATAACTCAGTTTCACTAATTTGTAGAAAACTCGTTTTTTTAAAACTCAGTTTTTAACATTCTTTAATTTATTACAAAATGTATTAGGCAAACTCTTAAAAATATTTAATACCAACTAACTGCCCAGTACAAGGTAAAGGCAGGTTCTTAAATAGTGAGCCTTGAAATGTAATCTCAGTGAATGATCTCATAGTTCACAGGTGGTGCAGATGGATATTAATGCCATCACTGGAGAGGAAGAAAGAGAAAGAAGAGAAGAGAAGGTAGGAGTCTCTGCTCTCCTGCCATGTCGGTCTCTCCTTCTTGGTCCAGAGCACGTCCTCTGCCTGCAGGAAGGAATGAGCAATTCAGGAGGGTCTAAAAGTTTGGGAGAGGCCCCTTAGACGTCACTGATGGAGGGCAGTAGCCCAGTTACCTGCTGAAGGCTCTTGAGATCTCACCTGAGACCCTGAGTAGTAACCTTAGGCAAGTTACTCAGCTTCTTCTCAGCCGCTTTCCTCAGTAAGAAACTGGATTGATAATAGCTCCTACTTTTGAAATTGTGTTAAGTTATAATTCATTTAAGGCACATCATACAGTGCTCCATTAACTTTAGCTATGATTGTTACTAGCCCTACTGGTGATGGTGTGGTTGGAATCTGAAAGTTTTCCTGACACCAACATGCATCAGTGTTGGCTTTGTTATAACTTACTGCCAATTACATTTCTGTTAAAGGCAGAACCAGTGCAAAAAGAACTGATTGGGGAAATGCATTTCCTATATTTAAATCATAAATATTATTATATATTATATATTATATTATACCATATTATGTGTAATATATTATAAATAATAGAATTGTATCATAATCTATAATATAATGAATATATTATAAATATTATTATATATAATATAAAATCAAACAGATGAAACTGGAGACACTAGATTCCTCATAACAGTTTTTAAGTTTCACTCATGGTGGGAGACAGTTGAAAGATGGTATAGTTCAGGCATTGTTTCTTACTGTTAGAAATATCTGGATGTACTAAAAATTAGTAAAATAGAGGTAATTCCATGGAGAAGAGCTTCTGGTTCTGGAACTAGACATTAGGGTGGGAATTGTGTAAAACATAAACATTTGGGATTTTAGTGCCACATGCAGCACAGGGAGATAGAAGTGACTTCTCTAGGAACCAGGAAAATGACTTCTCTTTTGAAAAGAACCGTGGTATGACTAAATTCTTCCCTCTTCATCTGTCAAAGGAGTAAGTCCCAAGAAATCTGTAAGCACTCCCCATTCCAGAATTCTATGATTTTGGTATTCTGATTTGGGTAATTACTTTAACAACGAGGATATAATTCTCTAGAAGAAGCATTGAATACATTAAAATTGGCCTGCTAACAGAAATGCAAAGCTCTCGTGTTGCATAACACCCTCAGAACTATTGATCCACAACTGGCACAGTTGTCTACCATCACTCCTTTTTTTTCTACCATCAGTCTTGCTGGGACTAATAATTTGTAAATACCAACATCAGTTTTTGGTGGGAGACAGAAGAGCTGACAAGTAGAGAGACCATACTTCCACACTAGGCTTCAGTAGGAACTTTCCACTTACCCATTTGTCCCCTGTGCTCTGAAGGTAAACATGGTAAGCTGGTATAGCATTCAATTTAGAGAGGTATTCAGATAACAACAGCTTGATTATGACAAAGATCGTGACTTTTCATTGCCTGTACAATCTTTCATCTGAAAGAATTTAAAAGGATTCTTTCATAAGAGGAAAAAAAAAATCTATCCAGAGAATTAGTCAAATCTATTAGGTGTTAACCCAACATTTTTAGAGATTGCAGTGTAATTCACATACCACAAAGTCGCCCTTTTAAGTGTACCATTTAGTGGTGTACATAACCTTTTAAAATGAAGTAATTTAAATTGGGTCCAGTACACAATAGTCACTTCATAAATATTTGTTCCCTTTACCTGTTCCTACATCACTACATTTTGAACTTGAAACAAATGAAATGAGGACACAAGAGACATTTGGGGGTGGTTCTGTTCTGCCTTGCCCCCCTGTCTTGGCGTGGGGGTGCTCACGGGAGCAGATTGTGTCCGTTTCCCCCCAGCTCTGTGTTTACTGAAGTCACCTTGGTGATTTGAACTGGCCGTGGAAGCAATTATACTGTGGAAACTGACCAGTTCTACAGATCAGTTACGTTGTGTTGTTTGAGAGCTGATTGTTAAACATTCACCAGCTCACTCTGCTAATGTCTCTGAATGTCTTCAACACTAAATGTTACCATTATTCAGGGACACATTAAGTGCCTCATCTCTTTTTCATGGCCTAGAAAGTTAACTAAGTTCTCATCAATTGGAAACAGAGAATCTCAACTGGATAAATACTACATTCTTAACTAGCAAGTTAATTTCTGCGTGACTCTGGGGATGGGTAAAAAATATTACATACAATTTACCATCTTAACCATTTATAAGTGTACAGTTCAGTAGTGTTACATGTGACTTGCTTTTTTTGTCTTCTGTACCATGGTGTGGTGAAGGTTGGGTGTGATTATAAAATGTCTAAATGGTTCATGATTTCATCTGTAAGGAGATGGTTAAGTGTTCTGTTTTGATCAGGCTTATGCTTTCATGATTAGTTTTTGATTGATTTATATCTGGCTGGTCTTTCAGAATCCCTTACAGCTATTTTCACATCAGGCTAACTCTTGGTTACTGGGAATCCTGGACCTCCTTCCTGGAGCATTGCAGTTATGTGATTCAGCTTTAATGGTCCCTGCAGTCTCTTTGACTCTCAAATCCAAATGTCAAATTTCTAGAGTAGGACTGGAATTCACCAAACTTGGGTCCAAAAGATAGTTGCATGGTTCCAATCCTGACTCCATGACAATCATTTTGAATGATGTGCTGGTGGAGGCAGAGCTCAGGAACTGCTCCTTCATGCAGAGAGATTCTGGGCAGTTAAAGAATCCAGTCTAGTACCGTGTGCTTTATATATCAGGTTATGAGAAATAATAGCTTTCAATAAAATATTTAATAAATATAGTTGGTATTTTAGCTAAGAATGTCTAGAATATTAAAATACAGTGTAGATAAAATTAGCGTGAAATTTCTGTAATCTTTAGAAGATAGAAAGAAGGGGGTTAATTAACATAATTCATTTGAGACTACATGTGGCTAAAATTTTAGTTGTATAATTATAAAACTAATTCCTTGGATTTAAACAGGGACTGTTCTTTTTGATAGTTGCTGGTGTAAGTTAAGCATTAATACATATACTCTCATATTGTTCAAATGAGAAGAGGGTTTCAGGCTTTTTTTTTTTTTTTTAAGTCTACCTCACCCAAGTTTATTTTATTTTTTAAGTAATCTCTACACCCAACCGGGGGCTCAAACTCATGACCCCAAAATCAAGAGTCACATGCTCTAACTAACTGAGCCAGCCAGGCACCCCTTTCAGATATTTTTTAACCCCACCAAAGGGGACAAATTGTGAAAGAAACAGTTGAAGTGAATGGTTTCTAGGCATGCAGTGATTTATAGTGAAGTCTGTAGTCTCAAGACCTGTGCAGGCGTTTCCTCAAAAGGCAGTTATGATATAGGCATCAAAGAATATAATTTGGCACCAAGATTTGGACTCCGAATCACTCATAACATTTTTACACCACTCACTAGCTGTGTGATCTTGGGCATGTCACTGAGCCTTCATTTCCTGTCCATAAAACAGAGAGAATAATATCTCTTTGATGGAGTTGTGTTGAAAATTGAGTTAAATAACATATGAATATCCTCGTAAACTATACTATTTTCAAAAAGGTAAAGCATTAATAGTTATACTCAGTTTTTACCTAAAGCATATCTCTTTTTATGTATAACCAAACATTTATACATACCCAATGTTTACTTACTACTTCATCAACCATTTTTGGCATCCTCCGTCTGGCAGATACTGTACCAGACCATTTGGATACCAATAGCCATCTAAAATGACCCCTGCCCTCAAGTAGCCAAATCTGAAGCTACTTGTTATTTAATCTAAGCAATTACCCCAGGGCTCATGTTATAAAACCATGCCTAAAAAGCACTAACCCCAAATCCACAAACACCAGGTATTTGCATAGGATCTTCAGATTCAATGGGCTACAGATTATGCCAGTCCTGGTGAAGCATATAACAAATAGCTACCTTGGGGGATGGCCTTTCCCGGAAGGATATTCCTGGAGGAGGAGGGTTCTTTGCAGCATTGAATTTGGGTACACATATCTTCACTCCTGACTAGATCTCTTCTGCATAATACATGTAAATTTTAGCTCTTCAGAAACCATGTTTTTCTAAAACATGGGTTTATTTGTATGACTACAAATGTCAGGCATTGAAGTGGACACTGTGGTTCACTGTGATATACCACCAGAGCTCCCCAAAGGATTGAAAGACTTCTATCTCCAACTGTTTGGAGTGCTGTAAAGTGTCACAAACTGGGTGGCTTAAACAATGGCAATTTGTTCTCTCTTAGTTCTAGAGGCTGGAAGTCCAAAATCAAGGTGTTGGGAGGGTCATGGTCCCTCCAAAGCCTCTAGAGAAGGATCCGTTCTTGCCTCTTGCAGCTCTGGGAGCCCTAGGCATTCTTTGGCCTGTGGCAATGTAATTATCATCTCTGTTTCTGTCTTCACATGGTAATCTCCCCTCGTGTCTCTGTTTCTATATTTCTGACCTATTTTCCTCCTCTTATAAAAACACCAGTCATATTGTACTAGAGCCCACCCAAATTTAGTATGTTCTCATCTGAACTTAATTACATTTGCAAAGACTCTATTTCCAAATAAGATCTCGTTCATGGGTACCAAGGGTTAGGACTTGAATATATCTTTGAGGGGATGCAGCAATTTATAACACCTGATTATTTATTTATATTATTCTTATTAATAGGATGTTACACTTTTGGCACATGGTTCAGGAAAATTCAGTTTTGCATCATCATATTCTCCTGATTGAATATATGGTCAAGAAGAAGGCAGTGAGCTTACTCTTGGCTTATAGAACAACTCAGAAAATGATAACCTTAATTAAACTCACTGAACTGTAGAGTACAAACAGAATATGTTTTTTCTCCTAAGGACCAAGAACATATCTTGAGCCCTCTGCAAATATTGCCTCTCAAAATAAACAAAAACAAACAAGTGGACCTACGACAAACTAAAAAGCTCTGCACAGCATAGGAAAACATCAACTCAATGAAAAGGCAACCTATAGAATGGGAAAAAATATTTGGAAATACATATTGGATATTGGATAAGGAGTAAATATCCAAAACATACAAGGAACTCATATATTTCAGTAGCAAAACAAACAACCCCCCCCACCGCAATTGAAAAATGGGCATTCTTAAATAGAAATTTTTCCAAAGAATGTATTCGGATAGCTGATAGGTAAAAGAAAATGTGCTGAATGTCACTAGTCATCAGAGAAATGCAAATCAAACCACAGCAAGCTACCACCTCACACCTGTTAGGATGGCTAGTCTCAAAAAGACAAGAGAGAACAAACGCTGGGGAGGGTGTGAAGAAAAAGGAACCCTGTGCACTGTTGGAGGGAATGTAAGCCACCATGGAAAACAGTATGTAGGTTCCACGGGAAATTAAAAATAGAACTACCATATGATACAAAAATCCCACTTTGGGGTGTATATCCAGAGGAAATGAAATCATTATGTTGAAGATATAGCTGTATTTCCATGTTCATGAAAGCATTATGCATAATGCTCAACATACGGAAACAGGCTAAGTGTCTGCTGATAAATGAATGGATTGAGAAAATGTGGTATATCTATACAATGGAATATCATTCAGCCTTAAAAAAAAAAAAAAAAGGAAGTCCTGTCATTTGCAATAACATGAATGAACCTGGATGGCATTATGCTAAGTGAAATAAGTCAGACAGAGAAAACAAATACTCATGGTGCTGCTTACATACGGAATCCTAAAGAAGGAAAAAAAAAAAAGAAGAAAGAAAAGCTGAACTCAGAAAAAGAGAGTAGAAAAGTGGTTGCCAGGACTGGGAGGTGGGGGAAAGAGAAAGAGATTGGTAAAAGGGTATAAACTTTTAGTTATAAGGTGAATAAGGTCTGAAGATCTAATGTATAACATGGTGTCTATAGTTGATAACACTGTATTATATAATTGAAATTTGCTAAGAAGAGTAGAACTTAAATGTTCTCACAAAAAAAAAGGATGTAAATGTCCTTATTGTTATAAATGTTACAAGGCACATTCTAGAGCTATTTCATAGTGTGGTCTTTTGAACTATGGCATACAAAAACAAGTGTCAACACCAGTCGGCTACCGCCAAAAGAGGCATTTGGTATGGTAGAGGATGAATTACAAAGCTACCACAGAGCCAGCCACAGTAGAAGCTTCCCCTCTTAGGGTTACAGGAGCCTCTTGCATCTCGGCTCTCATCTCAGACAATGTGCCACTGTGTCTCTGGGACCTCTGCCTCGTGAGAGCAAAAGCTGTGACGTCTGGCTTCCAGTGCTTCGATGTGCTCTTTCTTCTCCTTTTTTCTCTTTGCCTTTTCCCCCACAAAAAGCAGCAATGAAGACGTCCATTGAAGGGGAAAGTGACATAAATCATCACTAGTGGAAATAAATCAGTTAATGGACAAGAGAAGCTGATCTGGAAACCAAGGCATACTATTGTATGTAAAGTGAAATCTTATGCTC
Source organism: Leptonychotes weddellii (assembly GCF_054177405.1). Taxonomy (NCBI): domain Eukaryota; kingdom Metazoa; phylum Chordata; class Mammalia; order Carnivora; family Phocidae; genus Leptonychotes; species Leptonychotes weddellii. Next base: position 51,996,180 of record NC_138380.1, read on the forward strand.
ATGAAAAGTAAAATTTTGTGTTTTTGTTTTATGTTGTTTTGTTTTCTATTTTGTTTGAATTTTTTTTAGGGCCTGTGATAATGTTCCCTGTATTTGGTGAAAATAAAAATTACTTTACAAAAACTAAATGAGGTATAAAAGAAGAACTTCTAAATCTGGAGTGTCCTAAGGTAGATATAATCAAGTGTGCTGAACCTTGAAATAGGGGGCCAAATAGAAATTATTGTTATTATATGATTATTTTGTCATGGCAAATAATGGTCATTAATAGTGACAGAAAAGGCAAGGACTTGACCTTTAATAGTGTCAGATGGTTGTAAAACTTAGAACATTTTCTCATATGTCAAAGAGTATCTGTATTCTAGACTAAGTCTATGATATGAATTGACAACTTTGGACTATAGTGTGAAATTTTTTTTAATCAAGAAAAGATCCATTTTCAACAGAAATAACTGACTCATGGAGCATGAATATATGATTTGAACCCCATTTTAATACAAGTGTAAATGAATGAAAAACATATGGATTACATCTTTCTCCAAATATCCAACTCAAAAACAAAACAAAAAAAGAATATGTGCTTGACAAAATGATTGAGTGTATTTCAAGTTACAAATACATATACCCGCACATTCTGGTTGGTTTAACCATTCCAAATGGATTTCATGCTTCTATTTGTGGAGTTTGTTTTCTGTCTTTTATATACTATAAAACTTGTCTTTATTTTAGAAGCACTACAAACATCATTTCATGATAGTTAAATGAATTCAAATGTCTCCTTGCATTCCATTTTTTCAATGCTATGCTAAACCTAAAAGGAATGGAAATAGCCTATTGAAGATATAAGGGTTTTTGGAGTGTTTTAACCAACACAACTCCTTATGCCTGTTCTCCTTCAAAGTCCACTTGCCTTAGGTAAATGTATTTATGGGGTTTTTTTGCCTGGTAATTCCAACTCCAGCTTCAGATACTTTTCTCAGGTTTCATCTGTGCTGAGAGCAATTTTTTTTCTTCATGTCTTTCTTTGGCCTTCCAATTTGAAAAGCATTCTCTACTCACTTCCTAAAATATTACTTCCTCCAGTAGAGTTTTTTAAAGCAATGTAGGAAAGCAGATTTTACTGTTGCAAGGTTACTTTCTTTATAGGGGATGGCAGGGGTATCTCAGGGAGATTACCTAACTAATGCTGATCAGGAGATTCCTGATTGGTTTAAGACTCCATTTCTGGGAGGGTTGAAACTTTAATTAAGTTAAGCCTCAGTTTCATGATATGGGGCTTAGCATAAGTGACTCCATTTTGGGATGTTGTCTTGTTTTTAACACTTGTTTAGTTGCTTTTAACCAAGAAATTAGGTTAATAATTATTTCAATGTGATTAATACATTTCTGTTCTCTATATCATTGCCTATGTGTTATTTATGCTATATTAGATAAGCTAGTAGTACTTCTCATATTTAAATTTAGTAAGAACTATGTGAATATAACTTCTAACAAAAATAGTCATTGTTTATCTCATGTATTTATATTTATAACAAAATTATCATTAGTGATCAGTAAATATTTTTCTTTTTATTCATTATCACATAACTTGTAAACTCAAAACCATAAGGAGTCCAAGTTTTGACTGAAAGTCAGCTGTGATTTTACCTTGGACAGCAACTAGGAATTTGCTTCAGGGCAATCAGAAAATGGAGTTAGTTGCCCAAAGAGCACCCACCAGAAGGAGGGAAAGAGGGAGTCAGGGCACAGGTGAGAGGGAAAGGTGGGATACAGCAGAGTCACAGGAGGAGAGGGGCCCTGCTTCCTGCAGGACGTATGAAGTGCTCCTAAATAGTGAGTTAACTTTAGAGCAATACTCGGTATCTCAATGTTTGGGCTGTATGCCCTTGATTAGGAGAAAGCCCAGGCTTTCTTCTGAATCTCTCTCCCCAGGGGTTGATGTGTGTACATAGGAGGGGTGGAGGGGGAAGAGGTTAGTCTAGGTCCTTAGCACTAGTCTGCACTTGACTCAGCATGCCTCTGGGAAGGGGTGCTCCCCAACACGTGAGTGGGAGTGAATCAGGCTATAAGTAAGGAGTGGGTGAGAGTTCAGGGTGTTTCTGCCAGATAAAACAGCGTAGAGGGGGAAGTGGTGGAGTTCACTGGGACATCTGCATTTTTTATCGTCTAGAGCTAACTGACACAATCTCATTCCACAAGTCACTTTATAATTGGAGAATTAGGACATACATGCAGAAGAAAAATCCAGAATAATACAGAATAATTTGTGACAGATACTAAATAAGGGGAACTGCATGAAGGGTGTTGAGGGAAGGCAGGGAACAATTTGGTTATGATGTAAGAGAAAATGGATTATGTTTCGTTCAATGAATATTTATTGAAAACTTTTTCTCATCTTGGCATTCAGCTAGACAATGTGCCTGTTTTCATAGAGTTTACTTTCTTTGGGGGAGATAGACATAGTAAAAATAAATATAATTTCAAATAATAACGGGTTTCATTAAAAAGTATGAGATAGGAAAAGGCAGACTGAGAGATCTAGGTACTAATTAATTGGGGAGGCTCTCTGAGGAGGAAACATTTTAGCTGAGACTGAATATCCAGAAGGAGCCAGCCATGACCTATGGAGAGAGAATTCCAAGCTGGTGCCCCTGCTAGCACCAGCTCATCTGAGATAAGTGCAGGGTGTTCAAAGTTCAGAACAGAGGTAGTGTGGCTGGAAAGAAGGCAAAGAGCAAGGAGAGTAGGGTAGAAAATAAGGTTGCATGTGTCTAGATCATGAAGGATGATGGAACTCAAGAAGATTTTTAGTTTGTTATAAATGTCATGGAAAGCCATTTCAGGATTTTATGCAGGGGAGTGAAAGAATATGTTTATCTATTAAAAAGACAATTTGGCTGGCGAATGGAGAAAGGGGGAAAAATGAGCTGTGAGTACAACGAGGTCAAAGAAGTGACCATTGGTCTTAGCAATGTGAAAATCACTGTGACCTTGGCAAGAGCCATTTCCCTGGAGAAGCAACAAATGAACTTCCACAGTCTTTGGTCAAAGAGAAAATACAAGATGAGGAAGTAGAATCTGGGAAATACATTTTTGTGTAAGTAAGTGCTTTAGAATATCGTCTGTTAAAATAGTATCACCTTCCACTTAAAAACTTGGCAGAATATATAGCATACTTCCCAAACAACATGTTTTAAAGCAATATGTTTTTAAAGTTGGAACTTTAGAGGTGATCTTGCCCAACGCTTTCATTTTATAGATGGCTTAAATGAGGTCTGGGGAATTTAACTAGTTGCAGACACAGAACCAGATGCCTGACTAGGGGTTTGCTGGGCTGTTTGTTTGTCTGTTTGTTTGTTTTAGTATCCCACACCACCACTAATAAAAACCAGCATTTATTGAGTGCTTACTAGGTGCCAGGTACTATTCCAAGAGCTTTACATATATTCATTAATTTAATCCTCATCCTAAGCTTATGAAGAAAGTTCTATTAAAATCTCCATTTTATAGCTGAGAAAACTAAGGCACAGAATACTCAAGTATCTTGTCCAAAGTCATCCAACTGTAACTTCTTTGGAGCAGAGTTCAAAACTGAGCTACTCAGATTCAGGAGGCCATGTTTTCAACTATCCTGGTCTATTTATTATTCCATTTAGTTCCAAGCCTTAAGACTCTATTTAAAATGAATATTTGCATAATTAACCATGTTACATTTTTGAGGTCTCATTACATATCTAATTTCATTTAACCTCAGTACATCCTACCATTACTCTTTGTAGAAAATACTATTTATGATTAAAGTTCTGATTGGGTTTTCTTAATTTTTATTCTTTTTGAAGCATCTCATGGTAAAAGTACAGTTGGTTCTTGATTTACAATTTTTCAACTTTATGATGTTGTGGAAGTGATACGCATACAGCAGAAATCATACATTTGATTTTGAATTTCCCGGGCTAGTGATAGGCTCTATGATCCTATGTCATGTTGCTGGGCAGCCCCAGCTCCCAGTCAGTCATGTGATCACAAGGGTGAACAAAGGTACACTTACAACCATTCTGTTTTTCACTTTCAGTATAGTATTCAATAAATTACATGAGGTATTCAACACTTTATTATAACATAGGCTTTATGTGGGATGATTTTGCCTAGTTGTAGGCTAAGTGTTCTAAGCACATTTAAGGTATGCTAAGCTAAGCTATGATGCTCGGTAGGTTATGTATATTAAATGCATTTTCAACTTAAGATATTTTCAATTTATGATGGGTTTATCAGAATGTAACCCCATCATAAATCAAGGAGGATCTGTAAATAACTTCCATATTGGCATAAAATCATTGCTCACTGAAACAAGCTTTCTATGAAATTGATTTGCTGTTAACTGACCACTGGAAGAAACCTATTTGAGAAGATAATAATGTAAGAAATCATTACTCATCTGTGCTTTTCTGTCTCTGAACTTTACCTCGATCAGATTGCTTATTAAATTGCATCTTTCTAACATTTTAATTATAAAAGAAATAAGATCTTCTTTTGGGGGGAACTTTAGAGCATCTACCATATGGTTCTAGGCAATAAGGATTCAACATTTTTCCTAAAAATAAAAATAAATAATGGGATTTTCTCCTTTTTTTTGAACCTCTTAAATAAAAACAGTGAAATTTCAGGAAACAATATTACTTTTCTCATATCCCTTGCTTTTTTAAGAACTGAACTTAAAGATTCAATGGGATTTTTATTGAAATTCACCATGCTCCCCTCATAGCTGTGGTCTCAAAATACCATTTCTGCATTTATTTTCGCCCATGGAATAACTGCTCAGAGAAACCACAGAGTCAATCAGACTCAAAATGCCCCAAATCCTTCCTGCTTTGGAGCTTTCCATCTTCACATCAAAGCATTTCATGCCCGTCAGCAACTTTAAATGCATTTGCTCCTCGTGTGCAGAACTTCCCTTTAAAGACTCTCCTTGGCTGACTTCTCTGATGAAGTTGTCTGCTTGCCAGGAGAGCAACATTAATAGACAAGTTAGAGAGGGGCCTTCAAGTCCTCTTTGAGGATGACCTGATGTTTTAGATACTGTCCAACTTCAGGTGTGGAGAAACCACTGGTCTTTGCACTGGGCCAAAGGAATTGGTTTTTAGCATGTGCAAGCTGTGAAGATAACAGAGATGAGGATGGTCTTTTAAGAAGAGAATTAAAGACACACTAGAAGCCATTACTGGAATCTATCAAAATAATGTCATGTCAATACTGGATTTAAGAGTAGTTTTGTTTGAGCTGAAGCTTGCATTCATGCAGTGGGGTTGAAAAAACTTGGAAATGTTTTTTTTTTCTTTTTTTTCCTTACCATCTTTTTTTTTTAAACCCTGAGTTTATTTGAATAGTCTGGATTGCCTTCCTTTAATGAGAGGCAAAACAATGCATATAACAATAGATTTGGAAAAGAAGGACTGAAATTCCCATGGGCGGCGATCTTTTGGAAAAAGTTAATATTCATGAGTTACGGGAAAGTGATGAGAGCCAACACATCACTTTTCTTTGCTCCAAGTGTTCAACTCTGCCTACAGCCAAACCAGGCCTTATAATAAAGTCATTATTACTTTTAAAAGAGGGGGAGGGGAGGAAACACATGCTATTGAGCCTTTATAATCTCAACAATAACAAACCTTGGGTTTATATTTGTATACCTTAAGCTCATACTAAGTCTTCATGTAAAACTTCCATTTTTGAAAGCAGCATTTTTCATTCATCACAGTATTGCTGTACTAAAAAACGGGGTTGAATGAAATTTGGCCCGAGTATCCTTCTTTCATTTTCGTTATTTGTCCTAAATCAATATGCCAAGGTTCAGATTCAACATTTGGTTGATAATGAGTGAACTTGCTCACTGACTCATTGAATGTTTGCTCTGTGCCAAATTGTATTTATAACTATATAGAAGGTAGAAATAATTTCCTGCTTTTGTCAGAAATTTCTATTCTAAGAGGGCTAGATGAAGCAGATTGAGGTCAGCCTTTTGCCCATCTTCATGTTTCCTTCCTTAGGAGGAGAGTGACAGTTTCTGAAAAGATGGGCACTTTTTGGGAGGAGAACTTTATGAAGGAGGAGAGAATGAAGTGATTGCAAGGGAGAGCCGGGCTTGGCTTGGCAGCATGGCAACTCAGTATGTAGTGGAGAGAGAATCCCTCTCAATTTTATATACAGTTCTTCCAGGAATAGAATATAGCCTTGATTTTTTCTCTCTTGTTCTGACATAGCAAAGAAAAACAAATAGTATATTTACAGGACCACTTTTACAACATTTAATGTTCTCATAGAGGTATTTAAAAAAAATTTTTTAATGGCCTTACACTGAAAAGTGTAAGAAGCTCAAGTCTACAAATAAAAGCTTAAAATTATGAGTGAGCCTCATTAACAGGTGAGAAAGAGATGTAGTGTATAAGATGTCAGGTGAGAGTGACCCCAAACTAATGGCTGATCAATTAAATAGCATATATTTTCAGAAATAGTGAAGAGAGCAATAGAAAACATACATATTTAATTAGTCATATGGTTTGTTTTACTAGAATAGAAACTGCATGTCCCTTCCACTGTGTCTGCCTTTTAGGGCTTCACAAGTTATTTCTATATACACACATATATTTCCTTCATTTTGATTATTCAGAAAAGTGAGAAGAATTAGGAAAACATACAAATCGTTTTAGCTGCGTTGCAAGAAGAGCAATTGAAATATTGCAGAGGCGTTTCCATTCTTTAAGTAATAGGAAATCTGGAAACTCTATTGGTTGCAAGTGTGTAAAGTTCACTGTTTTCATTCCTTTACATGTTACACGTCATTTGTTAGAAACAAATGATTTCAAGAATGGTAGCAAGTTCAAACTTAATAGTTAACATTCTGTAGAGTTGACTTTCAATTTTATCGGAACTCTAAGGAATCTCGGGCATAAGGCATATCTTTTTCCCATGCTCCACAGAGGAAGCCATGGCCACAACAACTATTTAATACAAGTTCCCTCCTGAAGCCTCGTAATAAGGAATTGATTTTTCTATTCATGGAATATTAGTCGTGTCTATGCCAAAAGGCTACCTAGAAATGTGAAGAAGAGAAGTTGTGATTCTTTTTAAACCTAGCTATCTGCCTCTGCTCTATCTGGCAGGGCTCCTGGTAGGTCTCTGGCAGGCAAATCCATCACAGACCAATTTTGGATTACCGAAGCAGAGATGGTCTATTGGTATAGTTAGGTGGTCCTTCCTTTCAATTATTTTATCCCTGTTCCTGAAATTTTCTCCTCTTTCACTAAATATTGTAATTACTAATCACAATATGTAGTCCTTACATTTTTAGGAGAATACTGTGAAATGATGTTTCTCAGGCAAGAAAACCTGAATATCACAACTCAGATTTCGTTAGTCACTTTTATGTAGCAAAATCATTGACACCTTCTCTATCAAATCAATAATGTTCAGTCAGGCATTTTTTTCAGGATGAAAGTGAAATCTGTTTGGAGATGAAGGTGAAGTCCTATGATTCAAAATAACAATGAGGCTTATGAGCATTTGACCAAGAACTCACTGTTGACACTAGGACAGTTTATTTGAATTGCGCTGTCTTTGATTAACCTAAGAACTCATGGTGCCTTTTTTTTTTTTTAGCTTCTTCAATAACTGTAATTAATCACAGAATTTTGGCATTAATCTTTCCACTGAGGCCATGAATACTCTTTGAATGAATGACGATTATTTCTTTGTGTTAAGTTTCTCTGCCCCAAGGCTATCAAAATTTCATAGTCAAGTTTCTCCACATTCTTCAAAGCTTTCTCTTTCAACTTTTGGCTAAATAAAAAACATGACAGAACAAGATTCATTATCTGGGTCTATGAGTTAATCTGCATTCAAATGCTTGGTGATTATAGCACTTAACCTGTTAATCAAAGCACTTGGCTTTTAGAGAGAGTGTCTTTGAAAGTTGTGCTTATAGGAAGAGTTGAAAAGACTGACTTGATCTGAGCACTTAGACCAGGCAGCCATCCAACCACGTAGACTGCTGGGCTAGGGTTAGCCCCCAGCAGAGCAGCTGAGTTTATGAAATGGGCAAAAGGAGCCAAAAGATCAAAAATAGTATTTGTTGTTTATTTTACTGTTCTGGGATTGTGTTTCTACATTACTGTAGGATAAAGGGGTTTTTAATCTCTTTCTGCACTGATACCTAGAACTTACTTTCCAGCAGGATTTATCCAGTGAAGATTAAACATTTTATGTCAGGCTCTTAGTTAAAGATCTTTTTTTTTTTAAAAAAAAGATTTTATTTATTTATTTGACAGAGAGAGACACAGTGAGAGAGGGAACACAAGCATGGGGAGTGGGAGAGGGAGAAGCAGGCTTCTCGTGGAGCAGGGAGCCCAATGTGGGGCTCGATCCCAGGACCCTGGGAATCATGACCTGAGCCCAAGGCTTAATGACTGAGCCACCCAGGCGCCCCTTAGTTAAATATCTTTGTGAAGACTGGGTCTCTATTCCCCCCCCACCCCATTTCATCCTCTTGAAATGGAAACCAGCCAAAACTCTCTCCTGATCTTAATCTCTTTGTCTTTGGCAACTAATCATCACAATTATTACTCTTTTCCACTCTTCTGTTCTCCAACTTTACTTAACCACTCCTCAATTCCTTTCTCCCTCCTTCGTCATGTCTCCTATCTACCTGCCCTGTTTCCATAGTTCTAAATTCTCTTTAAAAGGCCTGATCACTTTCCATGCCTATCCTAGTCTTTGTCAGTTGGCACAGGGACTCCCTGCTTCCCCAAAGACTTCTCAACATAGAGAAGTATATGATAGAAGAGAAAGGGAAATACAGTCAAGCAATTTAGGGCCTGGAGAAAGTTCAAAAGGAAATTGCAAAGCCTATGGGAAAGCTTTAGAGGAAATAAGGTAGTTTTACTGAGATAGAGCCAATGGGAGCTAAAGATTATTATCCAGTACATTGCTGAATTACAATGTCATGCAAGCAAAAACAGCAGACTAGTCCCTAAAATGATGATATGTGGGAAAATACACAGTCTAATTGTCATAAGTTCTATTGTCATGGTGAAACATGTTTTGGTGAATAGGAAGCAAGAGGTAAAACCAGATCCAAATTTAAAATGACTCAATCATACATGAAGATAAATGGATGGAAGCTCAAGCAGAATAAATCCTCTACTGGAATTGGTGTTCATTGTGTTTTAATATCACTAATTTGGACAATTGCTTCAGTGCCTAATTAATATGATTTTGTAAGGGTTTCTAGGTCCATGTTGCTCACCTGACCATGTGGATTATTCTTATTCATTATTTTTGTTGTTCATTCTGTTATATGCCAGGTGCTGGGGACCTAAAGATAGTCTGAAAATTAAGTGAATACCTCCCTGTACCAGCCCCCATATCAAGATGTTTTATATTTGTTAATGTAATTAATCCCCACAACTACCCTGAGAAGTTAGTTATATTAGCCCTGTTTTACAAAGGTTAAAACTGAGGATCCTGGTGGTAAACAACAAGGTCACATACTAATAAATGCTAAAACCTGAACTTCAATTCAAGCATGTCTGACTCCATTGATCAGACATTTCACCAACTGTATGTGTGTGTGTGTGTATATATATATATATATATATATATATTTTTTTTTTTTTTTTTTTTACCATTCTAAGTCCATTATTGAAAACCATGGTGTCCTGCCAAGAGATTTGGGGTTTTCAACATCAATTCCAGGAAGGCTCAGGAAAAGAAGAGTTGTGATGTCTCAAATGATGTCACAGGGTCAACAAATTAGGGAATCTTTATTCATTTACCGTAAGCTGACCGTTTTGAATGTGATGACATGGCTAAACAGGGTCATCTTTCCTGGGACAAGGTAGAGACCAGTGAAGCTTACTTTACTTATCAGCTATTTAAGGATCTATCTCCTTCACTTAAGTACTTTAACACCTATAGGGAACCTACTATGACAGGCAATGGGGATATAAAATAAATAAGAAATGATCTCAGACCTCAGGGTCTTTTTAGTCTCAGGGAAGGAATCAACATGCAAATAAGTGCAAATAAATTTCATCAAACTTAAGAAACAATTGTTTTTTAGGTGCATTATTATTTTATCCATCACCAAGGAAAAAAAGATGTCAGATAAACTGTCATTCCATTGTAAGATTCGAATGTGCGTAGAGATCTTCCTTTACTTATGATGGGGTTATATTCCAGTAAACTCATTGTGAGTTGAAAATACCATAAGGTGGAAATGCATTTGATACAGCTAACCTACCAAACGGTTTAGCTTAGCCTAGTCTATCTTAAATGTGCTCAAAACACTTATATTAGCCTACACTTGAGCAAAAACATCACAACACAAAGCCTATGTTATAATAGTGTTGAATACCTCATATATTTTATTGAATGCTGTACCAAAAGTGAAAAAGGGATCGCTGCATGGACACAGAATTGTTATAAGTGTATTGATTGTTTATTCCTCTAATGGTGTGGCTGAATGGAAGCTTTGGCTCACCACAGCTGACTAGGGTCACAAGAGGGGATCATGCTACCTACTGCTAGCCTGGAAAAAAAATCAAAATTCAAAACTTGAAGTATAATTTCTAGTGAATGCATATCACGTTCATACTATTGTGATGTTGAAAAATCATAAATTGAACTATTATAAGTCAAGGACCATCTATATTAGAATCAAATAGAGTAAGTGACATGCTAGGTGTAAAAGCATTTACAGTGATGATATTAGGGCTGGGATAAGGATTCGCAAAGAGGAGAGTCAGAAAACCCTTTCCAACACATTATAATGGAATGTGTAAAGTTGAGTAGGTAGTATTGCAGACAAAAGATGTGCAGGATATTCCATGAGAGAGAGAGAATGAATGAAAAAGCGTGCCTGTCTAGCTGGGACACAGCCAGGTGTGCCCTGGGGCGATAAGTAGATGGGGTGGCTGGAGCCCTGGTTGTGGGCTAGGAAAGGGGGCCCTGAGGCAGCATGGTGCTTGGCAATGCAGTTCCCAAGGTGAAGACCATGCTAAGGGGTTTTGTAAACTGTGCTAAGGAGTTGGCCCATTGCCAAATCGGAAGCCACTGAAGAAATTCAAGCAGGAAGTCAAATCTATCTTGACATTTTTCTCTTTCTTCCAGTCCTTCTGACAAGCAGCTTCACAGACAGCCACTTTTATAACAAATCCTTGCTGTCCCAAACTTCTGTTCTTCCCCAAGTATACAGCACCTCACCATCATTATTGGAACCCCATTTGCTTTTTTGAGCTGTGTTATTGACCTTCTCTTGATTTATGTTATATGACATATTTTTTCTATTAGACTGAGTTCTTTGAGTGCAGTGGTGGAATCTTAATGTCTTATTAATTCTATATTAGGTTCTGTTTTGAGCTCAGTCTCGTGGGAATGATGTAACAAGTAACAAGACAAAATTCTGCTTAACGTATACATGCTCCGACCCGCCTCTGAGGAGCAACAGGGAGACTAATGTGCCCCTATGTTTGTATGCGCCTCAGTGTGATAGCGAGCCCCCAGGGTGGCCCTCAGTGTCCCCTCACTCCTGGTATTCACAACCTTGTATGGTCTCCTCCAACACTGTATCGGGATTATAGTCTGTGTGACTACCACAATACAGAAAAAGTGCTCTATCATTCTAAGATTAGGTCGTAAAAGACTGTGATTACCCTGTGGAGCTCTCTCTCTCTCTCTTTTTTTTTTCCCGATCACTTGCTCCAGGGGCAAAGGCGGCTGCCATGTCATGAGAACCATGAGAACACTTGTGCAGCACATGGAGAGGTATGAGTGACAAGGAACAAAGATGGCCAGATAACAGCCTGGGATGCGAGTGATCCTGGAAGTGGATCTTCCAGCCCCAGGTGACTGCAGACCTGGCCAACAGCTTCACTGCAACCCCAAGAGAAACTTTTGAGTCAGAACCACCCAGCTAAATGGCTAAATGGCTCCTGGATCCTTAACACATAGTAAGATCTCAGTGATCTCCTGTGAGATATGGATTATTATTTTAGGCTTCTAAATTTAGGGGTAATTTGTTATGCAGCAATAGATAATTAATATACTTAGTAAATGGCATTCAAATTTCATCTGAGTGGAAGTCTTAGAAGAAAAGAGAGTAGAGTACTCAGGTTTAGAAAACAAAAGGAACTTGCAGTCAGATTTCTAATAATAAATGTGTACATTGTAATTCCTTTTTTTAATTAACATATAATGTATTATTTGTTTCAGGGGAACAGGTCTTGTGATTCATCAGTCTTTTATAATACCCAGTGCTCATTACAACACATACATTGTAATTCTGCCTTAGCTTAATTTTAAGGTAGATCTGTGTCGCAGTTCAGACTTTGCTGTTCAGTGATTTGTTGCCTTAAATGTACAATGATGTATATCATCCCCTAGGAACCTGAAGAAAAGACCCGGCTGGTGAAAAGAGAGCTAAGATTCTCCCTCTGAGAAGTGAGTTTGGACACCAGCTCTGTCACTTACTGTTTGGTTACCAAAGGGGGAATTTATTTAATCTCCTTTAAATTGGGGTTTCCACACCAGTCAAAGAAATATAATAATTCATACTCTGTATATCTTGAGGATTAAATGAATTAGTGTGTGTACAAGAACTTGGTAAACTGCAAGACACCACCCGAATAAAGGTTTTGTGCAAACTATGGTGCTGATGCTACCGACTCAGCAGGCCCAATGTCCTGAGTCAGTGGACGGACAGCCATTCAGCAACGCAGAGATTCTCTCCTGAGGGGGCCTGTGGCTGCTGGTGACATGGGTGCCAGGCCAGTGCAGGCCAGTCACAGACTTCCTGGCCTACCCTACCCTAAATTGGGAAAATGTCTATCCTTCCAGGCTTATCAGGCTCTAGCCCTCTGGAGCAAACGGGACTTGGAGAAGAAGCCGCCGTGAGAGTTAAGAACAGCATATGCTCTGCTTGGGGTGAACTGGATGCCATCACTTACAAAGCTAGGAAAATTGGGGGCTTTACACTTGAGGCAAGAAAAGAAAAAAAATACCCCAAAAGAAAATTCCAAATATATTACTGAGACTGATTTCTAAGACTGAATTATAAAAACAAGGAGCAAATAAATTCACATTGCTATTAAGCTTCTAAATAAATACATTATCCACGGAATAGACCCCAACTTGTTTTATCATAACATTTTAAAAATGAACATTTTCTACCTTCAATTCTGAGTGTACATTTTGTAAATAATCATAATTTACAATGCACTTTTTTCCCCAGCTGTATTGAGATATAATTGACATATAACATTACATAAGTTTAAGGCATACAATATGATATATGTATATATTTCAAAATTATTATGACAATAAGGTTAGTTAACATCCATCACCTCACATAGTTATAGTTTTTTTCTTGTGATGAGGACATTTAAGATCTACTCTCTTAACAACCTACAAATATACCATACTGTATTGTGTTAACTGGTCCACATGGTGTACATTACATCCCCACAACTTACTCATAACTGGAAGTTCGTACATTTTGACCACCTTCATCCATTTTCCCCACTCTGTAACCCCTCCCATATGATAACCACCAATTTCTTCTCTGTTTCTATGAGTTTTTTTTTTTTTTAAGATTCTACATAAAAGTGGGATCATACAGTATTTGTTTTTCTCAGTCTGACTTATTTCACTTAACATGATGTTCTCAAGTTTCATCCATGTTGTCACCAATGGCAGAATTTCCTTCTTTTTCATATTTGAATAATATTCCTGTGTGTGTGTGTAACATTTTCTTTATCCATTCATCCATTGACGAACACTTCAATTGTTTCCATGTCTTGACTATTATAAATAATGCTGCAATGAACATGGGGGTACTTGAGATAATGATTTTATTTCCTTCAGATAAATACCCAAAAGTGGAATTGCTGAATCATATGGTAGTTTTATTTTTAATTTTTTAAGGGCCCTACATACTGTTTTTCATAGTGGCTGCACTCATTTACTTTCCCCCAACAGTGTACAAGGTATCCTTTTTTTCCTCATCCTCCTTGGTATTGGTTATCTCTTATTATCTCTTGTCTTTTTGATAATAGCCATTTTAATATGTGTGAAGTTGTATCTCATTGTGGTTTTGATTTGCATTTCCCTGATGATGTTGAATATCTTTTCATGTACCTGCTGAACATTTGAATATATTCTTTGGGAAAATGTCTATTTTGGGCCCTTTGCCCATTTTTAAATTAGATTATTTGTTCTTTGCTATTGAGTTATGTGCACTCTTTATATAATTTGGATACTAACTTTTTATCAGGTATGTGGTTTGCAAATACTTTCTTCAATTCTTTAGGTTGCCTCTTCATTTTAATGATCATTTCTTTCTGCTGTGCAGAAGCTTTGTAGTTTGATGTAGTCCCACTTATTTATTTTAGCTTTTGTTCCCTGTGTTTTAGGTGTCATATCTAAAATATCATTGCCAAGACTAATGTCAAGAAGTTGTTTCCTATGTTTCCTTTTAGGAGTTTTATGGTCTTAGGATTTACATTTAGGCCTTTAATCCATTTTTGAGGTAATTTTTGTGAGTGGTATAAAATGGGGTTCTAGTTTCATTATTTTGCATGTGAATATCCAATTTTCCTAGCACCATTTATTGAGACTATCTTTTCTCCAGTGAGTATTCTTGGCTCCCTTGTCAGATACTGGTAGGTACATGGATTTATTTCTGGGCTCTTGATTCTGTTCCCTTGGTCTGTGTTTGTTTTTATGCCAGTACCATACTATTTTGATTACTGTAACTTTGTAGTATAGTTTGAAATCAGGAAGTGTGATGCCTCCAGTTTGGTGTTCTTTCTTAGGATTGCTTTACCTATTCATGGTCTTTTGTGGTTCCAAGCAAAGTTTAGGATTTTTTTTCTATTTCTTTAAAAAATGCCATTTGAATTTTGATAGGGATTGCATTGGATTTATAGTTGGCTTTGGGTAGTATGGATATGTTAACAATATTAATTCTTTACAATTTAGTTTTTATAAATATTCAATGTTAAATATAAGTTCTTGATAAAATTCTTTCTTTGTAACCAAATAACAGCTTGCTTTTATTTATCAATGGCATTAGAATTTTTCTAGAGGCCTGGAATCTTAAAATTACAATAAATCTGACAATCACCTTTCCATTTCCCAAAAGGAATGGATTTTAAGTATTCTTTCTATTTCTTTCCAAAGGCTTTAAGACAGGGGATTCCATGACTTCTTTAGCAGGTGCTGTTGGTGCCCCACTCTTTTTCCCTCAGTTCCCATTTAGTTAGCTTCTTACTGCAAACCTTTGCGCCACTCTGCCTGTGAGCTTTCTCTGGCTGGAAGAGCAAGCTCAGCTCGTACATGTGTGGGGAGGAAGTGTGGAAGATCTGGGTAGTGAACATCCCTGGAAGCAGCCCTTAACAAACAAGTGATAGGAGTTGGTAGAGAAATACTCCAGCTTCCCCCTGTCTCAGGTGGGACAGCTCTGAGGTGTGTTTTACCCAGAGGGATTGCGCTCTACTTGCCTAGGAGCAGTAACCTGTTCATTAATATATCCTCTACTGGCTTCCTTCCTTCCCCCTCTCCTACTAGGGCTGCTTAAGTTCACTTCTCAAACTGTGGACTCATCATTGTCTCAGGGTCTGATTTTGGGGGGAATCCAACCTAAAAACTCCCTCAATTAAGTTTTTTTAGTTTTTTTTTGAAGATTTTTAAAAAATTTTATTTGACACATACACACACACACACACACAGAACAAGCATGGGGAGCAGCAGGAGGGGGAGAAGCAGGCTCCCCACCAAGCAAAGAGCCCGATGTGGGACTCAATCCCAGGACCCTGGGATCATGACCTGAGCCAAAGGCAGATGCTTAACCGACTGAACCACCCAGGTGCCCCTCAATTAAGTTTTCTAAAAATATTTCCAGCCACCTCCAAATTACACATTAGCATGTTCGTTCACCCGTGAGACTCACATGGGAAAATGTGCCTGGATGCCATTTCAGAAAACTTCTTCAAGAGTTATCCAAGCCAGAACAATTGATCAGAATCACATTTTTCATGGATAACAGTTGGCTGTATAATAAAACAGACAACTTATTCCAAAGAGAGGTTTTCAAATTAAATTAAATAGGCTTATTACAGGAATTTCTACATCTTGTTACATAATAAAAGGAATAACTTTCTCCAAGCACCTTTCATGAGTTAGTGTGCAATGCCTTTCCATTTCTCCTGATTCTGATGAATTATCACTTGCTTCCCAGACACAATTGGGGAAATCGTGGGAGAGAAGGAGATGTGGTGGTGGCAGGTCATGTATTTGTTAGTTTCTGCTGCCATTTAGTCTAATGGTAACTTGACCACATTTCCCCCCCTCCCCTTGCTGGGGGCTAGTGATGGAGAGCAGTAGCAGAAATTGATTCCTTTGCTACCCTCCTAATTTTGATCAAATAATTCTAACAAGAATAGAACTGAGGCAAGGATGGAGACGAGCTTTCATTTTAGAAATTTGTATCATATTAATTTTTGATAAGCCAAAATATGTATCTTTCATTGATCATTAGTTTGTTGCTTACTTCTTAAATATGTATTTTTTCATTTGTCTTAGGTTAAATTCCCCAGAACACAGACTCGGAGACAGAGGTCTACATGGGGTATATTCTGGGAACAAAACCACCAGGGAGTGCAGGGAGCCACAGAGACTGAACTGCAGTGGAGAGGCTTACCAAAGGCTTCAGTATCATGGTGAGCTCTGGAGCTGATGGCCCTTCAGGGATATCTTGAACTGAGGCCAAGGGAACATCTTCCAGCCTGTATAAACCAGTTGCTGGATGCTGATGCACCTGTGAGGGGGTAGAGCCTTAATGGGCTCCCTCCAACCCAGGGAAATTCCCAGAAGGGGCTGGCTCTGAGCCAGACTGCAAGTAGCTTGGGAAATTCGAGCCTCTGCCCCTAGTTGGGGGACTGGATGACACCTCGCAGCATCCACCATAATTACCAGTGAGTGTGCATGTTGGTCAGAATGTGAGAACTGCTGTGAAAGAGAACACAGAATTTTGTTATGCAGATGTGCTGAGTGGTAGCAGACAAAGTAGTTTGATTATCAAGTTTCAAATCATTAGAACACCACAAATATACATAAAGCCAAAGCTATGTGAATTATAATTTCATTTTTTCCGACGGACTCAGAGGAAGAAATAATGCAAAATGTATACAGGCTTAATAACATTTCTTAGCAAGGAGAAGCATAGTGGTGCGCATTAATAATTTCCTGACTGACATAATAGATGACTGCTTTATCTTACAGGAGCATTTAAACATTCTAATAATATCACTGCACTGGCCTCTGTGTCATTTTTTGTTTTTCAATTGCTGTTGTTTCTCTGGCTAATCCAAGACTGGTTATTGATGCCTCTGGGAGGCAGATATTTAGATGGTGGCTCTCTCATGGGGCTCCTGAGAGAGAAAGTCCTCCTGGATGAGTTCTTGGGTAGGTAGGTGGGTCTTCAAAGGAAGCCTGCCTTCTGAGTAGGCGGGGTCATCCGTTCTGCTTCCCTTTTGGCCCAGACCCTCTCAGTTCCTGTGATACATCACAGGGGATCTTGCTGCTGGTTTCTCTTACCCTCAGGTCAGCCCTTTTGGGTGGGGTATGTACAAAAGCACTCCCCACTGTGTGCATTCTCCCTATGGTGTTCTCAGGAAATTCATGCCTTGAGTATCAGAAGAGGGAATGTGGAACATCCCACTGCTGCCTTCCCCACCTGGATGTCCATTTTTTCTCATTCTCTAATGCACATAGACCAAGTCTACTGCAAGGACAATTCTGGGACAAAGGGAGTTTCCCACTCCATACATCTATATCTATGTCTGCATGTGAATTATTACCTATAAATTAATCCTTAGCACTTAATACAGGATCTAAGGAATGGAATAAATATTGGTCGAATGAACAAAGATTTAGTTGTCTGACAACTCTTTACAAGAAAATTTTTGTTAACTCTTTAAAAAGATTTTTATCAAGTCAGAACCAAAGTCTCCCATTCCATCTCGTACCATTTTCATTGGGGAACAACATCTGCTTCTCGACCCCTTTATAAGGCATATTATATACAATAAGATTGCAGTGAAGTCACCCACAGCCCTCTCTTCTTTTTGGCCAACCAACATCATTTCTGTGATCCCTTCCCCTTAGGTTTGGGTTTCCAACCCTTTAATCATCTCTGCTCTCTTCTAGATCCAAATGTCCCACTTATTTTTAAACTTGTGGAGACCTAAATGGAAATCTACCCTAATGATGCTGTAAAAGTCTGGCAAATTTTAGGGGAAACCAACATCTGTTTGGTCCTTCTTCATTATCTTTTTGCTGCCTTTTCATTAAGGGATTCTTAGGAAAAGCTGTAAAATTTATTTTTAAAATTAACTCAACAATTTCCCTTTTATTTGTATGCATACTCTGTACAATAATGGATTCACAACTGGTGGATTTTTAAGCTCACAAACATAAGACTTTATGCAATATATTTAAATATCCTGCACATACATTCACAATCTAAATGCAGAATACTAGTCTTTTTAACTTTAACATTTTTTAAAAAAAATTTTAATTTAAATTCAATTTAGTTAACATATAGTGTATTATTAGTTTCAGATGTAGAGTTTAGTGATTTATCAGTTGCATACAATACCCAGTGCTCATTACATCAAGTGCTCTCCTTAATGCCCATCACCCAGTTACCCTATACCCCCACGGCCTCCCCTCCAGCAACCTTTGATTTGTTTCCTATAGTTAAGAGTCTCCTATGGTTTGCCTCCCTCTTTGTTTTTATCTTATTTTATTTTTCCTTCCCTCCCCCTAAAATTTTCATTTTTGTGTATTAACAGTGACATGGTTTTGGATGAAGTATTTTTCAACTTAAAGATATTTTTGTTGTTTTTATTTGGACCTTTACTATGGTCTTGGCATAGACCCACTGAGTAAGAATGAAAATAACTAGTATCACATAGCGCTTACTGTGTGCCAGGTAGGTGTTTTAGATGTATTAACATACTTAATCTTCATAACAACCCAATGAGCCAGGTACTATCTTCATCCATCCCCACTTTTTAGATGAAGAATTTGAGGACAGACAGACTAAAGACTTGGCTAGCATAGTATAGCAGTTGAGGTTCAGAGCTGGGGTTTGAACACAGGAAGCCTAGCCCTAGAGTCTACGTTCCTAAGACACACTGCCATATATTTATGAATATAGGGATGAACTGGAACTTTTGTAGAAGGTTCCTTTTTATCAGTGGTCTTTAATAAGCACAAGCAGAAGTTTTCTTTGTGTTTAAAGATGATTTCTCGTGTACTTGAGTTCTGATGCGGGTTTGACTAAAGAAATGACTCCTGGTAGTATTTTTACTGGTACACTCTCATTGCTCCCTTACATTAAGGAAGGTTTCATTTACTTTTTGCTTTGAGAATGTGAATCCTGTGGTTGCTAAATATTGGTAAATCTAACTTCCTGTAGGTTAAATGTTGAGCTCATCTTGCCATTACGAATCACAAATATAACCTCCAGGAGCCCTATAAATTTGCCCCCAGCAGGCTGTGATGTATATGTTGGGTTACCCACAAATATAGAAGAGGGCTTGATCTTCTCATCCCAAGTATAATTCATTTCAGAGTCTGTTTTCCAGAACAGATGGTTCTATTGTTACCATTAAGGTCTTCCTGTGGGGCTTTCGGAAACTGTGCTGCCTTTTCAGAGGACATTTGAGATCTTTCCAAGAGAACTGTCTGAACTATTAAATTGGTGGTGGTGTGTTGAGACCATTAAACTTGTTCCAGCTCTGGCTATTTGGGTTGTCCTTTATGTGTTACATTTAAACTTTGAGGAAAAATAATCACATCCCAACTTATTTTATATGGACTAATAAATTGAGTATAATATTCAATCCTGCTTAAAAACATCCAAAATCCCACAGTGGTATACCTATTTAAGAGGGAAGTTTATCAGAGAATACGCATGGGTCTGTTTCCAAACATGCCTTTGTTCTTACTTTGTACATAGGACAAGAAAACACTATTTACAATCGTACTTAGGCTTTTTAAAGAAATTTTAAAGTTCTTTAGCCACTCCCTAATGTTATGAAATGTTCCCTAAACCAATGATTTCTCTTTTAAAAATATGATACGCATGCAACTTTGTGGTAGGATCTGTGTATATGAGGAAATACTTAAGCAACACATGCATGTATTTACTAGTGTGCCATGATTTTTAAAGGAGTCAGAGCAAAATATTAGCAATATTTATCTCCTAGGAAATGGATGGGGGCTATTGGGGATGGAGATGAAGATTTTGACTTTTCATTTTATTCATTTCCTCCAATGTCTGGATTTCTTTTTAAACCCTGTACATGTCATTTTTACAAGTGATTATCTGAGCAGTGAGCTTATTGTTTTTATGTATTTTCCTATTGCAAACAGAAATATTTAAAAATGCAAAGTGCTTCTCCAGCTGCCTAATAAAAGTTCCATCACTCATCTATCTATCTATCTATCTATCTATCTATCTATCTATCTATCTATCTTAAAGATTTATTTATTTATTAGAGAGCACAAGCTGGAGAGGCAGAGGGAGAAGGAGAGAGAGAATCCCAAGCGCACTCCGCCTTGAGCGCAGAGCCTGACACAGGTCTTGATCCCAGGACCCTGAGATCATGACTTGAGCGGAAACCAAGAGTCAGACACTTCACCGACTGAACCACACAGGCGCCCCTTCATCACTCAATGTATTTAGATAGTTGGTTAGTTTGACTTGGAAAAGGAAAGGTGCCTATCTTTATTATTTTAGAATCTTAGCACTGAAAGGATCCAGCCTTATTGCTTTATGATAAAGAACTGAATTTAAATGAAATTGAATGATTTTTTTCAAGTTCCTACCGCTAGTGAGTGGCAAAACTGGAAGTCGAATTCAGGCTTCCTAAATTTATCCAGTACTTTTCCCATGAAACCATTCCATCTTCCTGAAGTATTAATTATTTATATTTTCAAAATAGTATTATAATTTGCAGCTGTAAAAATTTGCACATATATTCCATTAGTTTAATTGTACTTTAAAGCTAAGCTTTGGAAGAGGTAAAAATACATGTAAGGGATAAATATCATGATTCATAGGTCAAATGAATTGCAACCATGTTAGGTAAAGTATTAAGTGCTAGAAAACACACTCAGTTTAAAAACAGAATGGTGCTCACTTGGGGGAACACTCATGTTTGAGGGATGCGGGATTCCAGACGAAAATAATGATCTCATCTAATGATTTATATGCTACCATTCTTCTGTTAGGATTGCAAAGAGACCTAATTAGACCTCATGAAAACTCCTTAATTCTAAGTATCTTCCTATTAAAAAAAAGTTGATAGGGTAGAGACACAATTATTCCTCTAAAAGCCTGGCATACTAGATGTTTTATTCAAAGACTTTGCAGTCATGAAAAACAAAAACAAAAACAAAAAACAACACTAGGTCATTCTAGGCTACAAGGAAGTAAAAGGCATGAAAACTGATCAGCCTTGTGCTCAAACCTAATTCAAAGGCAGACCTTATTAAAAATATACCATAGTAAAGGAGACTGTGAAATCAATGCATACTCCTACTGGAATCATAGTCTAATTATTTCCTTTTGCTATTTATAAAGGGGCTTAGCTCAGTTCTTGGAATCAGTGAATAGAGATGTAGGATCCTTGGCGTATCTGTTTTCTCCAGTTGTGGAAACATATGTGCTCTGCTCCTTGAACAGCTGACCTCTACCAAGTGAGGGAATGTCTCAGAGGAATACTTCCTTTCCACATAGAAGCAGTGACATAGCACAGAGATGGCACTCAGGAAGTATCTGCTGAATAAATGAATCAGTACCTGGTACTGCTTTTCCCTCTCCACTCTAAATCCATAAGGAAGCTTTGAAAAGTCTTGAGAAAGTTTACTTTTTTACTCCTTTCCATTCTACTATTTTGAACTGGAAATACATAAAGAAAAATGGAACCTGGATAACTACAGGCCAAATTCCTGGAGGAAAATGATAGGGCAAAAGAAATTACTCCCTATTTGTTGCTGCCTGGATGTTGAAATTTTGTGATAAAATGAATTCTCATTATTTTACCATTACCTCCTTCCTGGAGAATATAGTTATTGCTAGTAACTCTCATTTGTATTTTTTCCCCACTTGATATGCTCTAGCAGGATGATCAATGGTATGTTATTTTTATTTTCATTTTACTTTTTCCTAAGTGGAAACCGAGGCTCTGAAAAATTAAGTCTCTGGCCACACAAAGAAGTCACTGCGTCAAGGTTGGGGCTGGTAAAATGGGTTTAAATAAGAACTTGGATAAGGAGACGTAGGTGCTGAATCAGTGGAGTGTGAGAAGTTACTGGCACTGAACAAAGAGACGAGCCCAAGAGAAAGAAGGCTGAGTCACCAGGAAGTGGAATTAGCACAAAAGGTCAACTTTTCTCTCACAGATAAAGGAAAACTCACAAGTCCTATCCCTGACATGATAAAAACAAAGCTTACACACTGGTAAAAACATGACATGCCCAGAATGCAACTTCTCTAGATAAGTTTGAGTAAGATTCTGAGTAAGATTTAAGTATGGGAAAAACATCTTTAAAACTGGGTACCTGTTGGGTCCCTGGGCAAGTTAAGGATTAATTCTAGATCCCTTGTCACATCTGGGTACCACTAAAAGTAAAGAGAGAAATATTTTAGGAGTTTTCATTTCAGAACAAGCAAACAAGAAACAAAGAGAGAATGAGAAAGAACTGTGTGAAAATAATAATGCAAAATTAATTTTAGTTGCAAAGTATCATTCTACCATTTAAACTAAGAAATAGCTCTTCTAGTATTGATACCACAGGCTCAATTCATTATGACTCAGGGTTGGGACTGGGATGTTAAAGACACCAGACAAAAAGAAGAGCTAAATATGAAAATCTTCAGGAGGATGTGGGGAAACCATTAAAATTCATTGGTTCAAGCAATCCATTAAAACATTTTCCAGCCCACTTATTGAGGCTATGGAAAAACTGGGAACTCATATTCTCACTCTAGGATGTGGAAAGTTTAAATTACAAGAAGATGAAAAGGAAGGAAATGGCAAAAGGAAGGAAAACCATGATTTTGCTATGGCTAATCTAAATCTATTGGTATTTTTCAATTTAAGAAACTGCAGAGAAGATCAAACAAAAGGATGGGGAGGTTATAAAACTGTAATTAATTTATATACCAAAAGAAGAGGAAAAGAGAGGGCTTTCTTAAATAACGTTTATAACAATGAAGAGAAACACTCAATAGTGTAGACTGTACTTCATTTATTTATTCATTATTACAGTAAGAACTTGTTGAGTAGGCTCTCTATGTCATGCATGTGCCTATAAGAGAGCACAAAGTGGGGCGCCTGGGTGGCTCAGATGGTTAAGCGTCTGCCTTCGGCTCAGGTCATGATCCCAGGGTCCTGGGATTGAGTCCCACATTGGGCTCCCCGCACAGCGGGGAGCCTGCTTCTCCCTCTGACCCTCTCCCCTCTCATGCTGTTTCTCTCTCGCTCGCTCTCTAAAAAAAATAAATAAAATCTTTAAAAAAAAAAAAAGAGCACAAAGTGTCACTTGACCATTCTGAACCTGCCAGTATCAACTGAAGTGGAAACTACCTCTGAGCATTAGAATTACTACTATTTATTGTTTCCCCTGTTCTAGGCACTGTGTAAGACCATTTATATTCTACTTCTTTGAATGCCTCTAACTGCTCTGTGAAGCAGGCATACTAACAGATACAGTAGGTGGGAAAACTGAGGTTGAGAGAGAGCAACTCATCTAAGTTCACATGGCTAGTAAACAGAAGAGCCAAGGTTTCAACCTAAGTCTAAGTTTCTCTGATGCAGAGCTTGTGCTGTTTCTACTATGCCATATTTTCTGTCACCTCCATCTTACCCAAGAAGGTTTTTGTGGTTGGATGAGACAGAGAACATTTCCTGAAACCAAAGGCAGTACTCTTAGGGGAGGAGGGCTAAATAAGAGAATTTAAGATGTCAACATGGAAAACAGAGAGTATAAAATGTGAGCACCAAGCCCGGTGCTTGGTGTTCTCATAGATACTCGATGTATGATGATATTGCCGGAAGACAAGCAGGAGAGAGAAAGCAGGTTTAGGGTGAATGGATAAACAATTGGCCACGTAGAAAGATGTTTCTTTTCCTTTGAATGGAGTTTATAGGGGTCTGTGTGAAGTCATAATTTCAAAGGAATGAAGAGAAATATATATAACTAAGGTCATGCCAGATAGGGTTCCTACAGGTCTGGAGAAGGAACATCCCATCAACATCTCAGGATTGGAGGCATGATCTCCCAAACTCCCCAAATAGAGTGCATCCTTATCCCTTTAGTCATGATGCAAGAAGGGCAAGGCATTTTAAAGATTTGAGATTTTAAAGGTTTAGGGTAGGCATATTCTTTATAACTCCTTGTTTTGACATTTATTTCTATTAAACTTGCAAAGCTGCCTGTGTGTTAAGGTGTTTGCCAGGGAGAAAGTGATTATCTGGTTTCTTCCCTCAAGCATATATAGATCATAGAAGGCTACTCAACATTATGAATTTTTAGCATCATCTTGCAATAAGGTTTTCTTTTTTTTTTTTTTTTTCATGATACACCAAAAGGATTTCGGGGCCCTCACAATGCCCCTACACATATTTTGAAAGAAAAAGATAGACATTTGAAATTAGGAAAAACTTAAAATATCTAGAGATAATAGATTTTGATCACACAAATTCTTGAGTGAACAACTTCTACCTAAATAGCATAGCTATAGAAAGAGGCCATCAAGAACAAAACCCTAGGTAATATGAAATAGAAAACCAAAGTTTTTTTTAATATCACATTTCTTAAGGTATCTTAACATGTCTTAACCATGCCTAAGCCTGTCTTATCAAAGCTACAACTAGAAAATTAGCTAAATTTCTTCAGTCTACATTTCAAATGTTTCAATTCAAACATTTCTGGTGTGCAACTTTCTTATCTCTTTCCCTGATATATTGGTAGAAAATTGTATTTTTCAAAATATGTGTGTAAGTATTTCATGATTCCTTATTAAATTACAAAGTAAGGCATTATTTTCACCTTTCCACAAATAAAAAATAAATAACCATCAATCTAAACTTGCTAATTATGGAACAGTATAAAAAAAAGAGGAAACCAAGTCACCATCCAAAGACAATAATTCTGTATATTTCCAACAGAGCTGTTTGTGTTTTGGGGACTGGAGAAGGGTGATAAGCTTCAACTGAACTTTCCCTTAGGCTGTCAAGATCATGACATGTACTGTTCTTGTCATTCTCTGAGACTTTTGCCTTTAAGAG
Organism: Leptonychotes weddellii; assembly: GCF_054177405.1. NCBI lineage: Eukaryota > Metazoa > Chordata > Mammalia > Carnivora > Phocidae > Leptonychotes > Leptonychotes weddellii. The sequence continues at coordinate 52,021,598 of NC_138380.1, forward strand.
AAGCATGATCTGCTTGTGTTCCCTCTCTCGCTGCGTCTCTCTGTCAAATAAATAAAATCTTTCAAAAAAAAGGGGGGGGCACGCCTGGGTGGCTCTGTCGTTAAGAGAAGCATGGTCTAAAAAAACTCAGAGCAACGCTCTACAATCTGCCTGCATTTCCCCAGAAAGGAAAGTATTCTTTCCACCCTACAAAGTAATAACCCCTTTCTAGAAAACGAACAACTAATTCTTTATATTATAGATAATACATACATTGACTTCAGATTGTCCAAATGTAATCTGCATGATTTTTGCATACTCATAATTCATAGATGACTCCTTGTTGACCTAGCAACAACCTCTCACTTCCTACTTTGGGCCTGGTTCCCAGATTCCTGGTCTCATTTTTCTTCTAGGTAAGATGCACCATGATATTATATTCATACTTAAATCTAAAGATACCAGGAAGATAGACAGAGGCTAATTTTACCCTTTTCTGAAATACGTTCCCATATACCCCTCTTTTTTTATATAAGTTTTATTTATTTAAGTAATTCCTACACCCATCATGGGGCTTGAACTCATGACCCCAAGATCAAGAGTTGCATGCTCTTCCAACTGAGCCAGCTCATGTATCCCTCTTTTTAAAGAATCCTTTAACTCAGGGATTTAGCTGCACAGCCTTACTTTCAACAGTTATTTAGGCAGGTATTAGTCTTCCTGGTTCCTTGCTCGACCTTATTTCTTATTTCCATAGCTCTTTTCTTGGATTTACGTTTCACTTGCTGGAGTATGTTCACAAGTCTGTGTGTGTGTGTGCGTGTTTGCTTCTGAAAAATTGATATTGGCTATTTTTTTTTTTT
>NC_138380.1:52022939-52053791 GCF_054177405.1 Leptonychotes weddellii
GCCCCAATATTGGCTATTTTTGTATAATACCTGTTAACAATGCCTCAGAGCGAGGTGTTTCATGAAGTACACTTTGAAAAATAATGTATAAGTTTACAAATTTTTTTTTTTTAAAGATTTTATTTATTTATCTGAGACAGAGAGAATGAGAGAGACAGAGAGCACATGAGAGGGGGGAGGGTCAGAGGGAGAAGCAGGCTCCCTGCGGAGCAAGGAGCCCGATGCGGGACTCGATCCCGGGACTCCAGGATCATGACCTGAGCTGAAGGCAGTCGCTTAACCAACTGAGCCACCCAGGCGCCCTAAGTTTACAAATTTATTTTGACTGCAAGTATTGAGATTTCTTAAGCCAGATTTGATTTCATTATTAAGAGTAAACTTTTTGTGACCAAAGAACCCCCATAAATATTGCTTCAGATGGGCCCCACACAACAGATGATTAGGAATATACATTCACCTTACTACAGGACATTTCAGTCATACATTGTCCCTCTGTCTTACCACATTGCTGAGTTGTAGACAAGTAATAGAAATAGGAAATTAAACATGTTTCACCTAAGATTTTAAAGACAAGTAAAAGAAAAAACTTCTCAAAAAGGCAGGATGAGCTGTAGGTTTACTAGTACCTTCTGTACTCCACTCCCCCTTCCCTCCATTATAGGTAAATTAAATCATAGTTATGTATATAGGACAAGAATATAACACATCCTCTTCTTGTCAATTAATATGACCACTTTTACAACTTTGTATTAACAAAATCACTTCTGTTACCAATTTATGAAAAATGAGAAAATAGTGTTTGGGTACGAGCAAAAGCTAAAGAAGTGAGACCAGAACTTTAGGCCAGAACAACAACATTATTCTGTAGTAAGACTTTCTAAATAAGTACTTTTCATTTACTGCTACAAATGTCTACTCCCCTCTGCAACCCTGACTCAGTTATTTGTATTCAAAATTCACTGCCAGAGATTTCAGTCTGTAGTATGAGGGTGTTTGAAGAAACTGTGAAGACCGTGAACTCTATTCTGGACATACAGAGTCAAATTTAAAAGACATCTCTTACTGGACTTTGATTACTTTAGATTTTGCTGGATATGGAAAATTAGCCTTCCCTTCATATCCCAGAGTAGCCTTGCCACACTTGCTGGAATTCCTACTTGAGAACTTGAAACTCCCCATTTGGTTTCAGTCTCCACAATGAACACATATGGATACATAAATGGCTTCTAAGCCTTTTGATGTTCACTAAGCGGAAGGAGTGGGGAGCTGTTTCCTGGAAGAGTATGGGGCACCAGGGAGCATTAAGGAAAGAAACAATGGCAGAGGAAATGTCAGTCTTTTACACTCATAATGTTTCTGTGAACAATACATTTTCGTGAGTTTGGGGGCCTTGAATGGACTTGTTACAGGTACCAGTCCTGTTCCCACCACTGTCTTGGGGAGCATACATAATAACTCTACGCTTCAGTTTTACACTTGAAAACAACGAACATTGTACCCACTTCCCCTAGTCACCTAATGGGGATACTGGATTGTTTTGATTACAGACAATGTGAAAAGGCTTTTGGAACATTTGTAATCAGAAGATCTATTAAAAGGTATGATTGTCTCAAGTCTTATTCTTTCCACTCTCCAGTGCCCCCCCTTAATTATCTCTTTCTTAAGGAGAGACAATACTGGAGAAAGAGAAAGAACCTAACAACCCTCCATATCTACATCCACCAGAAATAACCTGTGTTTAACTTCCAACGTGTATCCATACAGTCATATAAATATGTATATATATTTCATTATAAATTGAGTTTTTAAGGAAGCACAGTTACACAAATAGAAGTCTGTTGTGGATTTTATTTCCCACAAAACTTTGTTTTTGTTAAACAATTTCCCAAATGTTCATTTTTTCTATCTTAAGGCAAAGTGATACCTTACAAGTTTTTAAATGGATTTTGTATGATTCAAACATTTCATATGTATTATCGAGCATATACCATCCAAACCCTTGGATTGTTCCAAAGGTACAGAAAGAGAAATCACAGTTCTCTGGAGAATGCCTTACTCAGAAATTCATACATGAACAGTTCAACTGACAAGGCCTCAGGCAGTCTAATCTGCTCTTAAGCTTATTACCTTAGGACTTTCAATGCTGAATATGGTTGAACAGCAACTAATAGACTAGCAATTATCTACCACCTATAATGTCTAAAACTGTGTTAGAAAACAAAGTCTGAGCCCTGGTCCCTATAATCAAAAAGGAATGACTCCTCATCTTGTCATAGTTTTAGAGAGGTCCCTAAGGAGAATTATTTCATACCCCGCCTCCATCGTGACACTCAGTTAATTAAACCATCCAGGAATGAGAATTATTTAAATTTCAGGCGTTCCCAGATCTGGCTCAGTTCTTTCCATTCCCCTTGTGTCTGTATTTAGAGCTGTACATCATTTCTTTTTTTTTTTAAAGATTTTATTCATTTATTTATTTGAGAGAGAGAGTGAGAGAGAGAGCGCAAGAGGGGGTAGAGTTAGAGGGAGGACCAGACTCCCCGCCGAGCAGGGAGCCCGACGTGGGACTCGATCCCGGGACTCCGGGATCATGACCTGAGCCGAAGGCAGTCGCCTAACCAACTGAGCCACCCAGGCGCCCCAGCTGTACGTCATTTCTAATCCCCCCTTTTTTTTACTAATAATTAGCAAAGTTTTTATTAGTTGAGCAGTAGGCTCTTGGTAATACTCTATCTTAGCATGTGCTCAGCACTCTAAAAATATTGTCTTAAATATTTAACCTTTCCATTTAACTCTTGAGATTGGTATTTCTGGTTAGTAGCTATTTGCTCTCAAAAATCCCGTCCTTCCCTTTTTCCTGGGCACATAGGCTCCCTGTTTGAGATTTCATTTCTCAGCATTCCATGTTTTTGCTGTCATGTCCCATCGCTGAGAACTCAGTCACATGACCAATGGGCTGTGAGGGGAAGAGCCAAACCTCTGCACGTCAGACTTTCTTAAAGAAAATTGCTCACCCTAGACTTCAATTTCCCCCTTCCATGCAGGCTGCCTGGATTTACTGAGACACAGCTTTGTCCTTGTGAATGTGGACCATGTCCTACGGAATGGCCCAGCAGCAAGATGGAAGGTATCCATGCTCCTCAGTGGCTTAGAGGAAAAACACTGCCCACCCAGCTTCCAATGCCCACCTTAAAACATTTACATGAGAAGCAGAGAAACAAATCTCTAATTTGAGCCATTGTCTTTTTAAAAGCATTATGTTTTGTGATATCTTTCTTTCAGCAGCTTAGCCCTTACCTCAGCTAATGCAGAATTACTGGCTTCATTTTATAGATCAAGAAAAGTGAAGTTCATGGAGGTAAGTCACTCATGTCAGGATTTTTCCAGCTTCCTCTTCTTACTAAGCAGAGCATATTTCCACTGACCACAGTGAGTCCCTCTAGAATGGGGACAGAAAAGAACCAAGTGGGCCCAGGACTGGAGAACACTCAACCCTTACAGGATCCAAGTCGAAACTCTCTTTAATCTCTCCATTTCTGGATCTCAAATGAGCACCCTTCTGTTTAACAGCTCTCCTCAAGAGGTCTGCTTTCTCTGAACAGCCTGTCCTCATTGTAAGAAGTTCCAAAAAGGGCTTGCAGGGTTACAGGTTATGTGGTATGTCCCCAGCTCATCTCAACACCTCTGACAAAGGGCAGTGGAAGAAAGGATTATTTCCCCATGAGTCTCATCAGTCTTTGCCTCTTAAGGAGTATATTATTCCTTACAAAAGAAATTCGTCCCCTTGTTCTACAAATATAACTGTTACCAAATTTGTGTTCTGCTGACCAAATAACACAGCCATAAAAAGATAATCTTCATGAAATAAATGAGTAGGCCTCCTCTCTAAGTCAGTGAGACAAAAACCTTGAGAGTAAATCCAGACAAAAACCTTGAGAGTAAATCAAGACAAATCAAGCTGGAGGAAATCAAATGGGCAAAGCAGGTGGGTTGGCCTGTGCTTGGAAAGGATGAAACACAGCGTGAGGCATTGCACATTTACACCAAAGCCAGATCTGTAACCTCTGTCAGGCTTTCAACTTAGCTAAATGCATGACTTAAATTTAAGAAAGGCTGGTAGCTGGGAATTGATTGAACTAAGAGTGTCAAGAGCAATTCTGAAGACGTTTTCTTATACTTTGCCTGTTTTCGTGAGCTCTGGGGATTGCCAAACAGCCAGGGGTAGATGGTCCTTCACCTAGGTATGGTTTTAAGTTATGTCAGGGATGGCATGATTGACTATTTCCCAAGAGTAGCCAGAAGAAGAAATTCTTTTTTTAAACTATTTTATTTTTTTAAAGATTTTTATTTATTTATTTGACAGAGAGAGAGCGAGAGAGGGAACACAAGCAGGGGGAGTGGGAGAGGGAGAAGCAGGCTTCCCTGAGCAGGGAGCCTGAAGTGGGACTCGATCCCAGGACCCTGAGATCATGACCTGAGCCGAAGGCAGACACTTAACGACTGAGCCACCCAGGCACCCCTGGAAGAAGAAATTCTTGTAAAAATTGCCTGTGTCGTGTTGGGTAGCTATAAGACAGGCAAAAGATGAGCAGACCTCTGACAGGCTATTCCTTATTAGGACAAAGACAATCCTGGGCCCAACAGCCCTGAATGACTACAACACATATCTGTGGACACACTCAACAGGGTAAAAGCTCAAAAAGTGAACCACAGCACCACGTGGAATACACACTGTAGGCAACATAATCTTGTATCCAGCAACACTTTAGCCTTTTCCAAAAAACGCTGCCTCGTTGTTGTGGAGATAGATTTAGATATCACAACTGATTCCATTTTGGCAGGGTTCATTAAGCCAAATATAATTACCTCCTTCGTTTTGGGCCTCTAAGAATGCTTCTGAAGTTGGAGTCCAAGCATGCAAACACAAACACACACACACACACACACAGTAAATAGTGCCAGGAGTCTGATTTCCAGTAATGTCTGGCTAATGTCCCCGGAGTCAGCCTCTCCTGATTTGTCATACAAAAAAGAGAAAAACTAACAAAAGCCACCCAAAACTTGAAGTTTTAGAATCTGGGAACTCTTATATCCAATTGCAAGATGGATAGAATTGGATTGAAAAATGTAATTGAAAGCCATGGCTGCCAGGTCTTTGCAACACAGCAAGTTGGCCAGCCTGAAGAAAGCAGAGAAATCCGCATACCATTTGTCCTTCAGCTCAACAGTTCCAGAACTATACCAGTGAAAAAACTGAGTAGCTGTCCCTCTCCTGCATGGGTGTACTGCCTGAGAGAAGTGGTCAGAGAGCCTTCTGTGTCTCATGTATACGCACTACCATGAATACAGCTCTTTCTATACAAATTAGACACTATAGCTCCCAGAAAACAAGTTGAAAGAAGTGAGGTTTGCTAAATTTAGCAAATACCAACAGAGGGTGACCAGTTAAATTTGAATTTTGTATAAACTACAAACTATTTTAATAGAACTTTGTCCCAAATAGGAAGTGGGGACTACAAATAATTTTTTTTTAGTGTAAGTATATCCCAAATACTTGTGGGACAGACTTATGCTTAAAAATTATTTGTTGTTTATCTGAAATTCAAACTTAACTGGGCATCTTGTACTTAATCTGACAACTGAAGAAAGGGAGGGAGGAAAAAATAGCATTATCACATTGTGTTACAGAGATATTGATCCCACAGATAAAAGTGATGTAGGTTGAGGTAAAGACACAAGAAACCCTTGTAACAATTTTAACTGGATGTTATAAATTTATATTTATTAAATCTGTTTGGAACATCGACACCAGGGAAGGATAATATCCCAGATCAGCCCAATACACACAGAATCACTACGACAAAGACTGCTTCTTAGAAACTAAGAATTGGGCTAGAAGGAACATTTATAGACCTGCCTTCTAGCTAATTCATACCTAATTTCCCACAGACACTGAGTGTCATGCTGGGAAATCCATATGCCCATCAGTTGACATTGAGTCTAACCACAGCTTGTTTCATTAAGAGTAAAGGAAGGAAAACAAAACAAAAATAAGGGAAAGTATATTTCAGAACATGGGAAAGTAACTACTATCCCAAGAACTTAAGATAAGTATTTTTTATACTGCTTGACATAATCAATAGTAGTAAAAGAATATGAAGTCCATGAAACAAGAGCCCAAAATCAAAAGGCTGCACTGAGAAGCTAAGTATGTCAGATAAGGAAACTTTAGGATTTTAGAATTAAATATAGTAGGAGTATTTGAATTTTTATTGGAGTGAGTGAATGAATTAAAAATGTATAATGTTGAATCAGAGTTTAAATATGAGATGCTCTCTCAGAACTTATCGGAAAAAAATCAAAGAATGAAGAGATAAAAAAATGAAGAGATGACAGCTAGAAAGGATCAAGTTTCAAGAATAAACAAGCAATCTAAATTAATTAAAGAGAAAAAAAATGCTTGCATCAGATTTGCCTCCTGCAACTATAAATGCCAGAAGAGAGAGTGGAGAAATATCTATAAAATGTTAGTAAATATTGGTCCACCAAAGTCCACATTTACCTAAATTATCCTTCTTCTGTAAAATAAAAAAAAAGACATTCTCACATATGAAAGATGCAGAAAACATATTACATGTGTACGTTTCTTGAAAATAAATTTCATGGAGAAATTCAACATGGGTTCAAGAAAGTAATCAAATTAAGAATTCAAATCTAAACATGTCTTGGAGAAAGTATCTTGATGCTTTCCATAATCATCCATCATCCCAAGAATACTGTGGTGGTGAAGCAGTGTGGTTCTCAAATGCATAAGCATTAATGGGAGGGAGAGATTATACCACCAGCAATTAAGTCCTATTACAGATTAATTAAATCAGAAATTCAGAGCAGGTGTAGAAGTGGGCTTTGAAAGTTTTAAAAGCTCCATATTTGATTTTCATATGTAGCCAGGGTTGAGACCCATCCCTTATTTATTTTTTTAAAGATTTTATTTATTTATTTGAGAGTGCATACGTGCGTGAGAGAGAGAGAGAGACCACGAGTGATGGATGGGGCTGGGGGTGGGGGTCGGTGGGGAAGGGTAGAGGGAGAGGGAGAAGCAGGCTCCCGGCTGAGCCAGGAGCCCTTCATGGGGCTCGGTCCCAGGACCACCGATCATCACCTGACCTGAAGGCTGGCGCTTAACCCACAGCCACCCAGGCTCTCGGAGACCCAGAGATTGAAACTCAATCTATGTGGAGTAAGTTTATTCATTTTACAAACTGCTATGATCATAGTTGTGCCAGTAATAACAACAACACCCGTCCCATATATTTGTCATTAGCGTAAAATTACAAAATGTATATGTGCCATTCACCAAAGGAGTCTTATACAATTTCTAGTAACAGCAGTGATCTCATTGTCTTTTCTGGAAATGGCAGTGTGCACGTGGTGTTTTGGTTTTCATGTTACCATAAACAAGTGTCTTGTTGTTAAGTGGGCCTTTCTCCCACAAATCACTAACTTTGATATAATTCCAAACACATTTCAGTTCTACGGGGAGCCAGCCTCCAAAAGACCTCTGAAATGTGGCCACTCCCATATCTTTTAAAGTAAACCAATCCTGCTGCTCTCCTCACTGAATCCTCGCCTAAACCCACCCGACCCTAACACAACACAGCTCTGCCCCCTCCTGCTTCTGCATCTTTGCTCCTTGCTCCCTGGTTCACACACCTGCCATCCGCTCAAGGCCCAACTCATCTTTCATCTTCCCTGTGTTTTCCTAACAGCTCCAGCTCTCAGCGACCTTCCCCAGCACTCATATCAGCTTCGTCCTATTCCCCAATGCCTACCTTATAAAATGGAGTTCTCTATTATTTATTACTTTGCATGTATTTGTCCTAGGTAAACTTTAATTTCCTGTGCGTGGTGTAGGAAGAGAGAGTGATGTGGAAAGAATACTTAACAATGCACAAAAATGTTCATGATAAGGTACTGAACAAAGGAATGGGATGCTAAAATGAATATACAATATTGATTCAATTATGGAAAACTGCATAAGGCAAAGACTGGAAAAATAAACTAAGGGGCTGGTAGTGGTTATCTCTTAGTGGTCAGATTATAAGGCACTTTTATGTTTTCTTCATTCTTTTCTCTATTTCTCATGAGCAATATTTGCTGGTTCTATAATAAGTCACATGTTTTCTAAAGAAAAAGAACTGATACAAAATGGCATATGCAACAGAATCAAACTTTTCAGAAAACATGTATCATAAAAATACAAGAGAAAAAGTAACCGAAAATGTTAATATATATACAAAAGAAGATATATGAGTGGTAGGTAGGCACATGAAAAATTTGCTATGGGTCATTATTTACCAAGAAAATGCAAAATAAAGCCACAAGGCAGTATCAGAACATGACTAAATTAAAATGTCTGATGACACCTAATAATGGCCAAATGTGCATCTGTATTCAATGTTGGCAGCAAAGCCTATAATAGAAGACAATTGGAAATAAGCTATCTAACCCTTAGAAATTATTGGAAAATTATTGTATCACTTCAAAACAGGACATTTTACCACCAATAACAGTTATGTTTTGAGAGAATTTTAAATGACAGGTTAAAAGCTTATAATACAATATTGAGAAAATGTGTCACATGTCAACAATGGTTAATCTGTGGGGGTGCAGCAGACAGCTAATATTTTTCTTCATGCTTTTCCAAATGATAGCATATATTATATTGGAAGAAAAATAAGCATATTTTAATATAATAACTTGTTTCTAGAATACAGGGACAATTATTTCAGCAAAAGAATTCATTCTTTATGAATCAGTGACCCTTTCTGTTGTTTTGTGAATAGCAGGTTTCTGGGGCAATAGCTTTTGTTGATATATTTTGTATTTTGGGTGTAATTATTGGTCCATTTAATAGTCTATATGGTAGTGGTACTCAAAATGTGATGTGTATCCGTGGCGGTTCCTGGCTTCAAAAGTATTTTCATAATACTAAGACATTATTTGCTTTTTACGTTGTATTGACATTTGCACTGATGATACAAAAACAGTAATGGATAAAACTCCTGGTGCCTTAGCGGAAATCGAGGAGGGAAACTGTACCAGTTGTCTCTGTTTTCTTTGCTATCACATACTGTAAAAGAGAAAAAAAGAAGACAAAAATATTTACTTTAGAATGTTCTTGAGGAAGCAGTAAAAATGACTTTACTAAGTATCAGTCCTTGAGTGCATATCAGTGCATGTGCTTTTAATATTCTCTGTGACACAATAGGAAATAAACCTAAAGCATACCACGTATGATGAGTCCCTTAAGGACAAGCGCTTGTACTATTGATTGAGTTCTAAGCTGCACTGTTACTTCTGTCATGGAACACCACTTTTACTTGAAAGAATGACTGACAAAGGGCTATGGTCATTCGGAGCTGTATATTGGACAGACATTCCCTTGAAAATGATCAAAGTGAGCCTGTTACTTCAAGGAAGACAACTGGCAGTATTTTAGTCAGTGATAAAATCTGAGCTTTCCGGTGGAAGAACTTTAGGAAACTGGTATCCATCCCTGTACACTTAACAGCTTCCCAATACTTAAAGACGTTTCTGATATAATCAATATAGTATTATTGACTGTGATTTTTCTGTTACATGATGAAATGGATCAACATTTAGAAAAGCAACGTAACTCACTTAACCAACATTTTCCAAATGACCAGTACATGATGTTACAAAGTTATTATACATGGGCAAAAGGTCCATTCAAAGTGCAAGAGAGACCAGTGGCCTTCGATCCAATGAAGTAGAAAGAGTTTATTGACAGTTTCAGATTCCATACTGCAATTAACTAATTATACATACATATATATATAATGTTTTATCATCTGATAATATTTTTGTAAGTCTGGTTTTTAAATTTTTTTTCTTTAAGCCAAAATTTATTTGGAGTGGCTATTAAATGTCTTGATGAGTTCTTCTGGCTTGGAGTCTGCTGTTAGTCCCAAATAAAACCAAATACCTACTCAGATCTTTTTAACAGTTTACCAAGATTAAACACTCCCAAACCATAACATTTTTGTGGGTTTGACATTCTAAATTCTGCTTTTAACCCTAGCAGATCTTTAATCTGGGGAGGAAGGGAGAAAGAAATTTCTGGGTTTATGTGACCATTAGGAGAAGTCGGAATGATAGATGTGCCTTAGCCATGCTTCTTTTAAACATCCCCAGCCTTCCCAACCCAAAGAGGCTCTCCAAGTAGTCAATTCTGGTTCTGTATAACTTTGGGCCCAATGGTTTAGCATTCAGTGCTTTATATAATTTATAGTTGTGGAATAGCACTGCATATTTGAATCTCTTTATTATGAAAATTTTGTGTTTGTTTTTGGAAAAGGGGCAGATCAATTAAATATTTTATTGGAGAACCTTTATGAATATCAATTCTCTGCTTCGCTTTAAGTCTGGGCTGATAGGATTTCTGATTCTGGATCCTATTTCTCTAATGAAACAATTTTCCACCTGAAACTTTCTTTCCTTCATTCTTTACTTGTTAGTTCTATTAAAGTCCATACCTCTATAATAAAATTTAAACTTTAATTAAAAAAAATCATTTTGCTTGTGTGTAAAAGCCGGGCATTGCAGTATAGATATCAAATGTAAGTATAGTGAAACAGTTTTTAAATACAGTTGTCCCCCTTTATATGCTGAAGTGACGTTCCAAGACCCCAGTGGATGCCTGAACTATAGATAGTACTGAACCCTATAGATACTATGTTTTTTCTTACCCGTACATACCTCTGACAAAGTTGAATTTATAAATTAGTCATGGTGAGACAATAACAACAATAACTAATGATAAAATAGAACAGTTATAACAATATACTGTAATAAAAGTTATATGAATGTGGTCTCTCTCTAAGTTCCTGATTATCCTGTACTAGTCCTTCTCCTTGTGATGCTGTGGGCTGTGCTCGCTTCGGCAGCACATATACTCCTTGTGATGCTGTGGGATGGTAAAATGCCTATATGATGAGGTACAGTGAGGTGAATAATGTAGGCATTGCGACTTAGGGGTAAGCTAAGGTGTATCATCAGAAGTCATCTGCTTCCAGACAACAGTTGACTGTGGGTAACTGAAACCTCAAAAAGTGAAACCAAAGATTAGGGGGACTATGGTATAAGGCGAAAGAGAAGGGGAGAAAAGTATAGTTCTGAAATACAGAAGATCTGACCTTTGTCCAATTCTGCCTTCAAGCATTAATCTCCCTTTGTTTTTTCATATAAAAAGTTAGGATATTGAAATAAAATATCTATAAGGTTTTGTTTATTTATAAAATTGCATAAATCTTCTCAGTATTAGAGAATAGGGTATATTCTATTTTTTTTTTATCTTTAAATCTTTACAGGACGTCGAGCACACCAATGTTGTTATGACATCATGGAATTCCTTGCAGTTTACAAACTTACATATCACATATACTATTAGATTATTATTTATTATCTCTCTAGGCATATCTTCTGGGCAGACCTATTTATAAGGACTAGAACAAATTGTTTCATGAGAAATGCTTCCTTTGAACAACGAAGAAGATTTGTACTTCTAAAATCTCATCTGGTATTTTTTGTAAAATATACAGCCTATTAAATCTAAAATCAAAGCTCACTTAATGTCATTGATAAAAATAGTTCAGCTAGTCATGAAATTAAAAGGAAGTTACACCCTGCAGATTAGAAAGAAAATGTATAAATTTTGTGAAAATCGTCCCAATGATACCACCCTTTTTCATTAGCTTCATATCAAAATATAAATTTATCCAGGGCCTCCTTGGGGCAACATCTGTTTCTTGTTTACTTTGCTATTACCAGTCCTTTCAGGTTTCTTAAAACCTCCTTCTAAAGATAAACTTGATTTCATAGAGCTCTAATTTCCAACACTGTAAAACAAGGCTTCCTTTGTTGAATTCAGAGTTTACAGTACTTAGATTATGGAAGTGTGTTTTTAATGAAAAACTTCATAGGAGGTATTTGGATTGTTATTAATTTGAGAATATACCAGTGGGGACTCTATTAGCATTACCCCCTTCATTGCTACTTGCAAAGTTATTGTGATGGCTTTATTACTTCTATAATGCTTTATTATTTTTCTCCTGACTATTCCTGAGTTTCAGACTAACATAGTTCTCACCCCCAACCCTCTCAGGTGATTAGACTTCATAACTGCTCTCTAGGGCATCTTTATTTTAACAACTCTTGCAAGAAACACACACACACACACACATAACTCCTCCACAAATGCAAACACACAGGTGTCATTCCCTCGCTTTCACAATCTTTTCCATTTATTAATATTACACTATTCCTTCCATTTATTTATTTGATAAACATTTATTGAGCACCTTTTATATACTGGGCACTCTTAAATATTGTGGACATAAAGGTAAATATTACACGCTTTTCCTTTAAACAGAGTGCAGTCTAGTGGCTGTGACAGACATAAAACCAAGTATTACAGTGAGTTATGATTAGGTGCTGGAAGTGAGGTAAGTACAAAGTGCAGATATAAATCAGCATTGGAAGGATATCTAGGAAAACACTTTTTTAATTGAAAATAAGAGTGATGGTAGGGGGCTTTTGCTACCACATTATAGAGCTGGGACCAGGGATTCTCTTTATCCTCAAGGGAAGTCAGTTTATTCTCCCAATGTGTGCACCCCATACACAGATGATTTTTAGAGCCTCCTAGCTGCACAACACAACTCATTCATTCTCATTCCTCAGATTCAAACCATTTATTCTCATTCCTCAGATAAAAAGCCTCCCTTCACTTTGGGACTCCTGCCATCCGGTGACCACCCACCTCCCAGCATCCTCCTTGCTGCGGTTCATCAATACCCTTGTCACCCCTCCACATGTATCAGGGACCTTAGCACTCTGCTTATTGGCTTTCTTGCCTCCATTTTCCCAGGCAGCTTCAAGGTCAATGCAGACAACCTGAACTAACAAACTTGCTGCATGGTTCCTGATCTCTTCACTTCCAGGGACGAGCACTGCCCAGCTTCTCCCACCTGAATTTATTAGCACTGTTCTGTTTTCCTCTTCTGGATCCTTACACTCTCAGCAGTTCCTTCCTTAGCTTCAGACTTGTCAGTTCCTTATTTTCAATACTCTAGTTATCTGACCACATCAAGACCACCAGCACTTGACTCTCCTTTTTCTTTCTTTCTCTCCTTCCAGCCGTTCTTGTCTTTGTTTCTTGACTTGTGTCTGCCTAAACTGCAAAGGCTTATTAATTCATTCCCTGGAGCCCAAGTGTGTCTCTTGCAGCACCTGCCAAGGAAAACACACAGCTTAGCTTTCTCTTTCTCAGCCTCATAGAAATCACTCTAACCTTCTACCAGTCGGTCTCCTCGATGCCCTGACTTGCTATTTTATTTATTAGTTTCAAAGGATGGCTGACATTCAAATTCATAAAAAAACAGTGACCATCAGACCTGCACTGCTTTGACTCCTTGACCTCCTTTAGCCAACATCTTCATGTATCGTAAACTCTCCCTTCCATATGAGTGGGAAGAGAGACACCCATTGCTGGAGAAAGCTATTCTCTCTGCCTTCAACTGGTTCTCATTTCCGCCTATATCCTCAGTCACCTTTATCAATCACCTTTTCTCTTCTTACCAGCCTCTCATTTGCAGTATATTAACATAGTCAAGTTTCTCTCAACTGAAAAACCAAAGCCCTTTCTGATTCTGGTTCCTGCTCCATCAACTTCTCCCCCTTTTCCCTTCACACTCAAGTGTCCACAAAAAAAGTGACATCTGCTCTTAAGCTTCCACTTCCTTACCTATGCTTTATCAGTTATTATGAAATATTTTATACGTATAAAATGATATGTAAAGGTAAGATATAAATAAGATAATTAAATTTAAATAAGATGTAAATGATAATTAAAATGTATCCACAGCTCAGCTTAGGAAGTACAAGCCTTTAAAATACGCTTGCATTACCCTTCTCAACCCAACACCAGATCCCTGTAAAGGAATCATGATTTTTGCTGCTTTTCATTTGTTTCTTTATAATTTATATATACCTCAATAATATATGGTTTAGTTTTATATGTTTTGATTTTATATAAAATCTATAATACTGTTAGTATTTTTCTTTGACTTGCTTTGTTTGTTGTTTTTATTCCACATTAGTTTTGTGCAATTTATCTATTATGATAAACAGAGCAGCCGTGGTTCATAATGTGTTCTATCATGGGATTTTACTATAAATATCTGTTGTTTCCAGTTGTTGCTATTATTAGATTGAACCACATGAAATTATAGTTTTTATAGTTTAAAAAAATTTGATTTTCAGTATTTACTGTGGTTTATTCTGTACAAAAAAATCTGCTGCAAACATTCTTGAACATGTCTTCCTATGCCATGTGTGAGAGTTTTTCTAGGCCAAGGCAAAAGTGGAATTCATAGTTCCAACAGCAGAAGCATCTCTATATTTACTACAGAATGTCAAATTATTTTTCAGATTTATTGTTCCAGTTAGTATTACCACCATCAGTGTTTAAATGGTCCCATTGTTTCACATTCTTAACAGCACATGGTATAACAGGAAAAAATTGCAA
This sequence comes from Leptonychotes weddellii, assembly GCF_054177405.1. Lineage (NCBI taxonomy): Eukaryota > Metazoa > Chordata > Mammalia > Carnivora > Phocidae > Leptonychotes > Leptonychotes weddellii. The sequence continues at coordinate 52,037,551 of NC_138380.1, forward strand.
ATCTGTTAGATATAAAATTATAGTTCATTGTTTTAAAAAAGTTTTTATTAAGACTACTTTTTTAAAGATTTTATTTATTTACTTGAGAGAGAGAGAGAGATCATGAGCAGGGGGGTGGGGCATAGGGAGAAGCAGACCCCACTGAGCGGAGAGCCTGAAGCAGGGCTCCATCCCAGGACCCTGGGATCATGACCTGAGCTGAAGGCAGATGTTTAACTGACTGAGCCACCCAGCCTCCCAAGACTTTATTTTTTGAGAGCAGTTTTAGGTTTGCAGCAGAACTAAGAGGAAGGTACAGAGATTTCCCATACACTCCCTATCTCCACACTTGCATACCCTCCCCCGTTATTAATATCCCCCACGAGAGTGGTACAATTGTTATACTGATGAACCTACATTGACACATCATAGTCACCCAAAGTCTATAGTTTACATTTTGGTTCACTTTTGGTGTTGTACATTCTGTGGTCTGGGCAAATGCATAATGGCATGTATCCATCCTTATGGTGTCATACAGAGTGTTTTCACTGTCCTAAAAACCCACTGTTCTCTGCCTATTCGTCCCTTCTTTTTCCCAGCCCCTGGAAACTGCCAGTCTTTTTACTATGTCCATAGTTTTGCCTTTTCCAGAATGTCATATAGTTGGGACCATCCAGTATGTAGACTTTTCAGATTGATCTTTTTCATTTAGTAATATGCATTTAAGTTTCCTCCATTTTTTTTTTCATGACTCGATAGATCATTTCTTTTTAGTGCTGACTAATATTCCATTGTCTGGATGTACCTCAGTTTATCCATTCACCCACTGAAGGACATTTTGGTTGCGTTCAAGTTTGGGCAGTTATGAATAAAGCTGCTATAAACACCTGCCTGCAGGTTTTTGTGTGAAAATAAGTTTTCAACTTATTTGGGTAAATACCAAGGAGTGTGGTTGCTGGAATGTCCAGTAGGAGGTTGTGTAGTTCTGTAAGAAACTATGTCTTCCAAAGTGGCCATACTATTTTGCATTTCAGGGAGCCATGAATGAGAGTTCCTCCACATTCTTGCCAGCATTTGGTGTTGACGGTCTTCCAGATTTTGTCCATTCTTTTTTTTTTGAGATTTTATTTATTTGACACAGAGAGAGACAGCAAGAGAGGGAACACAAGCAGGGGGAGTGGGAGAAGGAGAAAGAGACTCCCTGCTGATCAGGGAGCCTGACGCAGGACTCGATCCCAGGACCCTGAGATCATGACCTGAGCTGAAGGTAGACGCTTAACGACTGAGCCGCCCAGGCGCCCCTGGATTTTGTCCATTCTAATAGGTGTGTAGTGGTATCTCACTGTTTTACTTTGCATTTCCCTGATGGCATATGACGTAAAGCATCTTTTCATATGCTTATTTGACATCTGTATATCGTCTTTGGTGAGAAGTCTGCTAAAACCTTAGGCCCATTTTAAATGGGATTGTTTATTTTCTTATTGTTGAGTGATTAAGTCCCAGTGGTTTAGTGTCTTAAGTCTCTGAACTGTGAACTTCACAACGTGTCTGGTGTTTTTCTCTCCCACTTAAGTGGGACAGGATGACTACGGAGACTAGAGTTGGAATTTCCCTTCCTCCCAGGTCCATTGAGTCCCGATAATACCCCAGTAGGTTAGGCTCTGGTTAACTAGTTTCTCCTGAGGTCAGGCCTTGTTAAGCAGAACACAGATGAACTGGTTTATTTTAAAATGGTTTCTTTTCTCCTCCCCCTGCCAGAGCACGATTTTTCTGTTATTTATTGTGGGAACCTGGTCGAGCTCTGAGAAGTAAATCTTACAGTATTTTGCCTCCTGACCCCTTAACTGGGTTCCTGTAGGGTTTTTAATTCTTGGAGGTGTCCACATTGAGTCTGTAGCAACTCGTCAGTTACAGCTCAGGCTTTATTACCCTGTCCCTGGTGCCCACGGTGGTTTCCACTAGTGAATCACTGCTCAGGTAAGCAGCTACAACCTTTATTTTCCTGCCTCTCCAATCTTGGGTGCAGTGGTTTCCCCTGACCTCCTCTCTTACGGATCCGAGAAATATTGTTGATTTTCCATTCTTACCAGCTTTTTACTTGTTATTGGGATCAAGTGGCATTGTCCAAGCTCCTTATGGGCAGAACTTCCTTTACTTAATCTGTTTTTTTTCCTGATTAGTAATGAGGCTGTATACTTTTCATACTCGAATTGGCTGTTTGTGTATTTATGTTTCCATTGTTCTACTTAAAAATGGTTTAGTAAGGATCTATAAGCTTTGGATGCTAATTGTTTTCAGTGATACAGATTGCAAATGTATCTTCCCAGTTGTGGCATATTTTCCTCCTCTCTTTTTAGGAGTCTTTTGACGAACACCATAGCATTCTTGATGTTAATGGAGTCCAATTGACCAATCCTTTTCTTTAGCTTTTGTTGTTGTGGTTGTTTTTGTTGTTGGGTGTTTTTTTTTTTTGAGTAAATTTTATTTAAAAAAAATTTTTATCATTTTCAATTAGCCAACATATCATTAGTTTTTGATGTAGTGTTCCACGATTCATCAGTTGCGTATAACACCACGTGCTTTTTTGTTGTTGTTATTGTTAAATCCTTTCCTACTCCACAATCAGGAAGATATGTTTCTATTTTGCTATGTAAAAATTTTTAAGTTTGGACTTCGACAATTTTTAAATCCACCTAGAACTGATTTTTGAATAAGATACGAAGTAGGAATCCATTTTTATTAAAAAAAAAAAACATGGATACCAATTTCCAGGGCAGTACCTATTGAGTAGCTGATTTTTTGCTTACACCTCTCAATGCTGAATCCGTCCTCTATCAAGTTTCCTTATAAGCTTTGGTTTAACTCAGGGCCTGCTCTTCACTTCTGGTCTGTTTGCACCAAAGAAGCCATGATATCTGTTAGGGCAAGTCTCTACGCTTCATTTGTATCTTCTTGACTCTAACCCTTTTACTTAAATTGTCAAATCAGTCTTTTGAATTTCAAGGAAAATCCAGTTTAGAATTTGGAAGAAATTTCAGAGACTCTGTATATCAATTTTGGGATAACTAACATATTTAAAACACTGAGTCTTGTTATTTATGAGTATGTATCTTTCTCAATTTAGGTATTTTAAGATATATTTCAAAAATATAAATTTCTGCCTAAAAGAATTGACCATCTTATGTTAAGGTAATTTCTAATTACCTATGTTTGGTTCTACAAACTGTATTTTCTGTTTAACTTTTGTGTATTTATTTTGTATAGTCACTGAACTAAGCTCTTTTATTAATTTGAACAATTTGTTGCTTTCTTTTGGGTTTTTAATGAAGATAATCATGTCTTATGGAAGTAATGAGATTTTTTTCTATTTTTTATTCTTATATATTTTATTTCATTCTCATATTTTCATGTGCTCTCTGGATCCTCCATTCAGTGTTGAGAATGTATGGCAGTAGTGGGCATCTTTTATTCCTCTCTTTAAAGAGAATGATTTTACCATTTTACCAATGAGTACGGTGTTTCTTATGAAAAGTTTATAGATTCTCTTTGCCAGTTAGGAAAGTTTCCTTCAACTCCAAGTTTGCTTAAAATTTCTAATATGAATGAACATTGTGTCTATCTTACTTGCAGAAAAGTGAGATGATTTTATGAGTTTTTACTGTTTTGTTAATTTATATTAATTTTAAAAGTGTTAACTAGATTTATTTTTTGGATAAAGCCAACTTAGGGACGCCTGGGTGGCTCAGTTGGTTAAGCGACTGCCTTGGGCTCAGGTCATGATCCTGGAGTCCCGGGATCGAGTCCCGCATCGGGCTCCCTGCTCGGCAGGGAGTCTGCTTCTCCCTCTGACCCTCCCCCCTCTCATGTGGTCTCTCTCTCTTTCTCTCTCTCAAATAAATAAATAAATAAAATCTTTAAAAAAAAAAAAGCCAACTTAGTAAGTTGTATTTGTGTGTGTTTAATATGTTGCTGGATTTGGTTTGTCAGTATGTTATAGGATTTTTGCATATGTGTTTATAATAGAGACTGAACCTGCAATTTTTCTTTTGAAATTTCCTTATTGGGTTTTGGAATCAAGATTATAATAACCTCATAAAACAAGTAAAAAAGTGTGTCATTATTTTTTATTTTCTGGAAGAATTTATGTGATATGGGAATTATTTGCTCCTTGCCTATCTAGTAGAGTTTGTTGTCACACTGTGAACATGGCCTTTTTTTGTGAGAAGACAACAGTTTAATTTTTTTCAAAGATTATAAGATTATACAGGTCTTCTGGTTCTTTCATAAGTCCATTTGTGTAAGAGACAATTTTCTAGAAATGTGCCGATTTCATCTAAGTTACCACATTTCATATTGTCTGCAACATTTTGCTATTGTTCTAGCTTTGTTTCTTCTGAAGCTTTGCTAATATTGTTTGTATCTTTCCCCTTTTTTCTTGATCAATTTTGTCTGAGTTACCTTTTTTCTTTTTTTTTTCTTTTTTATTATTATGTTAATCACCATACATTACATCATTAGTTTTTGATGTAGTGTTCCGTGATTCATTGTTTGCATATAACACCCCGTGCTCCATGCAGAACGTGCCCTCTTTAATACCCATCACCAGGCTAACCCATCCTCCCACCCCCCTCCCCTCTAGAATCCTCAGTTTGTTTCTCAGAGTCCATAGTCTCTCATGGTTCATCTCCTTTGTTTTTTCAAGATCAGATTTGTTTTTGTTGATCTCCTTATCGTATCTTTATTTTCTACTTTATTAATTTCTGGTTCTATCTTTATCACCTCCTACTTTCTGGGTTTATTTTGTCAATATTCTTCTAAATTGAGATGGCTGCTTGATTTTCTAATATAAAAGCCTTATTACATAAGGCTATAAATTTCTCTCTATAAACTATTTTATCTGTATCCTACATAGAATTTTTCATGATTATAAATTTTTTAAATATTTATTTTGATTGCTTTTCTCTCCCTGCTTGGCAGGAAGCCTGCTTCTCCCTCTCCCACTCCCCCTGCTTGTGTTCCTGCTCTCTCTCTCTCTTTGTCAAATAAATAAAATCTTAAAAAAAAAACCAAAAACTTGTTTTATAACTATTTCATGATTTCTATCTATAGTCAGTAAGTATCATGAGTGCTTGAAAGTAGTGTATTGTTTCTAATTGTTTTGTATTTTATTCTACATAATACAGTTAGTTTAAGCCTGTTATTTGTATTCTCAAAGTCTTTTATACCTTAGTGATTTTGAGGGGGGTGTCTATTTGATCTGTCAGTTGCTAAACATTATGTCTAAAAATCACCCACTATAATTTGTTGATTTCTTTCTGTTAATTTTTACTGTAAACATTTTGAATTGTGAAATTTGGTGCATCGGATTTATCATTAGGTAGTGACCCTCTAACTGAAATAATCCTTTTTACCTTAAGGTCTATTTTATCTGCTATTAGAATAGCCACATTAATTTTTGTTTACCCTTTCATTGAAAAATGCATGTTTATATTTTAGATTTATTTCTACCGTCTTATTTTGTGGCTTCTGTTTACACGTAATACAGTTTAGAATTAATCTACCTTTCTGCACTTCATACAAGAACTTTAGCATGTTTTAATTCTGATCATGCTCTTTCTGACTTACTTGCTGTTTTAGTTCCATCTTGGTTATTTTTTTCCCAAACTCTCTTGCTGAAAACACCCAAAGGTGTGTCATGCCCTTGCATAATTCTCTGTCCTTGAGTGTAGGCAGAGCTTGTGACTTGCTTCTAACAAATAGAATATTGCAAGAGTAGTGGGATGTCACTCCCTCGATTAGATCACATTATATGGCAAAGGTGTTGGGATGACCTATCAGTTATTGTGTTATACAGCCTGGAGAGTCTGCTTAATAACTTGAAGAAGTTAGCTGCCATATTGTGAGAGGGCCTATGAAATGGGGTGGCCTCCAGCTAACAGCCAGTAAACGGTTTGGGTCCTCAGTTGTAGAGCCTCAAGGAAATTAGTCCTGCTAATGTGAATGAGCTCGAAATGGATCTTTTCTCAGTGGTTCCTCCAAGTGAGAACATAGCCTATTTGTGCCCTGACTGCAGCCCTGTGAGACCCCAGGTCAGATAACCCAATGAAGCTGTGCCAAGACTCATGTTCCTTCAAAACATGGGGATAATAACTATTTGTGGTTTTAAGCCACTAAATTTGTGGTACTTTGTTACACAGCAATAGAAAACTATATGCACTAAATTTACACTTTATTATTGGTTTATAATGTTAATATTTGTTTAGATTCACTCATATTTACCACTTTATTTGTTCACCTTTTCTTCTTGAACTCAGTTTTTCTGAAATAATTTCTTACTCTTGAAGTATATAGTATGTATTTTAGAATCTCTTAATTTTGTTTTCTTGAAGTGACGTGATAATAAACAATTCTAGGTATGTAGCTATAAATTTTTTTTTTATAACTTTTGACATGATATTACAGTTTCTGGCTTCCATTGTTTAGAATTCAGCTATCATTCCAGTTGTTTCTTTGGAGGTACTGTGTTTTTTCTCTCTGGATTTTTTAAAAGGTCTTTTTCCTTTGCATTCTATAGTTCGGTTAAGATTGAGATTATTGTGTTTCAAATCCTCTCTTCTGTTTCTCTATTTCTTTTTGGAATTCTGACCTGACTTATGTTATATCCTAACCTTCTATCCTTCAACTGCTTTCATGTCCCTTCTCTGCCCTCCCTTGGGTCCAGGTGCTTCAGATCCATATTCCAGCTTATTCATGCTTTCCTTCGTCATGTCTGAGGCTAAGTAGCACGTCTGCTAAATTCTTATTTTAACTAGTGTATTTTCATTTCTATATGTCCATATTATTTTCTATTTTTATTTCAACTGCCCAGTTATCTTTATAGTGACTTCTTCCATATAAATACACACACACGCACACACACACACACACTTTAAGCATGCTAATCCTGTGAATGTACAGTTGGAATATCTGATCTCTTTCTAGGTCTGATCTGTTTAATGTTTTTGATGGCATTTACTTCTTCATTGTTTCCTTTTTTATTTTATACTTTTAAAATATACACAATTTATATGAGGAGATTCTTTGAGGCTTGATTTGCTGGTTGATTCATCTAGGGAAAATGATTTACTTCTGACAGGCACTTGGGGAAGCTTCCAGCCTGGGGTTGTGCTCGAGTCTCTCAGACTATGCAGGCAGTGAGATGTGGGATCCTGGCATATATGAAGATTAGCTCTGACTTATGAAATTTCAGAGGACATTTTGTTTTATTTCTTTATTCAAGGCATATTTTATTTTGTTTGCTTTTTCTTTTTTCTAATTGACACTTTGACTGAAGATTCAGTTCTTTATAGGTCTTAAAACTGGAACCCAACTCTCCCACCAGTGCAGATCTGAGTTTGTCCAGGTCAAAACCTAAGCTCTAGGTTACTGGCATTAACAGATAATTTCATTTCTTACAACTCTTTGAGTTGGTTTTTCCCACAACTTTTGGCCTCTGATGACTGACAGTTTCTCTTACTCTCTCCAACTCAAATATTTAGGAGCTTTGCAGCAGGATCGTTTTTCAGGATATTTACTCTGCCAATATTGTTGGAAAAGGAAGTCTCTGTCTACTCTTCACCTTCCTGTAACCAAGGTTTGCCCTTAGCATTTTATAGAATCTACCCTTGCTCGGGTCACCAGTGACATCATAATTCCTAAATAAAGTAAATTCCCATCAGGTCTTTTCTTACTTTGTAGCCTTTGAAACTATTGTCCACTTTCTCCATTAATCACTTTTCTTCCTTATATTATCAAAGCCTCTTTCTTATTACATAGGCATGCACACAGACGCACATACATAAATGCAAATAACTCAGCATTTGCCATTATCAACTTGTAGGATGTTCTTTTCCACACTGCCCTGCTATCCTAATAGGGTCTACTAAGAAATAATCCCAAACTAAGGAAATTTTCCCAATCCTCTTTATGTCCAGTGGGGTATTGGACATACATCTCAACACCTCTATTTCTTATTTTTTTTTTAAAGAACTCATTGTCTCTCGAGACTGCTCTGTCATTATTCTAAAAATGCATGAGCCCATCTTAAAATCCTATTACTTGCTGATTTTATTGAACTTCTGCTTCACAGTTGATTCATTTACTTTCAATTTCTAGTGAGCTAATGGCTAGTTGCCATTTTTTAAATAACAACTTTCCAATTCTATAGAAGCCATAAAAGTCAACTTGAATAAAACTACTATTGGAATAAGTGGGGTAGAAGGTTCTAGAGTTAGAAGCCACTTCACCACTCAACCAAGTTGAAGTCTACTTTTTAGCCACATCACTGAGGCAGGATGCAGTCTCATCGGTGACTATTCAGCAATGACTAGTAAAGAGGATAGCTTTGTGCCAATCTGAACATCCCTATGAGACCTGCCTCTCCATATTTTTAGTAAAATTTCCTTTTAATTAGAATTTTATAAATAATGTTTAAATGATACTTGGTTGGAAATGTTACCTTTCTTTCTACAAACTCAGAGAGGGAATGTCCGTGAACATCAGAACAAATACTAAGATCTAGACTTCCTGCCTTAGCTATTGGCAAGAACCTGGAATGGGGCCTGTGCTGAGCAAAGCCCCTCTGCACCAGAAGCAGATATACCCACTTTCCCCTCCCTCTCCAGTTCCTTATATCCAGGCTCCTTCACGGGTTCCTGTCCTTGAAATATTACTCTTCTTCCAGTAGGTGTTTAGTCATGTACTCTTCTCATGCCATCTGATCACCTTACGAGGAGATCTTGGCATAAATCATCAGATTTGCCCTGGTGGACTCCCACAGGTGTATTGTTAACTTCTATACCCTCTGAGTTTAGGGTACAATTTCAAATTGTTCTTGGTTATCTCCTTTTAAAGGCACCTAACTTCCAACATGACTGAAAGTGAACTCTCTCCCTACCTGTGAGCTGTCCACTCTCATTGCACCAGCACTTAGTAAAATCTCTTACTAGCTTACTTCTTTCAAACTGCCCCATAACATTAAGGAAAGCCTAAAAATGGCCAAGACAGAACTAATCCTGCTTCATCATTAGTTGTAATTTCCCCCACAACATTATTTTCTGACATAAGAGATGTTCCATTTTTCACCTCTAGTTAAAGAAGTTAAAAATGTTTGTGATTTCTAAATTCCTCTTCACCCTGAGGCTTTACTCTCAACTCTGGGTTTAGAGCAAAGTTCCTCACAATGGATATTGCTAAATGCCTCATTTTAATGAAACATTACTGTACATATAAGAAGAAATCATCTCACTAGAATTCCTTAATTTGAAAAAAAGATCTAATGATAAAGATGAAAGTCATTATTAAATCTATAAGTAATACAGACAGTAGGCAGGAAGAAAAATGGCCCTAAAACATTGGCTTCCCAGAATCTAGAAACCAACATCTTTCTTACTTCCTGTTTGAGGTAAAAGAAAGCAAAGGGAAGTCAGTCCTTAGGTTGCCGTGGTCAAAAGATAAATATGAGTTGTTGTTACTTTTAAATCAATAAAGAACTTTCCATCGCTACTTTGGCAACTCCACAACCAACCACTTCCCCTCATAAGTCCAGTCAACGGTTCTCCTATCTTCTGAGAAAAACAGGTGAAGCATGTTTCCAGGAGCCTCTGCTGCTGAGGTTGCCCACATTCAGGTAAAAGCATGGGAAATAACTGAACGACCAAAAATCTATGCCTGAGAGACAGAAGTAGAAAAAATTTACACGGATTAAAAAAAGAGAAGTTGAGGTGTCATGGGGGGGTGGGGCAACTCCAGAAACTTCCTCGTGGTAAAATGAAATAAAATACAAGTGTGTGCTACTGTATTGGCAGAAACCAAGACCAGTCTTTTTGTAGCCACCTCAGAGAATATCTTCGTTGCTAAGTGTTTAGATATTTTCCACTTGAGCACCTGGGGTAACAGGAAGGGTGTATGCCACCCTGTTAGCACCCTTTGGAAGGAAGCTGGATGTGCTTTTGAGGACAGCTTATCCTTTCCCCTTCTTGCAGATAGGCAAAATTTAGTGACCTTCCATGTAGTTTTTTTTAATTCCATATGAGAGCAAAATAACAAAACGATGAGATTTGTTTCATATCTATATTTTGTTTTAGGTCTGCCTTAGGAGAAAATGACCCAAGAAGTAAATAGTAGTAAATATGTTTCAGGGGAAAAAAAAAATCGTTGTAGTCTCACTATTTAATTCCACCTGCTGAGATGGATTTTGACTTTGGCATCCAGGTTACTAGGTCTTATTTCTATGTCTAAAGTTGTATTGTGTAGATGTTGAATAATAGGGGTGTGTGTGTGTAACAGAGACCGAGACATTTTTCAAGATACTTCCATAAATCAACTTTTCAGTTGCAGTCTGTAGGTGTTGGACTGGGTGCCCCTTTGATTGCTATGGGATACTGAGATGGGCTGTAAGGAAGAAGCAAAAAGTTCTGGAATTTGATCTGAACTACTAAAAGAATTACATTCTCAAGAATAATTTAAAATACTTGGAAATCATATCAACATTTTAGGCCCTGCCAGTACAGAGTGAAATAATTCTTTTGAACATAATAATTGGTCACTTTAGTTGTTGGTGTACTACTATCTCTTGTTGGGTGATTATAATGTATATGGAGTTGTGCCTCATGTTAGGCGTGAGATAGTTTGATTAATCCCTGTAAGAACTCTGAGGTCACTTCTATTTTTATCCCCATTTCAAGGTTGAAGACATTGAAACACCGAGATTTAACAATTTGCCCCATCATTCAGCAAATAAGTGGTTAAGCCATGATTTGAATAGAAGCTGCCTGAACCCAAAGCCTGAGATTTTAAGCTCTGCCTCAAAGGATTGGTTTGATTTACATGTATTATCTTAAAATGGAACCATGGAGACAATTTTGTCTTTAGAGTTTAAAAACATGTACTTAAATTATAAAAGCATAGTAATGGGCAATATATCCTAAAGTCCTGTCTTGTAATTGACTGGACTCGTTTTCTTCTGGGAAAGTTGTATTTACTGTCCTTTAGGGGGAAAATGATACTTTGATTCTGTCACTAGAGCTTCCTCCTAAAGACTGGGGTCCAGAAAGGGATTTGAAGTTGAAAAATGTTTCCTTTTTCCTTAAGACTATTCCACGCACACTTCTCATTAAATGGAAAGATTTTATGTTGTGAGATTCTCTTACTTCCTTCACTTCCCAACTGAAAAAGATGTTGGAGATGACCAAAACAGGATCTGACACTGGAAAGGGCTCCCTGTCATTCTTCATCTTGGAAAATGATGTGTCATGAAATCTGACCATTACCCTCAAGATGCAGTGGCGTGAGCCAAAGAGACACAGGGGAGTTGTAGTTCTAGCTTCTGAATCCATAGCTTCAAAACAGCTTTTGTAGATCTGCAAGTGGACTTTGAAAACAGTATCATGTTCTTTGAGGTGGCTAAGAAGTGAATGAATATGTGGAACAAAAGGGCCTTTGCTTTTTCTTCCATATTGAAATAGCAGTGGCTGTCTTTTCATACACGCATGTGCATGCCCACACATGTTCCAGCTTCTGACTCTCCATGATCTATATCACAAATACATATATACAAATACTTATAAAACATTTAATTTTTTGTGCTTACATCACTATTCTTTTTAACATTCAAAAGCCTTCAGCAGCACTATAGATGACTTGCAAATTATAGACTTCTAGCCTTTCTGACAGTCAAAGGATGTGGAAATCAGGAAAGCCCCTCATTGGGAGCCACAATGTGGCTAAAAACTGTGCTTTGAACAATTATGTCTCAGAAAAGATTCCCCCACACGTTATTGATGGGGATTATCTAACACGTGTAATGAGAAGAGATAGCATTGTTGCCTGATTAACCTTAGAAAAGCAAGAAAGGCAAATGTTGCTGCAAGGAACAAGCCAAGACAGAAGACCATAAAATTCACCTCCTTGCAGGGTACATTCCTTTATGGAAAGTATACTGAGAGGAAATGAATAATCGCACTTAAAATTGACCATCTAAGTGTATGACACACAAGTACAAATAATGCATGAAAGCCAGCTTACCCTGGTTTATGAGAAAATTAGAGTTCTTTGTAAAGTGAGAAATTCCTGGAAACTGCCCCCTAAAATTCTTTTGTCTAGCTTTCCTCTCTTTTAAGCACTTTTTGACGTGATTATTTGCCATTTAAAATGTCTCAACACAAAAATGTTTTAAGGACTTGTGAAGTAGTTCCACATCCTGGTTATAGAAAGTACATGTCACATCCATGTTTACATATATACATGCACATGTATACATCTTCCCGCTTTGACCCCGTCCCCTGCCTCCACTATATACCACTCAAGATCCAGAATAATTTCTTAAATATAATTTGTATCTTGCCTATTCCTTGCCCTCCTTGCTTCCCAGTTTTATTCAGGATCAAAGACCAATCCTTCTCTATGAATTTTGAAGCCTGGTGTGATCTGGCTCTATTTATCTCTTTAGTTAATGTTGTCCCACCCACCCCTTTGCTTGTAATCTTTTAGCACTCTGGTTTCCTTGCTGTTTCTCCCATTGGCCGTGCCTCTGGGCCTTTTGTTGGCCTGAAATCTCTTTTTATGGCTGACTCTGCATTTTTCCTAGTTACTTCTTCAGAAAGGCCAACCCTAACCTTTCAGTTTGATGTGAGTCACTCACTACTGTTCTGTCGTGATACCCCCTTCTCTTACTTTATAATTCTTAAGTATGAATTTCTGTACTTTGCCTAAACATCAATGAAAAGAAGGCAGGATCAATATCTGCTTTATTTTCTCTTGTATATTCAGAACCTGTCATTGGATTGGGTACCAGTGTGTATATATGTGTGTGTGTGTGTGTGTGTGTGTGTACAGTAATATTCTTTTTCAAATAAAAATGGTTCCTTCCAACTCTCCTCTGTTTCACCCCTGATTACCTCCAGATACCTCACAAGAATCTTTGAAGTTATAGTGAGTTTTACAATGAAGTGAGGCAACACCAGATGTCTCACCTGCTGGTATCCCTATAAGACCAGAAAACAACCAGTTAGCTAAGGAAATGTCACTAGAAATGTAATTTTTCTGGAAGAATTCCAACTCTAAATTTTGGTCATTATCTGAGATACGGTTGGCAGGATCAGCCCAGATCTTAAGACTCTTGTTTTATTATACCATGATGACTATTTTGACCATAACTGTCACCTCCATCGGCTCCCCAGTTCATTCCGGTAATGCACAGGTAGAAAATGGACTGATTAGTCCATTTGGTGGTTTGTACTGTGCAGGCCAAGGAGCAGGTTGGCCAGATTCCTCATTTTTTTTTGCTAGTTAATTTGGTGTCCTATTGATCCTGCCTTTAGCTTTAGATATTCTACAAAACAGTCACTCTCAAAATGTCACCTTTCAAAAGGGCCATGGTGATGGCTGCTACTTACTAAGGCACAGAAAAGAACATCTCTCCTTTAATAGGTTCTGAGGAATGGTAGAGAATGTTTGTATCCGTTCACTGAAAAATGTGAGTTAGATCACTTTACATGTTTCAGTTGCCATATTAATTCACAAACCGATAACATTCCCTGCTATGTTGTGAACATTTTTGAGTGAGTCTTTGGCAAACAAAAAAACAGCTCTGGATATGCTGCAGACCCATTCTCTGAATGGCTTCTCTTGCCTCAACGCCATCTTGTAGGTCTTCCTCCGTATGTAGCTTGCGTTATTGCTAGCTCTCCTACCATGATTAGTTCCATAATCCTTGATTATTCTCTCGTGGTAAGCCTACTTCTCCAACTAATGGTGCAAGTACTGAAAAAAAAAAACAAACCTAGTAGAATCTTATGCAGAATCTTTAGGCAGAATTTGGAGCACAGCGTAGTTTGTTAAGCTACCTTTGTTGACAGAAAATTTTCATTGTTTTTAGATGGTTGAGAAAAATTTCCAAATGATTGTTGAAATACATGTATGAGTGTGTATTTCAATTGTAAAACTTCAGACACATAGGTTTATTAAACTTGTAGCTGGGCAAACAAAACCAAAAGCAAGAGACTGATTGAAATATACTCCATTTTGAAAAAGCAAGCGAAGTAAACAACAACGAAACCATAGTCATTGTGTTGGATCTGTAAGCAACACATTTTAGATTATTATAAAACTTGTATATTAATAGGTAAATTATACTTAGGAAAAAATTTATTTCATTTGGGAAACATGTCTCACAATTTTGGCTTGGCACAATACTTCTCAAATGTTAGTGATTGCTTTTCTTTTCCTATCCAAGGGCTAGAAACATGCACTGGTTCTTGAATTTATATAAAAGTAGAAAGAAAAATAGTTTATTAGCATTGGATGCTTTTGTGCTTGTGTAACAAAAAATCTGGCTGAAATGCTTTGGCAAGTATGCAGTACATCATATAGTGTAATAACTTGTGGTGTTTGGAAGAAAAATAAAAGCTGCTAAGATATTGTGGTTTTGAACTTGGCAAAAGAGTTGTAGAATGAAATTGGCTATGTACTCTCATAAGAACTTTTACAATGGATAACAGACTTTCTAAGTGTTGTATGTAATGAGGTGATAAGCAACTTACTACACTGAATCCTACAACAACCTTTTAAGGATCCATATATTAAGAGAGTCTTAAAGGGAGATTGTTTTATAGAAACTATGAATTCTCTGGAAACATGAATAAATGAACCTCTTAATGTAGTTCAAGAAAGTCATACTTTAAGTTATATTCAAGAGAGATTGCAATATAGCAATATTTTAATTTAACATTGACAAATATTTAGTGAATACCTCCTATGTGTTGGTGTCTACAGACGTTACAAATAGTAGTAGAAAAGATGGACCCTGCTTTTGTAGATTTTTATGTCCTCATGGCCTTCCATGTAGGCAGATGGTCGTAACAATTCTATAGGCAAAATAAATCTTCGAAGTAAAATCTTTCTGTTTCAGGTAGTGATCAGGAAAAAGCCTTCGGTAGTGTCACTCTCTAATTTGCAGGGAAGAGCTAACCATTCCCATTCTCACAACCAACACGAAAACATGGATTAGTCAATAAAACCACCTTCCCCAAAGGCGGAAGAATAATATGACAATGAGTATGGGACAGAAAATGAATTCCTCAAATATGCTTTTTTAAGATACTATAATCATGAGTGGAGCATTCATTCATTCTGTGGGAGGATAGAAGAGTTTAAGTCTTTTTGTGTGCTCTCTTCCATCTCCTATCACAGACATGGTCTTTATGGGACTGTCCAGTGTTCTGATGCAGTAGCTGTGATAGGACCTTTTGGAAATGGGGGTGCCTCTTACTCTTGTTATTAGAATAAAGGGATAGGGGCTGTTGGTGAAGTACAAATGTCCCAGCTCTGTGTGGAGAGCACAAGAGAGTTAAGGATTTGTTACTAATCCCTATCTGGAAATCAGGAGCCTATTTTTTTTTTTTTTTTTGGAGTGAATCCCATGAAAATAACCCTCAGAAATCATGCAAAGATGGTGTCATATGCCACTAGCAGCTTGTAAACGATTTTAGGATTAGGCATCCCAGCTGTTTCTCCTTAGGTGCTTTATGAAAAGCTTTTGAAGTTAACCTTGAAAGTCACAAAAGATTTCAAGTGGTAAAAATAGGAAGAACATTCTAGAAGGAGAAAATCAGATATAGGTATGCAGAAGAGTAGGGCAGGTTGGGAGGTAGGAATCGTAGAGCTGGTGGGGGGAAGTGTTTCAAGAGATAATGATGGAAAGAGAGGTGAAGGTCCTATTGAAAGCTAAGATTAGAAAGCTGTCGCATCTATCAGGAGTTAGCATGTCTCCAACATTTCTACTTGAACACATGACCAAAATACTTTTCATATGTCCTAGGGGAAAATGACTTTTTCGCCCCTGTAAACTATCCCTTCCGTCCCTGAGTACTCAGATCTCTGTGGACTTCATCTTTTCACTCCTGTATGAAATCTTATGTATATCTGTAAGCTTACCCAGGTAGTCTCCTTTTCTGGATATTAAAATGCCTTATCCCATGTATTATCAAAATTCAAAGCTGTCATCCATTTTATAATTTCTGTCTTTGCTGGGTGGGGAAGTTTTTCAATTTTTAATATATACTTATTTTCTTTTTGACTAAAGAGAAAGACATGTATCATATGACCTCACTGATATGAGGAATTCTTAATCTCAGGAAACAAACTGAGGGTTGCTGGGGTGGGGGGTGGGGTGGGAGGGATGGGGTGACTGGTTGATAGACACTGGGGAGGGTATGTGCTCTGGT
>NC_138380.1:52054291-52095143 GCF_054177405.1 Leptonychotes weddellii
CTTCATTCTTCCCCTCCCGCTACCTTCTTCTTCTTCTTCTTTTTTTTTCTTAACATATATTGCATTATTTGTTTCAGAGGTACAGATCTGAGATTCAACAGTCTTGCACAATTCACAGCGCTTACCAGAGCACATACCCTCCCCAGCACTTTTCCAACATGACTGCTTGTAGTAACAAAGGTAAGGTCTTAATCTAAAAAACAAGTAGGACATGCTTTGTCAACTGTATGATTAAAACAGTCAATTTTATAGATCATTCTTATCTTGGCCTGCTGTTTTCTTTGGGAAGTAATTCATTTAACCTAGGTAAGATATTCCATAAAAGCATAATGATAATTTAAAGTTGCACATGTACTGAAGAAATGAAATCTAGACACTCATGGTAGTCCTGCACAGATTGGGGCAAATTTATTTTGGTTTGAAGTTAGGATAAATGAAAAGTAGCACACTTACCTAGTGTTCAAATCAAATAGAAGTGGGGCAACAGTCCTTCACACATGACTTCTAATAACACGGATCTGCATTTAGATACAGACATGCTCTGCCTGATCTTACATACAGCACCAGTTGCCAGGAAGGAAAAATAAGACATCTGCTTTCTATTGATTGTGTAGGGGAGCAACTCACTGAATCATCACATTTCTTCCTAGTGAAATAAGCACTTTGGTCTTTGGTCTATTTTCTGATAAGAGGTTAATAAATAATCCAAGGGAAGATATACATTTGAAATCACACTATACAGTTATTCTCAGGTTCTTTTTATTTAAATCAATTTCACTGTATCTCCAAACATTGGTTGGTTGTTGTGGCAGCAAGAGAAATGTGATTAGAACCACACAGCCGGTTAATTTACTAAAGATGTAGAAAGTCTATGGAAAAAGAAGCTATCTCTTTGCAAATAATTTAAAGTCAACAATTGCAAACTTTCTTTGGCAAAAGGAGGAAGAGACTTTGACCTCTACAGGGCTAAATTTTTATGAGCAGTTGTACCCCCAAATTAAAATGAAGTGTGTGTGGGATTTGGATTAAGTATACCTTTGGGGTATGGAAGAAGGAGAGATGGATGTTTTGGAGGAAGACCAGGGGGGAAAATCACTTTCTGCAAATTTCCCTTTAGTTTGGCTCTGCCTAAGGGATTTTTAGGATTTATCCAATCCTCTGAAGTTATATCAGACTTTACCTTTTAATGAAAAGCAGGATAGACTTAGAGTCATACGGGACTCACTTGGAAGGAACTTTAATTAAAATTGAAGGGTTGTAAGAACATTTATATTAAACATGTCAGTCCACTCAATTTTCTTTCAGATGCATCTGCTGTTAAAAAAAAAAAGTTTTTTGACTTCTCTGAAGACATGAGACTATGGTTTAAAGCTGTTTATTAAACAGAACTGTGTGCTTTTTTTGTCGACCAAGCGACTTCACAAAGTCTTAATAGGACAGTAATAAAACAGTTAGCTTGGATTACATGTAAACCAAGTTAAAGTACATTAGACTAACATCTTGAATAATAGAAGAGACAAAGTATTTAGTATGACTTTGAAGTACCAAAAAGGGTCATTGCTGCTAATACATTATAAGTGGAAAAGGTTTGCCCTTCAGAGGGTGTGATAAGAATACGGTGTTCTTCAAATAGTGGAAATTTCATGAAAATCATAGGATCATCAAACAAATTGCTGATTTGGACCTATTTTTACAAAGGTTGCCGGGGAAAAGTCACTATTCAAAAACCAACTTTAAGTTACCTGAAAAACTTAAAAGAATTAATCAAAATAGTTTGAAAATACGAACAAAATAAAGTAATAAATGGAATAAATTAAACATCAAATATGATGCAGATTCTGCCCTGGGTGTGAAGTCACCGATGAATTGGTAATTGTTGTGCGTACCTAGTAAAACAGACAATCCTAGGAGTGATTTTTAATTTTTGTTTCCCAACTGAAAACCTTCTATTAGTGACTTTACCCAGCAGAGCAGCTCTGGACGATTGTAGCCAGCATGGAAGGACTGACCGCTTTCACGAGCAGTCTTTTGATAGTGTAGCTGTACCAAAACGTATAGACAATATTCTTTTAAGTAAATTAATAAATACAGAGTGTGTCTGTGAGCAGGCTCATTCTCTAAATCTCAAGAGTGGAAAAGCCACCACCAGGATAGAGGTGACATTTGAATTGAGGTGAGTTCCTGATGTATTTTTGCAGCAGTTACAAAGTGCTCTTTTCAGGCTTATCTTAAAAATTGAAGTATTTTAAACACACATGCAAAATTGGGTTTTCCTTTAAAGAATCTGAATATAATTAGTTGGTCTGCCCGCTAAAAAGTTGTTCAAGCCTTCCTTGGAAGATGGCACGGTGATAGATAGATAGATAGATCTATCTATTTTTTTTTTAATTGGGACATGATTGACATGGTGTTAGTCTTCAGTGTACAACACTGATTTAATATTTGTATATGTAGTAAGATGATCACAGTAAGTCTAGTTAACATCCAACACCACGCACAGTTAGAATCTTTCTTATAATGAGAACTTTTAAGAACATGTTTAAAGACACAGAAGAGAACCTTAAACAAGATAAAACATTTATTTTAAAAGTTGATAAAGTCCAAATACACGATTTTAAACTACAAGTTGTAAACGTATTTTTGGAACCTTTCAATAAAAGAAATGAGAAACTACATACTCCTTTTTTTGAACTATCTTAATTTGTCCTCTTCAGGTTTATTAAAGAACGAAGGGAAAATGTAGATAAAAATCATTAAAATATAAACAAAAGCAGTGAAGTGTATTAGTAAAATCAAGACAAACTATTCTGACATCTAGAAGAATAATAAAAATTTTCGTAGGTAACCTGCAGTATGTCTCTAAATTCTAAAAGGCAGTGAATGACTGACTAAGGATGCATTTGGGCTGTGGAGAGCCCTCCTGTCCCTTGGGACACTCACAGGCAGTCCATGCCTTGTGACTTCAGAAATGAATTAAGAGCCATGGTATCACTGTCACACTGTGAACCAAATATTAGTAAAGTGTAGCTTGTTCTCTATTCATAAAAAAACCCAAAAAACAAAAAACAAATCTCAGCTCTGGTATTAACTCCCTGTACTCCATTGGATCCTTCAGTGCATTTCCTGGGAGGGAAGAACAACACTTGACCAATGCTCCTAAGGTGTTTCTGTGCCTTAAAATTCTAAGATATAAGATCAGGTCATTCTGACTCTTCAGTCTGTGACTGATTCATTAGGCTCTGATCCAAATAATGTTAGTTATTCATCTGGTTGATATTGCTTCTGTGAATAATGATCAACTCTGCCTTAATATGAATACTTAACATTAACCATTAACATTAATCCTTGCGTCACTGGGAAAGACAACTAAAATGCTTGGCTATTTTGTATGTAGTTTGCCTAAACCCTTCACATTTCTCCCTATGTTTAAAGTGTTTGGGGGTATATATACTAACTTACAATTAATAGACATTATTAATAGAAATACACTACCCATGGAATATTAGCATATTGAAAGCAGCATTGGAAGAAAGTGTTTTGGGAGAAATCTTAGGATTTATCATAAAACCTCTAAACTATGAGGTATGTGATTCAAAAATGCAAAACACAGACAAGCTGCACAGTGGTTCTCAGAACCCTAGAGTCCTCGGTGTCACCACATGGTAGGAGCTGAGGGACTGGTGCTCATCCAGTTGAACTTTGTGATTGAACTTAATATGGTTAAGTGTGGCTAAATAATGGTTAAATATTGTTAATTATATTTTCCACTCATTTCCTTTTCAGTCTGTCATGTTAATCATTTAGACAGGAAGTGGTAGATGTAGGTAGGGATTAGAGAGTATTTGTGCTAATGTTTGGTAGAGAGAATATGAGAGTGCTTCAATATTTGGTACCCACCAGTAACTTTCTTTCAAATTACCTATTTAAACTTGACAGTTGGTATTCCATGGTCCTATAGGTGCATATTCTCGGTCAAAAATCCATGATATTTTAAACCTAAAACATTATGCATTTCTACAGACGTAACATGATTAGTTTAATGGCCATTAGATACAATCCTTAGCTTTAAATGCTTTTCATTTGAGTATAATTTTCATTTTGAGTTCAATTGAACTCATAGTCCTGTCACCAAGACCATTTCTCCCACCCTCCCATAGATTTCCTGTTCTATGGAAATCAAATTCTCAGGTGACATGTTGCTACATGTAATGCTTGGCTGCAAAATAATTAGAACTTTAATTCTTAATACTTAGCAGTTTTCATTGCTCAGTTAATGTTACATCTACCTGCTAGTTGAAGGAGATCCATTATTTTATGAAGTTAATCCCCTAAGTGGAGAATTACTTATTTTATAATTTGAGACACAATGATCAAGAAATTTAAAGAGAGCCATGACGAGAAAGAATGTGCTCTACCAAGGCTGTCTTGTTACAATATTTTTTTACTTTGGCAAAAAGTCTAAAATATTCCCAGGAATATTAAAAAACAGCAAATATCAGTTTAAGAAACACCTTTTGAACTATATGGCAAATGAAAAACAATATAAAAACTGAAGTTGCATCATTTCTGGAAATGGCAACCAGATGAAAGGTATTGCCACGTCCTTGCAACAACAATGCTATGAGGGGAAGAGCAGGAAATAATCTTCCATGGGAAAACCCAGGCACATCCACACACACGTAGACATCTGTACACACAAATGCATGATAACGCACTCATGTTCCTCCTCATGTGTGTATATTTACAAACTTCTGAATGTTCTCATGCCAAATTGAGCTATATATTTTGTATGGGACTATTCATTTAGCTATTTCTCTCTGTCAACAATTTATACAAGACTCTTCATTCCATCTAAAACACACAGACCGAAGTTCTAGAATACAGACCACTCACAGTTAATAGGCCTCGTGCACTTTTGTTTCTACCAGTTGTGTTGTGTCTTGACTGAGATTGATTTTATTTGTCCTAAACCTGTAATTACAAATATTACAAAATAAACACAATAAGGAAGACATTTGCTGGGCATATGAAAATTCGGTTAAAACTTTTAAAATGCTTGGGCACGTGGGTGGCTCATTCTGTTAAGGGTCTGCTTTCAGCTCAGGTCATGGTCCTGGGATCAAGCTGTGCGGGTGGGAGGCTCCTTGCTCAGCGGGGAGTCTACTTGTCTCCCTTCCTTTGGCCCCCTGCTCGTGCTCTCTCTCTTTCCTGTGCTCGCTCTCTCTCAAATAAATCTTAAAAAAACAAAAAACAAAAAACAAAAAAGCCCCACCTTTTAAAATGCTTTGAGGAAGGAAGTCTTTAAAAAAATGCTTTTGTGGACACCTGGGTGGCTCAGTTGGTTAGGCGTCAGACTCTTGATTTTGACTCAGGTTTTGGTTTTGGGGTTGTGGGATTGAGCCCCATATGGGGCTCTGTGCTCAGCGCAGATTCTGCTTGTCCCTCTCTCTCTCTGCTCCTCCCCCTACTCACACTCTGTCTCTCTCAAATAAATAAAATCTTTTAAAAAATAATAAAAAAAATACTTTTGAATGAGGGTGGGCAAGAGAGTTGTTAGTGATCAGGGAGGAAAACGGTAAAATTTATAGAGAGACTCTGCACTCTGCTTTCTTTGCAGTTGTCTCTGAGTTCTCATTCCATTAAAAAATTGGTCTAGGGGTGCCTGGGTGGCTCAGTGGATTAAGCGTCCAACTCTTGGTTTCCACTCAGGTTGAGCTCTCAGGGTCCTAAGATCAAGCCCCGCCTTAGGCTCCGTGCTCAGCAAGCAGTCTGCTTAAGACTCTCTCTGCCTCTCCCACCTCCCTGCTTTCTCTCAAATAAATTTTTGAAAAGTATGGGTGTTGTAGGTAATTGATGATATAATAGATACAATAAAGACAGTGTCAAGTGCCATCGTTTTGAGAAGGTAAATTTCTATGTCTAAAGACAAGGGCTTGGCTCCATATCAAAAGATCAATTAAAAGATGCACACTTACATGTTTTACATTTTTTTTAAAAAAAGCCCACGATATATATACATCATATTTTCATGACTTTCTGCATTTCACTGCATTTTTCAGTTAAGCAGTTAACCTATTAGTCTGGCTCTCATCATAGAAAAGTGCTTCTAATGTAATTAAGCTGGTTTCACTGCACAAAGCACTTGAGTCAACTTACAAAAACAGATGTTGTAAAAGAATGTAAAATGTTATATGTGTAATGTACATAGATGTTGGGTAAAAGTATGAAGTCAAAGCTCAGATTTCAAGGGAGGGAAAAAAGGAAGACAGTAGTAAAGGCAGTTTTATTTAGTTCTGAGATATGGGTCACATTAGTTTTCTAACTGCTAAAGCAAAGAGAGAAACTGACCGCAAGATTCATAGTATCCAAACTAAAGTAAAAGAAAGATGGAAACAGACTGGTTGTTCAGGCAAAGCACGGCTTTTTCTGATATGGAGAAAAATCGGATGAACAGCAGGTCAATCTGGCATGGTTTGGTTACTGCAATATAGCTGAAATAAGATCCATTTATAAAGGGCTTGAAAAACCCAAAAGAACTTTATGCATGGCATTATTTCAGTGTAAATTTCCGAGGTAACTTTATACTAATAGCGGCTCATCCTGGAGCCCTTAAACGTGACCAGGAACAGTTCGTGGCTTGTGTGGCTTATCTTCATCTTCACAGCAGTCAGAGGTAGATGGTTTCACCAGTGCCATTTTAAAGACAAAAATTGGAGCCCCGGAGGCCAAGGTTGTAGGACTAGCAGGCAGAACACCAGCCCCAGGATGCCAGATTCCCTCCCAGCATAAGGCTGACATTGACTTTATCAAGTATTTTTGGTCCACTCCACTGAGCCTAGTCCTCGGACGGCTGCCCTGAGCTATTTTGCTTGCGATTATAACCGAACCCGATGGTGTATTGGAATCACCTGAGTGGTTTAAAAAAAAAAAAAATACTTTTTTGGCTTCACTCCCAGAGATCCAGATTTCAGTTTGTCTGGGGTGGGACTTGGCATCAGGCGTGGTTTCAAATCACTCTAGGTTGAGGACCTATGCAGATGAAGCAGGCACTTCTTTACTCCTAGTGATAAATGACACTTTGCTAAATAAGTGTCCTTATCCTCATCTTCTGGGCTATCGTTGAAGGATGTGACATAATCCTCCCCTCTTCAATCCCCCTCCCCTGCCACCAAAATACAGATGAGTGAGTGAGCTGGGACAAGTGCAGTTTCAGTCTTAGGTCTTTGTTTTTGGCAGGCATTGCTAGTATCTAGGAATGACTGTCTTAAGCCACCTTTCACCTGGCTCACATCCACGGGGAGGGGAAAGCAGCTTGCTGCAAAGTCTTCATCACAGCCTCTCTCTCTCTCTCCCGTCCCCACCCCACATCAGTCCTGTCCTTAGGTACACCGGGGCTTGGGCTGCTTGCGGAACGACCTGTTCAGCTGCTGCTTAGCCAGCCCCAATTTTTGGCAGTGCTCGTTAGAATTGATAAACTTGGAACACTTCACTTTTCCAGCTTCACAGCGTTAGTCACAATTCCTGGGTAACACAAGAAGTTTCCTTCGTCGTTCTGTAACATTAATTTTTAGCCGACCTTAAAGACTTCTCTGGTTGTCTGCTTCTAGGCAACAAACCTAATTAAAGATTAAAAATTAAAAATAAGATAAAAGGTGGCTAGTCCTCTTGCCAAAGCATGTTTTGTTTATCAGGGGCACATTGACTTCATGAGTCTTAAATGTTGAGCCGTCCTCGAACGTTTCAAAAGTGAGTCATCTTCGAAAACTGGTAGTTGCTTACAAATGCTGGGAGTACATTTATTGCATAAAGAAATCAAAGAAGGGGGGAAATGATAAAAAATAAGATCAAAAATTGGAAAATGAAAATAATTTTAATTTTTTTTGAGCACAGAAAATTCTTTTTTTTATTATTAACATAATGTATTATTTGTTTCAGGGGTACAGGTCTGTGATTCATCAGTCTTACACAATTCACAGTGCTCACCATAGCACATATCCTCCTCAGTCTCCATCACCCAGCCACCCCATCCCTCCCACCCTTCTCCACTCCAGCAACCCTCAGTTTGTATCCTGAGATTAAGAGTCTCTTACGGTTTGTCTCACTCTCTGGTTTCATCTTGTTTCGTTTTTCCCTCCCTTCCCCTATGATCCTCTGTCTTGTTTCTCAAATTCCTCATATCAGTGAGATCATATGATACTTGTCTTTCTCTGATTGACTTATTTCGCTTAGCATAATACCCTCTAGTTCCATCCACATCGTTGCAAATGGCAAGATTTTGGTTTTTTGATGGCTGCATAATATTCCATTGTGTGTGTGTGTGTGTATACTACACTTGATCTTAGCCAAAAGGCCGAGAAGCGGTGTGTGTGTGTGTGTGTGTGTGTGTGTGTGTGTGTGTGTGTATATACACACACCACATCTTCTTTATCCATTCACCTGTTGATGGACATCTAGGCTCTTTCCATAGTTTGGCTGCTGTGGACATTGCTGCGGTAAACACTGGGGTGTGGGTGCCCCTTTAGATTAGTACATTTGTATCTTTGGGGTAAATACCCAGTAGTGCAATTTGAGCACAGAGAACTCTTAAAGAGGTTTGGCATTGTTAACCTCAGTGCTTTTCCTTATATTCTGCAGTGGTGTCCAAATATATTACAAATGTTATGTAGAAGTGCCTGAGTCAGTATCTAGCACATGGTAGGTGTACAAGGAATATTAGCTGAGTGTGAATAGAGTGGCGGCGGCTGTGGGGCAGTGGATGGATGTCATCTCCATTGCAGAGCTCAGAGAGACAGGCTTTCCCTCTTTGTCCAGGTAGAGGAGACGGGGAAAGGGGGCCCCTCTGCTCTGGTCCTGTGCCAGGGCCTCAAGCTATTAATATTAGCTACCATAAATAACTTGGGTTGACACTGACATGCTTCTAGGCCATTTAATAATGTTGGAGAATCTATGAATGTGAAAGGAGTTTTTAAGTACTTAATAAGTGTTTTACCTCAGAGGTCTTTTAACAGTGAGTTAGCAAATCTAATAACAAGTGGTCACTTTCATACATCATTGTTGTTGAGCGTTTGCCAAAAGGCAAATACCTGATAAATTGCCCTCGCTCTGCCATGCGCTCTATTTCTCTCTCTCCCTTTTCTCAGTAGAGTATTAGTAAAAATATTTTTCACTAATACTGCA
The DNA here is from genome assembly GCF_054177405.1 of Leptonychotes weddellii. Taxonomy (NCBI): domain Eukaryota; kingdom Metazoa; phylum Chordata; class Mammalia; order Carnivora; family Phocidae; genus Leptonychotes; species Leptonychotes weddellii. The sequence continues at coordinate 52,063,469 of NC_138380.1, forward strand.
GTGAGAAAGCCACTCCAAATCATGTGGAGCATATTGTAAGCTGACCTACTGTCCCTGAAAGTAAATACAAACTGCTCTGGAATTTAGCTAGCTAGATGGCTAAGACGCTCTGAGTAGGGGGTGGGGAATTTATCTTGAAGTGATGTGTGTGCATGTGTGCTTTACATACGACTGAAGGCGGTTCACAACCCAGCTGGATGGTCCCTGCTGTGGGGACATGTTGGAGCCTCCCCGCAGCTCTCATCTCACCTTTTCTAAGCTTGTACCGATGACAATGGAGAAAAGTATTGATTTCTTCCCACACTCTGCCACAGCAGGAAAGACTCAATCTAGATAAGGAATCTGAGACTTTAACTCAAGTTTGTGCCACTGAAAAATGGAATACCTTGAATTCGCCATTTGACCAGAAAGAATTATACCTAATCGTAATAACGGTCTTCCTAACCTAAAGTCAGTGTGTGATCCCAAAATACAGAAGAGCTCCAAGACTCCTTTCAGGTCTAAAATTATGTAACTCTATGGTTTAAGTTAGTTGTCTTTTCCAACATAAAATTATTATTTTTTAAGGCAGTAGTTTTCAACTGGGAGGATGATTATGCCTCATAGGGGACATTTATCAATATCTGGAGACATTTATGGTGGTCACAACTGGTAGTATGGTGTCATAGGCATCCAGTGGGTTGCCATGGACTGATTAAGTGTGTCCTGTCAAGATTCATATGTTCACATACCTCATTCATTCACATTCGATTGATGGTTTTTGGAGATAGGTCCTTTGGGAGGTAATTAGGTCATGAAACCCCTATAATAGGATAAATGTCCTGATAGGAGGAGAAACAGAGCTAGCTCTCACTGTCTTTCTGCTGTGTGAAGATACAATGAGAAGACATTAGTCTCTAAACCAAGAAGAGGGCCTTTACCAAAACCTCAACCATGCCGGCACCCTGGTCATGGTCTTCCAGCTTCCTGAACTGTGAGAGATGAATGTGTAGTGTTTAAGCCATCCAGTCTGTAATACTAGGGTATAGTCCTTTAAACTAAGACATGACTAGAGCCCAGAGATGTTGCCAAACATCCTACAGCGCATAGGACAGCTCCCCACAGCAAATGACGCGTCCCAGAAAGTCAACAGTGCGGAGGCTGAGAAACCCATGAATGAATGCAGGTAGGAGAGGATGCTATGGCTCAGGGAAGGGAACTTGTTACGAGAGAAAGCTAGCACTTGTATTTCCTGGGAGCATTTTGCCAGTTGCCTAGTTGTAGTTTTGTAATGTTGATTTTGACTCAAGAGGAAGCAAACATGCTCAGACTGAGTGGGAGATGCAGATGGGAACTGTCTTAATTATGAGAAGGTTCCTCTGCCAAGGACACACGGGAGTCTAATTTGTGCATTTACACAAATAGAAGATCCTCTTAGTTTTATTTTTTTCTGAAAGGAGCACTTAGAAGAAATTTCCTTAACCTTAACCATAGCCAAACTCTTTACCATATCAGGAAAGACTAATTCTCAATGGAAAGTATTGCATACCTTTCTGCTAGAGGCTCCGGTTCACACACACCAGGCCAAGGGTGTTGCCTGTAAACACCTGTTACTCAAAAGTGTAGGCCAGCAACTTGGGCGCCACCCGGGAGCTTGTCATAAATGCAGAATCTCGGGCCCAGCCCGGACCTACTGAATCAGAATCTGCATTGTGACAAGGTCTAGGAGTGGGGAGTTAATGCTATGCACATTAAAGATCAAGAAGCACCGCAAGGCGATCTTCATTCTATGCTAATGAAGCCCTAATTTTTGAGACTGTGAGTAAAATGGATTTTACTCTTATCACAATATGTGGGCTTTTGCTTATGACTGGTTATACTGTATTAGGCCAGTTGGTTTACCTTTTAAACTTTAGTGTTCTCATTTGTAGGAAGAAAGGGAGGATGAGGATCTGTAAGTTCTTTTCCACTTCTACCGTTGTAGGAAACATAGTTTCTCTGGTGTAAACATGATTTATAACTGAGTTGTCCTGGTGAGTATAAGCTTGAGAAAGAGGGTTTCTAGCCATAAATGCACAGACCCACATTAATTAATAGTCACTGAATTCTTATACAAAATATTCCACCTCCAACCTTGAAACTGAGCCTACTGAAATCAGGGCGTGGCTCTGGGTTGACACTAAGGCCTAATCTTCATAGATTATTTGCCTCCTTGGTTGCATGAACACTGTGGATAAATTAATCCATTACCAAGTACCACCCTTGTCTGTACAAGCAGGCTCTGGGGGGCTCTTCTGCAATACCTACTTGCTCCTCATCCCCCCAGAGTCCCACGGCATAAGTGGCCCAGCTCCCTTCATCCAGCCAGTATTATTTGAAGACAGAAAGGCTGGGTACAGGTGTAGGAAGATCTCTCAGCACAACTTACAATGTTGAAAAGTTTTGGCAATTCAGCCTCTTTCAAGAGCTACCTCTGAAGACTAATTTGGGGAGATGGTATTTTGCTTTTTTGTGTGCCCAGCTCAAGTGATTGCAAGATCACAGCCACAAACCAAAAACATAGACATGCCACATCTCTATTCCTGTGAAGTGCTGGGGGGACCCTCAAAGTTAGTTTTGCTCTGGAGAAGAGGAATTAATTAAAGCAGAAAAAATTTATTTTTACTATAAACCAGTTCATACAAAAAAATAGAAGTTTATTGTGCCGGTAGCCGGGTACAAGCCGCTCTATGATCTGGATATGGAAATAATGTCACATTTCTTCACTTCCCAAGTCAAATGAGAACTAGGTCCAGCTGCTAACCACCAAATGAGCTCAAGTCAAGTATTATTTCCTGTCCCCACATGGTTGAAGAACCAGAGGGCTTGTGTCTTGCTCCTGTGGCAGGTGGTAAGGTGGGAGACATGGTCTGGCATCCAGGCTATTGGCTACAGCAGCCTTGGAGCTGGTCCTCACGTCGGACTCTGCTCAGACTCGTCTGGCTGCATTCAACTTCCTGCTTGGCCCAGTGAGGCTCTGCACAGCTTGGTTAGTACCCTCTTACTGTCCCATAAGGAAGAGGTTGGATCTTAGAAAACACTAGCCCTTCCAGCCTCCAAGAAGGAGAACGTTTATCTTTCATTCCTTGCTAACGTGGTGCAAGAGCCACCTCGTCATGCCCCTCCGTGAACAGGGCACATGCAGAAAAGACAAATGGAGGTTAAGTTCCCAGTAGGGCCATCTGCTCTCTTAGAATGCTAATTTCAGACTACTGGCCCACAGCTGTTCTTCTGAGTCAACCAGGGAATTTAAAAAACATAGATGCATCTATGGGGGAGCAAATCTGTATTTGTTTTAAAGTTCTGTGGGTGTTTTAGGACTCAGCTTGGCTTGGAAATCCCTGCAGGAGGAAGAAAGCATGAATTGGGGAACCCAGCTATCTAACTATTCGGCTCTGTCACATACTATCCCTATAAACTCAGGCAAATAACTCTACGTCTCTGAGGCTGGTTTTTTTTTTTTTTTTTTTTTAAATATGTACCATGTGTTGTGGGAAAAAAACCTCCATACATCCCAGTCTGTCTTCTATCATAATGGTAAAAATTATAGAGAACAGTTACTAATTCTTGGCGCATTTTTAAACACTGCAGTAGGATTTGCATTGCTACAGTCTTTGAGAGCAATTTGGCAATTATCTTTCAATATTTTAAATCTACATATCTTCTGATGCTGGTATTTCAATACTAAGAATTTATCAAACAGTAATATCTCCAAAAGCATACAGAGATGTACACATAAAGATGATTATTTCCACATTGTCGGTAGAATAGTAAAAATTACAAACCTAAATTCCCACTAATAGGGGACAGATTGGATAATTTGTGGCATATGCATACAATAAATCACTACCCAAATTCCTAGAAAGGAAAAATTGAATTATATGTACAATCATGCAGTTGACAATGTGTTAAGTGAAAAAGCTTCACACATACACACACGTGCAATACATGGAAATGATTGCTTAAGAATACCAAGAATTCTATCTCAGAAGAGTGGTTAGGGGAGATGATACTTGTACTTTGTGTTTTATGCATTCCTTTACCCTCAACTTTTTGCAATAGCAGGTACAACTTTTACAAACATGATTAATGTTTGGCCTTTTACATTGGACATACATTTTATAAGCTAAAGCAAATAATGAAGATGAACAATTTTGATTATATTACTAATCCTACTGTTTGTAATCAACATATTATCATTGTGCATAATTTACTGCATCACGGCCTCTCTTCTTGGTCTCTGTATGAATAATTGTCTCCCTTTGAACTCACTCTCTGCCAGGTGATCTATTCTAGCCAGGATCGACAGAGCAAAGAGCTCTTTACTAATTTCATGGGGGCATTTGGAAAAGAGACAGAGGATTTAGGCTGGACCTCTCAGACAATTCTGCCATTTAATTCCATTTCCTGGACCATCTCCAACACTGCACCCTTCTGAAATGCTCCTCCTTCTACTAGTGGTTTTAAGGGCAATTGCCCACCCACCCCCCAACTCCCAGGGGGTATTTGGCTATATCTTGAGAAATTTTTGGTTGTCCTATTTGGAGGTGGGGCTGTTATTGGCATCTGCTAGGCAGAGACCAGGGATGCTTCTAAGCATCTCACAGTGCACAGACCAGCTGTTCCCACAAGGAAGAAATATCTGTCCCCAGTTGTCAATAATGCCACAAGTGAGAAAACTTGCATCACATCAAGACAAAAGGGCGTTCCTTTTAAGCTGTTGGGGAAATGCTATGCTAGCCTCATAAAGTCAGCTTCTACTGCTGATAACTATCTTTTTTTGTCCAGATTTATTGAGATAAAATTTACCAATAAAATTATAAGATATTTAAAGTACACAATGTTAGGATTTGATGTATGTATAGATTTTGAAAGGATTGCCCCCATTGAGTTAATGAACACATCCATGACCTCACACATTTACCCCAACACCCCCCCTTTTTTTGATGAGAACATTTAAATTCTGCTTTCTTAGCAAATTTCAATTATAGAATACACCATCATCAGCTCTAGTCAGCATGTCCTACATTAGATCCTCAGACCTTATTTATCTTATAGCTGAAAGTTTAGACCCTTTTTTCAACCTCTCCCCATTTCTCATACACGCCAGCCCCTGGCAACCACTTTTCTACCCTTCTGTTTTTGAGTTTGACTTTTTTTTTTAATTAAACATATTGCAGTGTTTGTCCTTCTCTGTCTGGCGCTTTTTTCCCTCAGCATAATGCTCTTTAGGTCATCCATGTTGTTACAAATGACAGGATTTACATCTTTTTAAGGTTGAATAATATTCCATTGTATTTACATGGCAAATTTTCTTGATCCATTCATCCTCAACAAACAGGTTGTTTCCATATGTTAGCTACAGTGTCCATTCTGCAATGAACAAGGGAGTACAGGTATCTCTTCAAGATAATCGTTTCATATCTTTAGGATATATACCCAGAAGTAGGATTTTTGGATCATATGGTATTTCTAGTTATAATTTCTTGAGGAACCTCCATACAATTTTCCATACTGGCTGTACCAGTTTCCATTCCCACAGTATGTAAAGGTTCCCTTTTCTCTACATTCTTGCCTGCATTTGTTATCAATTGTCTTTTTGATAATAACCATCCTCACAGGTGCAAGGTGATATCTCATTATGCTTTTGATTTGCATTTCCCTGATAATTAGTGATGTTGAACATCTTTACATGTCCCTACTGTATGTATTCTTTGAAAAAATGTCTGTTCAGGTTGTTTTCCAGTTTTTAAGTGGGTTATTTGCTTTTTTGCTGTTGAGTTTTATGAGTTCCTTGTGTGTTTTGGATATTAACTCCTTCCTGGATATGGAGTTTGCAAATATTCTCTCCCATTCTGTAGGTTGCCTTTGTATTTTGTTGTTTCCTTTACTGAGAAGAAGCTTTTTAGGGTAATATAGTCCCACTTGTTTATTTTTGCTTTTGTTGCCTTTTCTTTCTTTCTTTTTTGGACTATTTTATTTAAATTCAATTAGTTAACACATAGTGTATCATTGGTTTTAGATGTGGAGTTCAGTAATTCATCATTTGCATATAGCACCCAGGGCTTGTTACATCATGTGCCCTCCTTAATTTCCATCTCCCAGTTACCCCATCCCCCCCACTTCCCCTCCAGCAACCCTCAGTTGGTTTCCTATAGTTAAGAGTTTCTTATAGTTTGTCTCCCTCTCTGATTCCATCTTATTTTCCCTCCCTTCCCCTATGATCCTCTGTTTTGTTTCTTAAATTCCACATATGAGTGAAACCATATGATAATTATCTTTCTCTGATTGACTTATTTCGCTCTGCATAATACCCTCCAATTCCATCCAAATCGATGTAAATGGTAAGGTTTCATTCTTTTTGATGGCTGAGTAATATTCCATTTTATGTATCTATATACACACCACATCTTCTTTATCCATTCGTCTGTTGAACATCTGGGTTCTTGCTGTCTTTGCTTTTGGTGTCAAATCCAAAAAGATCATTGTCAAGACCAAAGCTGAGGAGCTTACTCCCTATGTTTTCTTTGAGGAGTTTTAAGGTTTCAGGTCTTTTTCATCTCTAATCCACTTTTAGTTGATTTTTATGTATGGTGTAAGGTACAGGTCCAGTTTCATTCATTTGCATGTGGATATACAGTTTTCCTAGCACGATTTATTGAAGACACTACCCTTTCCCCATTGAGTATTCTTAGAACTGTCATCAAATACCAGTTGACCATTTATGCAAGGATTTATTCCTGGACTTTCTATTCTGGTCCATTGATCTATTGACTCTATTGTCTGTTTTTTACCAATGCCATACTGTTTTGATGACTTCAGCTTTGTGAGGTAGTTTGAAATCAGGGAGCATGATGCCTCCAGTTTTGTTTTTCTTTCTCAAGATTCGTTGGCTCTTCAAAATCTCTTGTGATTCCATGCATATTTTAGGTTTTTTTTTTTCTATTTCTGTGAAAAATGCCACTTGAATTTTGATGGGGATTGCATTGAATCTGTAGATTATATTGGGTGGTATGGACATTTAAAAAATATTCTTTTAATCCATGAACATATATCTTTACATTTATTTATGTCATCTTTAATTTCTTTCATTAATACCTTATATATTTCATTGTTTAGATCTTTCACCTCCTTGGTTAAAATTATTCCTAAGCATTTCATTTTTTGATGCAATTCTAAATGTTATTATTTTCTTAATTTCTTTTTTTGATAGTTCATTGTTAGTATCTAGAAATGCAACTGATTTTTGTATCCTACAACTTTGTTGAATTCATTTATTCTAACAATTTTGGGGTGGAATCTTTAGAGTTTTCTATATGTTATATCTTGTCATCTGAAAATTTCACTTCAGATTTTCTAACTTGGATGGCTTTTACTTATTTTTCTTGCCTGATTGCTCTGAGTAGGACTTCCAGTGCTACACTGAATGAAAGTACCAAGAGTAGGAATCCTTGCTTTGTTCCTGATCTTACAGGAAAAGTTTTAGCTTTTCACTATAGAGTATAATGTTAGTTGTGGGCTTGTCATATATGGCCTTCATTATGTTGAGATATGTTCTGTTTATACCCAGACTGTTGAATGATTTTACCATGAAAGGATGTTGTATTTTGTAAAATGCTTTTTCTGCATCTATGGAAATGATCATATGATTTTATCCTTCATTTTGTTAATGTGGTGTTTCACACTGATTGATTTATGAATGTTAAACAGTCTTTGCATCCCTGGAATAAATGCCACTTGATCATGGTGTCTGATCCTTTTAATGTATTGTCGAATTCAGTTTGCTAATATTTTATTGAGGATTTTTTGCATATATGTTCATCAGGGATATTGGCTTGTAATGTTCTTTTCTTAGAGTGTCCTTATCTGGCTTGAGAATCATAAAATGAGTTTGGAAGTTTTCTCTCTTCTTCATTTTTTTTGGAAGAGTTTGAGAAGATCTGATAGTAATTTTTCTTTGCATGTTTGGTAGAATTCACCAGTGAAGCCATCTGGTCCGAGATTTTTATTTGTTGGAAAGTTTTTAATTACTGATTCAATCCCCTTGGTAATAATTGGTCTATTCAAATTTTCTGTTTCTTCATGAGTTAGTCTTGGTAGGTTATATATTTCTAGGAATTTATCCATTTCTTCTAGGTTGTCTAATTTGTTGGCATATAATTATTCTCAAGAGTTTTTTTTAATTTTTATTTCTGTAGTATTGATTGCGTTGTTTCCTCTTTCATTTCTAATTGTATTTACTTGATCCCCTCTCTCTCTTTTTCTTGAGTCTGGCTAAAGATTTGTCTATTTTATCTTTTCAAAACCCAGCTCTTAATTTCATTGATCTTTTCTATTGTCTTTTTAGTCTCTATTTTATTTGTTTCCACTCTGATCGTTATTTCTTTCCCTCTGTAACTTTGGGCTTAGTTTGTTCTTTTTCTAGTTCCTTGAGCTGTAAAGTTAGGTTGTTTATTTTGAGATCTTTCTTGTTTTGTAGTGTAGATGTTTATAGCTATGAGCTTTCTTAGAATTGCTTTTGTTGCATTGCATAAGTTTGGTATGCAGTGTCTCCATTTTAATTTGTCTCAAGATATTTCTTATTGCACTTTGGTTTCTTCTTTGACCCACTGGGTTTCAGGAATCTATTGTTTAATTTCTACATATTTGTAAATTTTTGAGTTTTCTTCTTTAATTTTTTAATTTTAATTTTTTTAAGATTCTATTTATTTGAGAGAGAGAGAGAGCATGAGCAGGGGGAAGGGCAGACGGGAAGGAAGAGGGTAAGAGTCTCCAGCAAACTCTGTGCTGGGTGTGGAGTCTGACACAGGACTCATTCCCACAACCCTAAGATCATGACCTGAACCAAAACCAAGAGTCAGATGCTCAACTGACTGAGCTACCCAGGCGCCCCTTCAGTTTTCTTCTTTTAATTGATTTCTAGTTTCTTAACATTGTGATTAGAAAAAAAGTGCTTGATATATTTCAGTCTCCTTAAATTTATTAAGACTTGTTTTATGTCTTCACGTAAGATCTATCCTGGAGAATGTTCTATGTACATTTGATAAGAATGTGTTCTCCTGCTTTTGAATGGAATTTTCTATAAATATCTGTCAGATCTAACTGCTCTAATGTGTATTAGTTTGTGTTCATTTCTTTCTTTCTTTTTTAAGATTTACTTATATATTTTAGAGAGAGAGGGAGAGTGAGCCAGGGCAGAGGGAGAAGGATAGAGAATCAGGACAGAATCCTCAAGCAGCCCCCCAACTGAGCATGGAGCCTGATGTGGGGCTTGATTCCAGGACCCTGAGATCATGACCTGCGCCAAAATCAAGAGTCAGATGCTTAACTGACTGAGCCACCCAGGTGCCCCAATCTTTATTTTCTATCTGGATGATCTATCCATTGTTGAAAGTCAGATATTGAAGTCCCCCACTATTGTATTACAATTTTTTCTCCCTTCAGATCTTTCAATATTTGCTTTGTGTATTTAGGTTTTCCTATGTTGAGTAAATAAATCTTTAATAATGGTCTATCCTTCAGATGAATGGACTTTATCCTTGTATAATGATCTTTTTTGTCTCTTGTTGCAATCTTTGGCTTAAAGTCTGTTTTGTCTGACGTTAAGTATAGCTACCCCTGCTTTCTTTTGGCTTCTGTTTGTGTGGGTTATCTTTTTTCTCCCTTTGGTTTCAGCTTATGTGTGTCTCTTGTGGGCAGCATATAGTTGGGTCTTATTTTTATATCCGTTCTGCCACTCTGTGTCTTGTGATTGGAGAATTTTAATTCATTTATATTTAAAGTAATTATTGATAAGTACTGTCTTACTATTGGCATTTTGTTAACTGTTTTCTGGTTGTTTTATAGATCATTCATTCCTTTCTTCTTTTGCTCTCTCCCATTCTGATTTGATGATTTTTTTTTTATAGTGGTTCGCTTAACTTCCTTTATCTTTTGCATATTTACTCTAAGTTTTTGCTTTGTGGTTATCATAAGGCTTACATGAAACATCTTGTGTTTCTAGTAGTCTATTTTAAGTTGATAACAACTTAACTTTGAGTGTATACTAAGGCTCTGATTTTTAACTCTCCCTCTGTACGTTTTATGTTTTGATGTCATAATTTACACATTTTTAATATGTGTATCCATTAACAAATGATTATAGTTATAGATATTTTTAATACTTTCTGTCTTTATACGAGAGTTATAAGTGGTTTACCCCCCACCTTTATAATATTAGAGTATTCTGAATTTAATTATATATTTACATTTATCAGAGAGGTTTATACTATCATTTGTTTTCCTCTTACTAACTGACGTCCTTTTGCTTCAGCTTGAAGAACCCCCTTTAATCTTTCTTATAAGGCCAGTCTAGTGGGGATGAATGCCTTCAGATTTTGTTTGTTTGGGAAACTATTTGTCTTTCTATTCTGAAGGACATCTTTGCAAGGTAGAGTATTCATGTTGGCATTTCTTTTCCTTTCAGCATTTTGAATAAATCTTGTCATTCCCTTCTGACCTGCAAATTTCTGCTGAAAGATCTGCTGGTACTCTTATGAGGGTTCCCTTGTATGTAAAAAGTTGCCTTTTTACTGCTGCTTTTAAGATTATCTCCTTGTTTTTAAGTTTTGAAAATTAAATTATAATGTGTCCTGGTGTGGGTCTCTTTAGATTCTTCTTATTTGGAACTCTATGGGATTCCTGGATCTGCATGTCTGTTTCTTTCCTTAGATTAGGAAAGTTTTTAGTCACTACTTCTTTGGGTAAGCTTTTTGCCTCCTTCTCTCTCTCTTCTCCTGGTAAAGCCTCTGTCATGTGAATGTTGATCCACTGGTTTGTGTCCTATAAGTGCCGTCAGCTATCTTCATTGATTTTTCTTTTTGCTAGCGTGGATGAATTCCGATGCTCTGTCTTCAAGTTTGCTGAGCCTTTCGTTCATTTGATCTAGTCCATTTTTGAACCCCTCTATTGAAATTTTCAGTTCGTTTATTATATTCTTCAGTTCTATGGTTGCTGTTTGGTAATTTTTAATATTTTCTGTTTCTTTGTTGAAATCCTTTGTTCATGTATTGCTCTCCTGACCTTGGTGAACATCTTTATGACTGTTATTTTGAACTCTCTATCAAGTAAATTACTTAATCTGTTTCATTAAAAATCTGTTTCTGGAAATGGATCTTGTTCTTTTGTTTGAAACATACTTTTGTTTCTTTATTTTGCTTGACTCCCTGTTGGTTTCTGTGCATTAGATAAAACAGCCACCTTCCAGGTCTTGACAGAGTGGTCTCAAGTTGGAGATGAACCTCATCTATCAGCTTGGTCTGAGCTCCCGGTTTTCTTTAAACCTCTGTGATTGTCCAAGCTGCTTTTTTTTGTTCTTAGTTAATCCCAGTAGTTGAAAGTGTGCCAAGATCCATCAATGTCCCAAAGGAAAGGATTGCCTTCAGTGCCCAGATGTAGATTAAATGGATGCTGGAACTGCAGGCAACAGCTGAAAATGTATGTTGTTAAGTCCCTTTCAGGGAGAAACCTGGAGATGGGTGTTTTATCCTGCTATCTCTATTCTAGGCTCAGGTGTATAGCCACAGGGAGGTGATCCTGACTTCGACAGTCTTGTTGGACTTGTAAATGGAAGCCCCATTAGCTACTAGAGCAGGTATTCTAGGGACTCACTCCTTAGGCAGCAACTGAGGTATAGCCATGTGTACAAGCTCCTTTCAGGGAGATCCTGGTGACTTGGAGCAGGCTACAGGTCACGGGAGAGGTGTCTATCAGTTTCCCTGGTCTTTACGGATGATTGCAGCCAGCCCCTATATGTGTGCTAAATTAGAAGCCTGACTCTTAGGCAGCAGCTTTCAAAGTTTGCAGATGGACCCTTTCAGAGAAAGACTAGGAGACGGACAATTTTGCCTGCTCTCTCTACACTGTATCTGTAGGATAGCCCTACAGAAAGTGCTTGCACACTGTGAACAACTGCTCCTTTGTTTGCTTTTGTCTTATGGACACAATCATTGTTGGCTTTTAGATGTTTGGGGGGCCTGCCGCTCAGTTGGGAGTCTTAAAAGTTGAGTACTGAGTGTTGGCTTCAATCCCTGTGCTCCTCAGGGAGAAGCTGGGGATTGGGAGTTCCCTCCCAAATGTGTGGAGCTGTGTCTAGGGTGGGGTTTATGGCGAGAGTGTATCTCCACCTTTCCTACCCATTTTGATGTTGGTATTTTCTCATTTGCGTGACGTGTAGGAGTTGCTTATTCATTTCTAGATTTCTTTTGTAGGTAATTGCTCCCAAACTGTAGATTTGATGTGTCAGTGGGAGGAGGGGAATTCAAGAGCCTCCTGCCAGCTTGACTGACCTCCCCATTCATAACTATCTTGATGGTCTGTGTCAAACTTTTAGACGCTCGTGGGTTTTTAACTGAAGCAATTGAGGAAGATGAAAGAATTTGAATCCTCTAATGTGTACACTGGCACCATTATAAAATCAGGAAAAAAAAAATCAGCCGTCATGAACATCATTGACATTTTATTCCAAATGGAACTGTGAATGTTAAATGATCTCCCGGCATCAGTTATATCTGGTACCACAACATGTAGTGATCATGGTCAGAACCAGAATTATTTTTCTTTCCTTTTTTACATTCTTTTTAAAAGCAGTCATTCCAACAAGTAAAAATTGGATTAGGATAAGAACACATAAAATAGTATAGCATGAAAAGAAAACGAATGCAAAATAACAGCAGTAAAAATATAAATCAGAGTAGGGGGTTAATGCAAGCTAGGGAGAGGTAAAAATGCAACACAAATATGCAGGCTACAAAGGCATAAGTCATTGCTCTAGTTGTTCCCCGATTTGGTTTTAAGTTTCCTGGTGTTCAAAATAAAAAAAGAGTCAATTACAGTTTGATGAGGAGAAAACATGCTGTTTTCCTAGTTCTAACACTAGAGAAAGCATATGGATCCTTTCTAAGGGACTTAAATACATCCCCTGCAGTAAATGCCATAATATATTTCTTAAGACTGCTTTTCCTAGCTCCCCTCAACAAAAACTAAGATCAAAAACACCAAAAGAAAACTCAGTGAAACTCTCTCAGCAGATGGACAAAATAATAGGGCTATACTACAAAGAGGTTTTTTTGATGGTCAGTCTTGACCAAAAGAAAAATTTAGAATATGTTTATATGTGATATAGACAAGAGACCATACAGTGAGTACTTCGGGTGTGAAAGTAACACTAAACTCTTCCATATACTGAAAAGTTGGATTGGGGAGTCTGTGTGCTTAGGCAGAAAAATGGCAAGTAAGTTTAATGTAAATGAGCACATCATAGGTATTCTAATCTGACCTGTAAAATAAGGCCTCTGAACCATAGGAACGATTGAAGAGAAGAACCTGGGAAATTTTGCCACAGCTCAGATTTTTCTCATTGTATTACCCCAGAATAACTAGCATTATGTGATGAGCTCTGAAAATGGTTCCAGTGTCAAATAAGTTTGGAAAATATTACACACTATCTCTTGGATAATTATGCACAGTAATACATTAGAGATGTAATCAAGGAATCTGATTAACTTTTCTTGGCCTAATGTTTCCCAAACTTACTTGATCATCAAATCCACATGTTACCATCTGTGCGACTAACATTCTATAAAACACACGTTGAAAAACATTTCATAGTTGCAGAAGACATTGACTCAGTGTGCTATTAAGATTAAAATAGCTTTAAAAATGTCATTGTGAAAAATGTTCTAGGAAATGAAACAATGGGCATTAACTCAAAGCTCTTGCACACCCACAGCCAGAATAGGATGCTGGTAAATCTACTTCAAACTAGTATAAGATGGAAGTATGGCTTCCTCAAAACACCAAAAGGCTAGTGAAAAATTGTGTATTGAATATCTAGAACATGGAAGAAAACCAGAAGTCAGAGTTCCTTTCTATACTATTAAATCTGTTTCATAAGCTGATTTTTAAATGAATGTTTAAATGCTGTCATTTGTGAATTCAAGGAAAGCATGGGAGTCTATGATCTAAATGTTCTCATACTTTTGTTTTAAACTGAAGTGTTCTCATAATATTTTCAGTGTCCAGTTTGCAGTTAAGGACATTGATACATATACAAATATAAGAATAAATTTTGTAAACAGCCTTTGTGCAGAGGCACACAGTAATTTTTTAGGAAGGATTAAATTCTGTCAAGAGCCAAGACCCATCTTGAACATCCTAGGTGATGTGAATGTTCAGTGGGAGACACTGTAGTTTATATCTCATTTGAATAAAGGTGAGAAACCTCCTGAATGATGGGTCGGTTAAATGGATAAATCATTCTTAAATCTTGTGTTACTTGCTAGACAAATGAGGGGCACTTTAGGTAGACCAAGCATTAATTATCGCCCATTGTAGCCCTAGTTTCCCCAACTATAGGAATAATAATTCCTCAAGAGTAGTTCCTTAATAGGTTCCAAAGTAGTAATCCTGCCTTGCTCTCTGAGAATTAACCCAGTTTAGCACCTGACCTTGAAGGGAACTTGTAGCTGCTTGGTTCATGCAGTCAAACCAGTGATTCAACTCTTGTATCCTATCAGAGGCCAAGTTTGAACTTGGAAAAAAAAAAAATCAAAGTCGGCAGTTGGAAGACAGGTGTCTTGAGCAGAGTCTTTGATGCCACCAGTTAGTAGCTGTGTGGCTACTTCTTGGATTCTTTCTTTTCCATAAAAACTCACCTTATAATGTAGTAGTCAGAATCAATTCTGAAAATGAATGAGAAATTGCTATGCAAATAAAGCATTGAACAAATGTAGGCTGCACTGTGTTCAGGGAAAAAAAAAAGAGCTTTAATGACAGTTTTAGGTGGCTTACTCTTTTTAAAAAATTCTGTTTCTTGAACACATGCTTCTTGCCACTTACTCTCTTTTAATGCTCTTTTTTAGACCATACTACTTGATAACTTCAGGTATAGGTAAAAAAAATTGTTTTCACACATAAGCACTTCAGATACGTAGCTGTAAAAAGCATGCTCAAAATAGTTTTGTTAATTTTAAATGCAGAACAAACACTTACGGACATCTATCGGACACCACTTGTGTAATGTCTAACTTACTGAAGTACAGCCATTTTTCTCCTAGGAATTAGGCCAATTTTTAGGGTTATTTGGAAAGACCAGACATATTTATCAGGACCCTTCTTCAGAAACATATGCGGGGCTGTAAGCAATGTATTTCCTGGCTTCTGACATGAGCGAAACATCTGGAAAAGCCAAAGCTGTAATGAAACTGTGAGTTGGCTGTGTTCTTGCACGTTTCTTTGCAATGCCAAGGCAAGGCTGGAGCCCATCAAGCACCACTATCATCCTCATAAAGTGGAGGTCCTTTTGTAGGCCCAGCTGTATCTGAGGGTAGAGAGGAAGGATGGAGAACACTGCCAGATCTTCCTGATCTTCCCCCCCGCACCCCCCTTTACCCCCAAAAGGCCAGGGAGAGATACGGAGAACAGCTTTTCTATTCTTCTCTAAATATGATTATAATGAAGGAGTAAATATTTTCTTTCCAATGCCTCCCTTGCATTCTGAAAATTTATAATCACTGTATTAGTTTTCTATTTGCTTAAAAAGGCACAAATGTATTGCCTTGAAGTACGGGAGGTCAGAAGTCCTACAATCAAGTGCCAGTAGAGCTGCCTTCCATCTGAAGTGCACTAGGGGAGAACTGGTTTCCTTGCTTTCTCCAGCTTCTAGAAGCTGCCTGCATTCCTTGGCCTGTGGACCTCCATCTTCAAGGCAAGCAGCAGAGTATCTTCAAATCTCTTTCTCATTCACCTCTGCTTCTGTCATCACATCTCTGTCTCTGACACTGACATTCCTGCCTTCCTCTTTTTTTTTTTGTTCTAAATTTTAGAATTTTATTTTTTTTCTCATAGGTTGCTTTTTAAAATTTTATTATGTTAGTCACCATACAGTACATCATTAGTTTTTGATGTAGTGTTCCATGATTCATTGTTTGTGCATAACACCCAGTGCTCCATTCACTACGTGCCCTCTTTAATACCCATCACCAGGCTAACCCATCCTCCCACCCCCTCCCCTCTAGAACCCTCAGTTTGTTTCTCAGAGTCCATAGTCTCTCATGGTTTGTCTCCCCTTCCGATCTCCCCCCCTTCATTTTTCCCTTTCTACTGTCTTCTTTTTTTCTGCCTTCCTCTTATAGGGACTCATTACACTGGGTACACCAAGATAATCAAGGATAGCCTTCCTGTCCCCAGGTCCTGACGTTAATAACATCTGGAAGACACTTTGGCCATCTAGTCTGGGGATTCGAATATGAACATCTTTGGTGGGACGTGCACGAAGGGGGTAGGGGGGCATTATTCTGTCTACCAGAATCATCATGGTTATTTTTATTGTTTTTTAAAATACTTTCATCATGTGTAAATTGGGACAATTATATTTGCCTCATGGGATATGGGATATAGAGATAACCTGGATTAGGCAATAGAGCAAAGCCCTTGAACGATGGCTGTTAGAAAGTTTTCCTCGTTGAACATACTCTTAATTCAAAAGTGCAAAGCCTGGATTCTGGATCCACTTACTGCCTGTGTTACCTGAGCCAGGCAGCCTTGCCTCTCTCCGTCAGTTTCCTCCTCTCTCTGTGTAACTGGAGTTTTCTCATCAGCATGTGAGGATGGGCCGTAATGACTCAAGTTTCAGTATGACCCCCCCCTACAAAAGAAAAGACTTATAACCTCCCACAGTCCCACCCACTGATTTGTACGAGTATTACGGCAATGTTTCTCATGTCTCTACACAGGAACTCTCCAGTCTTCCCACTGTGCCCTCTTTTGGTTTACTCCGGTCCAGCAAAGCAAACAGATAATCTGTAGGATAGGAAACAGTAGAATATGTAAGACAACTATGATTGGGAACATTAGAGGGTCCCAAACCAGACAGTTTCATGGACATTGCAAGGAATTTTACATCAGCAGGGTCAAAGAGAATGATCATGAAGAAAATGTCAGAGCGTCTGTTGAGGCAGACGGGATTAATGCCCTTATTCCTAGTCATTATCACTTGATCTTAAGGCACTACTTCTATACCAAGCGAGTCCATCTGCTGTAAATCTCCTCCTACGGTTTATTGACCAGCATTTTATCTTGCCTTATCTCCTGATTCTCTCCACAGCAGAAAGGCTGAGTGGGTGGCAGCCACTGTCCACATTCTTCAAATATGTGAAACAAATCTGTCAGTGGTCCTGGGCATTAGACATTTGATCGTTTGCCTTTTTTTCTCTATCTGGATTGTAAAAGGCAGTGACATAGAAAAGCGGGCAGGCTTTGCCAACTCAAAGCATCCCAGAATAGTCTATTCTAAGGTTTGGATTGGAGACTGGGGAATAGAGTAGGAGATCTCTGCTGGACGATTGTGCTTAATGATGACAATTTTTTCTCTGTTGATACTCGGTTCTTATTTTCTTTTTTTTTTTTTTTTTTTTTAAGATTTTATTTATTTATTTGACAGAGAGACACAGCGAGAGAGGGAACACAAGAAGGGGGAGTGGGAGAGGGAGAAGCAGGCTTCCCGCGGAGCAGGGAGCCCGATGCGGGGCTCGATCCCAGGACCCTGGGACCATGACCTGAGCCGAAGGCAGACGCTTAACGACTGAGCCACCCAGGCGCCCCCGGTTCTTATTTTCAATAGCTTCAAAATTCAAGTGGATAAGAGAAGTGCTATTTTTTACTAAATACTTTAAGTATGTTCACCAAAATCTGTTTGTTCTTTTTCCATAGAAACAGAATTGTGTTTGGGCAGATGGTTGTAACCAGGTGTGACCACATGACTAGGTTCATGGGTACAGAATGTGGGCAGAAGTGATGTGTGTAATTTCTGGCTTATTTTCTCAAAGGTCCTTGGCCTGAAAAGTTCCTTCTTTTCCTTTTTTTCTGGTTGGAAAAGACAATGGCTAGAACATATTGAGGCTGGAAAGGTTGCCCCACCCATCTGGGTGACTTGTGGAGCAAAGCCTACTTACTTATACGAGATAAATGTCTATTTTCGACACAATGCGTTTTTAGTCTCTTCATTATACCAGTTTGGCCTTTACCATAGCTAATACAGATTCCAAAAATAATAATAAGATTATTTAATAATAAAAATAAGAGCTAAGAATTCTTTAATACTTCCTATCACACGCCAGTGCGTATGCTGAGCACTTTACATGTACTATCTCAGTAGTTCTCCTAAGGATCCTATAAAGTCATTCATTGTATTGCCTTCCTTTTACAGAGAAGGGAACTAAAGGCACAGAAAATTTAAATAAGCCCCTCATATCACACGTCTAGCAAGAAAGCAGAGCCACAGTTCAAACATAATGTACCCTGGCATATTGCCTTGGGACAGGGACTTGGGATGGAGTGTTGAAGTCAGGGTTTCAGAACAATTTCCAGGGAGCTTTAGAATAATATCTTTTGAGGACAGAATATTTCTGGTTTGACATGTTATCCACCTCAAAACACAGTTGTCTTTGCGGTTAAGAACGGGGAGGCAGTCAGTCAAGCAAGGAAGGCGGTATGCTTGAAAGAGCAAGCAGAGCCAGTCATAACTGATGGAGACAAGTTTCTGTGGGTCTCTTGTATTTCTGCACATCTTGCAGAAGGCACTGACCGCTTGTGTTCTGAACAGTCTTTTCAAGATGTTTGCATAGTGACCAGCCTTAGAAGATACAGGTAGTGTCTCCCTTCAGAGCAAAGGGTCAGGTGTCTGACCACCTTTGAAGAAGATTTGGACTCCCTCTGTTCAGGGTTCCTTTCCTGTAAGTGCCTGTGAAGAGGTTTGCTGGCCTTGTGGGGAACCAGCAGACAGAAGAGCTGCTATTATTGTAAGTAATAAACTGCACTGGGCCTCTGAGGCAGGTGTCCTAGGTCTTTCTGCCAGCATTGATGAGACTGATGAAACTGGCTCACTTGTTAGCTTGAATGTAGGGTCAAATCTCAGGCCACTCACAGTTCTTGACAATAATGTAAAACTTCCTTCTTGTAAGTGCAGTGACTCAGTCAGTATTCAAAGACAGCTAGTTTGGATTTTTACATGTCAGGAGACATAATAAGGAGGAAGGGAAGTGGCTTCAAGGGCAACAGAAATTCATACCCACAAAAATAGATAGTCACTTAGAATTGACAGTAAATTCTAATGATGTTAACCTAATTCTATAACACAGATTTCAGTCTCAGTTCTAAATCCTTATGCCAAAGTCCCCAAACTAGACTTGAATACCTTAAATGTCAATAAATAGGTAGTTTAAAACATTTTAAAGATACAGCATCATGGGAAAATGGAGTTGAGAATAATTTTATAGACATTCTTCAAGCATTGGGATATCCATCATTACCTGAAACTATAATTCTGAATAAAAGAAAACAAAAAATCTCATATATCAGGGTTAAAAAAAGTATTTGAGAATCTTGATTTTCCTAAGTGGAAATAAAGCCAAATTCTTGTGTCAGGGAAAGAATACTGGACCAGAACTCAAGATACGTGAGGTCATTTTATCACCAACTATGAAACTTGTACAGGATAGTCTCTGGGCCTTTGTTCTTTTCAAACATAAAACAGACGCCATAAAATACATCATCTCAAAGATCATACCAACATAGAAGTTATGGAATCACAGAATCTCATAAGGAATTTTAGTAGGGATAGTTTATATGACACTGGGATTTTGAATTATTTTCTCAGCATAAATTTGAAGTTATCATTTCTAGAGACAGGGAAGATCATTAGATTTCAAACCCATCTATTTCATCTCCATCCATCTTTCCCATCCATCCATCTATCCATCCGTCCCTCTATCAATACATCCATCCATCCTTTTTTTTTCTTTTTCCTTTTCCTTTTCCCTTTTCTTTTTTCATCCCTCCTTTCTTCCGACAAGGAGAGAGGGGGGTGGGAGGGGCAGAGGGAGAGAGAGAGAGAAGAGAATCTTAAGTAGGCTCCATGCCCAGTGAGGAGCCCAACCTGGGGCTCGATCTCACGACCTTGAGGTGAAAACCTGAGCCAAAATCAAGAGTCAGATACTTAACCCACTGAGCCACCCACGCACCCCCAAGCATCTTTCAATAATAGTCTTCTTTATATCAAGGTAGAATCTATTAACTTGTAACTTTTATCATTGATACTCAATTAACTTTTGTACCATAAATAACAAAAATATGTTTTTCCCCTATGTTAGTATGTTAGTTATTTGAAGTAGGCAGTCATATCAGAGACCATTCTTTTGCTTTCCACTGTCTTAATACCTGATTCCTATTAAGTCTTCTGTATGTGAATTTGTGTTCCTTCACAGTTCCAGTTGGTCTTAAAATGTGAGCTGTTTCATGCAGAACGCTATACATCAGACACCATAAACAGAATTCTGTCTTTCCCCCCTTCCTGAAAAATTTTGCTGGAGGTAGAGGGCATAGTGTCAGAAACTGATCATTTAGGGGCTGTGGATCTTGTCCAAGATGGTGGTGGTGAGGTTGGAGGTGGGGGAAGGAAGCCAAAACTGGTTCTGCCTAGGGTGGAGTTTCAGAGTTTAAACCTAACATCACAGGAAAGCTAATTGGGCATACTTAAATTCTATCCAAGGAGGTGTTGATATTCTAAAGATCACATATTAGGAGAGAAGGGCAGTTCACCTAATGAGGTGATTTTGCTTCTCAGGTGAGAGTCAGAGGGTCAATCAGGATCCCAAAGACCATGTAGCCTAGGATAGCCTCCATACTCTAATATTTCTATCATAAGACTACGTTATTGTTTTTCACATTTTAATGTACATACAAATCATCAGAGATACTTGTTAACAATAAGATTCTCAGGACTTTTGATTGAGTGAGCATGGAGTGTCTTAAGAATTCTAATTTTTATAGCACTCCCCAAATGACACAGATGCAAGATGGCCCATGAACACCCAGTAAAATACACTATTTCTGGTTCTTTTGGAATCAGAGACACCAAGTCCCAAGGACCTGGGCCATATGTGAGGGACACAGATGGATCCCATCAGGAGGGAGTCAAATAGAAACTATTCAGCTGGATGCTTTAGCTTCAACCTAGAATTGCTCCCTGTATCACTGGTTAGCTCAATGTTGAATGAATGATTCCTTGCCCACCCCCAACCACTCCCAAACCTTTGCTTGTTAAAAACATGTTTTTAATTTTAAAACTGCCTCAATCCGTGTAACTCCTATACATTTCTTTCCTATCTCATGTAGAAGATTCTTCTCTGCTAGTCTGCCTTTTCTTGCTGGGGGTCAGCACATCATTCTAGCTGAGTTCCTAACTATGATTTTAGTCAGAAGTGTCTAAGATCGGGGCGCCTGGGTGGCTCAGTTGGTTAAGCGACTGCCTTCGGCTCAGGTCATGATCCTGGAGTCCCGGGATCGAGTCCCGCATCGGGCTCCCTGCTCGGTGGGGAGTCTGCTTCTCCCTCTGACCCTCCTCCCTCTCGTGCTCTCTCTCATTCTCTCTCTCTCAAATAAATAAATAAAATCTTTAAAAAAAAAAGTGTCTAAGATCTTTTAAGTACAGAAGCAAAAGATTCCATTGTCCAGTGTCCATTACTACTATGGTAATGGAGAGGTAAAGATGTGAGGATTTGGGTTTAGGCTAGTAGAAGCATAGAGATGGAGGTATACACAAAAATGATGGGAGAATCACCAGACTTAGGAGGGAAAATGGTTCATTCAGTTTTGTGCAAAGACAGTTGAAGGTACTGGTAGGGTATTTAAAAACTATACTATATATTGTACAAAATATACCATGGAAAATCTGGGGCAGGAACTCAGGAGAGAGGTCTATAGAGTTATGTAAGGTGGAGGAGCAGGACCAAGAGTAAGCAGAAGTCAAGAAAATCAAGTACAAGCTTACAGAACCCAAGGAAAGAAAGTATCAAGATAAACTTTGTGACTTAATAGCACATTTGTACCCATAAAATTGGAAATAGTGAAATTCAGAGTGTGAAGATTTGATAAGAGGTCCGTAATGAAGAAAAGCAAGCAAGCCTTAGTCAGCTGCTCTATTCAGATGTAATGAAAACAAAACAAAACAAAAGCATGAAATAGTAGTTTGATTTCTTTTTCTTAAGAGAGAATGGATTATGCTTGTATGCTGAAGAAACCAGTGCACTGAAGTTGAGAGAAAATGGAATAAGGGAAATCTGAGAGGATGGTTGAAAGAAATGTAAAAGTCAAAGAATAGAAAACTGAAATTTGTATCAGACTATTTTCAGTCAAATTAGAATGTCATCATAGTGAGAGAGATGAGGATGCTACTGAGTGGGGGTGGGGTAGATATTAGAAAGATGTGTTAACTGAGTTAGAAGTCTATTTATCTTTTATTATAAAAGATGTCCAGGGGCAACTGGGAGGCCCAGTCAGTTGAGTGTCCAACTCTTGATTTCTGCTCAGGTCATGATATCAGGGTTGTGAGATTGAATCCCATGTCCATGCTCAGCATGGAGCCTGCTTTAGATTCTCTTTCTCCCTCTCCCCCCATCCCCTGTCCCATCCCCCCTCCACAAACACATGTGCTCTCTGGAAAGAAAGAAAAAGAAAGGGAAGAAAAGAAGAGAGAGAGAGGGAGAAAGAAGGAAGAAAGGAAGGAGGGAAGGAGTCCAGAGGAAGGCAGACAAGGAGTGGTTTGGCGGTTCCAAGTCATGAGGAACACTGGCTCATTCTAGTTTTGCTTTACCTTTCTAGTTACCAACTTCTGTTTTCCCAGTTCGAGAGAGAGCTGCTCGCTCTTGTCTTCATCACATGCCATGTGCTGGCTAGCAGAGGAAAGGAAAAAGACAGAGTAGGTTCCTTGCTGCCACATTAGGTCTCTTTAAGCAGCCTTTCTGGAAGTATCACACACATGTTGCTTTCCTCTATTTGCCAAAACTCACATTAGCTAACCTGTCCATGAAGGAGGCTGGAAAACGTAGTTGTTTTCCCTCAGTGTGACCAGAGGAAAGTCAGGGTTCTCTGACTAAGCAGGCAGGATAAATGCTATCAGTGTAGGTAATTGTTGGTCTCTGCCATAGGCCTGGTAAAAGCTTGTGGTGAGGCCAATTATTTCAGTTTTGTTACTTTTTCCAGCTTACTAGGAAAAGAAGGTGTTTTGGCCAGGGCTATGGATTGGAGTGGCTGTTAGCAATAAGGAAGTGAGCAATTCCAGGATACAAGCAGCAGTATTGCTGAAATCCTGATAGTGAGGTCCAGGCTGTAGGACTGAAAAAGAATAATATAATATGCCCTCTGGGGACTGGAGCTCACTAGAGGGTGGAGAGCTAATTAAACAAAGAAGATAGGATTGGGAAAGGAGAGAAGATAGAGTGATTAAAAAGGGAAGTTTCAAGTTCACAGAGGTTAAGGCATTTACAAATGCTCCAAGTCTGACTTGTGGCTGTCCTCGCCTGGCATGGAAAATGGACTATTATAGTTGATGGGTACGCATTACAGAAATAAGGCTAGAAGGATCATTGATAAGGATGATGTCAGGAGGTAAAAGTGGAAAGGAACACTGGAGGCTAAAAACCAAGACATTCATCAAATCTTCAGTAAACAGAATGAGAAGGATTGGTGTCATGTGCAAGATTTATCTCCAACTGAGAAGAGATTCTTTAGCTATCACAGGGAAAGGAATGGCAGGTATTTATTGAGTACTTACCATGTGGCAATCAACAAACCGTGTGTGTGTGTGTGTGTGTGTGTGTGTGTGTGTGTGTTTAATAGGAAAATGATTTTTAAATCAAGTATTTTGGAACAATTTTAGATTTACATTAGAGATGCAAAAATCCAGAGTTCCTTTATTCCCTTCATCCCAACCTGAATGTCTCTAACACTAATGTCTCCCGCAACCACGGGACATTGGTGAAACTAGGAAATTAGTTCATAGTTGTGTACCACTGTTAAACTTTATTGGGATTTCTGTCTGCAGTTGCCTTTTTTTGTGCAGTTGGGCCCTTGTTTGCAGCTTTGTCCTTTTGCTGGGGCAGGATGCAGTCCCAGACGCCGTACCGTATTTAGTTGCCATGCCTCCTTAAGTCTCCTTTGGTCTGTGACGGTGTCTCCATCTCTGCTTTTTTGACCTTTACATTTTAAAGAATACTCCAAGGAGTCTTGTGGAATGTCTCTCAGTTTGCGTCTTTTCTGATATTCTCTCACAATTAGACTGGGATTATGTGTTTCTGAAGATACCATAGAGCGGGAGTGTGCTTGTCATAGCATCATTTAGGGAGAACAGGCTACAATGACTTACCATTGGTGACATCAACCTCCATCACTACGTTAAAGCAGTGCTTGCCAGATTTCTATAAACTCATTATCCACCCCCCTTCCTACTCTGTTCTTGGGGAGCAAGTTGCTGAGTTTAGCCCCTACTCAGCAGGAGGAGGTATTAAACTCCATCAACTGGAAAGTATAATATCTACAAATACTTGTGCTTCTTCATGAGGAAGATTTACCCCTTCTTGCTCATTTATGTATTTAATCACATATATAATAAGAGGATGGACTCATGGATGTTTATTCTTTGGGTTTTAACCCAATGCTATTATTTATTTTGTTGCTCAAATTGTTCCAGTTTTGGCCATTGGCAACTAAATACTTTTACATAAATTATTTATTGAATCCTCCAACAATCCAGTGAGGCAGGTATTACCATTACCCTTATTTTGTAGAAACTCTGACTCAGAGAGTAACAAACCTTCCCAGTGATTCCTAGCACACATATGGAAAGCCAGGAATGAGAGTCCAGGGTCTGTGTGCTTAGCTTTGCTACATTTTCAGAGGAAAAGGATGTTCCACAAATGTCAATCAGTAATGAGGTGTCTTTTTATCTCACCCCCTTTTTTAGAGGTGAGATAACAGACTTTGAAGCAATTCATAAAGGCAGGAGTAGCAGAATGGATGTGCTTCCAAAGGTATAGTATATAGAGAAAAAAAAAAATCACAAATGGTCAGAACTAAGCCTGTTGCCAGATGGGAAGGGGGGAGAGTAGCTAACAAAGGAAAGAGCGGGAGTGATAGGAGGTTGCAGGAGAATTAATAACACGGAAACTAAGGGAGGAAAAAAGTGCATTGAGGGTTGAACTTGGCTGCTGGGCCACAGCAAATCAGCTTACAGCAAGGAGGGAATTAAGTGAACTTCCACAAAGCAGTGTAATGGAAGGGTGGAAAATAAAACCAAATTTCAGGAGATCAAAAATTGTTTTAGAGAAAGGAGATAAAGAATTTAATAATAAAAGGTGGCAGGGCCAAGTGATTATTTCCAGGATGGAGGGAGAACCTGCACCCAGGGAAGTTTATGGAGAGAGGGAGACAAGACTGGATGGGGAAATGTGCACAAGACTTGGAAAGGAAGGGCATTCTTCTTGGAGTTAGGGGAACCTCTCCTCACATACTAGAGGTGAGCCTCAGAGATCAAGGACAGTGATGTGTTTGAGCTGAAAGTGCGGACATCTTGAGGATGTGTTAGGGTGTTTGATGATTTCAATTTTATTAGTAAAACTGCCAGCAAAGTCATCTGCAGACACTGGGGGAAAAATTAGTGACGTATTTATTATCCCGTGAGTAGCTAACACTACTGGGTCCGTGTCTGGTAGGCTTGGTGAAAGAGGGCAAGTTGAAGTCATTCCTGCTAGTAGAAGCCATTTGAGTGAAAGCAAAGATCAGAAATATGATTATCTGGATTTGTACTGGATGTTTTCCAGTCAAATGGTTAAAATTCAGTATTTTATGTAACTCTTAGGTAAAAGACTCAGTCTTTCTAAAGTGTTCAGAATTAAGTATAGTACTAAATTGTTAGGTTTAGGTATCGAGATGTTGACAAAAATCCCTAATAATTATAAAGGCTGAACATAAGACTAATATAAGAAAAATGTTATTAGAATGAAAACTTCATTTTTCGGGACACCTGGGTGGCTCAGTCGGTTAAGCATCTGCCTTCAGCTCAGGTCATGATCCCAGGGTCCTGGGATCGAGTCCCACATCGGGCTCCCGGCTCAGTGGGAGCCTGCTTCTCTCTCTCCTCCCTGCTCATGCTCTCTTCTCACTATCTCTGTCTCTCTCTCAAATAAATAAATAAAATCTTTAAAAAAAAAAAAAAAAACTTCATTTTTCTCAGACTTTTTTCTTCAAATAATTCTAACTGCAGAATTCTTGGTGAATGTTTTAATAGTCAGGAATTTGACACCGAAGGCTTATCATTTGTATCTGTTAGAGGATATAGGCTTGAGCCATACTTATTCTAATCTAAGCACATGATGAGTTGTTTTATTTATTTTTATTTATTTTTTTAAAGATTTTATTTATTTATTTGAGAGAGAGAGAGAGAGAGCACATGAGAAGGGGGAGGGGCAGAGGAGAAGCAGACTCCCTGACGAGCAGGGAGCCCGATGCGGGACTCGATCCTGGGACTCCAGGATCATGACCTGAGCCGAAGGCAGTCGCTTAACCGACTGAGCCACCCAGGCACCCACATGATGAGTTGTTTTAAAAATTTGTCAAATATTCTTGAAATATTAAAATGGAATTTTAAAATTTAATCTGAGATATTAACACCATTACATCTATAACACTAATACAAAATTTAAAAGAACATTCTAGTTCAGAAGCACTTTATGAAGTTATTTGAAGGGTGTTTTTATAAAAAATATAAATTCAGGTAAAGGCTAAAATATCCAGGGGCAGAACTTTATAAGAAGTTTATGAATTACTGTTTAATGTATCCTTAAATATTATAGATTGCCTTCATCTAACACAGTTATAATACTATACTAAACATGCTCATTTCCTCTATATGGACCAGAAAGAATTTACATTAAAACATATTATTTACACTTAGTGATTATTTTATTACCATATATTATTGTATACAATTTTGTTTGATAAGGATAAAATCATATTTTAAAAATGTATGCATGGCATAATAGGTAAGCAGTAACATTTTGAAGAAAAGAGAAAAGCCATGAAAACATCTACCTAAGATTTGGTAATACTGAGAAACACGAGATGGTAGAGCATAGTGATGACTGAAAGGTTCCTACTACATTGAAACACTG
This sequence comes from Leptonychotes weddellii, assembly GCF_054177405.1. Lineage (NCBI taxonomy): Eukaryota > Metazoa > Chordata > Mammalia > Carnivora > Phocidae > Leptonychotes > Leptonychotes weddellii. The sequence continues at coordinate 52,090,528 of NC_138380.1, forward strand.
GTGAATCTTCAGACACGAGAAGAACAAACTGGTATAGAAGTTCAAATTAGACACATCCATATCCTCAGAAGTGCGCATCATGTAAAAATGAATCCCTCGTTACAGCGGGGACACACACAGCATCCTTTGGCCCTTAGCAATACAGACAAATGTATATTTGGTTTAATGTGATTTTGTTGTTATTAGATACATTTTAGTTATTTTATATAGATAAAAATATACAGTATTGCTTTAAAATTTTGTAACTGTATAAGTGCTTAACTGTCATCCTATTCACAATGTAAAATAAGCCTATTTATCTGCTAAATAATTCACTCAAAAACATGTGGAAAAGACTAACAAAAATGGTTACATGAAGACTTTTAATGAAAGGCTTAAATGTAAAAAAATGGAATATTAATGCAGACCCTGCTCTAAATCTTCAGTGTTACCTCGTGCTGAAAACAAATTATGAAATGGTTTAGATAAATTTATTTTTTCAACATTTAAATTGATGCTACAGATTGAAAATTTTGACTGAAAATGCATATAACTGACATATTTTGTCTGAAGCCTTTTATATACATTGATTTACTAAAAAAAAGGTGAAAAATATTGTATTTTAATACTACATCTCAGTTTGAGATTCCATCATGTTTTTATATACTACATGCAATCTGTGTCTGCCCTTCAGATGTCACATTTAAGTAAAAGGGTTTTTTTTTTTTAAAAAATCACCTGAGGATGGTAAACTTAGTAGGGTGATTAATTTGCCTTACTGATAATAAAGGTCATTATATCATATAAACAACATAATGTTTGAAGTTAAGAGAACTGCATGGTTGTCTTAATACCAAGGTAAAAGCAGTTGCATTCATTGTATGATTTCTTAAAAAGATGCACTGATAAAATATGTAAGACCCAAATTAGGTGCATATATAGGGTATAGACTTTTTAAATGAAAGATTGAAAATATTTTACAAATAATTTTGTTCATTATAAACTATAATTGCACCATTCATTTCACTCATAACAATACTTCGCATCAAACATTGCTATATTCCATCTTAACACTCCTCAAATATGAGAAAAATAGTTTCCACTGTATTAAGAAGTGAAATTTATAAAGTCAACACATTATACCTTAAAGCTCATTCTAGATCTAAAATAGTTTTTAAAGAATTTATACACGTTGAAATGGGTGATTAATTAAAGAGCTAGAAATAAAGCTACTTCTCATTGCAAGTTAATAAACATGGTTGCATTCAAGCAGATTTTTCCACATTGCAACATTCAGTGATCACGGAAATTTTAGTAAAGGTAAATGGTAGTATCTCTCTTTCTTCTGAAAACACTGTTGAAATTTTAGTGCTGTGGTCTTAATGTTTATATGATGATCAAAAAATAATTCAGAAACACATTTTACTCTCAAAATTTTTCAACATAAGGCACAGAGCAACATTTAGAGTCTAGAAGCAACTGGATTATATAATAAATATCTTCTCAATCATTATTTGCCCTTTTCCTGAAGAGAGTGGGTGAGTAGTGCAGTTAAAACATGCTTGGAATAATAAAAATGACTGAATTTAAGAAATACAAATAATATTTGTGCGCAGAATGTTATTAATTTAAAAAGGTATATTTTCTATCAAATATACATCCTACAGTGTTAGAGGTATAAAAAATTGTGAGGCACTTATATTAACAATGAAGAAGGAAAGCACTGAGATTATCTTTTATAAAAGCACCACACCACTTATTTTAATATCGGAGATAAAAGCCGAAACCAAAAATAAAAGGAGTTTAATTCTGTATTTGGCGTATTGACAATGTAGGAGTTTAAAACTCAAAAGTTTTTTTTTTTTTTTTTCGGACAGAAATTTAAAAGTGTCCTAAAGTTCCCCTAAATAAGTTTTGTATATTCCCTGGTACTCAGAATCACGTGAAATAGAGATGGACTCTCACCCTCTGGGGCAGCACACTTTCTATTTTAATGATTTTAGGATATGTTATTTTTGATAATTTTTTTAACTCTTAAAAACATTGGTTTGGAGAAATAGCACAAACAATAACACACAACAATGCCTCCATGGAAACTTGCTGATGACCAACACTGACAGTTTTTATTCTGTAATCTTCTGCAAACTCATCCGAAAACCAAGGTGCATAAAACGGGGTTGGAATTATAGGAATCCACTGGATGTCAAATCAGGGAAAGGTCTGGCTTCTGATGGGTGATGAAGGGCCTGAAGATGTGTGGTAGTCTGAGTGTTATCTATATTATTTAATTCAGCAGGATAGGTTTCATTTAAAACTCCTCCATTCTGAAACTGCAAACAAAATAGCAATGTGATTAATTAGATCTTTCAAGTATCTTAAGCCACTAAATGATATATTAAAATGCAGTTTTAAAATATTTGCCTTCAGGGGCGCCTGGGTGGCTCAGTTGGTTAAGCGACTGCCTTCGGCTCAGGTCATGATCCTGGAGTCCCGGGATCGAGTCCCACATCGGGCTCCCTGCTCAGCAGGGAGTCTGCTTCTCCCTCTGACCCTCCTCCCTCTCATGCTGTCTCTCATTCTCTCTCTCGCAAAAAAAAAATAAAAAAAAAAAAATAAAAAAAAAAAAATAATAAAATAAAATATTTGCCTTCATATTGTTAAACTTCAAATTCTTTACTGTTGCTACATTTTAAATGTTCCATGAAGACCCACTGAGCACATATTGTGTGTTATATTTATAACCTTTGGTTTCTCCATTAGATGGTACATCTGATGTGTGATACATTGGTCTCAGCTCAGATTTGGCACTCCATACATTAGAAGAGTATTTGATGAACAAATTGCCTTTGGTTTGGATAGGGACTGATGTCTCAGAGAGTACCAGCTATGAATCACAGTTATATTTATCCATCATAGGTTTGCTTTGGCCAGATTTCATCTCAGTCAAGTTCTGGGTACCAATGAAGTGACTACATTCAAAATTAACATGCTGAACTACAGACCTAGGACTTTTCCATAAGAGGTCAGTTCTGAGAGATGTCTTAATATTCCTAAAATATTACAGAGATGGACAGGATTTCCTAAATGATTTTTTTGTTATATGCTTTTAATCTGTAATTGGGACCATTTTAATAGTACTTGAGTTACCAAATATCCTCTTACAATAAAATTAGTCTAATGCTGCTAAAAAAAAAAAAGGCAGATACACAGTTCTGTAGGGCTTTATAGATTATAGAACCTTTGCATTTTAGTATATAGTGAAAGTTGTGGAAACTTTCAAATAGGTTGAACTCATACCTTCAGTTGCTTCAAATAAAACCAATGTAACGTTAGACTTAATGTTAACATTAGACTTAAAAGATCCTCCAAAACACATATTAAATATATAGTAAAAGTCACATAATCTAGGGCTTCAATGAACGGCAGCCACATGGAGTCTTCAAGTGGAAGTTGGTGTTACTCAGAGAATTGTAGGCTTTGACCAAATGATGCCTATCAGTCATAACATGATGCATGCCAGCAATTCTCTTTAAATATATTGTCAAAAGAATGCTGTACGATAGAAATATAATGTGAACCACATAGGAAATTTTAAATACTTCCCTCGGGGAATATATAGATAGGTCTACAGACTTCCTATTACCTTACTATTCATAAAGAAGTAATCCAAAGTAAAGGGGGAAAATGAAGAACTTGTGGTAATGCAATTTTAAACTATGATTAACTAAATTTTAAACTCAATGATTAACTTGTCAACAGTTTACTCAAGTTACCTATCTATGCCACATCATAGCAATGTTTTGAGGTAGACTGTCACTGAAAACTAAATTTCGAGATAGTTGAAGAGTGTTGGGAATGAGGATAGACTGGATATATATCAGAGGAAAAACTTCCACTGCTATTTCCTGCTGCAAAGCTCATCTACAGACAAACCAAATGTATGAAAAATGTCATAAAAAACAATTACAAATATGAACTTGAACCGTTTTTGCTAATCTATAACTTTAATATACAGTAAATAGAGACCAATGAACTTAATTTAGATCAGGATTTTCTTCAAAAGCCTACTTAATTATACTTTAAAGTGAACTAAATACTTTCTAATGAAAAGCACGAATGTAAACATACATTCCCAAGGAGCCATAGAGAGCAGCTATCATCCTTGTTAACTTTTTTTTTAAGTGATTACTTTTAGATTTAAAGTGTGGTTGCTGGTAGAAAGATTTTGATGACCTATTTAAAAAACAAAAATACAGAGGTGTCTGGGTGGCTGAGTCAGTAGAGTATGTGACTCTTGATCTTGGTGTTGTGAGGTCAAGCCCCATGTTGGGTATGGAGCTTACTTAAAAAATAAGTAAAAATTTAAAAACAAAATACAGTCTCAAGTTTGACCACATGAAAGAAAACCAGTAATTTAGGCTTTTTAAAAATGTGCCAGAAGAAAAAAGGATAAACTGAGGATCTGGCAGATAACATGGGGGTATTGCCAGAGAATACTGAGGAAACTAGCACTGAATTCAGGGATCACCAAGGACAAAAGTCATTTGAAGAAAGCACAACCATATATAACCCATATAAAAAGACTGAATCTCAGGAAACAAACCGAGGGTTGCTGGAGTGGAGAAGGGTGGGAGGGA
>NC_138380.1:52095643-52152826 GCF_054177405.1 Leptonychotes weddellii
GAGAGAGAGAGTGAGAGACAGAGAGCATGAGAGGGAGGAGGGTCAGAGGGAGAAGCAGACTCCCTGCCGAGCAGGGAGCCCGATGCGGGACTCGATCCCGGGACTCCAGGATCATGACCTGAGCCGAAGGCAGTTGCTTAACCAACTGAGCCACCCAGGCGCCCCACTAGTATCAAATTTTAAAATGTCTAAATTATCTTATTAGGAATCTTTTAAAATTAATTTTTAATGAATAGAATTGATGTCAGTTCCAACTAGAGTTACTGGACCACTGAGACTATTCATCTCAGAGTAATTTACGATTTGTTTTTGGCCTTGTATTGGGGATATTGGCCAACACAATTATACATCAGACAGAATCTGCCTTGAGTTGGGAATATAAGTTAGGAAATAAAGAACTAGAAAAGAAAGTCAAAACATTAAATAGCACAATGGGATTTCATTAAAGTCTTGAAGGAACTTGAAAGAAAAAACAAGGAGAACAAACTCTTTTAAACAACAACGCTTACAATTCTAAATGTTGGGAGGTTAACTATTTAATAGTGTAAGTAGGAAAAGTGACAAGTGCATATTAAGGAAGGATCACTGGAGAGTTCTTCCAAAAATATTTCTGTTGCTCTTATGTTCAAGGTTAATAAATAGTAAAGGATTTAAGTAAATACGTGCAAAGATGAGTCCAGGAAAGATGAATTCCCTTAGCATTCTCACCTTAAAAATACACCAATGTGACTTTTTAGAAATCTTATTTTATGTCAGGGCCTTTTGACCCAAACTGCAATTTTTGCCCCTCCACAAAGTTTTGCCTCTATTTCTTGACCTCCTACCACCTTTCCCTTCTTCTTCTTGGTTTTTTTTTTTAAAGATTTATTTATTTGACAGAGAGAGACACAGCGAGAGAGGGAACACAAGCAGGGGGAGTGGAAGAGGGAGAAGCAGGCTTCCCGCCGAGCAGGGAGCCCGATGCGGGGCTCGATCCCAGGACCCTGGGATCATGACCTGAGCCTAAGGCAGATGCTTAACGACTGAGCCACCCAGGCGTCCCAACCTCTCCCTTCTTAAAGTTGGTAAAACCACCTTAATACTAGTCACTTTCATGTATACATTTCTTGCTTTGATGAGAAAGCAACAGAAGAGGAAGATGACACGGGGTACTGTTACCAGTGTCCTTCCTACCAAGTAAGTGGCCTGAAATAATTTCCTTAATAATATGTGATACTTACTGAGCACACACTGTATGCCAACAACTTTCCATATATTAGATCTTATTAATCTTTATAATAATATCCTACGAGACTGGTATTGTTTTGTCCTTTCAATGAAGCTGAGACTTAGGTTAAGAAATGGTCTCCAGGTCAGAGAGTCTGAAGTAGTGGAGCCTAGATTAAACCCAGGTAGCCTAACCCTACGTATTCACGCTATGATTAACCAACTGCTGGACTCCTCCCCTATGCCAAACACACTTGACCTGTAGTGTCTTCATCTGTATGTGAGGACAGTGATACCTCTGGAGACACATTCTTGTTAGGGCTAAAATCAGATGTAGAGTACCTCAGTAATGCCTGGAAGCCACAATTTGCAGCCCAGGATAGAGATAGATAATGGGCTAAATGCTGAGTTGATATACCTTCAAACCTTTTTGAAAAGCTGACACTAAAAACAAGAATCTATTAGGACTGCTATGATGTCTATACAACATAGATTTGAGAGTACTTCACAACTTTAAGTTGTTATAAAAATTACATGCATAATCAGTTGCACACTGGAACTTTAAACATTGCATCACTGGAACTAAATTCACGACATTTTCTAGAAACAAAATGTAATATTTGAAAGTAAGTCACAGCCAATTCCGCTACTTGCGAATCATTTGCTGAAATAAACATTTGTTAAAATCTTCCTCATCTGCAAGAACACCACACCTTCCAAAATACAACAACCTGACTTTAAACAGTCTGTGGAATATTAAGATAATAAAGCATTGAAATATTTCAACTATTTCCTCATTGAGAGATCAATGAAGCAATTATACAAGAATTTAATCTAATTGATGAAGGAATCTAGAATGTAAATATTATCAGAGCATTATCAAATGGTCATTTTACCAACTGATTCAAATCTTACTCCCACAAGTATTTAACCATATCCATTTCCTATATGACAGTTTCCTTCCTTATACATCTAAGCTAGGATTTCCACTTCTCCCTACAAGCCAAATATTTCCTCTTTGAAAAACATGCTCTGAACTGTTCAACAGAGAAATTCCTGAAGGAGAAATACTGGCATGTGGTAAACTATATTTTGTATGTTACTATAGTTCTCGATTAAACAGAAAGATGACAATATCTTGCCAGGAAAAAGCATAACACTTTTAAATCTCTTTGTGTTGATATAAATTCAATTTATTTTATAATAATATTTATCATCCCCTTTATTACTTCTGCCAGAAAAAGTTAAATTCCATTGCCACGGTGATATAAGCATAAAAGCAAAGCTATCACTATAAAATTCACCCACATAAACTTCTATAAATTAGAAAGAGTTAAGTAATGCAGTATTTCTCAAATATAAGGAAAACAGTCCTAGCTTAGCCCAGGATAAATTAGTATTTACAAATAAATTCCAAATAATATATTAAGTGTACCTAATGAGAGCTTCTTCTACATACTTTGGGGTAAGAGAGAGATATTTCATTTCAACACAAAGTTTTCATTTGTTTGTAAATCAAGTGTTCTTTTGAGGGGAAGAAGGAAGAAACTGAAATTAAAGAAAACTATACTACATTCTAAGTTTCTAGGACACAAAGATTAGGTCTACACAGTTTACCCAATAGTTTCTGATGATATTGACAGATTTTTTTTTTTCCTACCTAGAAATTTCTAATCACCAAGGCAGAATGAAGGTAAATTCAGTTTTTAAAAATGCAAATGTTAGTTTATACCTTTATGAATGAATGTAGGTTGCATAACTGGTAGTTTACGTTCTTTTTAGCAAATCTGAAAAGCATCATTTTAAAGCTGATTAAGTCCTTAAAAGTTAGACTTATTCCTGCTCTCAATTAAGTGGAAACCAACTTCCGAAGATGTTTAACATTTCCCAGTTTTACATTTCATTATACACAATTCTACTGTAACTGTGATAGGTCATTGAATTAACAGAACCAACAAGAGCAGTTAGTTTACCTGTTCAGTGGGGAATGAGTTGCATTGAGCTTTCCACATATACAAGAGTGGAATTCAAACTGCCTTCTGTAGCAGACTTTAATCAAGTAGAGCAATGATTCTCAAAATTTCACAGACATTAGAATCACAGGAAGGCTATGGCTATTAAAACACACTGCTGCACTTCACTCTCTAAAATTTCTGATTTAGGAGATGTAGGACGGGGCCTTCCAGTTTGCATTGCTAACAACTTCCCAAGTGATGTGGAGGACCAGGTGCCATATTTTAAGAACCAGTGACTTTGGAAATTTACGATTTTGGAAATAACTTACAAGTGTTCCAGATCTCACTGCCTTACTATTTTCTAAAATTATCATTTCTCTGCTTAAAGAGTGCTTTTATTAATATGAATGTCTTCAGGAAATTACTCAATGCCAATTTTATAAAGATCAAAAGGGAAGCACATAATTTAAGACCAAAACAAAAAATTAAAAATTCTGTATGTATGTTACAGCAAGTAGCACACTGCCCAGAGTTTATATCCTCACCAAAGTAAGGCATGTCACCTCTACCTGAACAAATTGTCTAGATGTGTGTGCCGCTTCAGAAAAAGGAAACAATATGGGGAAATACATTATTACGTATTATGTTAAAAGGCTAAAAAGTTAATTAGCAAATTTCCATCTCTAAATCAAAATACAGAATTAACTCAAGAGATTGTCAGATGATATGAATACCAGGTCTGAAAGGCCTCTATGCACATTCCACAGTGACCACAAGATCATCCATTAAAACACGTAAAATATCAGTATTCCGCAAGAAGTAATTATAATTTATGTGACAAATTTAATTATAAAATTGACTTTTCACATCTCATTTTTTAGGATAAATCCACCACAAACTTAAAGCATGGGGCACACAAGCATTCTTACTGTCCATGCTGAGAGGATGAAGACCCTGGGCAACAGTGAGGTTAAAGGTCGTATCGAAGGTCACAGGATTAACCTCTATGTCTCCTGCCTGCCAGTGCTTTTGTTACAGGACAATCTCCCTCCGTCATGCTAAGATAAAGAGAAGGAATGCTGCCTCCGTAACATAGAGACCAGACATATGACACTAGACACTATCAACAATCCAGCTGACAAAAGAGTATCTGTAAAACTGACCGTAAAAGGCACCCCACATTGTATGAGAAAATTTAAGGCTAGAAGAAACCAGAATAATTCAATACAATTTTAGGCTAAATTGATTCAATGTGACTACTTATTTCCCTTCTCAACCGCCCACTGGAAACACCTGAATGGTTTTCTGGCTTCTATGGACAATCAAGGACCATAATACTACTCCTGTAGCATTATGATTTTTTTTTGTATGGACTTTAATTTCACTTTATATTTTCTTGTGCAATTTTCTTTTGACTCTCTGATTTAAGAACTTGAAACACCAAATGAAGGCATCTTTATGCAAACTATCACCTCAGCACACTTTTATATTCTGTATACACACAGATTTGCTTTCCTCTACCTCCTGCTCATCCTTAAAACATCTCATCTCTGGTATTTTTTCTCTTATTCTATATGTTCTCCTCTGGAATATTTTATTCACTTTCATGATTTAGAATATTATTCCCACTATATTACAATGACTCCAAAATCTAAATCTCCAGCTATGAATAAATGAATTTGAGTTACTGATTAAAAATGGTTGATCAAAAAGTAGAAAAACTATAAGAGCATGATTTAAAAATAAGACATAAACATGATTACTAAGTAAAATGATTAGTGGTAACATAACTGCATTTTATTACAGGCTTTAAAGTGATTAATTTTCTACTCTATGTGAATACAGTTTCTAAAACACTATAACAGAAAGATGTTGTAGATTTCCATTAACCAGATCAAAAAGCCACACAAAAAATCAAACAAATTAACTATAGGGGGGGAAAGGAAAAAATGCTAAAAGTTGGCTGGCTTTAATATTACCGCAATGGTAATCCTCCTTTTAAAAAAAGGAAGCTAAAGGCATCAATTTATGATCACCTGGAACTGTTCATGATCAAGCGATTAAGGATCACAGAGATATATATAACACTAGGTAATGATCAAAGAGAAAATCCATTAAAAAGCAGTAAATTTTAAGAAGGTAAAAAGGAAAACATAATATAAAGGATATAATGAGTGCAGGTTCAGTCTGAATCTTTGATATATACTTGTCATTGTGTTTTTTGAAAATACTTGTCAAAGCAAATGAATACTCAGCGATGGAAGTATTCTATATAAAATATCATAAAATATTACATTTATTCATGGCATCTGGGGCGCCTGGGTAGCTCAGTTTGTTTAGCATCTGACTCTTGATTTCAGCTCAGGTCATGATCTCAGGGTCGTGAGATCAAGCCCTGCATCCAGCTCTATGCTGAGTGTATAGTCTGCCTGAGATTCTCTCTCTCCCTCTCTCTCTGCCCCTCCACTGCTGCTCATGCTCTCTCTAAAAAAAAAAAAAAAATTCATAGTATGTAATGAATCTTTTAAGTTAGACTATTTGAAGAAAAGAGAAATTAAAGTCCTTATCCAAAGAGATCATATTATTAAATATAAGAGCCAGGATTTAAATACTACTTCAACTAGACTCAATAAGAATATTCTACTATTCTTTTTATTCATGCATGTTTCAATTTGCATAGATTTGATGGATAAAGTCATGCATTAAAATTTAAAAGAATCTTTAGGGCGCTGGGTGGCTCAGTTGGTTAAGCGACTGCCTTCGGCTCAGGTCATGGTCCCGGAGTCCTGGGATCGAGTCCCACATCGGGGTCCCGGCTCGGCGGGGAGCCTACTTCTCCCTCTGACCCTCTCCCCTCTCATGCTGTTTCTCTCTCTCTCTCTCAAATAAATAAATAAATAAAATCTTAAAAAAATAAATAAAATTTAAAAGAATCTTTAAATTTTATAGCTTTATTTATGGAAGCTATCATGAATATTATAATTAGTTACATGTTTTAGAATATGAATTCTGGAAAAAAAAATAGGTCAATTATAAAAAAAAGTAGGTAATACCAGAGATAAAAGAAACTCAATACTATATGATGTGCTCATCTTTTAGGCAAACAAACCTACCATAGACATTTCTAGAATTAAGAAATCACACTTGCTGTGATACCGTGATACTGAAATTTTTGTAAACTACTTGGTATACAGTAACTTAAAAATTATAGCAATGCAGATAAAATTAGCGTACAAATCCCATGAATGAAAAGCACACATACAAACCCACTAAACTTTATAAAGCTTCAACCCTCAAAAGGGCTTTTTTTTTTTTTAAAGATTTTATTTATTTATTTGAGAGAGAGAGAATGAGAGAGAGCACATGAGAGGGGGGAGGGTCAGAGGGAGAAGCAGACTCCCTGCCGAGCAGGGAGCCCGATGCGGGACTCGATCCAGGGACTCCAGGATCATGACCTGAGCTGAAGGCAGTCGCTTAACCAACTGAGCCACCCAGGCGCCCAAGGGCTTTTTATTTAATTCATTTCTCTGCTTGTTCAAGCTCATTCTTTGCATATATGTTTCTCAAGGTAGTGTTCTGGGTTACACGGACACCAAAACAGGATTGAAATCCAGAGAAACACACAAGCTGAAGATTAATAAACACAATAGCTCTCTTCCGAAAACCTAAATGAACTGGAAATGAACTGTTAAATAACTAAAAAAGGAAGATCAAGAAAAGAACACAGATAATTTTTTAATTTAAAATAAAGTAAACGGGCGCCTGGGTGGCTCAGTCGTTAAGCGTCTGCCTTCGGCTCAGGTCATGATCCCTGGGTCCTGGGATCGAGCCCTGCATCGGGCTCCCCGCTCAGCGGGGAGCCTGCTTCTCCCTCTCCCTCTGCCTGCCTCTCTGCCTACTTGTTCTCTCTATTTCTCTGTCAAATAAATAAATAAAATCTTTAAAAAAAAATAATAAAATAAAATAAAGTAAACAAAGATCCATGGTAAACAATGAGGTCAAATAAATGTTAGCTCATCACATCATGTAAATTAACTGTTGTCATCATCCCCTTCAGAGCATTTTTAGACTTTGTGAATTTAGAACATTCCAATATGTCAATATTACTACACTTTATAAAATGGTGATTGTTTTAAGTATGTGTAATGGTTCAAGAATCAGATTTTCCCCTATGTTACTTAGTTCTTTTTTAATTTTATTTATTTATTTGAGAGAGAGAAAGCACGAGAGAGAGCATGAGAGGGAAGAAGGTGAGTGGGAGAAGCAGGCTCCTTGCCGAGCAGGGAGCCCGACGCGGGACTCGATCCTGGGACTCTGGGATCATGACCTGAGCCAAAGGCAGACGCTTAACCGACTGAGCCACCCAGGCGCCCTATGTTACTTAGTTCTTGAACTAACCAGAAACTGTTCCCTCTAACAGCTGCATAATGCAGGAGTTGGGAATTAGAAACTCAGATCCCCAAACTCACTTCTGTCAGGCTTCCTAAAACCTAGACAAAATCATCTCTTTCTTGTTTCTAAGTTTTCCTTTCCACAGATTAAATTTATAGATCTCAATTATAAAGATGTCACAAAGAATAACCCATGGCTTAGATATAATGGAGGAAGTAAAAGACCTCACAGTTAATAATTATATTTTAGTGGTGTAATATGTACTATGAATATTTTATTGAAATAACAAATACTACATGCCCCTGATCCCCACTATTGCCTCACTGAAAGAAAACTTTTCTGCCTCTTCTACTTCATTAGATAATTGTGTCTCAGCAGAGATATGAATTAATCATACCCATGTTTTTAAATTTGGGGATGCTGTCCAAAAGTAAAATAATTTAAACACAACACTTACATAATGATGTGTGTTTTAAAAAGTGGTAACAAGGGGCACCTGGGTGGCTCAGTCGTTAAGTGTCTGCCTTCAGCTCAGGTCATGATCCCAGGGTCCTGGGATCGAGCCCCGCATCGGGCTCCCTGCTCAGTGGGAAGCCTGCTTCTCCCTCTCCCACTCCCCCTGCTTGTGTTCCCTCTCTCGCTGTGTCTCTCTCTGTCAAATAAATAAATAAAATCTTAAAAATAAAATAAATAAAATAAAAAGTGATAATGAAATCTAACTCAAGTTTTTTTATATGCTGCAATTACTCTTACTAAGAATAAAACATTACTATACGGATTCCGATTGGTCAACAAGCCCAATGTCCGCTGTTTGACCTGGGACTAAGAGACACAATACGGTAGGAAACAAGCCTTTCCCTTCATATCAACCAATTTCAGAGGCTGGGCTGTAACCACTCAAATCCTACTCTCCCAGAATAAACTATTATTGATCATAGTGATTAAGTTATTTAAACTTGTTAGTTATTTTCCCTCTCAGAGGTAACATGGTATTTGAGTTTAATACCCATTTTGTGCAAAAAACAAAAGAAAACAAAACCTATTTTGTGACTTTAATGCTCCACTTTTCTTTTTAATTAACAAAGGAAGGTTTAATATTAATATTCTAGAATTTGGTGAAGAAGCCTGAACATAATGTTAAAGATTTTAGGTGTTCAGTCTGTATTTCCAGAACCTAAGTCCACACTGACTTGTCAGATCACAGCTCCATTTGGTCATTTAACTGTCCTCAGGTCTGGACTGATCTAATCTGTTTTGAGAGGCAAAAATCGCACTTTACCATGTTTAATCACCAACATTAGAAAACATCAATTTTGGATTTGGGGTATTTATTTTCTAAAACACTGAAGACTCTACAGAGAAACTTCAAAGATACATAATTTTGAGAAGTCTTCAGGGGAAAAGAGAAGGTAACACAGAAGAGCAATATTACTGTGGAAAATGAATAGAATTTAAACAGCTTTTACTATTTTAATTAGTCTCTCATTATTAATATATTGTGGTTATTAATCCTTAAAACATGTCTACATGTGTGCATTGTGCAGAAACTAATAATAAAGTATCAACTTATTCTGGAATTTTTAATCTATCAAATCTACAAAGGGAGTGATTTTTTAAAAAATACTGAGTCTATGTGCACATTCCATCTATGCTGATGAAAATTTTAAAAGTACCAAGATTGCCAGACTGCTGGGAGGTACAAAAGGAGCATCCAACAAAGAAGAAAACAACCAGTGAACCACGAACAAGATAATACCCGTAAAGAGAAGGCAAAGGAGCAAAGAGATAGCTAACGAATGCAAAGGGCAGTACTGATTTGAGAACGGTACAGTTGATACTAATTTGTCCTAAAAAGATGTATGTAGCTTTCACATTTGCATCATTAAATACTTGTACATGTTTCACTGTATGAGCCAGCCAATCAGAGGCCATGTACAAAATTTTACTGTGATAATTCCATAAAATATTTCTCACATCTGTTTATTTATAGAGAGAAAATAAGATAACTGATGGAACCAACAACTATAATTGGCTACTAACAGATTATCTGGAAAAAGCAAAATATTAACAACTTTAAGTTCTAGAACTGTATTTTGAAATACATAATCTAGAATTTCAACATGAATTTTACATTGTTTTTGAGATATGTTAGTGAAATTGAGGTAATAAATTTTTGTTGACTGCCTACTATGGGTCAGACATTGTTCTAAGTGCTTAAGATACAGCAGTACACATAATATCCTCAAGGAGTTTCCACTGTAGTTAGCGAAATAGGCAATATATAGTACTTTTAAGTGCGTTAGAAAAACTAAAGCATTATAATATAAAAATGAAAATTTTATAATGATTACTTCATCTGTGGCATAGAGTACAAAGTGAAAAATAATTCCTTGAAAATTCTCTTTACTGTCTAGAATATATACAGGTCAAGAGTTTTCAAGGATTAAACAGCCAAAGATTCTCTCAATTATTTCTTCAGTTCAAACCACAACTAGTATCTAACAAAACTTCAAATCTTCTCACTTCCCTTGAAAATGCTAAGTACTGCATTAATAATACTGAATAGGTACATTTTTAAAGGATTTCTCATACTATATTTGTCACAGTTGCTGAGACACTATTAGAGCTATGGAGAGCAGAAATCTTTTCCTCCCTTTTTCTTTTTTGTGAATTCAGCACCTGCACTGTGTTTAGAATAAAGTGCAATCTTGAATTACAAGATTTATTATAAAATAATTTTAATCTAATATGGTCGAAGAAACTGCTTCTAACTATACCATAACTGAAAAATAACTAAGTCCTGTTCAAATACTTCAAAGTTATATTTCAGAATGTTCTGATTACTTAGAAAGGGATAAATAATAGTGTACTTAAATCTTAAGTGCTCTTTTCAGACAATCGTAGCAGTAGTCATGGCTCCAGAGTTTAAGAAGATCCACCCAACCTGGATTATTTAAACTCGCAATAAATAGATGTATTTTCTTGGAAAAATATCTATTGTTACAGTAAAACTTGAGTTTCCTTTCTAACAAGATTGTATGATTACTCGTTTATATTGTTCTTTCCGCAGGAATTCACACACCCCCTGTTTGCATCCTGTTATTCACTTAGAGCTTCCCTTCACTTCGCTATACTGTTTCCCTAATAGCGGGAGAGTGGTTTTAACTGCACATAAAAATCCTTGTCAGTCAATATGCTCCAAGTCTCCTCATTTGCAGCACTTAGTATTTGTTCAGGTCTCAGGAATTACCTTGAAAAATTTATTGTCTCTGTCCTTTCAAAATTTTGCATTGCCTTCCTAGATCATGGAGGTCTGGAGAAGACTACGGGATCTTTTCTATTTCCCTCACCTTCCATCTAATTCTGTTCCTGTATTGAACAACCTAAGAAACTACTTAGGGTATGCACTCCCACTGAAACCTAAGCAAAACATTTATAGTCTTCCTAAAATTTTGTACATTTGGATTTGTCTTTCTGAAGGCAAAGAAAAAACAATTTTAAGTTATTCAGGCATAATCAAACCCAAGTTAAGTCACTGCCTCCGACTCACCAAGGATGCATATGGAAAATACAGGTTCCTTGGTTCTACATAGAAATGACACAGAATCAGCAAAAGAGGAACATGCCCTAGAATGTGCTAAATTTTCCCGGGTCCATAGTCTCTCATGATTCATCTCCCTCTCTGATTTCTCCCCCTTCAGATTTCCCTCCCTTCCCCTATGGAAGGTCAAGCAGTGAGCACTGCATGTGAACAAATGCTGAGGATTGGGACAGCATTCCACAAAGCCGGAGTGGCCTCAAGGTTACAGTCTACAATAGGGGCTCCCAAACGGCCACATGCATCTAACCCCACCACTCAACCAGAGTTTGATTCTGCAGGTCTAGGGTGGGGCCCAAGAGCTGGCATTTCTAACCAGTAACCAGGTGACACTATTGCCACTTATTTGGGGACTACACTTTGAGAACCACAGATCGGAGGAAAGTCTTCAGGACTGCACTATATAAATGAGTCCTAGAAAAGAGAAGTAACTGAGGTATGGTTAGGAAAAACAACACAGGGCATCTAGAACCTGGGGTTCTAGTTCCAGCTCTATCACAAAATGACTATTTAGTTGATAAACATACACACACACCACTGAATACCACACAACCCAACTCTAAGATGAAGGATCTGGTGTAGATGAAAACTGGAAACTCAAAGACTTGATAGATCAGAAAAAATTTAAGTGTCACTCTGAACCCTGAACCATATAATCTTCCCTGAAATGATCATCCTCATATCAGTGTATATTGCCCAAATCACAACTGTTAAACTACATAGCTTTTATCCAAGATAAAGAACATACACAGCAAGCAAAGAAAAAAAAATGCCCAGACTAAACAATCAAACCATTTAAATATAAACCTAAAGGGAAATAACTGTTTTGCGAAATTCTAAACACAAATGATAAATTCAAGTACCTGTAAATATGTCTAGGGCAGCGGTTATCAGCATCATCTGAGAGCTTGTGAGAGACGCAAAATTTCCGGCTACCACCTAAACCTACTGAATAAGAACCTTCATCTTAACAAGATCCCTATGTGATCTGTAAGCACCTTAAAGTTTGAATAGCACTGACATAGGCCACTGAGGTTTTATCATTAATTCTTTACTGCTGTTTGTAAAATAACATGATATATTTAAAAGACTGAACATTTCCGGGAAAAAAATCTATTTCTGACATATAAACAGATAAAAGAAGAAACTGAGTAATTATTTCACATGAGAAGATACATTGAAACATTATCTTCAAACAAAAACTTCCATTTAAAATACTTTATTACTATGAAATAACATATGGTTAAAAGATAACATCACCTAGCTCAAATCACTAACTTCAGGGCTGAGTAAAACAAGGTACAGGGATGCTAAGTGGTTTGGTTAAAATCAAATAGTTTGCCATGGCACAATGGAGAGTGAAATCCAATGCTACTGACTCCTACAATAAAATACCCTTTCTGGTAGAAAAAAAATTTAAGTACATTTTCCTGGAGTAAATTACACAGTTAACATAAAGTAGAAGTGCACATAATTTTTAAAGAATGAAATATCTACACAATCATATTGAAGGAAATCAGCAAAATATGTTATAGTATACGTGTTTTATTCCATTAAAAAAAAAAGAGAAACTTTCGAATTTTGAAATCGAATTGGAAGAAGTAGAACTGGAAACGGACTACTTAATATGGGCATAATGTTCAAAAAGACGATTTTCAAAGGATGACACCACATGTCATTTAAGTGGCAGCATCTTTTTGATGACTGATTCTGGAACATTAGTTTTTAGAAATACCAAAAGTTTGGCTTTGTTACTTAAATTTTACTATACATTAAATAAGTGAAACTTCTTACCATCAAAGAAGCTCTTGGCTCTTAGGTAACTGACACTGAGCCTAAGAACTGAAAGTTTGTCCAGCTTATTAATAACATCTTGTGGAAAAGGCAGCAGACTAGCCAAACGGTCCAACTCTGTATTAAGTCGGTCTCTATGTCGCTTGGAAGGATTTGACTTGATTCCTTCAGCTGGGATTGGCTTGACACTGAAAAACAAACAAAATACCACAAAATACTTTAAAATACATAAAGCAAAAATTTTATTGCACTGTAGCTCCTCAAATATTTCTCTAATAAAACACTTAAAATCTACTTCAAGTTAACATAAATCCTTTCAAAATGCTCCTTTCGTATCTTAATTAAGAAAAACAAGGGAGTGGGTAAAATTCTTCATCATGTTTTACTAAAAGCTTATGGATCCATCTTAAGAAAATGCTGAGTACATCTTATGTACCTCTTACTTCCTTTACTTCATACATTTGTGGTATCATGATTCCCAATAACAAATCCTAGTGGATTTTTCTTCAAACCCAGCCATTGTTAGGGAAAGGAAAAAAAAAAAAAGAAATTGCAATAAATAATGTGAAAATTATGCTTCTTTTGCTATCTTCTACAAGAAGCATCTTGGAATCATTTATGATGTAGATAGATAAGAGCTACCCTAAATAAAAAGCTTATCTTTATCACCCCCAGCTTCCTCTAGTTAACACTTTCATCCTGTCAGTGGCAAGTATTCAAAGCCCTTCTGGTACCTCCAGATGATCGTTCAGCATCTAATGGGGTCCTCCAATATTTAAAAAAAAAAAAAAAAAGACTTTGGTTATTTATATTTGGTGATTGACAGATACCAGAGGTTAACTGTGATTACTGGCAAATTTTGCTTTTAGGAACAGTCAATAATTCTACTTAATTATTAGCTTTCATAGTTAATGTCTCAATTAGAAAATTCAATGAAACCCCAACATTTAGCATGATTTTCATATGAGAGAAAAGATATTTATGGTTAGGAGTAGAACTTGAGCTTAGAAATGAGAAACTGGATAACTTCCCACAAAGGATTTTCACAGCAGAAATCCATTATTTAAAGTGAATTTACAGATCACCAGACACCCCATAATGAAATATAGAGAAGATATTATAAAGCAAAGTAGGCCATGCTTCTGTACCTTTCCATTTGCCAGAAAAATAAAAACTGCATTATGCAGAGTATTCTTAAAACAAAGAGTCCCCCCCCAATTTTATTGAGAAGACAAAGACATTTTCGACAATTCAAATTATAGTATCTTAAAAGTAGAAATTGGCTTGAGTATAGTGCTATTAATTTGATTTAATCAAAATATTTCTAGATACTTCGTTTTCAATGTTATATGTGGAGAAGTAATACTTTTATAAAAATTAACAAGTCAATATAAAATTTAAATGTTTATATATTGTCCCTAACAAGTAATTTCTAAAACTTGTCTATTTCTATTTTTATTACAGTTCATGTTATTTTTACAAAAATAAGAGTTAATAAATTGGTAAAGTATATGGCATATATACAAAACAAATCAGGTACTTTCTCCAGACTGTTTGTATAACTGCATACTTAACAGAAATTGGTGACTATTTCTCTAGATCTTTTCCCCTAATCATACTGCATTTATAATCAAATTCATCTTAAATTTCTTCAATTAATCAACTGAATTCAAATATTACCTATAATGCATGCCTACCTCATTGAATAATTCTCTACTGATTAATCACTTGTTAATACAAATATTTACTTGCACTTATCACGTCCTGGGTAGTCTAGGAAAACATTCTTCTCCTACATATTCAATAGTGTTATAGGAGCAAAGTATGTGAGCAAAGGTTTGAAAAAAGATTTTTATAGATAAGGTGGTATCTGAGACGGACCTTTTATTTTTTTTATTTTATCTTTTTTTGAGACGGGCCTTTTAAGATGAAGGGGATTTCAGGAGGAGGCAGGACTGAGAAACAATGAACTGTGGTAAGTCCCCTGTGTGGAGTGGGAAGCATAGAGAAAAAGAGAGAGAAGGGGGAAGCTGGTTAGGCCACATTCTTGCAACAAACAGTGACCACCTACCATGGGCCAATCACAGACGACTCGGCAGTGAACAATACATACTGAAGTTCCTGTTCTCATGAAGCTTACATTTCAGTGGGAAGACATATAAATAAATGAGTGAATAAACGTAAGGCTCTGGGGGCTGGTAAGTGTTAAGAAGAAAAATAATAAGCAAGATAAGGAACTAAGGAGTGACAAAGGTGCTGGTTTTGATAGCCAGGAAGGGTCTCTGATGTTATGTTTCAGCACTGACCTAAATACGACGGAAGAGTGAGCCATGTGGGTGTCTGAGGAAAAAAATGTTAAGACGAAGGAAACAGTAAATTTCCCCACAGAAATGGTATAAAGTTAGGCTTTGGTATCTGGGAGTCATCTTTCCGCTGGGATTTACATGACCAGTCTTGTGTTTTACTAAGATGACTCTGGCTATGGAGAGGATGAAATGTAGGGCAGCTCTCACTGAACGTAGCACTTCTTTCTGAAATACAAATCTAGGTCACTCCTCTGACTCAAACCTTTCAGTGGCTCTGCACAGTCCATGTTCCTTAACCTAGCAAGCAAAATGCTTCAGGATCTTTTATGACCCCCTAACTGTTCCTCTGGCCTCATTCCTCCAACCAAACCCTTCCCTGTCCATTATACTCCAAAGGGAAGAAATTACTTCGTTACCAATATATACTTTGTTGCTTTCATACATGTTACTCTCCAGAATCCTCCTGTTCTGTTGCATCAGCTTTAAAGCCCAGCTCAATTAGATCCCTTTTCTAAAGTCCTCCCTGCCCTACTCACAATGGATTCCTCCTCTACTACTTCTGTACCTTATGCATCGTATGCAAATGTCTTATACAACCATTCCATTAAGGAATATCCTGTGCAGATAGCATTTCTAATAAGTTGAAACTGAAATCTTGCACTCTTGGTAGCTTTCCAGTAATGATTATAAAACATCGGGGAGAAGACAGTAACACAAACACTGACGCAAGACTAACTCATAGGACACCGAGAAATAACAGTCACGGTAGGAAAAAGAGCACTCAAGATATTCCTCCATGTGATACTGCTGCCTATTTTGTGCTGGCTCCCCGCAGTACTCAACCCTGAGCGACAGCAAACCATTTCTTTGCACAACGTCAAACTGCCCACAGCTCTCATGTGTTATTATGCACATTATGGGAGGTTTAGCATGAGATCAAATTTCCTAAGTTACATAACCGGTATTACATATACTTGTTTGTTGCTCTTATTACTATGTAACTTTGATCATTTTTGTATCTGTTGGGGACTTTCAATTAACGTTTGCTGATCAGAAATGTTCAGAAAAAAAGTTATCAGAGCCTGACCAAAGGCAGTCATAGTACACATATTAAGTCTTGGCATGATATGTTTAAACATAGCACTTTGTGCCTATCACCAAGTTTGCTATATACCAAGACTCAAATGTTTGCTGATGGAACACAGGAAGTATGGAAGAGGAAAACACTGAGTGAGGGAGAGGTTGCTAATGACTGAAATTTGTAGCTTGAGGTAGCAACTCTATTTCCTAATGGATGGTACATCAAACAAGGAGAAAGACACATGAGGACAGACCTTGATGATAGCAAATTTAGGTATAAGGCTGAGGATAAGGCACAGGCAAAGACAACAGAGGAGGAATTATAAGAAGACAGGAAAAGAACCAGGGCAGAATATTTTAAAGGTTACAGAACAAAATCAAATGCACAGAAAAATTAAGTAAGGTCAGAGCTGAGAAGTATCCACTTGGAATGGCATTTCAAATCCACTGTTAAAGCTAAAGTAACAGACATGACATGCTTTTTCACTGATTTTTTAAGAAATATTCAGAACTATTTTGTGAAAATATTTCATCCTTATCTATACATTTTAAAGATGCACATAATAAATACAGAGTAAACATACATCAATTATACTCAACTTGCATTATGCTAGTACTTTTACTTTTGTATTGCCTTTAAATCCATGCCAAAATATACTGCCAACCATCTATTTAAATGAAAAGCCACATTTGAAATATAAACAAACATCCCTGTAAGATTAGATTTGGGAGATCTGAAGTTAGATATCTCTTGAAATAGAGAGACCACTGATGTTGATAAAGCAAAGGAGCAATTTATTGTTTTTTTTAAACCTTACCTCAGAAACCTTGTCCCAACCTGCAAATCAAAATTGTTGTGAAATCAAGACTCTGGCTGACTCCCTGCCATGCTTCGGTTTTAGAAGCCCTGCATGTTGTAAGTACTGTTGTTAATAAGCCCAGCAGCATGTCCAATGCCAGTAGGAGCACTATCTTTTTTTAAATTTTGTTTTGTTTTGTTGTGTTAATCACCATACATTACATCATTAGTTTTTGATGTATAGTGATCCACGATCCATTGTTTTCGTATAACACCCAGTGCTCCATGCAGTACGTACCCTCCTTAATACCCATCACCAGGCTCACCCATCCCCCACCCCCTCCCCTCTGAAACCCTCAGTTTATGAGCACTATCTTTAAAGCCTTTTTCATAGAATGTCTTAGAGGCATCACTTGTGCCCAGTGTTGAAAGCAAAATTAAAATTTTAACCTGGTTTAGTCATAAAAATTACCTTCACTGTAAATGTTCGTTTTTATATGACATTTATCATAAAACCTCAAACGACATGCAAAGATATAGTAATCCTACGAGATTAAAGCAACATTTTCTAACAGAGATTACCTATCGCAGTACTGAGTCTGCTCTATCAGCGTTTTCCTCTGTGATTTAATCTACTCCCAAATGTTTCATTCCACTTACTAATAAATTGTTTATCTTTATTTCCAGTGCCTGTACCTGAATGTCCTCTCATTCCTATTTTCCTTCTTTCCATGTGATATGGTACTACTCTTCACTCTAGCCAACAGCTAGGAAATTGAAATATTCTTCAATATATCTCTGTAGCATAGTGACTATACTCAAGCCATTCATTCATCATTTCCATCCATGGCTTCAGTGTGTACTTATTTATCTCTGAATGTAAATGTTGAATGTGTAAAGTCACAAATTGTAGGATTAATGTAATGTTGGAGAGGTTATCTGTAACACAAATGAAGTCAAATTGCATTGGCAGGCTGAATACAGGTGAATATTTTACTTCCCTAGATAAGGGGAAAAACATCTATAAAACCTTCAGACAATTCTAGCTAGAAGCCACTTTTAATGAGTCAGATTTCTTCAATCACTCTCTTGCTGTCACTTTATAGCTGTGATAAGTCCTTTCTTCTCCTTCTTTTTGCTATACGGAGGGAGAGGCAATGAGGTGCAGTTTACAGTCTCTAGGACTTTAAAGGTGAAAACCTTTAACATGAAATATGCCCTAGAAATCATTGTTACTTCCAAAACCCTGAAAAAAGTCATTAAAAATATTCCCCTTTACCTCTTCTTCTATTAATACACTTTTTTAAAATTTCCCTTGGAACCCACATAAAATGTATCTACCATACCAAAATCACTAAAATGAAAATTTTAAGTGGTAGGCAATTGTTAAATTAGTAAATAATGCTCAAATACCTGTGTGCATGATACTAGGAAGATCTTGTTGCTACAAGGGCAAATAAAAGACTGACCTAACCTTAAAGAACCTATCTTTTTTACCAGGAGGAGATGCATTATAACAAGGCAAAATCAAACACACTATATCAGACAATAATCCAGTTGCCATAAAAGTGATGCCCAAGAGTTGAGGAAAGTAAGAGCAGGTAGAGTAATGAGGGCAGGTTTCATGAAGATGTAACATGTAAATCAGATTTTAAAAGACATGTAAGTCACTTCCAGTTTCATGACCGCAGAGCATATAGCCCTCTACAAAGACCCTTCTCTTCAAATAAGTCATGCCAGACAAGGAAAACAAGAGACAGAAACAGTCTGTCTCCAATAAACCTAAGAGAGAGCTAAACCCAGATAATAATAAGATGAAAAATAGGTAGAAACAAAATCAATGATAACATAGAACAGGAAGAAGGAAAATGTAATCATAGCATATTACTTAGCTCAGCAGTAAACAATATTTACAGTTAAAAAATAATCAAACACCAAAAGTGTATTTAATCTAAAATAGTGATAAAATTATACTGGGAGGGTGAAGAAAGGTGAGGGTGAAGAAGAGATGAAAAAACACTAATAACTATCACAATACAACAAACAGATAATATCTAATATGCTAAATAGAAGAAAGCATTATACACAAATTATTGACTTTCTTAACCGTACATGTGTTATTTAATAGGAATACTTTTCCAAAAAAATTCAATCAAAAAAGGGGAAAAAAAGCCAACAAACAACTGAAAAATATAAGACAAAGCAAAACAATATGTAAAGGATACCTCAAGAAGAAAAATCTGCAGATACACTATTACTACTTCTAGGACTACAACAACACACACATACACACTCACAACCCCAACACTGATGTTCAATTACCTACCCCTCCTCTCTCTTTTGCCTATGCAACTGGCAATTCACATTTTAAAGCAAATATGCAAGAACACAGGCACTCTCGGGGCGCCTGGGTGGCTCAGTCGTTAAGCGTCTGCCTTCGGCTCAGGTCATGATCCCAGGGTCCTGGGATCGAGCCCCGCATCGGGCTCCCTGCTCCGCGGGAAGCCTGTTTCTCCCCCTCCCTTTCCCTCTCCCCCTGCTTGTGATCCTGCTCTTACTGTGTCTCTCTCTGTCAAATAAATAAATAAAATCTTTAAAAAAACAAACAAACAAACAAAAAAAACACAGGCACTCTCACATACTACCAATAGGAATAAATTTTCTGTAGAGTAATTTGACACCATGTTTCAGAGCATAATATTTGGCTCCACCTTGAAAGTATACATACATACCTCTGGACTTCCAAATTCCACTTACAGGAATTCTTCCTAAGGAAACAACTAAGATTTGCATAGAATCTCATGTATCTCAAGGGTGTTCTCTGAAATACTAAATAGAGTATTAAAAGGTTGGAAATAACAGAATTTACCCCCCAAAATAAAAACAGTTAAATAGATTATGGCATATTCACATAATGGAATACTATGCAGCCACTGAAAACAATATTTTAAAGGAAGGGAGGGAGGTAGTAAATCAGGAAGACTGTAGGAAAAGACTAAGAGGAAAGAGCATGAATGCAAGTGTGGAGTTAAACACAGTCTGGGAAATGGTAAATCATTTACTTCAGAACACTATTTAAGTAGAAACAGTGGACATTCAGAAAATCCCTAAAATAGAGGTGTACCATATGTATCACTAAACTTATTCACCTGAGCAATATTGTGAAGTTGTTAATATAAGATTTGGAGCCATGAGACCTGAAATCTGATACTCAAACTCAGGTTTTTCATTTACTACCTGACAATGCTGAGTCTGAACCTCAGATCTCCATCTATAAAACATAATAATACCTTTCATACTACCATTATACAAATAATGTATATAAAACACTGTGCACACAAATATCACAGTAAGTACTAACGAACAGTAGCTTTTTGATAATTAAACCACTGTGCAAAAAAAATCCATTTTAAAAGAAGTGTGGTAGTTGGAAGACACTACTGTTAAGAGATTTGCAGGGTATTTATTTCTAAGCAACTGTCCTAATTATATACAATGCTAAGCACATACTATGTAAGTTTGTCAGTGGAGTAGCACATTTCAGCCCTAACCATACTGAGAACATAATCATATACTGCCTCTTACAGGAGAACTGATTGTTCTGTGATAGTGTGAGCTACAATTATTTAAAGAATAGACTATTTCTGTTTCATTTATATCATTAACAACCTTTACAGTTTATAAAAAGCTTTTGTTCTGTTAATTTTAGTTGTGAAAGTGGCAGTGTAGGTGTTGACTGTCCTGCTTTATTGGTCAATCACTTGCTCAGATCTACAAAAGCAAAGAAACCAGACCTCATCCCTTAGCTTAGACCTAATGCTCTTTCAATTCATCTCTCACTTTTTCCTCTTTTTTGCCATTATTTTTCATAAATGCTGATAAGTGAACACTTTCACTTACTCATTTCATAGTTCCAATATGCAAGAGTCTTTACAGTCACTATGTACAAACTAAGTTAAACTACTGAAAGAAAAATGATGGTGAAGCAATAATTATGTAATTCAAAAGTCTTATCCTTTTATTTTAAAAGCTATTTAGAATGGTATCATAGTACATTTACATAAAACATTTTTAGTAAAACAATACATAATTTTATTCTACTAGTATTATATAAATGAGGTTCACCGGACTTAAATAGAGCAGCAATTTAGCAAATATAGCAAGAAACACCATTCTTTTATATAACATTATTAGTATGTTAATAAAGGAAACAGGATCATCTAAAACTGAGAAGTTATTACCAGTTCTGACATTTCATGATGGCTATCTTGACCACCATTACTGTGATTATCATTTTTAAGCGTAGATATTATTTACTCAACACCTATTACTTACCAACAATCAGTAATAATTTTCTGGAAATATAGTAAATCAAAGTGCCACTAAAACTTTCTCTGTACTAATAAAATTTTAAAAACTATAAAAATATATACAAAGTTAATATCATTAGGAAAAAAAGATTCTGTTTAATTCAGTAGTGTGCTTTTCACCTACCTTCATGAGACAAATTAACTAAGCAAATTAAGCAAAGTTAAGCAAATGAAAATACTTTCACCTCCAAAGAAAATAAAACAGGAACAAAATTTAAGTTAAAAAAAAATTGTTTGTCTTCCAAGCAGGGTTATTATATATACAGCAACACCTTAAGGAAAGTTACAAAAGAATCCATTGTTAAGGGCATCTTTTGAAAATTCCTTTAGGAACATGGGTCTGGTGCAAGGTTGGTTCGGATGCTTTAATTTCCTAACTTAATTACTCCAAAAAGAAAGGAAATATTTACTGAGCATCTACTATGTACAAGACACTTTAGTGGGATTAAATTTAACACTTTTAAGTTGTTATTTCCTACCAATTAGATAATTTTCAATGTTAGACTTGCCACTAGGGGGAGTTTATCTTGTTTAATAAATTTAATTGAAGATGGACTGGAAGAGCTTCAGGTTAAAGTTATCACCTACTTGATTCCAAAATTTTATGGAACTGTATATTAAAATGTCTTAGTAACAGTCCTATAATTACAACAGAACATTTTTTCTTTAAAATAAAATGACTCTCACTTAAGGGATTAAAATTAAATAGATCTCAATAGCATTTTCAGCTCAGACTGGATGTATTTTTCTGACAATGCTGGCATATTTTAGACCTCATTAGCTAAAACTAGTAACTAAAAATTCATATTAAACTTAATATTAGGTCTAATGGCCACATCCCTAAAATGAACTTTGATTAGCTGCATTATAAAGTAAACCATTTTTCATTCAGGTAAAAACTTATAATCAAAATCACGTGATTCTATAAATGCCAGTACTAGGCTTTTCTTAGGGAGCAATGTAGTGACATTTTAAGGTATTTACATGACGAGAAGCAATGCATGATGCTCAACAAAGATCTGATAAACATCTATCCTAACCAGAATAAAATGAAGGTGAATGTGGAAAATGCTTTAATTATACTATATTATGAGAGATTATTAAATACAAATATACTAAAAAGTTTTAGGAAGTATATTAAAATGCTAAGATAAAATAATGAAAGGTACATCTTATATAAATAAAAAATGTAAAATATATTTAAAGGGAAGATCTTTAGTAAAATGTTAATTAAAGCCAAAGTTGTTAAACTTTATAATGAATACAATACTAAGGCTTTTGATTTTTCTAAAAAAAGTCATCTAGATCCTTTGTTACAACAATTACTAAAATCTAAAAATTCATCAGGGAGATGTTTAAGTTTTCTAACCATACACATAAAACCCATGATATCTCTATTTTATACTATGCTATGTGTACTGTTGTATTAATAAATACATAGAACAGGCAATTGGGATACCTCTCAGTTTTAAATAACCATCAAGGACAAGGTTAAGTCAGGCAAATACATTTTTATATAAGAAACCACTCCACAAAATGCATGTCACAGAACTGCCAAGACAGAAGACTGCTGACTAGACAGTATTCCTAATGTCAGCCACACTGCAGGATAAGACTTCCAAATTTTAATCAGTATATTTATAAGTTAATATCCTCTGTTAATGCCAACTCTAAATCTGAAGAACTACGACAAGTGAAATTCCAAAAGGAAATTAAAACTCCAGAATAATGAAACATAATGAAAATAATGAAAAATCCAGTTAGTGGTTCCAAACCCAAATTTTAAACTGTTATTTTTCTGATCTGGATTAATGACCTAAATTAAGTTTTAAGCAAAATGCACACTTCTAATTTGTGCTGAGTAAACGTTTGTGTTCTTAAAATGGTTTATGAAAATTTGAAAAATGTTAAATAACTCAAAGATCATCATTAGTAATAAACACATGAGTACAGCCAACTCACAGCAGTCAATCTGTGTCAAGCACAGATTTTTTTTTCTGAAACATTTTGAAGTATATACCATCTTACACAAATATCTCACCAAAACAAACAAAATACCTAAGTTTCTAGTCACTCTATTAGAATTGACAAAACTTTGAAGTAGGGGGAAAAGGTAATTAAAGAAAGATGCTAAGAATGCAAACGTCTGTTTCAATAATTCCAGCTTCAAATCTTTCAATTCACAGACCCTAAAACCACCTCAAAAGTGTAAGAAAGTTCCCCAAAAGGGTGGCTTAACATACAAATCCCCCATTGTACCTTGTCCACCACACTCATTCATCCCCGCTACCACCTCTCTATATTTTACCTATATGAACACGTTGAGCGCTACAAAATTACTGCCAAGTAAGTAAATAGGAGCGCAGCCGAAAGCCGGTTGCAGGGACCAAAAAATAACTTCACAGGAAGTGAGAGCCTTTCTTGCAGACGGCACGTGTTTAGCTCTTTAAAACATCTGGCCCTACCAAGGAATGAGAATAGTAACTGTCCTTTAACCTAACCCATGAGGATATTAAAAGTGGAAGGGGATTTCAAGGCGGTTTTACGTTAACTAATCCACCAGCCCCACAGGGCAGGCTAGACCTGTCAACAACCTAAGACCACAGAAAAGAGAACAGAGGTGCAGAAGGATGGGGGTGCGAGAGGGTGCCTGTGCGCCGGGGACTGGGAGGGGGAGGACGCAATTTTTTAAATGTAATAATTAAAAATGGAAAAATCCAAGGCCTGGGTCTCTCCACTGGCCTCCAAATCTCGATTCCACAGGCTGGGTCGGGAATGAACCTAATCTCTGGACGGCGAGGATTTGGGGGCAGGGTAGGGCCAGCTCCCGCACCCGAGCAGGGGACGCGCTCCGGACACTCACGTTTTCTGCACCGGCTTCCGCCGCTTGCGACTGGCGTAGGTGATGTGGGCGCTGCTACTGTTCATGGTGCCCAGCGGCGGCGGCTCCTCCCCGGGAGCGGGAGCAGACTGCCCGGTGCCCGGGACCCGGCAGCGACCGGGACGACCGCAGCGGCAGGCGCCGGCTTCCACGAAGACACGCCCGCTCCACCTGCGTCCTCCCCGGGCGGTGGCGAAGCCGCTGCGCGCCCCGAGCCGGGGCTCCTGCAGCCTCACGCGTCCAGGTGCGCTGCCCCGGCCCCGAACTGAGGGGCGAGGGGCGGAGACCCGTGAGCGAAGCGGCGCAGGTGCCCTCTACACCGGCGGAGGCGGCGCAGCGCTGTCCGCAGGTGAGGCGGCCCGGGTGGAGGAGGAGCCTGGGCTGCCTGTTTGGAATCCTGGCCTGGGTCGCGCGCTGTGGCGCCGCGCCCCGTGACCGTCGCCTCGGCCCCTTCGGTAAGGGAGGCGCCGCCGCGCTGCTCCTGGGGCTTCCCCTATCCCGGGTGCTTCCCGCCTGCAGAACTCGGACTCCGGCCGCACTCGGACTCCGGCCGCACCAGCTTCCGCTCGGCTACGCGCCTGCCTCTGGTCTGAGACAGTGGTCCTGGTCACGTTCTCCGGACCGAGCGTCGAGTAGATTCTCCCTGCAATGCCTCTCGCCGTGCCACACACCGGCTGAAGAGCAGAAGCTCCCCCGACCCCTCTCCGGCTCCGCCCAGCATATCGTAGCCCCGCCCCGTCCTACTTGGCCCCGCCCCTCCATTCCATTCCCTTGAGGGCCCCACCCTCCCTGCGCGTGATGACGGAAGACGTAACGACGCCCCCTGCCCCCCCGCCTTGCCTGCCAGTAGCCATCTTCTTGAGGTCAAGGGGAGGGTTCTGTGGAAACATTTCCAATCCAGAAAAGAGGTGTGACGACAGATTACGTAGTAGACAAACTCTTTGTAGCTAGAGTAGCTCAAGGACAGACATGCCAAATAGTGAGCTTAACTACACCTATGTGAGAGTGACTCAGCTAACTTTTGGCTAAGAATTACAGTAAGCTGGCAGATAACCAATGGGACTCTAAGTATTTTCCTAGAGGGGAAGGCTTCATTCAGGAGGCCACATATGAGTTGAACTTGAAGGCCAAGAGTTTCCTTGGCCTTTTTTTTTTTTTTTTGTCTCCATACTAGATGATATAATATCTATTCCCCAGCCAGAATAACTTCGTTACTCTATAGTCAGATTTCAGTGGGATGGAAAGGAAGCAAGGAAGAAGGAAATCACGGAGCATTTGCAGATAAGTAGTCTGGTACGATTGGAGAGAAGAGCTGGAAGTGAAGTTCAGGAATTCTAGGATCAAATCACAAAGACTTTTGATGAAGAGTCTAGATTTTATCCCGTAGTCGATGGAAGCGTTTTAAAGGTGTTCAGCAGGAAAGTGACAGTGTGGTGTCTCGGAAAAGTCACTCTGGGAGGAAAGTGCAAACTGGATTACAGGAGAGTAAGCCTGGATGCAGGGAGAGTAGTAAGAGAGTTGTTAAAATAGTCCAGGTCAAAGTTCAGGGAAGTGGCAGTAGGACAGAGAGAATAAAGAACAAATAGATGAAACATCTTCAACTCCCCTTCCACTTCTATCTAATTATTACAGCAAATGCTATTACATTTTATTCTTTGCAAATCCCAAATTCATCTCCCTCCACCTCATTCTTCAATAATTACAGAAATAGAAACTCCAATGACATACTATTTGGGATTCTTAAACTGATATTATCCTCTCCATACATTAATTCCTCAAGAGATATTTTGAGGGTAACAGGAATTTGTGTCAGGAATTGTGCTAGTACTGGGGAAATAATGGTAAACAAAACCAGAAATGTACCAAATGTCCAAGAATATTGTAATATTGTAATCTGTTAGGTAAATTTGACCTACTCATTAAGGCTTTCCCAAAAAATGGTAATTGAGTTGAGGTCTGAAGGAGAAACAGGGTTACCTAGGAGAAAATAGGGGAAGAGCATACCAAGCCAGTGAAACAGTACAAGCAACATCCCTTTAGTGGGAAGGAAACAAGCTCGGGGCATCAATGGTGAAATTTGTGTTTAAAAAATATCATTGTATCGGGGCGCCTGGGTGGCTCAGTTGGTTAAGCGACTGCCTTCGGCTCAGGTCATGATCCTGGAGTCCCGGGATCGAGTCCCGCATCGGGCTCCTTGCTCAGCGAGGAGTCTGCTTCTCCCTCTGACCCTCCCCCTCTCATGCTCTCTCTCTGTCATTCTCTCTCTCAAATAAATAAAAAAAAATTAAAAAAAAAATATCATTGTATCTCGGGTGTAGAACAGATTAAAGAGGGAGGAGCAGAGTGGAATGGATGGAGGTAATACTCCTCGGAAAGACTAGACTACCCCGGAGATGACAGTTATTGATACTACAGTGGAGATATTGGTGGAGATGAAGAAAATTGAATAGATTCCATAGATATTTGGGAAGTCTTGGAGGATAGAGTGGACATATGACAGTGAGGGAAGAGAATGTATCAGAAACTTAATAATAGTTTTCTGGACTATGTATCTGGCTATGTGATGTGGCATGTACTTTTGGGAAATTATTAATTTAGCATGGATCTCTTATGTTTGAGGTACCTCTGAGACATCTAAGGGAAAATGTCAGGTAGGCCATAGAATACACAAATTTGTAACTCAAAGAAGTCATATGAGCTGGAGACATAAATGTAGAAGTCATTTGCATTTAGCTGACAGAGTATGGAGATTTTAGGATACAAATATATGCTAGGAAAGAAGGACTAGTCCCCAAAGAATTTCAATATATAATATCTAATAGCTAAATAGAAGATGATGGACCTAAAAAACCAATTGTAAAAGAGTCACTTGAATGATAACAGGAAAATAAGCCGATCATCATGTCATGGAGAACAAAGTGGAAAAATGTCAGGAGTGGTTTACAGTACTGAATGATGTTGATATGTTCACATAAGATGAGAACTGAAAATGTCTGTTGGCTTCTCAACATGGAGTCATTCGTGACTTTAGTGAACGTATGTCGGTAGTGAACATTACGTTGGTGGACACAGAACTGGATTCACGATGAAAAAATGGCATAAGAAGACAATTTTTTTTTTTTTTTTTAGGTTTGGTTGTGAAAGGGAAAGACCTAGTATGGTAGCTAGGAGGGGAGTAAAGGGTTAAATTCTGTGTGTGTGTGTGTGTGTGTGTGTGTGTGTGTGCACGTGCACATGTTTTAATGGGAGATAAACAATTGAGAGAGAGGAGATTGGGATTGACTGTGTAAGAAATACAAGGAGCAGTGAAGGAACAATAAATATTAAAAATAGTAAGGACAGAAAGGAATGAGTGCCACAGCAGAACAGGGGAATTAGGAGTATATAGTAGACTAGGTAATAGCAAAAATAGCTTCTCTAGTGCTTGACTCTTCATAGCAGTCCACAGCTTTATTAGGGAGTTATAAGAAAGGCAGACTCTCTGGCTGTCCTTACTGAGTCAGAATCTGAATTTAACAAGATATTTCAGGTAACTCAAGTGTACATAAAGTTTGAGGAGCACTACTCCACAGAAGCTGGGGGAAAAGGAGGACAGTGGGTGAGATGTAGCAGGCTGGTAATTTTTTATCAGAAAGATGAGGGAGATGTGATGAGGTGGGTATTCTAGCAGGATCTACAAAGAAACCAGGTGTGTTTTGTGGTTGATGGTTTTTGTTTTAATTTTACAAGTCTAGGAAGTAAAAGTAATCTGGAAAATAGCAACAGGGAAGTAGGTGGACATCGACCCTATATCCTGGATGTGTGATGAGAGGCACCATTTGGGAGATGATAGCCTCAAGGAGAGCTAGCTTTCAGTTTAAGGCAAAAGAGGGACCAAGTTCCCAAAGATGACAGTGCACACAGGGGACTTTGATGTCTCTATCTTTCCTTCTCTTTTATTTCTTCATCTCTGTATTCCTGTCCATCACCATTCTATCTAAAATGTATGAAGTGTAAACAAATAGTTTCCTCCTAGAATAGGAACTTCAGGGGTAAAAAATGCATATTGAAACTTTATTTATTTATTGTGTAACTTAAAACTCCTTTTAGAAAAGAGATATACAAAATGCACTAAATCCCATGAACCAATATTAATTTAGTGTTTTTACAAAATGTCTATCCTTTTAAAAGGTGTTAGTTGCTTGGTATAATCATTCTCTATCTGATTTTGTCTTACTTCCACACCCTAATTTTCTGCTTGACTTCAGGACTTTTTTTCATTATCCAGAAATCCTGTGATGCTATACATATCACAGTCTTAGTTTAGTAACTGATCTTTGTATAATAGATCATAAGAATAAGATTTTCAGAATTTATTTCACTTTAATAATAACACCATTCACTTCCTTGACAATTTTTGCTTAGTATGTCAATGAAATCAGTCTTTGTAGTATAATCCCATTAAAAAAAAAAAAGAGTTGCCATTTTCTAGAAACTATCACTTTCTACTTCTAACATGACCACTGTTGGACATGGTTCTCAAAGTGTGGTTTGTGGCCATCAGTCAGATTTTAAAATTTTCTGTGATCAGTTTTTATGTAATAACATGATTTCTTTCTTATAACAAATAATTTGCCTATAAGAATTTATGAATATTTTACAACTTATGCAAAGCAACATTAGCCTTTTATTTAGTTTATGTGAGATTGCGTTCTGAGGTTTCAGATGCAGCTATAGGTCTGTGAGTTCCTTTTTCCTGCTAAGTACTATGAGAAAAAGAACTAAGTTTTAGGAATGCTATTATAAATAGCAGCTGTTTTAGAATAAAGGAAAATAACTAAATTGAACGCTAACCCTATTCTGTCACAGTACACGTATTCATTCATTTCGCCAACACAATGACATCGGTTGGACACCGTGCAAACCACTAGCTCCATGTAGTTCAGAACTTCAGCATGAAATTGTACTTCTTCCATTCGATGACATCATATCTTTGTGATGCTGGGTTTTTGTAAGTTGTAGTTATAAAACACAAGGACCTCGAGAAAATGACTGTGGACTAGGAAATGAGGGTAATGGTTTCCAATGCAATTCCAAGTTTGAGAATTTGTAACATGCCCAATAGATGTGCACATCTCATTAAGAATGAAATAAAAATTTTAAAAAAATGTATGTGCATTATTTTTTTTAAATGGCTACTAAAGGCTAGGATAGACATATATAATAAGTTTGGACCTAACTACTTAATAAATGGGATTATAAGGTATTTTCTTTTACCCTGTGATGTTGTGAAAAAATTACTGACACACTAAGAATACCATGAACTGGGAAAGTGAGAATCTGTAACAGAGCTAAACCCTTCACTTAACAGAGGAGAAACCTCAGGCCCAGAGAGATAAAGTTATGGTCTGTTTATCATAGCCTAGAATGCAAGTCTTATGACTTCTATTCCAATATAAAATATTTATTAAATGTGAACTGGTTTGATTCATTTCTTAAAAATAATCCGTTTATAAATCACTTGTTTTGACTCTAACACGAAAGGGCATACATAAATATCTACTGGCTATTTCTAAATGCTTAATGCCTTCTTTCCTTGCTTCAATATTCCACAACAATGTCATAGGCAGAAGCCAAAAACAGAAAGTAATTAACAGGTGTTGAAGAATTCTTTGAAATACATTTTGGGCCAGTGCTCATCTTAACACTAACAAGAAAACTACAGTAAAATGTAGGAATAATTTGTCATGAGTCAAAATTATTTTTGTTTACTTAGGGATAATGTTTTATTGTAAGAAACATTAAGAGTTTTAGCACGTGAAAGAACATTCTTAAAACATTCACATGTATTCCATTTATTTATTTATTTATTTTTAACATGCATTCCATTTAGATTTTGACTTTTGCTTGTTGGAACTTTATAAATGTGAAATTTGATTACAGGATAGGTTATGAAGAAGTTTTATGCTTCACATGCTAAGATTCATATCTGATCTATGAAACATTTATTAAACAATACAAATGTATAAACATTTTTTGTTTAAAGCCATTTAATTTTACAGATAAATATATTTGGGATTCTTATAATGATACATATTTTATGCATTTTAAATGATCATATAGAAGAAGTAAAGATCAAATACTTTTATATTAAAGAGATATTTTTAAAATTATATTAAACATGCTAAGGAAAACTTAAGGAAATGTAAATTACTGTGCCATTCTGATCTAAAATCTATAATTTAGACCTGCTTAACTTTAAAGACTAGCACATTCTTATGCATATTAAAAAGAAAAAAAACAATGTTTTCTTTCTTGAAAATGTTTAACTTGGATTTACTCATCTGTAGACAGTGGTTCTCAACTTTTATTGTACACTGTAATCACCTGGATGTCTAGGATTTCTTTATAAAGATCTTGATTTCATGCTGTAGGTTATGGCCTGGGCATCAAGATTTTTAGGGATAATAGTTGTATTCTCAGGAAATGCATGCTGTAATATATAAGTGTGAAATATCCTGGTGTCTGTAACTTATCCAAGACTGGTCTAGCAAAAAAAAAAAAAAATTACACACACACATACATATAAACAGATATGCATATTCATACATACGCATATACAACTGTGAAGGGTATGTAGTTATTTGTTGTATTATACTTTCAACTTTTCCATATGTTCAAAATTTTCACAATAAGAAGATAAAGAAAACAAATAACCTTTTACCCTCAAGTTTAGAATTCAGAAACAAAATAATTATTTGAAGCCTAATAACTACTTCAGTGAGAGATGAAGCCAGGAGTGATATATTAATCACCCAGCTCTCGCTAAGATAAAGCTTTAGATCTTGCTCTAACCCTTGATATTCCAGGAAACAGATGAAAGATAAGTGAAAAAACACTCACATGAAATTTCTGCACTTCAGTGTGAGAACAAACCTAGAAGCCTAAAATCCCCATTTTGTAGCATCTGTGGGCTAAGGAAAATAAGTGTTAGTAGTTGTGCATTTCAAGAATTTAGCTGGTTTATGCTAACTACAAATCATTCATTTTACTGTATCCGTTAGTCAGTTATACATACGAAAAAACTAATAGTTTCATTTGTATTCTAATCCTAGTCTATATTATTCTAAATTTCTAATACCTTACAAATATTGTTTTACTTATTCTTATGCTATAAATCTGAAATTTTTTAATCCATTTTCTTGCATATACTCCCTGAATTGTATAAGACTTTATAATGCATCAATAGTCAGGATTTATATCATTAAGGCTTATATGCTAAAATAATAGGTTTCTTTTTTTTTTGTTGGGAAGCACTTTTTTTTTTAATTTTATTTTATTCTGTTATGTTAATCACCATACATTACATCATTAGTTTTTGATGTAGTGTTCCATGATTCATTGTTTGCATATAACACCCAGTGCTCCATTCAGTACGTGCCCTCTTTAATACCCACCACCAGGCTAACCCATCCCCCCACCCCCTCCCCTCTAGAACCCTCAGTTTGTTTCTCAGAGTCCATAGTCTCTCATGGTTTGTCTCCCCGTCCGATTCCCCCCCTTCATTTTCCCCTTCTTACTATCTTCTTCTTTTTTTTTTTTTTTAACATATAATGTATTATTTGTTTCAGAGGTACAGGTCTGTGATTAACAATCTTACACAATTCACAGCACTCACCATAGCACATACCCTCCCCAATGTCTATCACCCAGCCGCCCCATCCCTCCCACCCCCCACCTTAAAATAATAGGTTTTAAAAAAATCTTTGGGGAAAAATGTTAACTTGCACACCAAGCTAAATCTTTTCACATTAATGCTAGCAGAACAAGAATGATAAGGGTTTTAGGACCCTTCTCAGTCAAACCCTGTACCAAGCATAGTAAAAATCTGCCATTACCTGATTGGTAAGTTGATCATGATAAAGGAGATCTGGTTACATAATTAATCAAGGGGATGTAGCTGAGGGTGCAGTGTCCGGTGTAACACCAGGTTCTCCACCCTTCCCTCCTAAGGCAGGGTGGAAGAATTTCCCTTGTAAAACTTTAAACTTTAGTTGAGTTTCTTTCCTGCCTGAACATAGATTGACTTCCCATATGCCTTTACAGAGGCAAGGAGTCCTGGTGGAAATATATTGGAAGGATTCAGTTCATTCCCAGTTTTGAACAGATCTCCTAAATTCTTACAGTCCCTGCTTTGGGTTGAATCCTTTCTGATTATCTGAGTCAATAAATAGAGAATCATGTAAAGCAAATGTGTTTCTAAAAAAGAGCATGGATATCAAATAATTATTTTGGAATTTGTTAGTATTTAAAGAAATGCCAACTAGATTATTTTATAACATAAACAATCCTTATCTTCAGAAACCAGGATTTTCAAATATTTAATTTATTAGATATTGTGTTTTTCCATATTACTTAAAATAAAATTTCATGAGTGCTCAGATTTCTGCCAACTTTTCACACGATTCTTTGAAGCGAATCACCACCACCACCATCACCAAAAAAATAAAGTCAACACACACCTATATTAGTAAAAACAGTAATCTGAATCCTGGTAAAGTGCTTTCACTGTAGAAAGAAAGTAGATGAAAGATATAAAATGCAAACTTTGACTTTTTAGTTATTCTTGAATATTTCAGAGTTACATGTTAACTTTGCAAGAACTGAATTTTTTATGTAGTAACATGAATTTAACCCCTTCTTTTCATTTTTAACATAGTATTGTTAGGTCCAAACAGACATATATCTAGTAATTTATACCCTTTTAATGTATAGGTAAGGAATTTCTGTACTTAGATCATTAAATGTGCAAATAAAAATATGTTTCCAAAGTTCCTTTAAAAAGCATTTGGAATGAAAGTTACAATTTAATTGATATTAATGAGATATTACTGATGCATTATAAAATTTTCCATTTATCCAAATATTTTATTTACATGTTCTCTATTTTTGATTTTAATATTGAAGTACAAATTTAGGAAGATTTCTTTAA
Organism: Leptonychotes weddellii; assembly: GCF_054177405.1. NCBI lineage: Eukaryota > Metazoa > Chordata > Mammalia > Carnivora > Phocidae > Leptonychotes > Leptonychotes weddellii. The sequence goes on from NC_138380.1 coordinate 52,128,996, forward strand.
AAGGATTTTCATTCTTCTGTTTTTCTTTTATGTATGATTAAAATTCAAGAGGATTTGACATCCCAGATCTTTTCTTTTTAAATGTTTTTCTTATATGGTCAGGAAAAACACAAATTAAAATAAAGATAAGGTACAAATATTGCCATACTGACAGGTTTCAGAAAGAAAGCCACTAATGCAGTCTCTAAGAATGTCCTTTCCCCCATTTTAATAAGGAGGTTTGTGTTGTTCTGACATTAAATGGATTAAGCAGCAAGCCTGCTGAGAAAAATACTCAAAGGTATTAAACCCTTGCAGTGTTGGTTTAACTGTAAGTACTGTAAAATAAGATTAAGTCTGAGTTTGGAAGAAGAACGAGATTTGACATAAGACTAAAAGGTAACAATATTCACAGATGCCTGAATTAATGCTTCAGTGAAAAATAAAATTAGCACAAGATTTGAAAATATGTCTCCTTTGGCAAATGTCTTCAGAGAGTAATCAGTGCTGTAGACTGATGTAGTGGAAAGAGCACTGGGCAAGTTGCCAAAATCTTTGAATTCAAGTTTGTTGCTCTAACACTCGCTAGTTCTGTGACCTTGGATGAGAAATTTCTAGTCTTTGAATCACAGTATTGTGGATGTGGCCAACTGGCAACTATTCTCCACTTTATATAGTGTGCATTTCTGGACTGCGGAGTCCCCAGATTCCCATGCAATCAAAGTTGCAGATGAAAATTAGGTTCAGCCAATTAGAATGCACTTGTTGAGATTTGGAAGGCAGAAGTCAAGTGAAGGTCATTTTCCTGCTGCTCGCTTTGTTTTCTGCCAATAAGCGAGATTGTGAAGACACAGTTTTTGTATGATAGGTTCCAGCATCCCAGTTCTTGTTTCATGGGATTTGAGAGGCTGTTGCGGTGTCCGCGGTGGTGGTTTCTTGATTCCTTATTGGTAGTTACAGTGGTGTGTTTCTGAACTCAATAAATTCTGAGGTGACATCTGGATTCTTCACCTATTTGACTGAAGTAGGAGTAGAAGTTCCCCTAATAGGTCAGTTCTGCAGTGTTCTAGAAATGTTCCTCGATGTCCAGCCTAGAGTCTCTCTCTCTAGCCTTTCCAATTACTTTGTAAGCTTTTAATTCCCTCCATTAAATTTCTGTCTACTTTAAGTAACTGGACCTTATTCTGTTTCCTGAACTGAACCCTAGTTAATACACACGTAAGCAAATCTCATTCATACTGTGCGGGTGGTTGAGAAAACCAAACCGTACCACCTAAGTCTAGTCAATACTGTCTCCTCTTTTTTGAAAGATGGGTAGACATGATATGACCAACAGCTGTTAAAATTGTCTCATGGTATTTTCCTGTCATTAATTTTACTCAGATAATATTGGTCTAAACACATTTTGTGAAGTATTCGTCCTGTTTGGCAAATAACAGAGAGAAGCAATTGTGTATTGAATAGGTTGCTAGATATTATAAATCTCTAGTTCCTAAGAATGTCCCTGAGTTTGAATGATGCCTTTTTTATAACTGAAATGAATAGTTTTCACTTCAATTTTCTATTTTCCTATTAATGTTACATTTTTCTGATGGTAATCATTTGAAGTACTATGGCTAATTCCATAAGTGGAAATGTACTGACAGACATCGCTCTGAGTCTGTCAAGATTTTGAGCAGATTTGAAAAAATTTTGCTCTGTGTTCTCATACTTTCTAAAGGAATAAAATAAAATATAAGTAAAATCCTTTTTAGCACTTTTTTCCAGAAACATTTGTTGCTGTATATGTGGAGCCAAGACACATTTTACCGCTAAACCCGCTCAAATGCCCAGCCGCCGTTAAGGCATCAATTCTCTTCAAATCCATTTCTGGACTTGCCTTCACTGCTCTCCAGTTTCAGCCTGGCTCCTAACTCTTGTCTCGATCTCTATTTGTATCTTTTTTTGTACCCTTTAGACTTGCAATGAGTTTTTTATTTTGCCTCTTCTAAAAGGACTTATTCCACTGGCTCTTTTTTTTTCCTTGATACTTTCTTAGAATATATACATTATATATATATCTCATGATATATACAGAGAGAGTCTTGTTATATTGGTCTTATTATATTGATCTTGGTCTCCTCAGGACTTAAGTTTGTTTGGACCTCATTGTGATAAAGACCCTGTAGTTCTCAATAGGAAATCAAAGAACAAGAGAAGTATACTGAGTACTCATGACTTTCTTAGATAATTTTAAATATTGGACAGAATAAACTAGATTGAATCTTCTAGGGCTCTGTGAATAAAGCTTATTTATTTCCACATATAACCCTTGTTTAAGCTTACTTATTTCCATCATATAACTCTATATCCATGATTAAACCTATTATTTCTTTAAAAGCCAATTCTAACCTTAATTAGTTCCTAAGTTTTAAATTTATCTAAGAAATCCCCATTTCATCTTAAATACTACCATGAATTTTGTTCTGAAAATAGTTTGTTCTGAATACATACTCCACTTCCCTTCTCAAGAACCTATAATTTCTCCTTTTCCATCAAATCAATTTTAAATAGCCATCTTAAGAAACCTCATCAACTCATATAACTTTACTTTCTTATCTAATTGTATCTTCCCCATTCCCTAACACATGCCCTCCACTTCAGTCAGACCAATTTTCTTATGATTTCCTGAATATGACAAATTTATGCTTCTCTCCTCAGCATCACATTTAATTGGAAAACCTCTTTCCACTTACTCAAACTGAACCCATTAATTTCATAAAGCACTGTCTTGTGCCAAGGGTTCTTCATATTAGCTTATATTGTATCTTGCATTACTTATGATTTTTGTTGTTAATAAGCCATATTTCCCACATGATTGAAGAATGTGCTGGTGAAATGTTAAGTACTTCATCAATACGTATTTAATTGAGTTGAATTTATACACTCACTATAACATAGCCTGGATGTTATTTTTTAAGATTTTATTAATTTATTTTAGAGAGAGAGAGAGAAGGGAAGGGGCAGAAGGAGAGAGAATCTGAAGCAGACTCCACACTTATGTGGAGCCTGACACGGAGCTCGATCCCACGACTATGAGATTGTGACCTGAGCTGAAACAAAGAGTCCAACGGTTAACCAACTGAGCCACCCAGGTGCCCCTAGCCTGGACATTTTATTGATGTTAAACATCCTAAAAATTACATTCATGATTTTTTATCTTGGTTTAGTCACTTGCAAGTTTTCTCAGCTGTAGTGCCTCTTATTTTCAGACGTCAGTAACAAGTTGGTATATTACTTGTAATTCAAGATGATCTGTGAGATAGTTTATAGGCTCAAGCCAGATAATTTCATTAATTGTACAGTATAATATTCATTCAATAGTTATAAAGGATGCATTCATTCAACAAATATTCAAGTATCTGCTGTGCACTGAGCAATGGGGATAGCATAAAGAATAAGACACAGTCCTTGCCTTGCTTTCAGAAAATGTCCTGGGCATGCAGGGCAAACAGAGTGAACAGAATGTCACCATGGAGTGTGATGAGCTTGAAGATTATGGTAAGTACAATGTACTCTGAAAGCACATAAAAAGGACACCTAACCTCAGGCATTCTGAAATGACAAGCTAAGCCCTGAAGAGTAGGCATTATCCCAGCAAACAGGGCTTGAGGAAGGCAGGGGAAACCCAGGCCAAGGTCTAAAGGCCAGGAAAGAAAGAAATTCTTGCTTGGCATGTGAAGTTTAAAGATACTGGAAAAATTACTTAATGAAATTTTTCTGCTGGTATATTTAGTTCTGATTCAGATTTCATATGATTCTAGCTCATTTCTTAAAACTTAACAAAATTACCTCAAACCAAAAGAACATGCTGGGAATAATACATTTTTTAAAATAATATTTTATAAACAATTAGTATTCCTAAAATGTTTGCAAGGGAAAATTCTTTCCCTTCTGTTTCAGGTCACATTTCTAAAGAGCTTTTACAGAGGGAGTGTTCTCAGGAGAAGGGAATGTGGGAAGTAGGATAGGGTAGGAGAAGGAGCTAAGTGGGCACGTGAAACACCCAGAGCCCAGCTTTAGCTTGCTCCTACGGGCAACTCTGGGGCAAGAATTGCATCCAGAGTTGGTCCCACCTTGAGGCAAGAGGTCTGGCTTGTGTTAACGAAGAGGGAAGGAAGGATAACCGCCTGGATGCAGAATGCAATGACTTCCATAGCACAGAGGGAAATGTTAAGGAAAAAGGGGAAGCAGTGAGCCTGGCCAGCCAATACTCAGAGCATCTGGGGGATGGGTGCAGCTGGGTGCAATAGTTGGGGAATTGGGTGGGGAACTTACAGGACACTCTAAACCATAGTTATTCCATTTTAGGGATTTTGAATTCCAACCAAAAATACTTATTCAAACGTCTGCAATAGTTTCATGCATCGTGAAACTTAACTGGCTTTGTTGATTTTTAGAAATGTAAGTCATTTAGAGAATAAAGAAGTTACATACTACGCATTTAGCCTATGACACATCTGTATGACATGATGAATTTGGTCTTAGTGAGATTACAGTCATTTCTTCTAAGTTTTATTATATACTAGAGAACTGCACAAACAGACATTAGCCATTAGTTTGGAAAATAACAGTCACATTGTGATGCTGTTTTATTGTTTCATTTTGTTTTGTTTTAGGCAAAGCCTCCATTTCTTTCCTTTAGTTTTTCTTCCTATGATTTGTCTCTTTTTCTTAGTTCTTCTATTTTTCCCTTTTTCTTTCATTCCTCTCTTTCTCCCTCCCTCTCCCGCCTTCTTTTTCTCTCTCCCTTCCTTCTATCCTTCCTCCTTTTTTTCCTTTCTTTTCCCACTGTTGTGAACTGCCTGTCACAGGATAACTAAAGCTCAACTTGGAACTCAGAAGAAAAAAAAATTGTTTCAGGAAATTGGATGTGCTTGTTTTTGTTTGTTTGTTGTTTTTCATTTTTAATTCACTTAAAACTGTGAATCATTTCATGACTGTGGTCTTCTCTGAATTTTAATGTTTGGCATTTACTTCCAAAGTATGGCCCAATAAACTGGATAACATTTATTCTGTTTCTTTGTCATTAAACTTTGGTGAATTTAGAGAATGTTCTTTGAAATGACATTCTTATGAAAGAAGTTCTTTAGGGACCCCACAGCTTGGGAGCAAGGATTTCCTAAAACTGCTGTACTTAGCTAGGTTATTTATCTATTTTTGCATGAAGTCAACTTGTCATCAAAACAAAATTAACATTGCATTATTTTTTGGTCAAGGACACATTGAACATTTAGTGCAGCATGCACAACTTTCAGGAAGATAGAACCGTAAACAATTAGTTGCATTCACTTCTTATGACATAAGGTGACTTTCACAATGTGCAATGCTACTGTTTAAAATTAAATGCTCACCACTACATATTACACCCAGACAAAGATTATAGGCTGACATAATTTAGTTCTAATCATTTAAAATGGTTTTTTTTTTGCCTCCAGATAGTGGTTCTGTTGATGATGATATGAAACTCTGACATAATTGTGATTGCATTGTATTTTTTTAAGTATCTGTTGTGTAGATATTTAGGTAGCAACCAAAATACTAATTACAATGGTAATTCAGTAATTGGTTCACTCAGTTGTTGGATGGGGTGCTGTGTCTATCCCGAGGCCAATGACTTGTCTTAGTTATTGTGGTGATACTTATGAGAAGCACAAACATCTTGGTGCATTCATATTAGCACAAACTGCACTAGTCAGGTTAATGTGGATAAAGTGATCCATCATCTTCCTTTCAATATGTAAGCTGTAAGAATTAGTTGATGAAGTTTTAACACATTTGCATTTACTTTCCATATAGCTTACATAAATTGCATATTATTTATGTAAAATTTTCAATTCTCAAAAATGAATAACGTCTATTGTTTCCATTCAGTCCTTTTTTAAAAAAATGAAAATTAGTGTTTATCAAATATAGGCCCTGTGCATTTTATATACTTTCTTTCACTTAATCTTACAACAACCCTATGAAACAGGTGCTTTTTTAAAAAAAAGAAATAAAATTCCATACTATAAAATTCACCATTTTAAAAGTGTACAACTGAGTGTTTTTCAGTGTATTCATGAGGTTATGAAACCATCGATATTATCTAATTCTGAGACATTTTCATCACTCCCCCGCCCCCCAAAAAAACCTGTAGTAATTCATTGTCACTCTCTATTCCCATCCTACCCGCTCTTAGAAAACCACTAATCTACTTTACGTCTCTAGGGCTTTGTCTGTTCTGGATATTTCCTATAAATGAAACCATACAATATACGGTCTTTTGGATTAGCTACTTTCACTTCCCATAATGTTTTCAAGGTTCACCCATGTAGCAGTATGTATCTGTATTTCTTTCTTTTTTATGGCTGAATGACATATCGCTGTGTTGATAGATCACATTTTGTCTACCCATTCATCAGTTGATGGACAATTGGATTGTTTCCACTTTTTGGCTATTTTGAATAATGCTACGATGAACATTCATGTCCACGTTTTTGTGTGGACATATGTTTTCATTTCTCTTGGGTGTACATCTAGAAGTACAATTGCTGGACATATGGTGACTTTACATTCAACTTTTTGAGGAACTGCCAAACTGTTTCCCAAGTGGCTGCAATATGTTCCATTGTCATCAGCAAGGTCTGAGGCTTCCACTGTCTCCATACCCATGTCACACTTGTTCTTATTCTTTTTTATGATAGCTATCTTAGTAGCCAGTTGGTTATGGCTTTGATTTTCATTTCTCTAATAACTAATGATGTTGTGCATCTTTTCATGTGTTTATTGGGCATTTGTCTATCTTGTTTGGAGAAATACCTATTCAAATCCTTTGCCCATTTTCAATTAGGTTATTTTATTGTGTTGTAAGAATTAAATATTGTGACTTCTAGGCTCTTATCAGGTATATGAGTTGCAAATATTCTCTTGTATTCTGTGGCTTATCTTTTTTTTCTTGATAGTGACTTTTGATGCACAAAGCTTTTAATTTTGATGAAGTCCAATTAATGTATTTTTTTCTTTTTGCTGCTTGTCCTCTTGGTATCACATCTAAGAAATCATAACCAGATCCAAGTCAGAAAGATCTGCCTGTACATTTTCTTTTGAGAGTTTTACAGTGTTAGCTATTACATTTGAAATTTGATCCACTTTAATTTTTGTACATAATGTTATTACATTCGAAATTTGATCCACTTTGAGTTAATTTTTGTACATAATGTGAAGCAACTTCATTCTTTTGCATCTGGGTATCCAGGCATTCCAGCACTTTTGTTGAAAAGACTAGGGGCACCTGGGTGGCTCAGTCAGTTAAGCGGCCAATTCTTGATTTCGGCTCAGGCCATTTTCTCAGGGTCCTGAGACCGAGCTCCGTGGCAAGCGCCACACTGGGCATGGAGCCGGCTTAAGATTCTCTCTCCCTCTCCCCCGCCGCCTCTCCTCTCTCTCTCTCTCTAAAAAGAAGAAAGACTGTTCTTTCTCCTATTGAATTGTGTGAGCACCTTCCCTCCAATATTAATCATTACCCTCTTCCTTTTAAACAGACTTTCATAGGCTTTTTTATATCACTTCCAAGTCTTCTCTTATTTTTTAGAAAGTGGGGGAGGGGCAGAGGGAGCGGGAGAGAGAATCTTAGGCAGACTCCATGCCCAGCACAGAGCCTGACATCGGGCTCCATCTCACCACCCTGAGATCATAACCTAAGCTGAAAGCAAGAGCCTATCGCTTAACCAACTGAGTCATCCAGGTGCCCCTTCTCTTATATTTTATTTTGGCATTTATTTTCTTGTGCAAAATAATTCTTATACCAAGTAACCAAGTTAGAAAATATCACCTTATTGATATATTCTTATAACAATTTTCCCTTCAGATTTGTGTCAGCTTCTCAAAAGTTGAAGACAAACTTCAAGAGGATATGTAATATAAATTTTAAAAATTTATGTTTTGGAGCATATCCATAATATTTAAAATCATTTAAATGTTAATGTGTATAGGAAAATGGCCATATCAAAGGTATGTACTGTTGAAGTTTCCTCTCTAATAGAGATGCTCAACCTCAAAGACAGATAAAGACTGTATACCTATCATTATACAACCATGTTTTGAATACCCACCATTACACTGATTGAATATAATTCATGATTGACTACCTGCCATTATCGCTGATACTAGAAAAACTGAAAAAGCTTTTCTCCTCTAGGACCTACCTAGGAATGGAGAAAGATCAGTAAACACCTGGTAACATATTCCAGCCTTATGGTAGGGGCATAGAGTTATAGGAGAACAGGGAGCAACTAATTTTGCCTCCGGGAGTTACTTAAGTGACACAAATTGAATAGATCTTGAAAATAAACTCTTCTAAGAAGAGGAACAGGCAAATGATTTCCAGCCTACTGGATGACATATACAAGACAAAGAAGTTTGAGAGGGGAACATGAGGTATCGAGAAAAGAATCAGGAGTTTTGTGTGACCAGGTGCTAGAATGTATATGGGAAATATGCTGGCACCTGAGGAGTGAGAGGTAGACCGAGTCCAGATTATAAACTGGGTTCAACAGTATGGACTTGATCCTCTAGGCCACGGGAAATCATGAGAGTTTTTAAGTAGGAGGTGATCCAGTATTTATCATAGTTTATATGTTATTGTAGTGACCTGCTTCCAACTTTAACCTGCTATTATAAGAGATACAGTATAACACAGTAATCAAAAATTTGGACCCCAGAAACAGAAATGCCAATTCAAATTCAAAGGACAGAGGGAAAGGATCCAGAAGATCCCAGGACTGCGTGCTGTGCCTTGGCATAGACCTCTCTGTACTCCTCAACCGTACAGTTATGCAATTTTAAGTAGGTTACATAATCTCACTGAAACTCTATTTCCTTTTCTGTAAACCTCACAGATTTGTTGTGAGAATTTAGTAATACAGGTAAAATATTTAGCACAGCTCCTGGACCATATTACATGCTCAGTAAATGATAGTTATATAAAAATGTCTTTGAAGGCTGTCTTGTCTTTCCAATGCCAATGCGGTTAGTAGGCCATCAATAAGAATTTTAGAATGACATAATGAGTGAAGGGTTTAGTCCAGCAGCATTTGGAAATACAAGTCTAGAGCATAAGAGTGAGTTTGGGCATTACTGTTATTGACTAGAAATCAGGGTATCACCCAAACATAAAGAGGGAATGAAGCTCTGCTAGTTGTAGAGCTTCAAAAGAGAGAGTGAAAAAGAAAGAGAGAATATTTTCATAGTTTAGGAGCATGCAACCTTTGTACAATTAGGAAAACTCTGCTCTTTCCAAGGAGAATATGCACATACATAGAATGTTTTGTATGGAGTTTTAGGGGTTCATGGACACCATAAACTCATTCCAAAAAACCCTGATTTAAGAATAAGGAAATAATAAAGAAAAAAGTATAAGACTTGATAAAAAGAACAAAATCCCTAATAGAATATATATAAACTTAAACTCTATCTGTGGTGACTATTGAAGAATCGAGGATCTTTGCTGGTCATATGGACCAGGAAATCAAGAACAATAATTGTTCAGCATTAGGATCAGATCCTTATTTATTCATATAAACAAGTTCAAACCAAATATCTGGCAATCTTAAATTTGGCAAGGAAAAGCCTCTTCTAGTGCAACAACTTTATGTTAAACATTTTATGGATTTCTTCCAAGTACATTAGTCAAATACTGAGAGTAGACATCAGGCAAAGTATACTCTATCCATATTGTTTTTCAAATGCATGTTTCTCATCACCACCGAAATGGCAAGCCCATAGAATGCCCAGAGAATGATGTTTTCTGTGGGAAAATAATATTTAGACATAGTGGTACATGTAGATATAGTGGTAGAAGAATCTTCCTAAAATATATATGTTTGTTTCTAATTTAAACACATTTTCCATATTTTGTAGTCTCAATCTCTTTATCTCTTAAAAAAAAGAAATAAAGGTTAAAAGGTCTTTAGAATTATATTTCTAACTAGGTCCTATTGATGAAATGAGTATTCTTATTGATTAACTAGATTCTCCTCATCTCTTTGAACCAGAATGCTTTAGTACTTAACAAGTTTAATCCATTGTGGGAATATTCATCTTACTTTAACTGGTAGTAATCATGAGGATTAATTATGAGACCTGATTTTTGTTCCATGCTTTATAAACAACTAAAACTAATTAGTCTATTTTTGTGTATTTTAATAATTATGCAATCATTTATTAAAAACCTAGTGTCCTAGGAAATATGTTAAGTAGTAAGAAAACAAGGATAAATATGAGACTTTTCCTTTCTTCAAAAGCTCACTCTTAATCTATCTGAAGAGTCAACATATGCATACTTATAATTCAGAGGAGAATGAATTTAGCTTCCTCGGAGTTGGGGTGGGTGGGATCATGCCATGGAAATCACAAAGAAATGGTGACACTGAGAAAAAACTTCCCAGATGAAATATGAATTTACCTGAGAGGTATGAAAGGGGAAAAGAATTCCAGGTAAAGAGAAGAGCATGTTCAAAGGCAGGGTGGCATAAATAAGCATAGTGTATTTCTTGAATTACAAAGAGTTCAGAGATGTTATAATGTAAAAAGTGGGAGAGAGAATAAATGGGCTGTCAAATATCCTGCATCTTATGAAAAAATTCCCATGAGTTTGTAAGCAGGTGCTTCAAAGCCAGAACTAATTAATCAACCTTCTGAAGTTGTATCTTGATCATGTGTAAGTTTGCTGTGATTAATTTTGTGATGTTTGTCTTGAGCTTATGGTCTAGAAGGGGCAGGCTTAATAAAAAAAAAAACAAAACTTTACTTATTCTGGGGAAATCATCGGCAAATGAAACTGAAAAAATTTGCTGGGAACAGAGCATAAAGAGTTTTACAATCTGTGGCAAGCTTTCCTGTGCCTAAGAAGTCCATGGGTTTTTTTTTTTAATAAGGCTATTTTTTAGAGCAGTTTTAGTTCACAGGTCCATAGATTTTTCATTGAGTTATTATTAATGAATAAATGTTGTACAAACTTTATTTGGAAAAATAACTAGTAGCAATTTGGAAATTAACAGGAGGAAAATGAGACCAGTTAGGAAGTTATTATAATACATAAATAAAGACCTGACCTATAGGCATGAGAAAGGAAAGAACAGGATGGATTTGACAAGTATTTCATAGTTAAATAGTATTTGATAAATGATAGATGTGGAGGGATAAGTTTTCTAGAATAACTTCCATGTTTCCTTCTTAGTCATTGGGCAGATAGTGATGCCTTCAATAAGACAGGGAATTAAAGAGTGTATGGTGGGAGGGAGATGATTTTGGTGTAGGACATCCTGAGTAAAAACTGCAGGTTGGACATAAAAATAAAGATATCTGACAGGCAATCAGAAAATGTTTCTGAAGGCTAAGGAAAGAGAAATATGCCAGAGATACATACTTGGGGTCATTAGACTATAGCTCCCATATTTTGCAGAAGAGATGCACTGAAGAAGCCAACTGGTCACCTAGACAAAAATTTAAAGAGTGGCTTTACTTTGCATTCACCATTGCAGATCACTGTTTGATTTTTAACGATGAATAACTAGAAAATTTGTTATTGCTTTACAGTTTTTTAGACCCGCAGGAATGAATAATTTATATAAATGATATAATTGCATCCTGTCTTCAAGGAATATTTTTCCCTATTAAAGTCTCCATTGTAAGCAAATATTTTTTTATGAAAAAATCACTTTTTTAATGTTCAGAAAGACTTACTTATAAGTTGAGTGTGTTATTTTAATTCATAGCACTTAGAAAAAGCTAGATATTTTGGAGATACAAATTTGGCTGGATGATTCACCCACAGAATTTTCTATACGGATTATACATAAGTTGGGAATGGCTAGTGAAATCCTAGCTCAGGGTGCGAATGAACACCACCACAGAGCCCAGACCCTTGGAGAAGTCCTAGGGCTGTTATTTGGAATTGACTTTGTCTTTGGACCCTAACAAAGCATTTGATGTTCTGAGATGCAGAGGGGCCAGGTAAGGTTTTGGCCCTGTCACAGTGGTTGAGGTCAGGGTCACAGTGTCAGGTTGAGGCCAGGGTCACAGTGTCAGGCTCTTAGTGGTGCACGTGGTTTTGGCAAGGTTGCCACAAATTCAACACGGGAAAGACATGGGGCTTGTGTATGTGTGTGGTGGGAAGGAGGCATCAATTCACCCTACAGTATGTTCAGGAACAATGTCTTCTGATGCCCGTCCTCAATTCCCTTTCTGGGTGGGGCTTGGTCACACTGAATAGAAAAATTCAGTGACAGTCCCTCAGAGTCCCAAGAATCAACCCCTTCACATTCCCACCCCCATTAAAAACACTATGCATGTCATCGTACTCTGCAAAGTGAACAGGAGGACAGAGGGAAGGGGATCCAGAAGATCCCAGGACTGCATGCTGTGCCTTGGCATAGACCACTGGGCTGTGTGAGAGCTGACAACATAGCCTGAGGGCGCCTAGGCAGGGGCTGCTGTCAAGTCCTGGGGTTTTCCATGGTAAAGTGGGTGGACAGTGCACTGGAGAGACAGGACTGGGTAAACATACAACTTCCTCCTCCTCCAGGAGACTATCAGGGTGGCCTGAGGCTGGGCCCCTGGTGCTCTCTCACTTTCTCGAGGGCCCGTGTCAGGCTTTGGCTCATCTGGGTTCATACCTCATCCATACAGCAGCTCCAGCAGCTCTGAGGTATTTAGAAGTAAATATCCTTTCCAGGAAGGGCTGACACTGTAAACAAGATCCAGGGAAGCCGGGGCAGCTTCTGAGCTTGCCATAAGTATTATAATTTTTCTTTCCTTTCTTTGGCAATACTTATATACTTTATTCATTCGTATACACTTGGATAGCCTGCCAGTTGCAAACTCAGCTTTGTGGGGTAGAGATGCCAACTCTACCAAACCTGGAATCGGGATGATAAGCATGTCGTTTTTTAAAAAATTGCACAATGAGCACTACATTCTAGGAAAGTGCTTACAAGGTACAACAACAAAAATAAGAACTTGTGGTTCTCATTACATTTTTAGACAAAACGTAAGAGAGATAAAAATGGAGTTGCTCTGGCTGATTTAAGGCTGACTGCCCAATGTGACTAACAAGTGGTCTTCTGTAAACATTTGGGTTTCATTAGAACATATTTTGGAAACAATGACCTATCTGGAGGTGTACCATTCCCACTCTACTGCCAAGAACTTCTCATTACTGAAGTGCTCAGGTCTTCACACTTCAGTATTTCCTCCTCCAGGGGGGCACTGGGACTGCCTTGGACCAACCTACGTGAGCTGGCTGTACACCCCACTTCCCAATTTCGTGTTCAGTTATGTCATATTGATAGCTCGAAATCAACCACAGTGAGTGTATTTATATCATAGAAATCAGCAAGCATTACAAACTAGAGCTCTCCTGCCCCCAGAGCTGTTAACCAATTGCCAACATCTTTCTTCCCCTCTTTCTCTCTCTCTCTCTTTCTCTACCCCATCACTTCTCGATTCTGGAAATATGGCACAAAGTCGCAAATTTTTATCTCTGTTCCCCTCCCTGACCAAATACTTTCTCTAGATTCATTTTTTCCCCTTAGATAGTACTCTCACCAGTTAGATTATAGTGATGCCTTACTCTTCCTGCTTTTGACTTGGGAGAAATTCTTTTATTGAGTGAGTTCTGCAGATTTCCCTCATCTTTTTTTTTTTTCTCTTTTTTTTGTTTTTGAGTGAGGATACAGAAACTTTTTTTCTTTTCATCTACTGTTCCCATGAAAAAGGAGAACCATCTGAGCAACACTCCTGGCTTCCTGCTCTGCCTCTTAAAAAACAAAAAAACAAAAAAAACTATTTAAATTCAATTAATTAACATACAGTGTATTATTAGTTTCAGAGGTAGAGGTCAGTGACTCATGAGTCTTATATAACACCCAATACTCATTATATCCCATGCCCTCCTTAATGTCCATCACCCAATTACCCCATCCCCCCACCCACTCCCCTCCAGCAGCCTTCAGTTTGTTTCCTATGATTAAGAGTTTCTTATGGTTTGTCTCCTTCTCTGATTTCGTCTTGTTTTATTTTTCACTCCCTTCCCCTATGCTCCTCTGTTTTCTTTCTTAAATTCCACATAGGAGTGAAATCATATGCTATGCTCTGCCTCTTTCTCTTAGTGGAAAGATGGAAAATGAGTTCTATGACAACATAGCATCTATTGACCCACGTTTCTCAAAGAGACCAAGTACTAGGAAACTTTATTCTTTTTTCCTTACTCTCTGCCCTGGACCAATGAGAGGAAGCATTTCTGGGACAGTCTGTTCTATATACCCAAACTTGAGCATCTTGGGATGTCCCAAAACCAAACTAGGGTAGAGGGTTGGAGGGAATTGACTTGGCAAACTGTTTTGCTGCAGATGTAAAGCCATGTTCTCCAACTGGTTTATCAAGCACATAATTGACATTTAGATATTTATTTGTCTGTCTCCTACATCTTCATTCTCAATTAGTTCTGAACACAGGAAGGAAAGAATTTAAAATTTTAAGTAATCCCTTAAAAGTCCAACATCTTTTTCATACATTGAGACTTCTCAAATATCACTTCCCCAGTGTGAAGATTTCCCTAGGTAAACCAGCCAAATCTTTTCTCTCTTCCTGTTCAACTATTAAAGCACTTATTTTGAATCACTTACCTAGCACTTATCATATACTACTCTATTCATGCATGCATCTTATCCCCTAAGTAGAAATGCATGCAATGTTCCCTCTCATGCCTCTAGAAGGATACATGAGTAATTAGTAAGATGGTTATGTCAAGAGAGGCTAAAGAACAGTGTGGGGAGACTTATTTTCAGTATGCCTTTTGAAGCTTCTGGAGTTTGTATCACACATTATCTTTTCAAAAATAAATACATTAAGAGAATAAATCCTCAAACTAATAAAAATAATATAAAATAAAACTATTGCAATTAATTTTGTAAGTCTATAAGATCTTGTTTGATCACTAGAAACCACATACCTATATCCTATCAGTCCAGATCCATTTGAAATTGTCTTATGAGACCACACTTTAATTGTTATGCCTTGGACTTTTACTGGGAAACAATTTTAGAAATAAACATATGCTGTATGTGCCTCTCTATTTTTCTGAGGAACTGCTATTTTTTTCAGTAGTCTCTACTTTGAAAATTACTCCCAGAACTCTCAACCAGAAAAAAAAATTCTCCTTTTGAACAATATGATTACTCAAGTTACATGAGTCATTTATCACATTAAAATTTTAAAAAATAAGTTATACAGACTGCAGTCAACCTAAAACCTGTGCCTTACCGCAATATGGAAAACAGATGAACATGGAGCTGCTCTGATTGACTCACAGTTAAAAGGCCCAGGTCTTAACTATGTGTCTTTAACTTCCTCAAGGAGTACTAATTTGATAGTCATTGTTGCAAAAAACAATGAAAGTGAAGTAATCATCATATTTCTTTTTTTCCTTCCCACTTCTTGTGAAGTGGGAAGCTCAGAACCAAGGTGTGTGTCTTTTCATGTACATTTCCTAGTGTGAGATCTCTTAATACACCATTTCTCCTCTCTCCTTTGTTTTCTGTAATTATTTCAAGTTAGTTTATCTGTGCTTAGAGTGAAAATACCTCAAATCCATTAGGTTGATAGGATATACATTAATCTGGTTATTTATTGTCTCACCTTGAGGGAAATAGACTGAATTAGTTTTTCTAAGAGTTAGAGGCTTTCTCATCCTCCATAGCAGGTTTCCATAAAGCACATGCTAGGCGGTAACTAGGTCAGGATTTAGGGCAAACAGTCCTCTATATATCTCCAAGAGTCTCAGTTGGACTCTGAGATCCAAATGAAAATATAATAATGTGATGGATTATATAGTTAAAATACAAAATTGCTTGTGAATTCTGTGTCTGTGGAACAAAAATGAATTGGTAATTGTGTGTCTTTAAAAAAAATACATTTTGAGGAAAACATTTGCCCACACCACTTACTATACTCAAAGCCGACAGATGACTCATATAACCTGAAGCTCATAAAACTGACAACAGATATACCTATTTAAGACTATGGATTGTGACTCCCAGATAGCTGGAGAATGATTTAGTGTAACAGTTGCTAAATACAGTAGCTGCCTTTTCCATATCAACATTATAACAATTGGCAGTAACTGGGTTCACAGTGAAGCATGAACTCAGGAAATCGGCAATGTCATGTCCCAAAGCGAGATTTGTTAAGGGCTCCTAAGTGATATTAGAGCAAATAAATGCCAACCTGAAAATTCATCTGTATGACAACCAACTCTGGAACTTTCCAATTCTCTATAAATTTATAATAGGTACTGATTTGAAGGGAGAATAAAAATAGAATATAAAAAAATCTCCCCAGCTTTAATGAAAATTAAACATTTTTTGTTGTTGTTGGGAACCTAACATTTGCTAGATACCATATTAAGACGTTCAAGGTTTACAGGATGAGCAGGATGTTTAGATAATATGTAGACCTTCTATTGGAAGAATAAGAAAAAAAATAAGAGGAAAAAAAAAGCAGAATGCCAGAACTCAGGCACTATTTTAGCATTTTTTCTTCATCCTCTCCCTACTATGATTCTGGGGCTCTGAGAACATGCCTAAGGATCAGACCTGTGGTCCTTCTCCCAATTTCAACTCTCCTCAGCTGAAGTTACTGTTATTTAAGTACTCATTAAAGCACAGATGCTAAATTCTGACCTTTTTAACCCATTTTAGGAAATAGAAGCAGAAGGCCATATACTTAACCAGACTTAAAAGGAGTTCTCCCTTATAACTAGTCCAGGTATGCTTCAGGAACCATTCCTTACTCCCTGGCTTTCTGCTGTGGGACACAGAAAACCCTGAAGCACTGTAAACCAGTCAATTCAAGAACTAAAATTCAAGAAACTTAGGTGCCCCAAATTAGATTTATCATGATCCTTGATTCATCACTGCTTCCATCATTGGACCATGCAATTTAGCTGATAGAAAACAGGATTAGTCATTCCTCTGGCAGAGCAATGGTGTCATGGAAACAGGGGATGGTCCCCTTGGGTCCGCACACTGCCTTTTTATTTTTTTATTTTATTTTATTTTTTTGATGTAGTGTTCCATGATTCATTGTTTGCGTATAACACCCAGTGCTCCATGCAGAACGTGCCCTCTTTAATACCCATCACCAGGCTAACCCATCCACCCCCCCTCCCCTCTAGAACCCTCAGTTTGTTTTTCAGAGTCTATAGTCTCTCATGGTTTGTCTCCCCCTCCGATTTCCCCCCCTTCATTCTTCCCCTCCTGCTTTTTTTTTTTAAACATATAATGTATTATTTGTTTCAGAGGTACACGTCTGTGATTCAACAGTCTTATACAATTCACAGCGCTCACCATAGCACATACCCTCCCCAATGTCTATCACCCAGACACCCCATCCCTCACACACTGCCTTCTACAAATGTGAATTTAGACTAGTGTAACCAACTGTCCCTTTGTGCCTGGCACTCTCCCATTAGCACTGAAAGTCCTGTGTCAGGTGAAACTAAGTCCCTGGCAAACCAGGAAAGCTGGGCACTCTAAATCCTACCCTAAATCATACCATGAATGGCCTCAAATAACTCATTTTTCTTTAAACTTAGCCAAATCCTATAGCTAACATGTAATCACAGTATTATTGGTTTCTCAGTATGTGCCACATTCTAACGATTTGTGGAAGATACTATTATTAACTCCATTTTACTAATGAAGAAACGAGGCATTGAGGATTTAAGATACTGGTCCAGGTCTCCCAACTAAGATAGATTTCTGTACTCACATCTTTAAGTACTTCTAGGGCCTAGAAACAAATTAAATAACACATCAGCATATCCTTAGTGTGCCTAGTTTATTCACTAGCCAAACAAACAGGTACGCTGTGGATTGCACTGTTAGATTGAAATAGAATGTGCATTTCCAAGGTTAACAGAGTATTCAGCATGGGTCACATTCTAAAGAAAATGACCATATTTAAATTTTCATTATTTGTATACTATAGCCCATTTTTAAATTGTAATAAATAGTGTTTTTGCCAGCTATCTCATAGAGCAAGGAAACAGAAGGTTATTGGAAATATAATATTCTGGGTTTTAACATTAATCTTTGCTTATTTTAGGATCTAGAGCTCTAGAAGGAAGCATCATTTCTATGACATTGGGACTAGTTTGTTCTGATTTCATAGCTTGAAGCTTGTTTGCTTTTGCTCAGATAAAAGACCATTATCTTTTATCTTTGTGTTTATGCACATACTGAGACAGCTTGCCATCCTGTACTCCTTCAAGGGGTGATTTGTTCCTCACTCGTCTGTCTGAGGAGGAGACTGTAGGCTCCCTCAGGGAAAGGATCCTATTTATTGTGTTCAGTATGTTATCAGCGTCTAGCACACAGTCTGGTTCAGACTGGACACTCAGTAAATATGTTTTCAATAAAAGAATGGCCTGAGAAATTGACTAAATGGACAAACCTATAGAAGCTTTAGAAACTTTGAGTCAGAAATGAAAAATATGGCTGCCGAGAATTGAGGGGAAAAAAGAAGAATTTTAAGTGGTCGAAATAAAAGTGAACATAGTAAAACGGTGTTGTAGCATAAAATTAATGTCATTTTATTATGGCAGTTAACATTTATTGGGTGCTTACTAGGTGCCAAACACCGTACTAAGTACTTTTTAAAACGTTTAATCCTCGTAACAAATCTGTGAAGCAGCTGTTATTATTGGCCGCAATTTTACCTCTGAGGAAATGAGCCTTTGAGAGTTTAACTTTATTTTGATCTCACAGCCAACAGGTAGTGGAACTGAGGTGGTAATATTAATACCACATACTTCCACAGAGCTCTGGACTTCCCTTATCCCGATGCTCCTCAAATTTCTTCATAACTGCCTATTTGGTATCTGTCTTCCCCACTCTATGAAGGCAGAGTCCGGTCTATCAAACTTTAGCATTTTATTCTCAGAACCAAAGTACCAGAAGCCCAGCAGTAGTGGCTCAGCAATAACTGTCAAATGAATGAAACTGTCGTTGAAGAATCGACAAACTTAGGAAACTGTAGGACTTAAAAATTGTAGAGAAAAATCATAGATTAGTAACATTCTTCAAGGGTTACCATAGAGATGCCTATTCCCTGAGACGGTTACCCACACTTTGGCTTTTAAAAAAGGTCGCAGCTGGAAATTCTACAGAATGATACATCTATATGGCAGAGAGGCTGGCCTCCCTAAGTGGAAGCACCAAGGCTATGTTGGAAGCTGTGCAGCATGAAGGGAAGTAACTGGCAAAATCTCGAAATGATAAAACTAGAGATTATGAATGAATAGTTCTTACAAGTGAGGATGGCCTTGGCATCAGGACATTATTAGATAAACTCTCATTGTGGGGGGATGTTTTTCTCCTCCTTCTCTATTTCCCACGGAGTTGCTCCCAATGCAAATAAGAACAAAGGATAGGCTGATTTCTGCTATAGCGATCCTACCCATTTTGTAATAGAGAAGTTAAGTGCATGGTGTTTAAATTAGAGAGAAGCCGGGTGCCTGGGTGGCTCAGATGGTTAAGCGTCTGCTTTCGGCTCAGGTCATGATCCCAGGGTCCTGGGATCGAGTCCCGCATCGGGCTCCCTGCTCCTTGGGAGCCTGCTTCTCCCTCTGCCTCTCTCTCTCTCTCTCTCTCTCTCCATCTCTCATGAATAAATAAATAAAATCTTTAAAAAAAAAATTAGAGAGAAGCCAGGTTAAAGACAGGTGAAGACTGGCAGTTCTACCAAGTGGAACTGTTTAACGTATTCAGGCACACTTAATACACATAATTCAGTGAAAACTGACACTGAGGGGTTTTTTTTGTACAGACCATTTAAAAGTCAGTTTGTCTGGAAGAAGATTAACCAGGGGGTGATGGTGGGGAGATGGATGGATGGATTCAGGTGATGACAGCAAGCAAAGAAATGAAAGCAGTCACTAAGAAAACACAATAAATTATCAGGGCAACTTCCTAGTTCTTCAAATAGGTTTTTAAAGTGGGAGCAAAAATAACTATTTTTGAAGTGCGAAAGCTGAGACTTCTTTAGTTTTATGTTTTTTAATGGTGTATTGGAAAGGGCTACAATTTAGTTAGGGGAGTGATGAGTTTGGTTTTAGATATGTTAAATTAGGAGATGGCAGGACCAAAGAGAAGAATAACTGGAATCATGAGATTAGAATGCTCATTAGAGACCAAGATTTACGGGTCATCGCGTGGACGTGATCTGAGGCCATCCAGTAGGTAAACTCGTCTCAATAGGAGAGTGAGAAAACCAGTGAGCCTCAGGAATACCCAGAGAAAAAGGACCTAAGGATGAAGTGTAATTAGAGGGGTGGTCAGGAAGTTTGTTGTTTTAGGACGATGGAATTCAAGTGATGAAAGGGTTTTCAGAAGGACAATAGTCAAACTTGTTTAATATGACAAAGGAATCAAGAAGGAGAAGATTAAGAAAGGACATCTGCATTTGTCTAGAAGCAAAGTTCCTGAAACACAGAATATTTATGGGTTTATGGAAAGCAACCAAAAAAAAACAAATGAAGGGGTGAGGGGTAGAGGGAGAGGGTACCGCACACACTACTCCGGTAAAGGCTTTGGGTATAAAAGGAAGGAAAGCAGTATAATGGTGGGAAATGTTAGGGGCATTAGGTTAACAAAATAAAAGGGCATTGATATAATAAAGACGAATCTAATCTTCCTGAATTCTAAGCTACTCCCTCAAAGTAAATTAGTAGCCTTGGGAGGCTCATTAATTCTACGAGGGCACCAGGGTATTGTTCGCTGCATTGTACTGCAGTGCCTGACAAAGCCCAGAGGTTATTATTCATAGCTTTAGGGAAAGCACTTCCTGTCACAATGGAGAGACTCCCCAGGAAATAAAGATACCATTATAAGAAAGAGCGGCAGCAGTGTCTGCTTTTCTAAAAGGAAGATAAATTTGCAGATAACTGTCAAATCCTTTGGCAAACAGTTCATGTACCACGATCAGATTTTAAACCCCTGGACTCCTCCTGTATCATCTTCCTATCTCAGTTTCTTCACCTGTAAAAGAAGGAGTTTGGAGTTGATAATCTATTTAAAAAAAAAAAAACCCACAAACTTTTAGCTTTCAAATTCTTTGTTCTTTGATTCTTTTCCTTCTCAGACACAGTTCCCTGTAAAGAGAAAAAGGGTATCCATAATACAAAATGCCAAGACATAATGAAAAACGAACACAGGGAGCTTCTCTCTTCTTTGTCTCTTCTTTCTTCTTTATCTCTTCAACCTTATCAGAGGTTACCCCCTTGGACTTAAAAACTGCCTATTGAAAATTTCATGCATTATGGATCTTATGAATGCTAAAAGGTATGAACATTTCTACAAGGTGGTCATTGACTTTTTATACGTCTTACCTATCATGTGGCTCCTAAGATTCTTTTCTTTTTTTAAGATTTTATTTGAGAGTGAGAGAGAGCAAGAGAGAGCGCGAACAGGGGTAGGGGCAAAGGGAGAGGGAGAAGCAGGCTCCACGCTGAGCATGAAGCCTGACTCGGGGCTCAATCCCAGGACCCTGAGATCATGACTTGAGCTGAAGGTATACGCTTAACTGACTGAGCCACCCAGGCACCCCTAGGATTCTTGTAAATAGTATTACTATCAGCCATAATATCAGAAAAATTGTAATAAAACTTACCATTGTGATGTTAATTTCTTTGACATAATTAAATTTTGAAAACCAAGTGTGCATTATTAAAATAGATTTTCTCCTCTGTAGGATTCTGACTTTCAGATTTACTTGGAAGAGTGGGAGAATTCACTGGCCCCCATCCCTATATTGCACACACTTTTAAGGATGTATATTATAAATGTTTGAGCCTAAAATATGCAGTGTTTCAACTCAAAACACATTTGTTGAAAGCCTATCACTGTGAGATTTTGGAGAAAACAAAATGAAGTTGGGGTAGTTATCTATAGGAGCTAAGTATCTAATGGGAAAGAATGGCCATATTTATAATTTTCATCCAGATGCCAACTCACAGCTTAAAATGTGCTTTCACCATCATTCTCATTTGACCCTGACAGCTGCCCTGGAAGGTGAGCATCCGTCTTAGTTTCCTATCTTACAGATGATGGCATCAAAGAAAAGAAAGGCAAAGGGACTTGCCCCAAGTCAATGACATTAGTGAGTGATGAACTGAGACCTGAATCTTCCCTTCCAAAATATCAAGGTCTACTATCTATGGAAGCAGTTGGATGCAAGAAATGTTTGGACACCTACAGTTAGACTAGATGTATTGGGGGTGAAGCAGAAGGGGAGCATTATTGGAGGAGATAATGCCTGAAAGCTAGGTAGGAATCACCTATTGAAGGAGTTTACATCTCAATCCTAAGAAGTTAGGTGTTATTTATGTACTGGGAGCTAATTGAAGGCTTTTAAGCAAGGGAAAGACAAGGTCAGATCTATGTTTAGGAAAAGAGCCTGATGGCCACAGGTAGTCTGCTGAGGGGCATGAGAGCATGGAAATCAGGGGGGCAGCTCTTACCACTTGATCCAGGAGGGGGACAAGGAGGGCCGTGGCCAGCTCGGAGGCAGTAGTATTGAAAAGGAGGGTAAGGATTTTACACATGGTTTCTGTAACAGGATGCATACCTAACTTCGGATTTAGGGATGTTATCAGGCCTAGGTTCAGGCTGCATGTCATAGTACCCACTTTCCAATCTCTAAAAAAAATATTTAATCTTTCAAAATATTTCCTGTCCAAGGTAGGGGATTTATTGATCACTTTCTGTTACTAGCATCTCCCTAATGATTTCAAGTAATTCATTTGGTCAGCAAGCTTTAGTAAGACTGCATTCCTTATTTTTTTTCTTCCCGACAATCTTCCTTAGCTCTCTCTATACCAGGTCAGTGTATGAAACCAGCTTTTTGGTTTGATTTCTTTCATTTCAGTCTCATCACTGTTTATGGGTTCCTTCAAAGCAGAATTGGTATTTGAGAATCCACATCCATTTGATATCCTCTATCCATATCAGTACAACATTCCAAACAATCCATTCCAGGGCACTTGGTGGCTCAGTCAGTTAAGCGTCCAATTCTTGATTTCTGCTCAGGTCATGATCTCAAAGTCATGAGATTGAGCCCTGCATCGGGCTCTGTGCTGGAAATGGAGCCTGCTTAAGATTCTCTCTCTCCCTCTGCCCCTCCCCACACCCTCACCCCACCCATGCTCTCATGCATGCTCTGTCTCTAAACAAACAAATATTCCATTCCAGAGTTTGTAATAAGGAGGCACACTGCACTAGGCATAGTAACCCTCTTATGTCTCCAACACTATAACCAATGTCTACACCTTACTACATTGTGGACCACAAAATAAATTTAGATTTTCCTTAAATACATGAATTAGAGTTGCTTAAATCTCCACTGGTTGAATGTAGGGAATGAGCCCCCCAACCCTGAAACCCCAGTCCCAAGTATTCCTCCAACCCTTAAGGATACATTTATATGTACTAAAACACCAGATCCTTCATTCCCCCCACCCTGATCTTTCTCCCAGTGAAATTGTACTTCACTGATCACAGCTACCCTCACTCTGGTCTTGAATGGTACTCTCCTTTTGGCTTTCTGTGAAGATGGACAGAATGGTCCTCTTCTGATTCTCTACACCTGACACTGGACTGCAATGTTGAACAAAAAGGATCAGAGATAATAGGAGAGAAAAAATGTATACTTTATAACTGTAGCTTCTAAAGAGCCTCACTCAGATAGGCATCAGGTCTAGACCCCTCTACAGA
>NC_138380.1:52153326-52185153 GCF_054177405.1 Leptonychotes weddellii
AGTTTTCTCCCTTCTTGGCTCCAGAGAATGTGGCCCAAGAGAGTTGTGTCATTATCATGAACTTCTCTTGTTTAGTTTTGTTTCTTTTTGTGTGTGTGTGTGGGGGGGAGGGTTGGTATACTGGTTTTCTACTGCTTCTGTATCAAATTACCACAACCTCAATAGCTTAAACAATACAAAAGTATTATGTTATAGTTCTATAGGTTAAAAGTGCAGCATAGGTTTCACCGGCTGAAACTCAAGGCATCAATAGGGCTGCATTCACTGCTGAAGCTTCTGGAGGCTGCTCACATTCTTTAGTTCATGGCCCCCTTCCTCCATCATTAAAGCCAGCAATGGAGGGTCAAACTCTTTAGAAGTATGATCTTTCTGGCTCTTCTCTCAACGTTTCTCTCTTTTTGACTTACAGCCGGGAAAGTTTCTCTGCCAAGGACTAGGAGGAGACTGGGCCCACCCAAATAACCCAAAATAATCTCCCCATTTTAAAAACCAGGTGAGAAGTAACCTTAATTCCATCTGCAACCTTAATTTCCCTTCTGCCTTGTAACATATATTCATAACTTTTAGAAATTAGGACTAGGACATCTTTGGGAGGTCATTGTTCTGTCTACTATGGTTGGTTAAAGACAAGCTAAGAATCAGGAAGACATAGGCATTATAGTGAAAACCGGACCAAAAATAAAACCTCACAAAAAAACAAAAAGGCAATAGGTTCTTAAGACCATTAATCCAATGGAAAGTTGAGAGAATGTTAAAGAGGAGAGGGTTTCTCCCAAATGAGAATATATGTTCATTTATTTTTCAGTATTTTATTTAAGTATAGTTCAGGAAAAATAATGTGCCTTAACTGTCCACAGTTTCTGGTGCTTTTGTGTGTTTCCTGGGGCAGGCCAGATGAACTTATTCCTGTCTTTATACCTTGTCTGCTCAAGAGTTACTCTGGTGGGAGAGTAAAGGTTGGCCTTAGCCAGTTGTGGGCCAAGTTAACAGCACTGCTTACTCCTCGCTTGGACAGAGCTCTCCCTAGCATCATGCGTGGTGGAACACTTTCCACAGTCACCACAACCATTCAGGTTGAAGATTTGTCTACTCCCTGTTGCTTCATGCATGTGAAAAATAGAACATAAGCTATGGGATTTGTAGGTGGTAGACTAATGCGATGGGCACAAGGGGTTGCTTTCTGGGGGCAGAGGGCTCCAAAGCATGACGGCAGCGATGGCTGAATAACTAGGTAATTGAATCCCTAGTGGAGCACCCAAGTTGTGAGAGGTGAAGCTGTACTCAGGCGTGGGCCTTGGCACAGTGACTGGTACTGGGTCCTCTGCTCTGCCTGTTATCTTGGGTGCTACTTGCCACTCATTCAAGTTTTTCATAAAGGGGATTCCAATGCGTCATGTTTGGTAGGCCTAAACTCAGAATGACCCAGCAGGTGATGCTGTGTGAACTCAAGTGAGTCAGGATGGAAGCAGGCCCTAGCACCCAAGAAAGATCCTGGAGATCATTCATCAGGTAGTGGCTTGGTAGTAAGGAGGGCTACTGTTTCTAGAAGGGAACAGGGCAAATAAATCAGAGAGGAAGCTATATACCAACCAGTACAGAAATATTTATAATTTAACAACTGATAAGGGGCCTATCATCTGAAGAGTAGCCCTAATTTGGGTTCAGCCAAAGCACTGGGTAGTTTTCTTTTCAATTCTCAAAACCGAAAAGGTACTCTCATACTCCTCCCTAGGCAAACAGGAACTTCTCATCATATTTATCCTTCTAAAGGATGCCACCCTTGGTGATTCTAAAAGAACATTCTGTTTTTATACCAGGAAGAGTTACCCCTTTTCTCAATAAAGAAAAAAAATATACAAATCATTTTTGGTGGGCTGTACCCTCACTCTACATCCTTCTATATTATGCTTATCAAAACATTTCATAAGAGGTTTACAGGAGTCACAATATATTTACCAGTTGATTCCAACATTTTAAAACCTTTTAAAGATTGGCGCCCAAAGGAATATTTGTGATAAAATTAACATCCAGTTTTCCAAACTGCCATTTTAATTGCTATGGCCATCACAAGCGGATTTATTCATGCTAAAGTGATTGATATTCCCAAAGATACTCTCCCAAGTAATATCTTGCAATTAAGCTTGATTTTCCTATAAAACAAAAAATCTGTTAACAGTAACATTTATATGATCATTCATAGCTATAGTTGTATCTGCTAGTTGGTAAAATAGGAGAACACTGTGAAAATCAGTGAAGAATTTCTAGAAGCTGTTAAGAAATCCGTAGGGGAGAGACTGAGGAGAAAAAAGACTTGGGTATGAGCATTAGAGGTGCATATTTTGCAATGGCTTTCCTGTAAGTCAGGATTCATTCATTTAATAGATTTTTACTGAAGCTACTAAGACAAGCTGGAAATACAAATAGGACAGGAAGTGATTATTCTACAGATATGAGGTTTCCTGATGAGCAGTTGTTGATACAAGTGATAATAAATGGAAATGGGGGGAATGGAAAGATTTAGCAGAGGAAATGACTAGTCAAGATTTTGTGGGTTTAAGAATATAATATTTGTATTTACACAGAATCATTTTACACCTACATCCTCTTTGTAACGACACATAATCTTATGCCACTGCTGGTCCATCAGTCATTAAGAGTGAAATGTCTAGACTGGACTGATATTCTCAAGGTTCTTGGCAGAATGACTCACTTGGGTATGAAACCACATACACACAAAACAATCACACTTTAAAGCCCAAGATGACAGTCTGGCATTTCTCGACATTTACAATGTTAGAAGTGAGTAACCACAGAATGGCAAGTTGCTATACATGGTAATCTGATAAAAATACTCAAGGAAGATGCACAGAAATGAAAATGAGTTTATGTCTGTACCCTTCTAGTCCTTTCCCACTGATATGACTGGTACTTGTGGTCAAAATAGTGTCTACCACTTTTTCAATGATTAAATCACACCCCTGAATTTTGGTTCACCTCCTCTGAAGCTTGCAGTGTATAACCTCAAATTTAATTTTTTTGTCAAAAATGCACCTCTATTCAGTGCTTAAAAACAACCAGAATAGAACGACCAACTCTACTGAAAGTTCAGAAAAGTGAAACATATATTACTCTACACATTTACAGAGTCTGTCTCACACTTGAAAACTCAACAGGTCAACAGAATCAAACACCATCAGGAAAATAAAAGGAATCTTTTTGAAGTTTGCAGATAACACCAAGCAGTGTTCTTTGAAGAGGTAGGGTAGATAACAGTGTTAGTGCATTTGGTTTAGAACTTACACAAACTCAATTAGGTTTTATCCTTAAGATGCAGAAATTAATATGAACAAATTAGTAAGTAAATGTAAACATTGTGGCTTTAGAACATTAGGAAACTAGGAAATGTAACAATAGTTACCAAGAAAGAAAAAAATATAAACATGGAAAAAATACTTTTTAAAAAGGGAATTTTAGAGTACTGAAAATACTCTGTGATATTATAATGATAATATAGGTCATTATATATTTGTCAAACCCTTAGAATGTACAACACCAAGACTGGATCCTAAAGTAAACTATGGACTGTGATGTGTCAGTGGAGGTTCGTTCTTGGTAGAAAATGCACCATTCTGGTGAATGATCCTTGTAATGGGGGAGACTATACACGTGTGGGAGCAGGGAATATTTGGAAAATTTCTGGATATCTCTTTCTGTTTTTATGTAAAGCTAAAACTGCTTTAAAATAAAGTCTTTTTTTTTTTTTTTAAGAAAGGGCATTAGAAATTCAGATATGAAGCAAACTTCAATTTTCTCTTCAGGAAAATTTCATAGAGCACAGAAGTATTATCCAAATATTTTCCTGTTAGAGAAAGAATAGTGTCATAAGAGAGTAAAGATAACAAATATAGTATTTTGAGAAATGTAATATGCTCACGTCTTTGCATTTCCCTGTGAAGAGTTGTTTTCTTAGGCAGACTTGGGAACCTGGGGGAGATTATGAGAGCCGCCTCAGGGAGGATTTTCTAGATTCCTTCATTTCTCCCTTTAAAGTTTCTAGAACCTGGCCTGCCAGATGGATCATACAGTTTTGAAATAAAAAGGTTCTAGCCAGAAAGAAAGAGGAAGCAGGAAAATCTTACCCTTGCAGTCCCAAGGGTTGATGGGAAGAGAAAAGGAGGGGCAGGTAGAGGAAGGAGAGACACAGGAAAGGAGAGAACCCTTTCCAGGTTCAAGTCCTAATAGGAAAATTGTGTGACATGAGAGGAGATGCCCCAAAGTCTCTCATTAACCTGGGCCGGATGTAGCAGGTGAACTTGGTGGCGGAGAGACGATGTGAGTCTGGCTTCCTCTTACATCAGCTTCTTCGGTGTCACAGAGAGGAGCTCCAGTGCCTGTGTTCCCTGAGGAGGACATGTGCGAGTAAGGTGAGAGTTAGGCTGGGGGCTGCGCCAGGGAGCTCAGAAGTCAAGGCTCAGTAGCTGAGTACTCAAGTGCCTACGAAGATTACAGTGGGGCTGAGTCAGCAGGAAGATGACTGTGCCCTGACCCAATCCAGGGTGTTCAGACCCGAGTTTCACTAGCTCACACTTCCATAGCAGATGCCTGAACACTCCTCAGATGCTCTGGGGGCCCTTCCATTGCCATGTGGCTGAGGCAGCAAACCAAACCAGCTACCACACATCAGAGGCCAGAGAGGTTCCAGAGGGGACCCCTTCCCACAGCCTCTACAATGGTCAAATAAACCACACACTCCCAAACTGCGGAAACCCTGTGAGGAAAAGCTCAGAAGAGAGCCTGATCTAAGATACTGTTCATCTTACCAGAGATTGATATTACAGTGGATTTAGTTTTGGGATGAGACTAAATTGTTTCTTTTTCTTGTAGCTCTTCCTACCTTGTGGGTGCATATGATGAAGACCATCTCATTGTTACCGAGAAATAAGGAGGCTATGATTTCTTTTCAAATCTGGAGAATGTGAGTAAATTTACAACTCCATTATAACCACCTTGTGATTCTTTACTTTTTCAGAGCTTTCTAATATTTTCCTGGAGGCCTAGATTATCCTTGTCCATTTTTCAAATAAGAATCTTCTTCCTTGGCTCCCATGACATTGACCTTCTTTGTCTTTTCCTGTGCTGCTCAGGATGTCTTGTTTCACCTGTCTTTATCTGCAGATCTTTAAACTCAGCCACTTCTCAAGGCTCATGTTTCAATGTTACATATTGATCCATTCTGTTTGATGTTCTGTTTCATGGGAAATAGTTCCATATATAGCATGGAAGAAAGTATTTTAGAAATAATTGTGCTATGACCAATTTCTTCTATCATCTATAATTTTGTATTGGATAATTGTTTCACCATTGTCTTTAAATGAGTTCATGTATATATGCTTGATCTATACTGACCATATCTCAGTCTTTCAACAACAGGGACTGTCATCAACAGAATATTATGCTATGTTTTATATGCCATAGGTATTTATTAGAAAACTAAACTGCTTTGGTTATAATGAGTAGACCAAGGAGACATCTAAGAGAAGTCAAGAAACATTTTTGTTTTAAAATAAAAGAAACAAAACAAATGGTTAGCATCTGATTCCAAAGTAAAGCAATAAATGCATGCTTCTTAAAGAGAATATGCCGACAGACACCTGTCTCCACTCAAGTTGCATATGACCTCATGAAGTAGTCAGGTCCAATTTTAAGTTTCTATGCCCACCTTTTTTCTTTCTTTCTTTCTTTTTTTTTTTTTTTTTAAGATTTTATTTATTTATTTGACAGAGAGAGACACAGTGAGAGAGGGAACACAAGCAGGGGGAGTGGGAGAGGGAGAAGCAGGCTTCTTGCTAAGCAGGGAGCCTGATGCAGGACTCGATCTTAGGACCCTGGGATCATGACCTGAGCCGGAGGCAGACGCCCAACGACTGAGCCCCCCAGGCGCCCCTCACCTTTTTTCTTTCAAATGGATAAAACATTTGAGAAAAAAATTACAATGAAACAACACCTTTCAAAATCCAGTGAGCAAGAAAATCAATTTTAATTAATTCAACTCAAAGAGTTTCAACATAACCAACATTGACTGGGCATGTGCTATATGACTGAGAAGTACAAAGAGGAAGAAAGCATTATCCTCGCCTCAAAGCACTTTAAGTTTAGCGGGGGAACTAGGCAGAACCTGAGGCTATACAGAGGTACAAAAAAGGGGAAACTTTTATTTTTATGCAATGGGGAAGGTTTCTATAAGAAAATGGCCAGTGGGTTGGAGTCTGCAGATGGCCAGACCTTGAGAAATATTCTGAGCAGAGAGAATCATATGTGCAAAGGCATTTCCACAAAACTTGTTTCCTGCCTCTTTGCTTTTATGAATAATAATATTAAAGTAATCCTTTCAATTGTAATACAAATGTATCAAGATGGTCTACCAACATGTGTGTATTTATAGTAAAAATACAATCCCAGTACAAAATTAAAGAAAGTTTCCATCATTATAACATATTTCTTTAATGAGGTAAAATTAACATATAATTGACCACCCTGAAGTGTACCATTTAGCAGCACACAGTGCATTCACAGCACTTGCAACCATCAGCTCTGTTTCTCATTTCAAAGCCATTAGAGGAAAGATTAAAACTATCTGAATGATCGTATACTTCATAAAGTTTAAACTCATTATCATTCCCTCTCTCCTAATAATTGATCCAAGCTAAAGAAAGTTACAGTTTTGTTAGAAATTAAATTAGCGTTTTTATCTAAATTAAATCTGCATTTTTAGGACTCCATACCTTCAAACTGTTTCACACAATTCAACAATTCGATTTTTAGTTTGTTTTTTTAAAGAGTTTATTTATTTATTTATTTGAGAGAGAGTGTATGCACCTGGGCACATGTATGAGCAGGAGTGGGGGGGTGGCGCGCAGAGGGAGAGAATCTTCAAGCAAACTGCCAGCTAAGAGCTGAACCCCACTAGCGTTCGATCGTGGGACCCTAAGATCATGACCTGAGCTGAAGGCAGACACTTAACCAACTGAGCTACCCAGGTACCCCAATTCTCAGTTTTTAATACTGTTTTTAGGTATTATGTCCATATATCTTAGGTTATAAGGTGCACATTATTTATGGCATATACATATAATGGAATATCATTCAGCCTTAAAAGGGAAAGACTTCAGACATACGGTATAACACTGTTGAACCTTGAGGATATTACACTAAGTGAAATAAGCCAGGCACAAAGGGATGAATATTGTCTGATTCCACATATATGAGGTACTTAGAGTAGTCAAATTCATAGAGATAGACAATAAAAGGGTGGTTGCCAGGGTCTGGGAGGAAGGGGGAGAGGAGTTTTTGTTTCATGGGTACAGAGTTTCAGTTTGGGAAGATAAAAAAGTTCTAGACATGCATGATGGTGATGGTTGTACAATAATATAAATGTACTTAATGCAACTGCATTGTACATATAAAAATGGTTGAAATGGCCAATTCTGTATTATGTATATTTTACCACAATTTAGAAAATCAAAGTTAAAAAGAGCTTATCTAGATGATCTGAGATAAGTTACCCCACTAAGAAGCACTGAATAAATAGACATTCCTCCTGCCATGAGAGAAGACTAGGGTAAATGTCCTTATTGTGCTATGGACATAGCATCTTCATCATTATATTTACAGCTCCAGGTCATTCCAAGCACAGAAAAATCCATGCAACTTATTTAATCATCAGGAACACGTTATGTAATCCATGCAACTTATTTAATCATCAGGAACACGTTATGTTTGTGATGAGGGTTGGCTCACATGGAGAAATCCAGCTTCTCTTATGAGAGTTAAGCCTTCCATTTACTGGGACCTCCTGTTTTAAGACTGTCCTCATGAGCAAGAGATCAGTACATCCTAACCTGCTTTATCTTTCTTTGCCAGTGTGGGGAAAAAAAAAAAAAAAATGAATGACTGTAACAAAAACGTTTGAAAACAAAGAACATTTCTTGCAGCATCTTCTAACTCAGAAAATTATTCTGAATGTGCACCACTCCTGAGGAAGAGAACTAAACTCTTTCTGCTTTTAAAAATGAAAGCCACAACAAACATTTATGTATCCGACACATTCCATATGTTATCTTAATGACTTCTATTCCTGTTGGATTATGGTTATTGGAATACAGATACTCTTAAGAACTATCTTATAAATTTGGGCATTTATAATGTAGCTGGGCATGTGGAGAATTAACTAATTTAGAAGACATACAATAAGATAAAATAAAATAGTCTTTTAAACATTATGTTTACATTACAGTTGCTCAAAGGAAAAATTATTTTTGTCATTGGTTTTTATTTGTAAAATGGATATTTTCAAATAGTGTGCCATATTACAGGTACACAAATTACCTGAGTCAGGAATATTTTTTTAAACAGGTGTCTACTTTAAATTAGCTTTAAATATTTTTTTTAGAGTTTTTGAGAAAGATGGTGTGTTGAGCCTAAGTCCAGTAGAAAACTGTCTCAAATAAAAATATAAGATTCGATGAAAGTATTTTTTTTGTTGGTGGCGGCGGTGGTAAAAATTGGGGAAGAAATAATGCCTTGTGTCAGGAGAAGCTCAGCTGTTCATACATTTTACTCTGTGGAATTTCTGTCTGTTCTTGGGTTTCCCAGCGTTGCCACACCAGGATGCTTCTCTACACTGGCGAAGAAGATCCGAGGGGAATATTTCCAAGCTGTCCTTTACCCCACCTTTGCCTTTCCAAATTAGGCCTCTGTCAGAATTTCCCCTTTTCCAGTAAGGTCACACGACTTTCTTTGGAAGGGACCGTAGATGGGTCTTTTATGCTTTCCTTTGGTCTGACTTCTCTTGCTTTATCTAGAGAAGCTTTCTTAAGGGAAGCCTGAGTCATTTCCCTAGACATACAAGGTAAGAACCTGGAATATCATTGCTCCCTTACCTTTGACTCTGACTAAGGGAATAAGCTCCCTGTTCTTTCAAGGGGGAAAAAAAAAAAAATCTTCCACCTGCATTTTACCCCTTGTGATTATGGCATTTCTTTCTCTGCATCATAAGACTAACTGAAAGACTGGTTCCTATTACTCATTGCCTAGTCATACCATGCTGCTGAAATCTACCAGCCCACCTCACCCATGATCTCTTAATTTCTAGAATAAATGAAGACTTTGGGATGCTTATCTTACGTGATGTCTCAGCATCATTTGATGATACTATGGGCAAATCATTCCTCCTTGAACTCTTTCCTCCTTTGGCTTTTTTTTTTTTTTTTTTGATACCATGTCTTGTTTTTGTCCTCTATTTGCCCTTCTGTTCACGAACTTTTCTTCTATCCATCCCATAAATGTTGATATACCTAAGGTTGCTTTCCTCACCTCTTTACTCTTACACATAGTGGATTTTCTCTCCCCATTTCTGTAGCTTCTTGTAGCACCAATATGCTTTTGACACAAATCTGCATTTTTAGCTTGGGTTTCTCCCCAATACCACCAAATCCACAGGCTCGGGTCCTTCCTGAGGATCTCCAGTTAAAGTCCCCAAAGCCCCTCATACTCAAACTTTTCAAATCTGAACTACCCCTCTCTTTTCTCACATCTTCTTTCCCACCTTACATTCCAAGTCAGGAGTTAGGAGTCACTGTAAATGAGCTAAAGATGAGAAAGTCAGTAGAAGTTACTTATACGTAAAAAAATATGAGTTTTTTTGTCACAAGCATGCATTGTTTCTATAACAAACTAAACATGTCCTTCATAAACTCATATTTCTCAGCTCTCAATTTCATATCCAGATAAAATAAGACCTTAAATTTTTCATTTGATATCCTGCCTGCAAGTTCCAGATTAGGGTAATTGATTTATATGTTTTTCTAAGCAGTAAGCATTTTGCATTTCAATAAGGCTATGATAGGAAATAATTCAATAAATACGGTCTATGCATGAGTTTTCCTATCTGTGTGTTGACAATAAACTGAAGTCATGGTCAGGCACTGACACATGGACGTTGGTAGAAAGTTTAGATATAAATCAGTCTCAGGAAAAGGTTTTTATGCCTGAATTTTAAGTAGCAGAGCTTTATGTCTGGAAAGTATTTTGTTTAACAGAGACAGCACCAAATACAATCAAGCGAAATGTGCGTGTTTATTTATGCTCACAGTACTGAATAGGTCGTGACTGTTTTATGTCTTATATACCTTTTTCTTCACATGTTAGGCAAATGTTTACCAGAATGTGAACAGCACACCAGGCGATGTTTTGACCTGTGAAAAGCATTACTTCATTCTGTAAGATCTCAAGTATAAGTTTTAAACTATGAGTTGACCCTTGGCCTGTGAAACCAGTGAATTGTTCAGAATCTTCATCCTAAATGTCTTCCTACAGAGCCTGAGCAGGCACTGGAAAGGGAAGATCAGATTAATAAACAATTCAAGAATGGCACATTAATGTTAAGGTCTCTCATCATCACATTTTCATTTTTGTATGCATTTGTGTTTTGGAAGCGATCTTTAGACTCTGAAAATATGGTCTGGGTGTGAACAGTGTATACGTGCAGCAAGGAATGTGGAAAAAATTCTCACCAAACAAGTGTAGCAGTTTTATCCAGAATTAGCTAAAGGGCACAACACTGTAAAAGAGAAAATGAACCCCTCCTCTGCTGTCACCAACAATGAGGAAAATGGCCCCAGGCAATAGCCGGACAGTCCTTTTGAACTTGAGAAGCTCAGGGATTTGGCAGTGAGGAGGATCTCGTTTGTCCTGCTAGTTCTAAAGAACTACTTATTCTCAAATAATTCCAGTAAGTAAGGCACAAAGAAAAAAATCGATCAAATTTTTTAATATCTCTCTTTATATTATTTTATATTACAACACATCCAAAATACATTGTTTTTTAAATAGATCTTGATATGTGCTATATCTTCCTATTTAAAATAGATTATCTTTATAACCTAGTACTGGAAATAAGGCAATATAGGCTATAAAGTTAAAGTTGTTTTGAAAAATGATGTATCTGTTGTCATAAGAAATTAAGGCAGGGAAATTTAACATGGTCGCAACACTCTTATCTTATTTTTATCTTTGCATTCCTACCAGCAATGTATGGGTTATTCCACATCCTCACCAGCATTTAATATTATCAGTAATTTTTATTTTAGCCATTTTAACTTGTGCAGAAGTAACTCACTATGGTTTTAATTTGCATTTCCCCAGTGGTTAATGATGTTGAACATTTTTTCATGTGTTTCTTTGCTTTCCAAATATTCTCTCTGCCTAAGTGTCTGGTAGTTTTTTTTGTTTTTTTGTTTTTTAACGATGTTTTAATAGGGTTGTTTTCTTACTGTGGTATTTTGAGAGTTCCTTTTTTTTTTTTTTTTTTTTTTAATTCCGGGGCAAGTCCTTGTCAAATATGTGATTTTCAAATATTTTTCTCTCTGTTGGGAGCTTGTCCTTTCATTCTCTTAGATAACTGATTTGTGACAAAGATTCAAAGGCAATGTACTGGAGAAAAGACCATTTTCTCAACAAATAGTCCTGGAATAAATGGACATCCATATGGAAAAATGAACTTAGATTCCTATCTCATCCCATACACAAAAATTTACTCCAAAGACATCTCAGACCTAACTGCTAAACTGAAACTATAAATATCTTGAAGACAACAATGAAGAAAATGTGTGTGATCTCACATTAGGCAAAGATTTCTTAGATGAGACACTAAAAGCATACTCCCTAAAAGAAAACTGACAAACTGGATCGGATCAAAATTTTACAAGTCTGCTCTTCTAAAGACAAACAGTATTTAAAAAAATGAAAGTACGAGAAGCTGAGAAGAGAAGGAATCAGCGAAGGAGTCTACAAACAAATGGCTAATGCAATAGGAAAACTCAGAACAGTGTCCTGGAAATGAAGTAAAGAGATGGTGTTAAGAAGGAAGGAGCCATCCACTGGGCCAAATCTGCTAAGGGAGAGTGACTATTTTAGTTTGAATCAAGAAATAACAGGGACAAATGTCCCCAGATTCTACCAGCTCTGGTCAGTTTTTGTCCTAGTCATGACTCAGCCAATCCACCAAGCCATCACTGGCCCGTTATCTGGTGAGATGGACTTATGCTTGGTGCTGTCAGCTTTGTGTCTGGTACACGAGGGGTTGAATTCAGGCTTATGGGCACTTTAAGTTCAGTCATTATTTTATCTGCATTCACTCATTCACTCCACTCAGTAACTCACTCAGGAGTTACTGAGAGCCTTTTCTGTGGTCAACATTGAGCACATACTGATGATGGGTATACACTAGTGATTTAAAGCAGGCCCAGTATCTGATATGACAGAATTTATAGAATGGAGGAGATGACAAGCATGAATCAAAGAGTCACACTGGGTGAAACTATGATGTTTCTTTCCACTACACAGTAACAATGACAAGTTGATTATTGATCCTACTATTACGAGGCATTATTAATTGTAGCATTATGAGGACTATGTTTGGAATAACTGTTTGGCCATCAGTGGTTTGCTTGTATCAGTTAGTACCTCATACTGTAAATGTGACCCTGGGTACGGATGTTTTAACTCATCTTTATGTTTCTAACATCTTTCTTTATACTTCTCCAAACTAAAGTTGCCATCCACCTTAATTCCATTCTCATACCTAAATATCTCCCCTCTTTCTACTTGATTCCTTTTTATTTTATTTTTTAAAGATTTTATTTATTTATTGGACAGAGAGAGACGCAGCAAGAGAGGGAACACAAGCAGGGGAAGTGGGAGAGGGAGAAGGAGGCTTCCCGCTGAACAGGGAGCCCAATGCGGGGCTTGATCCCAGGACTCAGGGATCATGACCTGAGCCGAAGGCAGACGCTTAACGACTGAGCCACATAGGCACCCCATCTACTTGATTCCTTTTTAAAATGAATAAGCCAAATATAAATATAAGGACTAGAAAAACACTAATCATGATTAACTGGGATGAATCTGAAACATATGTAGAATACAAATAGTCATAGGTTTTGCCACTTGGGAAGTTGATTATTAAAAATAATATTGGCAATAGAGGTGGAAAATAAAGATACATTATAAAAAATAACATTCTATTTCTGCAAGTATACCCTCATAGAGGTATCTTTTTATTACTAGAAATTGCATTTTTTACTGTGAACGTTTTCTGCAGATGAAAGAGAATATATAACATAGAGTTTAAGAACACAGATTCTGCAACTAGATGCTTAGGCTTCTAGATTGTCTACCTTCCAATTATGTCGACATGAACAAGTTAACCTCTCTAGGCCTCAGTTTTCTTATCTATATAGAACATATAATATTTGTGCTTACTTTAAAAGTTATTATGAAGATTAAATCAGTTAATACATATAGAGCATTAGAAGAGTTGCTAGCAGATAGTAAGTTCATTATATATATAGAGAGAGAGAGACAGAGAGAAAGAGAGAGAGAGAGAGATGAAGCTCTGGGGTTA
Source organism: Leptonychotes weddellii (assembly GCF_054177405.1). Classification (NCBI taxonomy): domain Eukaryota; kingdom Metazoa; phylum Chordata; class Mammalia; order Carnivora; family Phocidae; genus Leptonychotes; species Leptonychotes weddellii. The sequence continues at coordinate 52,166,789 of NC_138380.1, forward strand.
GACAAGTAGGTTCAAGGCCTGATTTTACCACTTAGTATTTGTATTACCTTGGGTAGTTAATTAACCTCTTCGTGCCTATTAGCAAAAACAAGACTCATAATAATAGCATTCATTCCTCATGGAGTTGCCATGAAAGAGTGCATATGAAGCAATTAGCTCATGCAATTAATACTAGCTCTTCTTTTAGGATTGATGGTGATGTATTTCCAAAAATGTAGATGGAACCATGTAAATGGAACACATTTATGATCTATTCCAAAATAAAATAAGAAAAATAAGAAAAAAGGGGAGGGGGGAAGAAAAATATATCCTAAATTTGCCTGGATTCTAGCAACTCTGAGTCTGGTCACTCAGAGACTTTTCCACAGACAGTAACTTAAATCTACGTTAAAAAGAACGTAGAAAAAAGTTACCTGGATGTTTTTAAAGTTATGGGAGTGAATGTCTTGTCATTATTAATTGGAGATCTATTCTGTGATTTACTTGCTGTGAAGAAGATCAATTTATCAATGAAAGAAAGCTAACTCCTTCACCACTTCTGACAGAGTGGCTGTAAGTAATAACTGCATACGAACAGGTGGTCCAGACAGTTATTCAGTGAACATAAGTATGGAGATAGAAAAAAATACACTTTTTTGATGCCCTGGGGTGAGCTTGTAAGAGAACTGTAGATAACCCAGAAACTACTGCAGCCTCCATACCAGCTGGCAGGCAGCCATAGGAAAAGAGCAAAGACTGGGGCCATTGAGCATTTCCAGGCCTGGGTTGCAAGTAGCTACAGGCACCATCAACAGCAACCGCCACAACAATCAAAGGACAACCTACATGCACGAAGAGCATGGCAAGGGCTGTATGACCACATTCATCTTTCCTGTGACACCTGCTTGTGTAGATGATATTCATCATCAATAGTACCACCTTTTCAACTGACACAACACTATCTTCCTGGAGAGACTTAAACATTTTTTAAACAAAGTAATTAAACTACTTTCCCTATGTAAACCCAATTTCATTATGCCAAGGAAAGAAATACAGGCTTTTTCATATTTTATCTTCCATGGTGATTTTTTTTGACATCTATTATAAAACAACAAGTGGAGGGAAAATCAGATGGGCTAAAATTTTATTTTAATTATAAAGTCATTTTTGGAAAATATGACCTCTATTAGTAAGTTGACAGTAGAAAAGTATGAGGAAGTATTTAAGTTAAGGAAGTTAAGACTTTTTAATTCACACTTAGAAGTTTCCTGAGATACCATAGCAACCTCTCTCCTCCAAAAAAGGTTAATTTTACCCTGATAAGAGGATGTGATTGTGCTTAAGATAATTTGCTTTCACACTGAAAATTCCCCTGAAGATAAAGAAGATCAAGTACTCTGACTTGGACCAAGTGAGGACAAAAACTATATTTGGATTTTGATCTTCAGTCATTGCCTTGACTATAATTTAAGTGAGCAAAATGTTTTATGTAAGTGGAAATAAAAAACCTCTTTAACTTAATGTTCCATAATATTTACTAATTAAGACTCAAAGACAGAAGTTTCTGTTTTTCGTATAAGAGAGTAACAGTAGATACAAATATATAACTTTTAGTAAAAATTCTTACATATCTCTTTCCTTACAATTCTTAGTATTTCATTGTCAGGGCTTTATTATTTGCCAGATGATGGCTATTACTTCTTACGAGAATTTACTCTTTTTTTTTTTAAAGATTTTATTTATTTATTTGACAGAGAGAGACACAGCGAGAGAGGGAACACAAGCAGGAGGAGTGGGAGAGGGAGAAGCGGACTTCCTGCCGAGCAGGGAGCCCAATGCGGGGCTCGATCCCAGGACCCTGGGGTCATGACCTGAGCCGAAGGCAGACGCTTAACGACTGAGCCACCCAGGCGCCCCTACGAGAATTTACTCTTAAAATGAAGTCTTTTTTTTTTTTTTTTTTTTTAGTTTATAATGACCGTTAAAGGTTACAAATTAAACCTGCTTAATTCTTATAAGCCAGCACACAACCATATAGCCAAGGATTAAGTAGAGAGCTGAGTAATGTTCTAGTTAAAATCAGTAAATGTAGTCACAATCTACTTCTACTACCGGGGACCCAAAACATTCTTTATAGGCATGGTAAGTTATCTGCAAAGTATTCTCTTTCTCTTTCTTTATTTAGGGACAACATCACATCAACAACTCCAGTGTCACATTTACCTTATCAATTCTTTTATAATGCACAAGGATCAGTAAATTCCAAGTGGGAAATAACCAGACCAATGTAGCTTTATAGCTAAGGTTAAAAAGTCAGCATCCAAGTAAAATACGAAGATTTCTGGACTCTCACAAACTTCTGAACTTCCGCAGCCTGCCAAAGTTAGTTAAATTTTAATTGAAGTGTAAATATTATTTATCTTAAAATGAAAAGGAGAATTAATCACAAATTGTTGAAAGCAGGTAGAAAGTATCCTATGTAATGTTTTGTTAGATATATATCAATGGGGAACAAATACTGTTCTGCCTGATAACTTCAAATACCCCATGACTTTTACTTCCTAATGGTATTATGCAGTGGTCTAACAGGTAGTTCTTAAAACTTGGTGGTGAAAAGGTCATGGCGCTAACAAGATTAGATTCATAGCCAATCATCTTCAAAAATGTGTATGAAGAGTAAGGGAAACAGAAAGTCTGTGCACTGCAAAAAAAAAAAAAAAAAAAGAGTTTCTAGCTCTCTAAAACCCTGTGAGCTGAAAGGTGATAATCAAAGCATCAAAAAATAAAATGTCTGCAAAACTGGGTTTTCTGTGAAATACTTACATTAGTCAGTTACATTAGCAGAATCCTGTGTTAAGGTGGTGTAAGAGAGGATATGAGTGTGCACAATGGTTTTGTTAGAAACAGCATAACCTACCAGAATTATGAATCCCACGGTTGAATTTCACACCATCTAACCAATTCTTCCTTTCCCAAGCACTGAGAAATAATTTCCTATCAGTCCAATAGACTTCCTTACTGATTTAGGGCTTTGTATTCATTCAGCGCATTGGGATGGAACCATTAATCTAAAAAATAAAATAAAATAAAATAAATGAAACAGATGGTACTGGACTTTCAGCATATTTAGAAACAGCCCTTTTCTAAAGCCTAGAAATGAAAATAAAAATAATAATGTCACCTTGCTTAGTGCTACCCTTTGAATTCAATTCCAGTCTCAAGTGCCTCTTGTTCTTCTATTTCTCAAAGAGTGTTAAGTCTTTTTGGAAGAACAGAGACCATTAAATGTATATTTGTTCCAGGTAGCAAGTTAAGCGTTCATATTCATAGATATTGTATATTATTCAATCTCTAGTTATTGTGTGACTGCTCTAGTCCACAGTGCTTTTCTATTTTCACGGAATAAGTATTCTATCACTCTTGAGTATCAGAGGAATAAAAAGTTTTCCTAATCTGTAGCATATTAAATAAGTGAAGCAAATGAAAGTTATAATAACAGAGACTGAAAAAAGTATGTTTAGAATTGATTCAAAATAAGAGCATAACATATCAAAATTTGTGGTACGTAGACAAAACTGTACTCAGAGGAAAATTTATCATCTTAAATGTATTTATTAAAAAATTAGATTTAAAATAAAAGAACCAAGCAGTCATTCCAATAATCTAAAACAAGAACAAAAATAAATCCAAGAAAGGAATCAAGTAAGGTAAATATAACAATTAATAAATAAAGCAAATTAAAATAATCGATGAATTGACATGGTTCAAAAATAAAAAAAAAATAATTCATTAAAAGGTCATATGAAATGGATAAACCTTTGAAAATTTCAATTAAGAAATATAAGGCACAGATTTAAAAAATAAGATTATACAAGATCGTATCTACAAGATTTAAAAATTACTAAAATTGGCAAAAGGAGACCTGGAAAACTTAAGAAGACAAAAAAGTGGTAACAGACATTGAAATGGTAATGAAATAATGACTTGACCTCTACTAGTCCTCACCAACAGCTCCAGACCCAGGTTATTTTATGAGCAAGTATTAACAAATCTTTGCAAGACAGGACATTTCTGTTTTAAAAAGGCAGACTATAGTTTGAAAATAATAAAATGGTAATACATTAAATCCAACAATGTACTGTAAAAAAATACAGCATGACCAAGTAGGGCTTTATCTTGGGAATGCAAAAATAGCTTCACATTCAATGGAATGCAGTATATTAATATATTAAAGGAGGAAAAACCATTTGATCATCTTACTTGATTTTGAAAATGCATTCTAAATGAATTCAAGATGTTTATAACAATTTTTAAAAGCTTTGGTAAAATAAAAAATATGTCAAGTAATTTCAACTTTATAAAAGGATCTACCAAAGTCCTGCGTCAAGCATTATCCTCAGTGATAAACTATTAGAAGCAGGCCCATATGGACAAGAAGAAGAAAAGTGTTCAGCCTTCAAATTGAGGTCCCAGCCAATGTAATAAAACAAGGAAAACAAATATTGGAAAGGAAGTTATAAAACTGTGACAATATACAGATAATATCAACATTTGTGTGGAAATCTCAATGGGATAAATAAGGGAATTTAATCAAGATGGCCAAATACAAACTCATCATATAATAACCTTCAGCTTTTATTCATATCTGTAGGCCAATTAGAAATTAAAATAGAACAAGAGGTCTATTTATAATAGTAATAATCACATTAAATACTTAGGAATAATCCTAATAAGACTTCACTGGAAGGTATAAAAGAAAACCTAAATAAATGGGGAAAAAATACTTTGTTCATAAATGAGAAGGTTTAATATTTTAATGATGTCCATTCTCTCTAAAATAATATATTAGTTTAGTACAATACTAGTAAAAAAAAATAATTTTTTTGTGGAAATTTTAAAACCTGTTCTAAAATCCACAAAGAAGAGTGAATATTTAAAAATACTCATAGTAAGTACTCATTTGGACAGCACACATACTAAAATTAGAATGACACAGAGAGGATGAGCCTGGCCTCTGTGCAAAAATAACCAAGATAAATCTATAAAAGAAAATGAAGGGATGGCCTTGCCTATCACATATGAAACATAGAATTCTAGTAATAAAAACATTATATTAGTGGGACAAGAATTGATAAGTAGATCAGTGGGATAAGAGTCTAAAAAATAGATAAAAGCATATGCTAATTTAAAAATGATTAAAGTGGCATATGAGATAAATGGGGTAAGAGGTAGTTTTTTTTTTAAGATTTATTTTAGAGAGAGAAAAAGAGAGAGAGAGACTGACCATGTGTGTATGTGAGGAGAGACGGGCAGAGGGAGAGAATCTTCAAGCAGACTCCTCACTGAGGGCGGAGCCCCACATGGAGCTTGATCTCATGACACATGGGACAATGATCAGAGCCCAAACCAAGAATTGGTAGTTTAACCAACTGAGCCACCCAGGAGCCCCAGGGGTACATTTTTTTAATATAACTTCTTGGGGGAATTATTTACTCATTTAGAAAGATACAGTTAGCTCAACTCTCATATTCATAAAGATAAATTTCAGATGATTATAATCGAAGCATAATATTATAAGAGTATTACACTATATTATATATTTTTTCATGTTGGGATCTTGAACGTATTCTTAAACAAAAAATTTCTAACAACAAAGAACTGGAAGTAAACTCAATATCTATGTATAGAGGGACTCCTAAACTGTGGAATGGAATATAAAGCAGCAGTTTAAAGGAAAGAGGCACTAATAAAGGAAAAAAATCAGGTTTTGGTCTCATGGTAGTTATATGATGATACAATTTTTATAAAAAAGAATGATCAGAACAATACTATACATTGTCTCTATAATTATCAATTTTTACACCTGCGTAAAACAAAGTCTAAAGTACCCATATTAACTTGATGGCAATTGTTGGCTGTGTAGAGGGGGATTAAATTTAGGATTACTGTTATAGGTACATTAGCCTTGTAGATAATACTTAAATTTTAAATAAGGATGTATAAAAATAGATAAATTACAGGTAGATAGATAAGTAAAAAAAATATTGTGGGAAAGGGCAATCAATCAATTTTACAATTTCAACAAAGGAAATGACAAATATAAAGATCAAATGTTATTAGAAATAGAACAGCTGTCTGATTTGACAACTATGGGAAAGAATGAGTTTGTTTTACCAATTTAGCTGAAATCCCACAGACTCAAGTAGTTTTAATTTATTCTATGTTTTATTATTTTTTTAAAGATTTTATTTATTTATTTGACAGAGAGAGAGAGACAGCGAGAGAGGGAACACAAGCAGGGGAGTGGGAGAGGGAGAAGCAGGCCTCCCTCTGAGCAAGGAGCCCGATGCGGGACTCAATCCCAGGACCCCGGGATCATGACCTGAGCTAAAGGCAGACGCTTAAAGACTGAGTCACCCAGGCACCCCTATTTTATTTTTTATTTATTTATTTGACAGAGAGAGAGAGAGTGAGAGAGGGAACACAAGCAGGGGGAGTGGGAGAGGGAGAAGCAGGCTTCCTGCTGAGCAGGGAGCCCAATGCGGGGCTCGATCCCAGGACCCTGAGATCATGACCTGAGCTGAAGGCAGACACTTAATGACTGAGCCACCCAGGCACCATTATTCTATGTTTTAGTAAAATAAAATGTTTTCAAAATATTTCAAGGGATAAATTATTTCATTTCAAATTAGTTATATAAGCATAATTTATAGTGCAAATCAAAATATTTAAACCGTGCTATTTCTGTGTTATTACAAGAGGCAAACTTTTTATCCAAATGTTCTTCTTTGCTTAAATGCATAATGTTAACCCAGGGCCCATATTATTTTAAGTGTATTTAGTGCCTAAATAAGTTCTAGGAATTTCTCTGCTCAAAATTAGCCAATGTTGACCATGCGGGATTCAAAAGCAGTATTAACCCAAGGTCACTGAAATGACCCTAAGAAAACAATTTTCCTAAAAGTAAACACATAGACCAATTTTGTGAATATTTTTAGAACTACATGCTCTTCTTTTTTTTTCACTGTTGCTGATCATTTTGTGGATGTTTCAGCTCTACCAGGAATCCTATTTTGATCGCCTCATGCCCAAAAAAGATAGAAATGAGGAAAAATAGAAAAGAAAATAAAAAGTAGTTATGACTCAGAGTTAAATTTTATTAAAATTAATGCCAGTAAAGATTTTTTGGAAGATAGCTAATCCTGCTGAGTTAGTGAGGGGGGTCTTCCTTCACATTGCTATTGGGAGAGCAATTTAACAGTGTGGGTCAAGAACCTTGACAGACATTCAAATAACTACTCAAAGTGGATCTATGTCTAGGGATTTATCAAAAAAAAAAAAAATAGCAGCCAGAAGAAGATTAATATCCTATGATATTCATTATACCATCATTTACAACATCATAGGCAAACTAAAATTCCAGCAACTGGGCCAAGCAATAGGGTACTTCTGGTTAAACAAACTGTACGACACATCTGTATAATAGATTATTATCTATTCAATAAGATGTTTTTGAAGATGAATTCATGACATGGGAAGATGTTTATGTTTAGTGAAAAAGACAAGATGCAGGATTCTATTTATAATAATGAATGAGCATCCATACGTATATATAAATACCTGCATATATCTGCCTACTACCTACTTACCTACCGACCTCTAATTGAAAGGAAAGAAATAATTGTCAAGTGACTTCCGAGATAAAACAATGTACTTTCACTTTCCCTACCCTATGTCAGTGCTTCAGTCTAATTTGGTTCTTTGACAGTAGCTATTGCAAAAGTGAAAAATCTCTTTATTGTGTAAAGTGAAAAATAAGACAACAATTAATAATAGCCCAATCATTTCTCCTCTAATTTCCCATCCCTGGTTCCCAGTGGAAGATTCTTTAAATCAGCATATTCTTCTTCAAGTGCGTGTGCAGGGGCTCCTCTTGTTCAAAGACTTCACTGCTGCTGTACTTTGATTTTCCATTTTTTTGCTTATTCTTAAGGGAAGTGGAGAAGGTGCATGTACGTGAGCCCCTAAAGCACAACCTGACACTGTCTGACAGAAGGTGGTACTGAAGTCTGTGAGATGAAGGTCACCTTGAAAAGCAGATTGTTACCTCTCCGCTCTTCAGTCTGAAAGGTGGAGAGAGAGGAGAAGGAAGAAAATATGTTGACACTTAAGAAGAAACTGGGTCTCAAATGATGTGAATGACAAAGATATTCGCTGCTATGTTCTTGTCATTGCCTGGGGTTCAGCTGGCACTGTGGCAGGGCCAGAAGGCTCATCACCAATGTCACTGCCACCACCGTCACCACCCACTCCAGCTTCTACTTATGAGAATGAGGCTAGTTTCTCAATGGTCCCTCTCCTTCAAGGCTACTACTTCCTAAGTGGGGCAGACCTGTATCTTTTTTCAGCTCAACTGCTTAGGGAGGTTAAGATTTGGCAATAGTAGAAATCCAAGTATTTCTCTGTCCCTACTGTTCTGACCACTGCATCATTTTTTTGTGATCAATTCTAACTTTTAAACCAAAATAAGCTTATTACCATGTGAACTGTGACTATCAGCAGGACCTCTGCTTCTGCTTCTCTTTTTTCTACGTGGAGCTGGCACCGACTTTATTAAACCTCATTTCAGAGGTTAAATAACCACAAACAGAACTTAAAAAAAATAATCTGCTTTAGGGATAGATCAACATATGAGTAACATATAAATTTTTGAATTGTGGGTAAATATTATTATTTTTTTACATTTTTAAAAATTTTATTATGTTATGTTAATCACCATACATTACATCATTAGTTTTTAATGTAGTGTTCCATGATTCGTTGTTTGCATATAACACCCAGAGCTCCATACAGTACATGCCCTCCTTAATACCCATCACTGGGCTAACCCATCACCCCCCTCCCTCACCTCTAGAACCCTCAGTTTGTTTCTCAGAGTCCATAATCTCTCATGGTTCATCTTCCCCCTGATTTCCCCCCCTTCATTCTTCCCTTCCTGCTATCTTCTTTTTTTTTTTAAATTTAGTTTTCAAAGTTTTTTTATAATAAGTATTACTTTTATACTAAAAGAGAGAAAGAGATATGCATTGTGGGTCATATCTGACCTTTGTCTAAGCTATTCTAACTACATTTGAACCAAATCAAATTTACTGAAAGGAAAAACATACCTATGTAAGATGAGCAACAACAACAAAATACTGTTGGTAATTTACCTCTCTATGGTTATTTCTGTACTCTGTTTTTCACAATATAAATATCACCAAATTTTGTGCCTTCTGGTCTTCCAGGTTTTGGCTCAAACCTTGTGAAATTACTTAAGGTCCTCCTTCCATCTTCCTACTAATCTAGCAGATATCACCTTGTACATTTCTTCCATAACTTCCACCATCAAATCTGTAATTATTTTATTTGTTTACTTGCTTGTTTTCTGTCTCCTTACACCTGTAAGGTAGCTTCCTGTGAAGCACACAGGCTGTGTGTCCTTTTTTTAGAATACTGCCTCATATAAGAGAGTACTCAACTGATAGTTACAGACTCAATGATAAAATAAATTATATAACATTTTTATAGTTTATCTAGTTTTTATTTTATAACCAGACATCAGGATAGCTCCCAAGATGATGATGAGGTGATTAATTCATACTCCAGTGATATCAAATAGCTATCAACTTTGCTTTTGTTTCACACGTGAACCATCACTTTTACTGACAGTGAATAAAAAAGTAAGTTTTGGGTCACATTGTTTTCACATAATTTTAAATTTCTGCATGCAACACTATTTCCAGCTCCAGCTGGAATGGAACTGAAAGCACTGAAATATTATGAGAAAAGCTATTTCTGTACAATGTCCAATCTGATTTTGCAAACTAAGTATGTTTGGAAAAGTTGTGGAGAATATAAAAGAGATCTTAGATGCTAAGGCCACAAATATCTTGGGCCTCGTCTCAAAAACTGACCCCAAAAAGTCACTTAGTATTTCTGCCTTTCATATTGCACAAAATGCATTGCACGTGCTCTGTTTTAAAATAAATGATCAAAGTAGTGACAAAACAAACCATTACATATAGGGCTTTCAATGTGCCAGGCACTATTGTAAATGCTTTGTGTATATTATTAGCTCCTGTAATCTTCTGTACAACTGTATCAGATAGGGATCATTATCATCCTTAATTTACTGATGTGGAAACTGAGGCACAGAGTAAGCACATGAGGTGGCAAGAAACCTCCACAGCAGCCCCTCTGAATTTCCTTCATCAAATGCTGTGCTTCACTTTATAAAGCAGTTTTTTTTATTTTCCTCTCCATGGTGACTGTTGGCTGGCCCCGCGTCATGCGGCTCAGTGGAGCTGGGAATGAAACACAGCATGGCATCAGAGCTTTGCTCCTTGCTCTCTCTGTCATAATGTGTCTCTAAAGACCTGTAATGGCAGAGATGAACTAGAGGAGCTCAGTCTGCTGTCATTTACACACAGGAACCAGTGGTATAGATGGGAAGGACATTAGAGTGGGATTTAAAAGTCTTGTGATGAAATTCTGAGCTCTGTTCCTGAACCTGTTACTCACATAGCTCTCATTTCCTCAAACCCTCCACTGTTGTGTTTTGTGAGCAGGAGCTAATTAAATGGGAGGTTTGTGCTGCACAGTTCTGGAAGCCTGAAAGAATGATTATTGTATTCTGAATTGTGGCTGCCTGTTTATAGACCTCTTTATTCCCTCTGTAAATAATGAAGCTCATGAAATTATTTAAGCAAATGAGGGACATCAAATATGGAGTATGGCTGATCTTAGGTGGGAAATGGAATCTCTTCCTATGTCTTTTACCCTTCGATATTTAAGTTGATGAGTCTTTCAAGTGTGCTCAGGAACCAAACCCCGAGCAGGCTCTGTAGAGAGGAGGAGGAAGAAAGGGAATGATCACTGTTCTCACAAGTCATGGACAGCAAAGGAAATAAGACCAAAACCAAAGCAGATCATGATACATGCTGTGAGAAGGGAAAAAGATTCAGTGAACTCCAAGGAAGGAGTACTTTTGGGTTGGGAAATTAGAAAAGAAGACTTCCAATATATGAACATTAGCAGAAAAGCAGAACAACATATACAAAAAAAAAATTAAATTCTGAGTCAAGTTGCGCCTTTCATCAAACATCTACTCTTTTCGAGGCACTGTGCTGAATGCAGAACCATGGCGAGGAAGACAGAGCTTAGAGTCTGGGGGAGCTGTTCTGAGTTCTCTCTGCAGAACAGCACAATGCCAGATGGACACCCATCCCTAATAACTGTACTCCATGGAGGTGGAGTAAAAAAGGAAGTAAGTATAATGTCATATGTGAATATTGATGAGGAAGCATTTAATTCTGCCTGTGGGAGACAGAGTCCAGGGAGCGCTACAAAAAGGGATGGTTGAGGAGTCTCAAATGAAGCTTAAGTAGGTAATTTCCAAGGAGACAGGAAGAGAAGGGAAAGATAGTTCAAGCAAATGACACAACATGACCACTGATTTTGGATGTTTCTCCAGTCGTGTTTTTAGAGAATCACAAAACTGGGGACATGGTGGGGTGGAGGGGTAAACTCCCAGTTCTCTTGTTTTCTTTCAGAACATAGCTGCTCTCCCCTTTTGCTTTAAAATTTTTTTAACTACTTGGCTAGACACCACGATCTTCTATTTGAGCACTGATCACACCAGCAGCTAAACTGGCTTAGTTTCTCATGTCAGTCTGTGCTCCCCATGCCTAGAGGATGTCCCAGAAGGTTGGGGCTGGAAAAGGGGGGAAAGGATGCTTTTAAGCAAAGGAGGAGCAGTTCAAAGTGGCTGAAGGGGATAAGAGAGGAAAACAATGAATTAACTTTTAAGGAGTTTGTATTAAAAAACATTTCAGGGCACCTGGGTGGCTCAATTGGTTGGACCACTGCCTTTGGCTCGGGTCATGGTCCCGGAGTCCTGGGATCAAGTCCTGCGTCGGGCTCCCGGCTCAGCAGGGAGCCTGCTTCTCCCTCTGACCCTCTCCCCTTTCATGCTGTTTCTCTCTCTCTCTCTCAAATAAATAAATAAATAAAATCTTAAAAAAAAACCACATTTCAAACACAAAAGTACATAGTCTAACTCCTTTTTATTGCCTCCTGTATTATTTTGAAATAAATTTGAAACCACACATCATTTCATCCCTAAGTATTTTAATATGTATCTCTAAGGGCAAAAGGACTCATTGTAACAACAACAACAAAAAACCAAAGTAATTAACACGCCTATAAAATTTAACAATATGAACCAACTTTGGAACATTTTTGAGACTGAGGAGCTTATAAAACATCAAGTTTTGATGCACTGAGGAGATATCAGAGCTAGAAATGAAGGATGTTAGTGTCATCAACATGTGGGAGATGGAGAGGTTTAGGAAACAGGAGGCAAACAAGAGATGAATGCATGAAGGACAACATTTGAATAAAGGCCATAGACATGAGGAGTTTGAAGAACATGAGATCTGGAAGGGCTGGAGAATCAAGTAGTCTCTCCACCTATGGATACAATGAGACAGGCTGGGCCTGGAAAGAGGCTAGAACAGAAGCAGGTGGTGAGAATGGTGGTGGTAATTCATCTGAGGGAAATGGTAGGAGAGATTCAGTGGAGGCTGACTGGTATCAACACTCACCTCACAGGAAGGTAGGGAAATGAGATCTAGAGAGGGACTACAATTCAAGATTTCCAGGATTTGAATTTCATTCACTGTTTCAATAAATGTTGGTTGAACATGGAGACCACACGAGGAGCTAGGGATACAAAAATATGACACCAGGCTTCCACTCACAAGTAGATGTAAGTCTACTGTGGGAGGCAGACAAGCAAAAATACCACAATAATTATAAATCGTTCAACGAACATTTATTGAACATCTTCTATAAGTCAGGTACCACCACGTAAGCTGCAAATACAAGGATAAATAAGCCAGGGTCCTCAAGAAACCACTGAACCATTAATGAGTTTTGACAGGATGCTGACATGAGAAAAAGCATTTTTAGGGGAAGTTATTTTTCTCTCTACACGAAGAATCAAGTAAAGGACAATGTGAGTCAAGAAGACAAAGTGTTAAACTGAAATAAGGTCATAGCAACAAAAATGGAGATGAAGGGATCATATAAGAGATGTATCAGTGGCGAAAAAAAATAGCAGGAGAAACTGAGTAACTGATGTCCAGAAGTCTTAGTTTGTGTGTGTGCGTGCGCGTGCGCGCGTGCGCGCATGTGCGCGCATTTCAGGTGTGAGCCACCTCAGTTCTCTTTTCAAGTGTCTGCAAATTTTCTCTATGACTAATGTTGAGCTGTATAGAGATCACCTTTCTTTTTTTTTTTTTAAAGATTTTATTTATTTATTTGAGAGAGAGCACATGAGAGGGGGGAGGGTCAGAGGGAGAAGCAGACTCCCTGCCGAGCAGGGAGCCTGATGCGGGACTCGATCCCGGGACTCCAGGATCATGACCTGAGCCGAAGGCAGTCGCTTAACCAACTGAGCCACCTAGGCGCCCTAGAGATCACCTTTCTTTGATACAGAGAAAAATTTAGTTTTCTTGCAGCAGTGTCCTGAAACATCTTGCTGGGGACATCAGTTTTCTTTGTAGAAGGGGAGCTTCCCCCACTGCTCATGCCTTGATGTGCTGGTCTGTTCCCCTGCAATGTGAGTGTTGTCTTAATTAAAAAAAGTGGTCTTTGGGTATCAGTATTAAGGTCCACTTGGAACCTTCAGAACATTTCTTAAATGATTGACCAAAGTAAACTCTTACGCTCTCTGCGTGTTCACTTGGAGTCAGCAAACATCACATAGTTAAAAACAATCAGTAAATTATTTCCAAGGATTGGAAACAGAAATCCTCAGATGATTCACTGATGATTCAGATTTCTGTGTATTGCTTCTACCCTACTTGTTGCCAAGGGAACTTGGGGCCTACTTCCTACCACACCACGGCTATAAAAAGTACCAGCAAAAGCCACAGGGGAGAAACTTCTCTACTCTTATTAAAAATGGCTAACAGACTAAATGTCAGTTACACAAAGGAGATTTGCATTTTACCTATGGAGGTCATATCCATAGGGCACAGAGATGCCATGTTTTTCTATTTATCAACTGCTTTTGTTCTGCTGCTTTCTTCATGCAGGGTACTTTCTGTAAGGAACTAAAGATGCCAACAGAAATTGTATTTTTCCCCATAAAATCCAGGCTGATGTGCTTTTGTAGTAATAGCCATAGTCTGTGAAATCTGTGTCAAGCAGGGTTAGAACCCACAGTCATACAGCCAGCCTGACTGCTTCTTTGGGTCATGAGGGCAAGAGAAGGACTGAGACAGGGAGAAGGAGATAGGTTGCCTACCACCTACAAGGTGCTGTATACCTTGTAGCCACAATCTGTGGATCTTTCTCCGGCAATCACCATTATCAAGCAACATAAAAATATCCTTACAGTCAAATATTTATTAGAGAAAACCAGTGATGGTGGATACATTCTACTGCACATATCACCTAAATTTTCCCCTTTAATGTGTACTTTGAGTTCAGTTCTCATCTGGAAATAAGGCATGAAGCCTGCCTTTATGCAGAATTGTCAGGAAGACATGTGTGGAACATAAGTTAACAGCACAAACAAGCACACTCTATGCTTACAGAGGGCAGGGTCTCCCCTCCATTAGGAAGGGCTGGTGGGACAAGACAATTGAAAGCATCTGAGGAGTACTTCTTTCATTTGCATCAGTGCTTGCTAGAAAATTTGCCAAGAAAGGAAACTTCCTCTTTTTCAGATGGACCCATTTTTTTCTCTACACTTCCATAAGGCCAGAGAGAAGCTCCCAGTTATTCTTACATGAGCCCCACCTAAGGGGTATGGGACACCTAAGTGGGGTCTTTTTATGTTTAAATGTATACAGTATTAGAGCTCTTCTACTCTTTGAAGGGGCAATATGTTTGAATATAAGCTTGTAAATTTAAATTTGTTAAATGGGTGTTAAGTATTGTAATAAACAGTGATTTTTTTTGAAAATGCAAACTTGATCATACCATATTGTCTCTCCTTAACATCTATCCTAAGTTTCCCATTTCTTAATGAATGAAATCAGAGCTCCTTTTTATGAGATGCAGAGCCCTTCATGGTCTCATCTGACATCCTTTGGTACTTGAACAACACAGAGCTATTTGTATCTCCCAAATCCTATTACTGCCCCACACCTCTGTGACCTGGACATGGACCTTGCTAAACCTGGCATGTCTTCCCTCTCTTCCTATATGATTAGTTCCTATTTATTCTCAGCACCATTCAAATATCAGTTGCTCTGCTGAGTCTTTCCTGATTCAACTGCTATCAAATGCAATTCTTATGTAGAACCTCTGGCTTTGTCCATATTTGTAATATTGTACTTAAAATACTATATGTAATTATTTGTTTATGTGTGCATGTATTTTTTCTTCTGTTACACTGCCCAATTCTTGGCAGCCAGATCCATATTATTTTTTTGATCTTTGTATTTCCAGCACTTTGCACAGTGCCCAGTATACATTAAGTTGTTTGTAACTTTTGTTGAAATCTTCCATGTGGCAAACCTTATGATTATTGTTAGAGGAAAATTTATTTAAAATAAATTCATCACTAGAAAATATTAGTGATACTTTAAATAAACTTTGCATATCTGTGTTTTAGAACACCTTGTAGAAGAGAACCGGTGTCCAAAACTCCTTCAACTACCTTCTGAAACAGAAGGTATAAATAGGATCAAGAGTCTCCTAACCTAACAACCAAGATGTCCAGGATACAATAGAAAATCACTCATCATGCCAAGAACCAGGAAAACCATAATCTGAATGAGAAAAGACAATCAACTTATGCCAATATTAAGATAAATTAGATGGTAGAAAGTCTGATAAGGATTTTAAAGCAGCTTCAAAAATCAATTTTACAAATCATCGTGAAGTAAATGAAAAAAAATAGAAAATCTTAGCAAAGAAATAGAAGTTATGGAATAGGAAAAATATTTACAAATGATCTATCTGATAAGGGGTTAATATCCAAAATATATAAAGAACTCATACAACTCAACAGAAAAAAAAATCCCCAAAATAATCCTATTTAAAAATTGGCAAAGGACCTGAATAGACATTTTTCTAAAGAAGCATATGAAGGGCCAACAGGTACATTAAAAGGTACTCAACATCACTCATCATCAGTGAAATGCAAATCAAAAACATATTGAGATATCACCTCACAGAATGGCTATTATTAAAAAGACAAGAGACAAAGAGAACTTTTGGGCACAGTTGGTGGGAATGTAAATTGGTGCAGCCACCATGGAAAACAATATGGAGTTTCCTCAAAAAATTTAAAAAATAGAATTAGCACAGGACCCAGCAATCCCACTTCTGGATATATATCCAAAAGAAATGAAAACACTGCTAAAGAGTTATCCAGACCCCCGTGTTCATAGCAGAATTATTTGTAACAGCCAAGACAGGGAAAGAACCTAATGAATAGATAAATGAATAAAGAAGCTGTGATATATTATATATAATTTTATTATAATTACATTATATATATCAATGTTTATATATCAATACATTATTATATATGAAAAGATACAAATTAAAAAAAAAAAAGAAAGGAACACAAAGAAATAGAAGTTATAGAAAAGACCTAGGCAAGCTCACAAAGTACCATTTCCAGACCAATTTCTGTGACTCTGGTTGTGTTTCAGTTCATCATCAATATTACACACAGTACTAACAGTTGTGAACTGGAATAACCCCAGAACACACAAGGATATGTAGTGACTCTTAAATGTCCTCAGCCATCATCAGTATTTTACCCACCTTCCACTTTCCCAATTTGACTCAGTACATTAAACTCTTCAGGAAAGGTCAGATTATAGTATTCTGAGAAATAAAAATAACATTTACCCATGCCCTGTTCTGGGATTACCCAACCCAACCTGACTTGTTATTATCAAAATTCACATCCACAATACTGGGGAACGAGCCATCTTTCTGTAAGAATTTCCCGGTTTAACTATCTCTAAGTCTACATCTAGTTTTTAGATGGTCTTATGAGGTCAACTGTTCTGAAGGGAAACTGAAGTCACAGCTGATGATCCAAACTGCCTTTCAAGTTCAGAAACATGCCTTGAGTGAATTTGTCCTAACCCCAACTCCGCTTGCACTAGGTGAAGTGAATTTGATTCTCAGAACTTTTTAAATTCACATCTGTTACTTATCAAGCAGTCAAAACTGACAGGCAGACACCCAAGAATGTTAGCAAGATCTCCAAGCACTGGCAAAGTCATCTTGCCCAGAAAGATCCTTGAGGGAAAAAAAAAAAAAGAAAGAAAAAATTCAGCTAAATCTGGTTACAAATGACCAAAGCAAAATGTAGAAATACTACTACCTGCATATTGGTATGTCAAGTCAAGAAAGGTCAACCAGGGGGGCGGAGCAAGATGGCGGAGGAGTAGGAGACCTGGATTTCGTCTGGTCTCAGGAATTCAGCTGGATAGGGATCAAACCATTCTGAACACCTACGAACTCAACAGGAGATCAAAGAAAAGAATAGCAACAACTCTCTGAACAGAAAAGCGAGCAGTTTCTGGAAGGTAGGACCTGTGGAGAAGTGAATCTGAGGCGATATTCGGGAGGATAGACGGCAGGGGAGGGGGCCTCTATCAGCCGCTACTGGCAAGTGATAGAGCTGTGGAGCACAAAATCGGAACTTTTAGAAGTCTGCTCCACTGAGGGATGTTGCTCCAGTGGCTAAGGGAGGGTGGGTGGAACCCTCGCTCAGACAATGTGGTCTGAGGACCCTTGGGGTCACAGGAAGACCAGGGGTGCCTGAGTGCGGCAGAGTTCCCAGGTATCGGAGCAGGGAAGCTGGCTGCAGAGACGGAGTTGAGGAGTGGGCTCTCAGCTTGAGGTTGCCATAAACCGTGATCCGTGGCACAGTTGGGCCACTGCTCTTCCAGCAGGGACCCAACAAGTGGCAAATGTGGGGAGACCCCCCCTTCCTCCCCTGGGAGGAGCAGCGTGGGAGCACACCACAGGGATCTGCTGGGTTTGGAGAATACACACGGGGTCATGAGCCAGAGATAGAAACACTCAGTCACAGGCCGGGTGAAAACGGAGTGTGGCCGGAGACCGGGGAGACGAGAGTGACTGCTTTTCTCTGGGGGCGCACTGAGGAGTGGGGTCCCTGAGTTCTCAGCTCCTCCGGGGCAGAGATTGGGAGGCCGCCATTTTCACTCTTGTCCTCCAAAGCTGAACTGAAAGCTTGCAGGGAACAAAAGCTCCCGAGAGCAAACCCAAGCAGATTACTTAGCCCTGACCGGCAAGGGTGGGGCAATTCTGCCTCCAGCAAAGACATTTGGGAGCCA
>NC_138380.1:52185653-52202950 GCF_054177405.1 Leptonychotes weddellii
AAAAAAAAAAAAGAAAGGTCAACCAGAGGGCTAAAGCAGTTGGAGATCGATGGAGTGGTGGGCAAGGGACCCCAAACAATGGCCTTAAGTGTTGTTGCTGTCTCAATCTGATTTGTGGCCTGGCTTGAAGGGCCAAAGCCAGAAGACAACTGAAAGGACAACATAATAAATAATTATTGCAAACAAGATTTTCAATCATAGCTTTGGTGGTGGAAAGCTGAAATGTTTACCTGTGAATAACTTAGTTTTAATTATTCTATGTCATTTCATGTCACTGGAAGAGATATTTCTACTGTACTTCCAGTTTGCTCTGAAATAATGTGTTATGACATAAGATTCAAACTCAAATGTACCAAAGGTCAGACTTGTTCCATTTGCCCAAAGGAAAGATCATAATGAAAATTCCTAAAGGGGTTTTACTACATCAACTGTAATTATATTTTAGTCACGTCAATATTTGTCAGCACAATTCTTCATACAAAGGTCAATGTAAAGTGTTTCATATTTGTGTTTTCCATCAAACTATTTTATTGGTGTAAGTTTTAGCTTTGAAATTAAAAGGGAAGCACAATTCTCAAAGATCAAAATATTTCTCATATGAATCACTTTTTGGTTCATGAATGTCTATGTCCAGTCATAAAATGGCCATTTATTACAATCTGCTATTTCCATGTTCCATCTCTTGTTAGAAGTATTTTGAAATATGACCATAGAATAATAATCCTTAAGTATAAATATGATTGGCCATATCATCAAGGATAAACATAAACTAGTTCATAGTATAATTAAATGATTTTTAAGTGGAAACATAAATTCAAAGATAAATGAATAAATTACAAAAAATAATATGGTATATAGCTATCAAAATAATTTTTTCACACATTATGAGAAAATTAAAATGTCCAACTATAAATATTGTTTTCTTCTATTCCAAGATCAACTAGTTTAAAAACATTTAATATCTGGAATAGACAAGTTAAAATACCATTTCATGATATTGCTCGGACCAAATACTTAAGCAAACATCCAATATTTGATGTAAGAGGATACTTGCCTTATTTCACGTATGATATTTTTGAGTAAGATGTTTCTTTTTCTTTGAAACAGTATATGCTTTAAATGGTCAGAGACTATGTGAATTTATGTTCCTAATCAAGCTCTTTAAGCATTTATTTCAGTTGGAACTCTTTACATTTAAGCTACTTTGTCTGATTAAGTTCAATGCGAGGAAACCTCTTATTTGTTCTTTCTCCATAAAAGGACTAGTCTTTGATAAACAGTTTTGTCTCTTATCCTGGCCTATGATCATAAGTGTTTACTGGGAAAGATAAAGTCTCTGACGTTTTCATGTAGAGATGGTTTTTAAAGAGTGCAAACTGTACTCTGCCTAGTACATCACGTAGCATCAATAAAAGGTAGAAGAACAATTTACTTTGATGGTTTCAGTTATAACCCTTCTGCATTTCCTTTATTCTTTCATGTTTTCACTACTCTACTATGCAGCCTGCTAGTAGCTGAAGAATACTAATAACCAAATGTGATTGTATTTATGGGGATTTTCCATCCTCAGAGGACACTTAAATTTTAGCATAATTTTAAAATGAGTCCTGAGGAGATTCATTTCTAATATCTGAAGGCAGCTGTTTGTAAAATTTGAATCTCAGATATTACAAATTTCAACTTTTTAATTTTATCTAAGTATGTCTTAGAAATAGTAAACATTCCAAAAAAAAGTTTACTGCCTAAATGTATTGTGTAGTCCTAAATACACAAGAACACTAAAGTTCTTAAAATTATTTCTAATCATACACCATTCTTTACAAATCTACTTGTAATAACATTATCTTCCTCTTGGATGATTAGTACTATCTTTAGTGAAAGGAGAACAAGCTTGTGATGTTGCAGAACTGAGTTCAGATCCTGATCCTACCTCTGCTGGCTATGTGATGTCGAACAAGTTACTTAGCGTCTCTGAATCTGTTTTTTGTTAAGAATTATATACCAAATATATAAAATAACGGACAAATTGAACATAGTAAGTGTTCGATAATAATGGGGAAATTGCCCCAAGGAAAGAAGTAGGGATAGTTTAGGGTTTACTTGCCTTTCTTGTTTCTATCAGCTCTTTACTCTCTGAGCACTATAGTGATGCTACCCCTTGGACAATACAGAGCTTTGGAGGATGCTGCTATTTTCTCACAGCAAGAGAAAAGGAAGAATTCAAAAGCTCCTCTGCAGCCCCTTTCCCCCAGCGTTACTCCAGGCTGCCTGTCAGCTTCACACGAAGCCACCCTTCTCTCTATCCACCCGGATTTCTCAGTGTTGACCCGTTCTTCCTCTCCCTCCCTTACATCGAGTCTACAGTGCTGAGTTTGGGGAGGAAGGCAGTATCATCCGCACTTTGTCTCTCCTGTTAGAAATGGCAAATTTCAAAATCTGCGTGGGGGTAACCTGATCCAGGGGCCTGTGCTGAGTCTATGCTTGAGCTAGGAAGCGTTTGAATTATACATCATGGCCGACAGGGGGTGATCATTGATTTTTCTATCAAAATAAAACACCTATTGATTTTCAGGATGTTCAGTGTGAATTTTAAAGATGTTTCAAATAATCACTCAAAATTCTTGGAAAACAAAACATCCGTTCAATTGCTGGATACAACTCTCCTCCTGGAGTGGGAGAGGAAAGATATAACTATAGATAGATGTAAATACGAACACACACACATTATATAATGTAGTTATTTTTTTAAACACCATGTAGCAACACTTTCTGTGAAACAGCTCACTAGAGATAACTTTGACCTGGAGGTGGGGGGAAAGCGGCAGTCAGGGAGGTAGGGTTAGGGTAATATTCGAGGAATGGAGGACTAGCTTCTTGGTGGTGGAATGCGTCAGTTCAATGGATGTGCATCACTGACCACTCCCACTGTCTTGACGGCCCTCGAACAGGGGAACATAAAGCACCCCACCCTCATACCGAAGGGATCTGCCCGCGAGATGAAAAAAGCACTGCCTGAATCTTCATTACTTTATCCTCTCTATTTCTTAGTATAATCGCTTTCCTTGTTTTCTGTATTACACGTCCACATAGGAGTTCAGCCTTTCTTTTTGGAGAAAGAATAGAGCTGGCTAAAATGACTAGATCCCAAGAGGTAAGTTTCCTTCTTACCTTTCCTGGCATGAAGCGGGCATTCCAGGAACACAAAAGACTTTACTCAACGTAGAAACCAAGAAGAGACACAAGACAGAAAATGACTGTTCTCTGTCATGTCTACTACATATTTGGTCAGATACACGTCCTTCAGTACAATAGGTCATAAAGAGATTGCAAAGCTGCAAAGCCACAAAGCCTAGACTGGACGACAAGTTGGCAGAGTTACTAGGAAAACAGCCTTGATGACATCTGCATCTCTTTCAAACACACTACAGCACATCAGGAAGACAAAACTTTCCACTCTTTCTACTTTCGTTTAAAACCGTTACATTTTACAAGGATTGAATATAATGAAAAAGAATGAACACCAGTAATAGCTCGCATTGAAAATACTTATAAAAACTTTTACGGAAGCACTGCCATGGAATCCACATTATCACAGTCAGAATACTGAGGGTGAATTTAATACAATTCAATAGTAATACTAATAAGCTATAAAATAACTGCACTAAAGTATTCCCATTTGTCTTCACAGTTCATATTCTGATAGCAGCGGTTTCTGAAGAAAGGCATTCAGCTGAGAAATCCACAGATTTGCAAAACTTATGAGCCTGAAGGAATTACTGGAATAAATAAGTATACGAATGATGCTTTGTTAATCAAGTCTAAGTGATAAAGCTTAATGCATGATGAACACTGGGTGTTATACACAAATGATGAATTACTGAGCTCTACATCTGAAACAAAATCATAGGAAATCAATTGCTCTCAAATGATTTGGTTTTGGATATTGGATATGGATTATTGATTCTTTTCTGGTAGAAGTATCTAGTAATTTTCAATCTTTGGTATAATGGAAAGAGCATAGGAAGAAAAGTCAGAAAATGTTTAGTATCCTAGCTCCACAGCACACGTACTAAATGACTTGGGGGAGTGAGCACACTTTAATAACAACAGCTAACTTTCATTTAGTACTCTTTCTATTTCAGGCTTGTGCTAGCATACATGAGCATTCTCATCTAATCTTATAATATCTGTAGATCATATTCTGTATCCCCTACCCCCTTTCTGTAGATGGTAACACTGAGGCTGAGAGTTCATAGGCCTTGTCCAGCAGGACTGACTCATTGAGTGATAGAGACCCACTGCCTGTTTGCCTCCAGAATCCATGGGCTTAACTATTGTTTAAGTTGCTCATTTGAAAAATGGGGGCATTTAGGGAGTTTAGACTACATGTTTTCTAAATTCCCCTCTAAGTCTAAAATTATCTTTTCTTTTGCTTCCTACCCCCCCCCTTTTTTTTAAAGAAAAAGACTATTCCTCTGTTCACAGAATCAATAAGGGCTGAAGATGTCATTTAAACCTCCCAGTTATATTCATAATACTAAAAAATTAACAGCATTATTAAGATATAATTCATATAAAGTATACAATTCAATGGTTTTTAGAATATTCAGAGTTGTGCAATCATCACCACAATCCATTTAGAATATTTTTATCACCCCAAGAAATTCATTTCCCCTCCAACCCCTATTTGAAACCCAGTCCTAGGCAACCATGATCTATTTTCTGTCTCTATGAATTTGCCTATTTTGGAAATTTCATATAAATGGAATCATACAATATATGGCCTCCTGTGACTACCTTTTTTTAACTTATCATAATATTTTCAAGGTTTAGCCATTCCACAGCTTAAATAAGTACTCTATCCTTTTTATGCTAAATCATATTTCATTTTATGGGTATACCCATTGTGTTTATCCACTCATTAGTTGATGGATAATTGGGCTGTTTGCAATTTTTGGCCTTTATGAATATTGTTGCTAAAAACATTAGCGTACATGGTTCATGTAAGCCTAGGTTTTCATTTCTCTTGTGTACATATCTATGAGAAATGCTGGGTCATGTGGTAACTCTATGTTTAACATCTTGAGGACCTGCCAGAGTATTTTCTAAAGCAGCCGAACTATTTTATATCCTCACCAATAGTTGGAGAGTTCCATTTTCTTCACATCTTCCCACCATTCCTCATTGTCTTTTTGATTATAGCTACCTTAGTGGGTATAAAGTGGCATCTCACTGCAGTTTTGATTTGCATGTCCCTTATAGCTAATAACGTTGAGCATCTTTTCTTATGCCTGTCTGCCATTTGCATATCTTCTCTGAAGAAATCTCTATTCCTTTGACCATTTCTTGAGTTGTCTTTATTATTGAATAGGAAGCACTCTTCATATATTCCAGAGACTAGTCTCTTAAAAGGTATGATTGGCAAAAATTTTCTTCATTCTATGGGCTGTCTTTTCACTTTCTTGGTAGTGTCCTTTGAAAGACAAATAGTTTTTATTTATGAAGTCTAATCTATGTATTTTTCTTTTTTCTCATGCTTTTGGTGTCATATCTTAGTATTCATTGCCTAATCCAAAGTCATGAGGATTTACCACTTCATTTTAACAGTTTTATAATTTAGGTCTTACATTTAGGTGTTTGGTCCATTTTGAGTTAATTTTTGCAGAGGGTGTTAGGTAGAGGTCCAATTCATTCTTTTGTGTGTGGGTATATAGTTGTGCTACCACCAACTTTTTGAAAAAACTATTCTTTCCTCACTGAATTATCTTAACATCCTTGTTGTCTACCTTGTTTTCGATCTCTAATTCTTCATGTCCACTTATTCACTTTGTTTCCCATTGCACTTACAATCGAATTATAAGTTCTTTGAGTTGAAGACCATGTGTTATGCATGACCCACCCTCAATATCGCTGAGTACTGAGTCTGTAGTGGGCATTTAATAAACACCTCACTGATTGGTTGGTTGATAAAAGGAATTGAAGAGGTCATAGGGTAAAAGAAATAAGCCAGGAGGTTATAGAGATAAACCTGTAAATTTCATTTTATATTAATGTGTCTCAATCAAGAATATCATGCTCTACCAACTGAGTCAGTCTTGCTCCAAGAAAAATCTACTTTAAATAATCCTAAGAAGTAAGGCACTTGGATTATAAGAAGGAGTGTTACTTAATCCAATAGTTCTCAAATTTGTTTTAGGACTTTTACAATTCTCAAAAGTTAGTGAAGACCCCAAAGAACTTTTGTTTGTGTGTTGTTTATCAATTTTAATTCCTAATGCAGGAAATTTAAATTAAAAAATGAATTCCTTAAAAAAAAACCCATTACACTGATGTAAGTAAGTTTAACATAACTTTTCTAAAACATTTAGAAGAATTGCATGATTTTATATTTTTGAAAACTTGCTTAATTTGGCTTAACATAAAACACCTGGATTCTCCTGATTCTGCATTCAATCTATTGCATCTCTTGTTTTGGTTGAAGTACATGAAAAAAATCTGGCCTCATGCAGATACGCAGTTAAGAAAGGGAAAAGCATTTCAACAGTCTTTTCGGATAAGTGTGGAGAGTTTTCTTTCATACCACACTAAAACTCAAAAAGTGGCAATTTCCGAATGTATGGTTGCAATATGTAATCTGAAACCCTATCAGGGAACATTTTGTACTCTGACAATAAAATCCACTGGGCTGTTCTGCACATTGAATATATCTTTTATTTTTGCATTTATCACACATTGATCATTTAGATATAATGATTCACTGGGAAATGTAGATCGTCCAAATGTTGATGTGTTTCATTACGCAATATCAAACACACATTTAAAAAAAGAAAAAAAACCACAAAAAACCGGGGCACCTGGGTGGCTCAGTGGTTAAGCAGCTGCCTTCGGCTCAGGTCATGATCCCAGGGTCCTGGGATTGAGTCCCAAGTCAGGCTCCCTGCTCAGTGGGGAGTCTGCTTCTCCCTCTCCCTCTGCCTGCCGCTCTGCCTACTTGTTCTCTATCTCTCTCTGTCAAATAAATAAATAAAATCTTTAAAAAAATAATATTTGGAAATGCTTAAATAGTTAACTAATATTTGGAAAACAATGCAAATTAATATTCTATTAAGAGTCTGCCTGGGTGGCTCAGTCGAGTAAGCATCTGCCTTTGGCTCAGGTCATGATCCCAGGGTCCTGCTCAGCAGGGAGCCTGCTTCTCCCTCTCCCTCAGCCTGCTGCTCCCCCTGCTTGTGCTCTCTCTCTGTCAAATAAATAAATAAATAATAAATAAATAAATAAAATCTTTAAAAAAAGAAAATTCATTTCTAAATCATTAGATTCAAATATATTACTATGTTGGTAATATTTGCTGTTGTGGGAATTCCTTTATAAACATTTAATCTCCAAAATCCATTCAAGACATGGAGTCAACTTCTTTCATATACATTCTTATTTAAGCATTATGTATACAATTAATTACATTCTTATCCTACCCTCTCATGTGTGTCCATTAATTACATAGCCAATAGCATATTTTTTACTAATTATTCATCATATATTAAGCCAAACCACCTACAGACATGAGTCTGAATTAAAAGAAACTAATTGTAAAACGTTGTGTCTCTTTATTCACTGCAAACACATTTCTTCTAGATACTAAGTTCATGTTGTAAGCTTCAGAGAATTTGAGAAGTAGAAAAAGAAAAAGCACATTTCTGCCTGTCCTACAAACATGAAACATAAAAGAAAAAGTTCTGGTTTTCCTCCATTAAATGAATACAAGTTAATCTAATCTAAGACTCATTTTTTTAGTTAAGGTTTATAAGCAAGTCTCTAAAAATGCAAATTGTATAATAGACTCTTGGATTTTTCCTGTCCTTTTGCTTCATCTTATTACTCTTGCAAGAAATATCATATATGTCTTTCAGAACATTAAATTTAGTGGAGATGTTTCTGAGTAAAGAAAACAAAGCTCCACCTAAGTGTTTAACAAAATTATGAAAAAAATTTGGAAAGAAGTTTCAGAAATTAAGGCTCTTCTTTCACTATTTGAACCAATGACTGTCAAATTTGAAACAATGGCTTTCATTTTCATGTAACATTTTTTTTTTACAATTTGAAAGTATGCAAAAGTACAATTCTATAAAATTGTGTATGCAAATATAAATACAGGAAAATAACATGTATATATAGAAAAGGCCTGAGGCCCCAGTCAGTCTATTTAGGCAATTCCTTTTGCTAAATAGACATTAAAATACATATGTATTTTGATTCTTCTAGATCTGAAGAGGCCAAATGAGGAAATTATGATGAAATACTTGACCTACATCAGGAAATACAAATAAAAATAAAGTCAATGATCTAATTGTTAGGAAACTCTGGTTAAGAGTTGGATTTGCATGTATCTCATTTCTTGGGTTATTAATTTAATTACCCTTTCAACTAGCTTAACCGTATCCAGTAGCCATCAAAGCATAGCAAGAAGCTGATGAAGCTCTTGTCCATGGTAAATGAATCTTTTAAACAGCAAACATTACAGTGGGATTTAGGAAAGATTAAACTCTCTCTACCTTGCCAAAGCAATAATTAAAATGAATGGAATCTGTTTATATAA
This sequence comes from Leptonychotes weddellii, assembly GCF_054177405.1. Lineage (NCBI taxonomy): Eukaryota > Metazoa > Chordata > Mammalia > Carnivora > Phocidae > Leptonychotes > Leptonychotes weddellii. The sequence goes on from NC_138380.1 coordinate 52,194,247, forward strand.
ACAGTTGTCATTTCTTCTTCAACAAGGAATTTTGCCATTTACCAGTATCAGAAAACTCATCTCCTAAGACAAAACTGTGTTTTTCCACTTATCTAGTGTTTGTTTGTTTGCTTGTTTTGTTTTGTTTTAATTTAGGAAGAACTCCTTGAAGAGCAATCCAAAGGAATGTGTACTTTGAGGAAGTTTGGCAACACAATGCACTCTAGCCACTGCCCAAACTCATGGAAATTTCAGGACAAGCCAGTTCAATACTTTTTCCAATATTTGTTTCTTTTAGTATCTAAGATTAGGATTCTTATTTATTATCTTAAAAAAAGATTTTATTTATTTATTTGACAGAGAAAGACAGCGAGAGAGGGAACACAAGCAGGGGGGAGTGGGAGAGGGAGAAGCAGGCTTCCCACGGAGCAAGGAGCCCAATGTGGGGCTCGATCCCAGGACCCTGGGATCATGACCTGAGCCAAAGGCAGACGCTTAATGACTGAGCCACCCAGGAGCCCCACTTATTTATTATCTTCTTCTAGCATCTCTACACCAATCTTCAGATTTCAGAAGGCTAGTAAATATGCTCCATCAAATCTTCGAAAGGTAAACCTCAATTTTTATCTAAATAACTACAAAGGTGTAGCATTAAGAAGTAAAAGGGAGCACCTGGGTGGCTCAGTTGGTTAAGCGACTGCCTTCGGCTCAGGTCATGATCCTGGAGTCCCGGGATCGAGTTCCGCATCGGGCTCCCTGCTCAGCGGGGATTCTGCTTCTCCCTCTGACCCTCCCCCCTCTCATGTGCTCTCTCTCTCCTCTCATCCTCTCTCTCAAATAAAATAAATAAAATCTTAAAAAAAAAAAAAGAAGTAAAAGGAACCTTAGTTTATTTCTGGTTAAAGTAGTGGACTTCTATCCAATTTAAATGATCATCAGTAGAAACTAGTTGTCTGAGAAGCTGAACATGCAAAAGTCATGAAAGCTTTCATTCTAGATGTTTTTTATGACTATAAGCTGTAGGGTAGAGTCTAAATGTTATGAGAAAGGAAAGAATATTGAGTCATATGTGAAATATAGATTATTGAATGATGAGGAAAAGTGCACAAGATATTACAGATCCCTAAACCATGTTCCAACTATATTTATTTCATCCTCAAACACTGGGTGGTAGAGCAAAACAAGCTTCGATAAACTTGATGGTTTGCTTGAGAACCAAGACTAGTTAATTGAAAAGTCATGATAGTGTCCCGGTCCCCAACTTCTAGGTCAGTGTTTTTCCTCTTATTTTTCCAAGAGGGTTATGAAAATGTATGAACATAGGCATCAGAGAAAACTACACAAATGGCCCTTACGCATGTGAAAAGCTGTTTGATTTCAATATAACAAAAGAAATTCACAGAGATATCATCTCAACCATCAAAAGTATAACAACAAACTGTGTGTGTGAGACTATAGGGAAAAAGGTACTCTCATATATTGTTGGTAGGATAAAAATATGGTATAACGTTGTGGAGGAGAATTTGGCAAATTTAATCAAAGTACAGATGTACTGATACGTTTAGACTTTGAACCAATCCCACTTTTTGGAATCTAGCTTATAAACACACCCACACATGTCCAAAATGACATATGAACAAAGTTTTTCATTTGGATATTATTTGTGTAACATAAGTTAGAAATAAAATATTAACAATATGGAGTTGCCTGAATTGTAATAAATCCATACAATAGAGTAATATGCAACAATAAAAAGTAATGAGGACTATCTATGTACTGATAAGGAGAGATCTTTGGGATATATTCCTTAATGAAAAGCAAGGTACAGAATAGTATATATGGTATATCATCTTTTATATATGAAGTGGGGAAATATATATGTTGCAAAAAGAACATTGGAAAGATGAACAAAAAGCTAATGAAAATAGTTAATTCAGAGACCAGGGAGGGGTAAGTTAAAGAGAAAGACCAGGAGAGGCATCTAGGCATACATTTTTTTGGTATAGTTTTGACTTTCATACCATGTAATGCATAGATCTTTCTGTTTTAAAGAGATAAAAGTGAAAAGGTAATCCTTAAAACTAGAAACAAACTTAAGTAATTACATATAACTATGTAGATGGATAACGTAATCACAAAGAAATGTTTTTTCCCAGTAACTTTAGCACATAGATCTTTAACTGTACATCTTCAGGGATGTACTCCGTAGGGGGAGAAAAGAACAACCAAGACATTTTAAACTTCCTTTAGTAGTTTTATTGTTAGTGTTTTGGTAACTACTTTATTTATAAACTATTAAAAAGTTCTATCATTAAAGTCCCACCAAGGCAGGGAGGGGAAGTCATTTTTTTTAAAGGAATATAAATTAGAGCATCACCTACCAGAGGTAAAGGAAGAGCTGAGAAGCTATGGAGAGGGAGCAATAAGGCAACCCAGGTTTTAGATCTGGCAGGAAGATGCTCCAACTTTAGACTAAATGGACAAAAAAGAAAAGATGGAGTTCTAGAGTCCAGAGGACCAGGACTCCTGTTGGCAGCTATAACCGATGCGTGCCTGTCCTGGGGGCCTGAAACCACAAAGCAGTCTCATTCAGAGATGTCTCCCAAAACAGGGAGAAAAGGGTAGAAATACTCTGGCTGCACCCTTCGCCCTATTACCACCCCACCCCAAACCTCCCACCAGCGAGTACTACTGACTGGCATAGAAGCCTACAAATATCATGGAGTATGGGAAGAGTACGAAACAGATCTGGGGGCAAACAGGCTAATGACGAGCACTGAAGCTAATAAGTATTATTAGTTTTATTAGAAATGAAGATTTTCGGGGCGCCTGGGTGGCTCAGTCATTAAGCGTCTGCTTTCGGCTCAGGTCATGATCCCAGGGTCCTGGGATCGAGCCCCACATCGGGCTCCCTGCTCCATGGGAAGCCTGCTTCTCCCTCTCCCACTCGCCCTGCTTGTGTTCCCTCTCTTGCTGTGTCTCTCTCTGTCAAATAAAATCTTTAAAAAAAAAAAAAAAAGAAATGAAGATTTTCAGCATTAGGGAAAAATAAATATAATTATTAAATCAAAGAAGTTATGTAAAATTGATGAATTGTTAGCAATCAATTCAAAATCTGAATATAAACCCATGATTTAAAAAATATATTTTCTTATGACCTCACTGATATGAGGAATTCTTAATCTCAGGAAACAAACTGAGGGTTGCTGGAGTGGTGGGGGGTGGGAGGGATGGCGTGGCTGGGTGATAGACATTGGGGAGAGTATGTGCTATGGTGAGTGCTGTGAATTGTGTAAGACTGTTGAATCACAGACCTGTACCTCTGAAACAAATAATACATTATATGTTAAAAAAAAAAAAAAAGAAGGAGAAGAAGATAGCAGGAGGGGAAGAATGAAGGGGGGGAAATCAGAGAGGGAGACGAACCATGAGAGACGATGGACTCTGAGAAACAAACAGGGTTCAAGAGGGGAGGGGGGTGGAGGGATGGGTTAGCCTGGTGATGGGCATTAAAGAGGGCACATTCTGCATGGAGCACTGGGTGTTATACTCAAACAATAAATCATGGAACACTACATCAAAAACTAATCATGTAATGTATAGTGATTAACATAATAATAAAAAATAAAATAAAATATATAAATATAAATAAAAACATAATGAAAAAAATATATTTTCTTGCTTCATCCATTGAAATGGCCTTAATATAGTTTCACTTCAATATCATTAAACTCATTTAGACTGAAATTTTGTTTTTAATAACGTTCCTCAGTAAAAGGAATCAGAACTCCCTGGAGAAGTGGCTCATTCTTAATCTGGAACACAAAAGGTATAGATTAAGCCTGGGATATTTTGAGCTCAAGATATGGAGAAAAGGGACCCTTGTGTACTGTGGGTGGAAATGTAAACTGGTACAGACACTATGGAAAACAGTACAGAAGTTCCTCGAAATATTAAAAATAGAACTACCATACGATCCAGCAATCCCGTTTCTACATATATATATCTAAAGAAAATTATTCATTATTCATAATAACCAAGACATGGAAACAACCTAAATATCCAAAGACTAATGAATGGATAAAGGAAGTGTGAGATATATATAAACACACCACACACACACATATATATGTATATAATGGAGCATTATTCAGCCATAGAAAGGAAATCCTCCATTTGGGACAACTTAGATGGACCTTCAGGATATTATGCTAAATGAAATAAGTCAGACAGAGAAAGACAAATTCACATATATGTGGAATCTAAAAAAAAAACCAGAACTCATAGAAATAAAGACCACAATGGTGGATGCCAGGGGCTGAGGAATAGGATAAATGGGAAGACGTTAGTCAAAGATTACAAACTTTCAATTGTAGGGGCACCTGGGTGATGCAGTCAGTTAAGTGTCTGACTCTTGATTTCAGCTCAGATCACGATACCAGGGTCGTGAGATTGAGCCCTGTGCCAGGCTTGATGGGTCAGCACAGAGACGTCTTGAGACTCTCTCTTTCCTCTCCCTTTGCTGTCCCTGCCCCCTCTCTCAAATAAATAAACAGATCTTTAAAAAAAAAAAAAACTTTCAATTTTAAGATGAATACGTTCTAGGGATATAATGTACACCATAGTCACTATAGGTAACAATACGAATTGTACACTTAAAATTTGCTGAGCATATAGATCTTAAGTGTTCTCTACACACACACACACACACACATCACAGCAACTATGTGAAGTGGTGGATATGCTAACTAACCTTGTGTGGTAGTCATTTTAAAATATATTCATTTATCAAATCATCATGCTATGTACCTTAAACTTACACAATGGTATTTGCCAATTATATCTCAATAAAACTGGAAACAAATCAAGTTAAAGGTTTTGAAACTAAGACAATTTTCAAAATTTAATGTAGTCATTTTAAAAGCAGAGAAAAGCTTGAAAGGGCTCCCATTAGCAATGTTTCATTGGACATCAGTAATTTGCTGGTTGGTTTAAAATTAATTTTACAAAAAATCTTCAATGCACAATTACACTAAGATAAGGGGAAGGCCAGCAAAATATATTTGTTGTCATCTGAGTTAGCTATTAAACCAAATCTTAGGAGATAGGCTTTGTCTCCTACTGTAACGTAATACCAGGCTCAATGCATTCCAGCCCACATGGTGAATTTAAATCTCGTCAACTTTCAGAGTGAATTTCCAATTAATAAAAAATTTAAGGTTAGACTTAAAACATGCTAAGAAGAAGCTAGGAGATAAATCCAGAGATCTGTTATCTTCAAGGAATGACATGCAAACAATCTATATTGTCCTAGACTAACTGAGGCTTATGGGGCATGATAATCATTACAATGCTTAGTTTTAGATTGGATCTTGATTTTGCACAAAGCTGAGGAATATTGGAGATATTTGATTATGGCTGGGTATAAAATGAAATTAAGAAATTATTAATTTTGCTGGATATAAAAATAGTTACAGTGACTATGTAAGAAAATATGTTTATTTTTAAGAACTGTACACCAAATTATTAGGGGTATATTGTGATATCTAGAATTCTTTTAAAAATACTTCTCTATAAAACAATTTTTTTCTTAAAGAGGATTTTGCATGATCCTTCCTGATCTGACTCCAGCTTACTTTTCTAGTTTCATCCAGTCATATGGTAAAATAATAAATATCACCAGTATTTTTACTACCATTTTATTTATTTATTTTTAAAGATTTTATTTATTTATTTGACAGAGAGAGACACAGTGAGAGAGGGAACACAAGCAGGGGGAGTGGGAGAGGGAGAAGCAGGCTTCCTGCTGAGCAGGGAGGCCGAAGCAGGGTTCGATCCCAGGACCCCAGGATCATGACCTGAGCCGAAGGCAGACGCTTAACGACTGAGCCACCCAGGCGCCACTTTACTACCATTTTAAAAATAACTCTTTCACTCTTTCAGGATTACTAAACTTATTTTAACATATGAGACAGTTTTGTTTCAGATCAAGAATATTTTTAACCTGAAGTTCTTGAATGGACTTCAGGGTGCTTGAGAAATGTGTGTGTGTGTGTGTGTGTGTGGTTCATGCACACTTATGGGAATATGTATTTATCTTGGATGAGTTTTATGGCTTTCATCAGGTTGTCAGAGGGACATGTGACCCAAAAAGTATTAGGAGTGTTAAGAGGTTTGTCAGTTTTATTTGTATAACTCACTACTCTGTAGCCTTTAAAAGAAAAATGCATAGCTACTCTGAGGGTCTTTAAAATAATTGAATCAAATTGAAATATATGTGAAGCTCATGGTTTTCCTCGTTGAACTTTTGGCCTCTTTACAGACGATGTTTCCATTTATATTTTTCCATTGCTTGCTGAGGATTAAGTAATTCCTGAGGGTTATCCTTTCATATACATTCACATATGTTATAAACTATGCCTAGTTTTTAGACAATGGGGAGATGACAGTTGATTAAAGGGTCCTGTCTTTGAGGCTTTAGAAAAGAAGGATCATTTAATCCTAAATCATTAGCTGGATCATGTATCTGGCATTAAAGCCTGAGTGTTTACTTGGTTTTAGATTAAAGTAAACTTCCATGGACATGCTAAAGGCTGGGCCACCAGAGGCAATTCCTATAGGGATAGGACTAGTGTTACGGAGAGAAGGAAAGACATATGTGCAGGGCTGGCCCCATGGCATGCAGCCTGAACAGCTGCCTGGCGCTCCATACTGAAAAGGGCCTGGTACTTGGTTTAATGCTTGGCTGTCACTGCCTTGAAATTCTTAGCCATTTTTTGAACAAGGTTCCACATTTTCATTTTGCTCTGGGCCCCACATATTATGTAGCCAATCCTGTGTATGTGGCTTGGCCCTGGGCTTATCTGTGGAGCTGACTCTAGTTCGGTTCAACTTGTTTCTTGCTCAGCTACTGCTACCCCCAGTTTCCTTCCTGCAGATAAAGGCTGAGGTTGGGCTGCTCCAGTCACTACAGCAGTACAAATGCCATGAGCAAGCATGTATTGGGACTGGGGAATGTGAGATAGGGTAGGCAACAAGACCTCAGTTGAGCAAAGCTCATCTAAACATTAAATCACTAATGTCATGGCAACTTTATTCAATTTACATAATTTTCACTGACCATTTACTGAATTTTTTGGTAATGCCCATTCTTCTGTTGCCTCTGACATCCAGGTGTTAGAAGAGGGCACCTCATTTGTTGATAGAAATAGTCTCAGGGTTCCTTCATACACTCAAACTAAAAATGGTACTGAATGGTGCTCATTCTGGCAATTCTGCTATTTTCTCTCCAAAAATGGAAAAGCACTGCTGTTCTAAATACAGTTGAAAACCAACAGTGGCACCATTTTGACAAGTCGACATTTAAAGATTTGTCTCCGTACCAACAATGTTATGGGGGGTTAGTTTGGTCTTGGGTTTTTTTGGCCACAAATTTGCAGTTTACCAGAGCTGCTTTGTAGAATTGTGTTGTAGACAGCCTGCTCAAGGAAGCTCAACAGCACCCAGAGACTATCTTCACTGGCCTCTTATCTGATTCTAGTGTCTTTGTGATAAATTCTACTGAGTTTTTCAGGAGGGAAAGAGCTCATGATAAATTGGCTAAACATTTTTACTTTTATCTCCAAGGTGGACAAATAGTAGCAATAGCAATAATAATAATAGTAAGAGTAAATGCTAATTGTATACAATAATAATTATTATTATATAATATTATTATACTATAAAGGTTAATTACCATTCATGAGGCACTGTGCTAAATGTTTGATGTGCTCCATTTCATTCAATGCCCCCAGCAACCTGAGAAGTAGAATAACTAAATTATCCACTCTCTGTAAAAGAGTAAAGTGAGATTTAGCAAAATGAAGTGAAGTGCTCAAGGTTATGTACCTAATAAATCATGGAGCAGAAATTTCAGCTTAGGCCAGAGGAATCCAGAGACCATGTTCTGAAGCACTGTAGTACCCTTCCGCCACCAGAGGAGCCATTTGAGATCCTATGTCATTAAGAATAGGGAGGTTCATGAGGGTTGGGGGAAGGGAAAAACTGGGTGACGGGCATTAAGGAGGGCACTTGATGTAATGAACAGTGGGTGTTATATGCAACTGATGAATCACTAAATTCTACCCCTGAAACTAATAATACACTATATGTCAACTACATTGAATTTAAATAAAGAATAAAAAAAAAAGGAAAACACTTCTATCTTCATGAAAGATGTTACTTGAAAAGAAAAAAAAAAAAAAGGAATTGGGAGGTTCTGCCTTTTTCATCTGTCTGTGGAGTGAATGAAACAAACAACAAATCATTCCCTGAAAGTGATTCTATTGTTTTTATGTTTTAACTATTATTTTAAAAACACAACGATTGCTTCCATGCAATTCATGGAAACAAATGAAAATGAAAACACAACTGTTCAAAATCTTTGGGATGCAGCAAAGGCAGTCCTAAGAGGAAAGTATATAGCAATATAAGCTTTTCTCAAGAAACAAGAAAGGTCTCAAATACACGTCCTAACCCTACACCTAAAGGAGCTGGAGAAAGAACAGCAAATAAAGCCTAAATCCAGCAGGAGAAGAGAAATAACAAAGATCAGAGCAGAAATCAATGAAATAGAAACCAAAAGAACAGTAGAACAGATCAACGAAACTAGGAGCTGGCTCTTTGAAAGAATTAACAAGATTGATAAACCCCTGGCCAGACTTTTCAAAAAGAAAAGAGAAAGGAC
>NC_138380.1:52203450-52227593 GCF_054177405.1 Leptonychotes weddellii
GGGTTAGCCTGGTGATGGGTATTAAAGAGGGCACGTACTGAATGGAGCACTGGGTGTTATATGCAAACAATGAATCATGGAACACTCCATCAAAAACTAATGATGTAATGTATGGTGATTAACATAACAAAAAAAGAAAGAAAACCACAACAATTGCTTTATAGACAGGATTTTAGCTGTGGAAATTTCATGCTCAGCAAACAATCATTCTTCAGATAGGATTTCAAATGATCACCAATTGTGGACCCTTGTTGGCTGTCATGAAAGGGAGAAGAACTGAGGAAGGAGGTAACAGACAAGTGTAGAATATCTCTTCTCTTTCTGAGAAAATGGTGTACTGTTTATTTCCTTTAAAGCATCATATATGTTCATATATGTATGGAATTTAAAATATGATGCTTAATAATCTGAACACCTATCTTAATAGCTATGTGTTTAATTATCTGGTTGTTTCTCACTTTGTGGCTGATTTAAGAAAGCACTAAACATGCCAATATTGAAAATCACCAGGGACACCTGGGTGGCTCAGTTGTTTAAGTGTCTGCCTTCGGCTAGGGTCTTGATCCCAGGCAAGTCCCGCATCAGGCTCCTTGCTCAGCGGGGAGCCTGCTTCTCCCTCTGCCTGCCACTCCCCCTGTTTGTGCTCTCTCTCTCTCTCTGACAAATAAAATCTTAAAAAAAGGAAAGAAAATCACACAAACATCTCCTTACATAAACGATAAAAAAGTATAAAAATACTATACAAAAAAGTCTAATCATTATTCAAATGCAACCTGAAATTCTTTAATACAGGAATCTCTTTTTGAGATTTTGCCTTATCCAGACAGTAAGTATGAGAGTAAATTTTAAGAAAACTCCCAGGGAGGAAATTCTGATTTGAGGATGTTGCTGTAACTGCGTGGCTGATGAATGTGGAGAAGGATGCAGCTGTACTTTCTCATCTCTCATTCTCCTAATTACCTACCAGCTCTATAGGTGAACATATCTGGGAAACCAAATGCCAAAGACAGAACAGGTTTTGTTTCTTTTTATTTCCAAAGTGCTTTAAAACACATGCTCCAAAAACCACGTGAGGAATATGGGTTTGTAGGTATCAGCAGAGTGAGAAAGTTCCATCCCTTTTCATCCTATGAAGACAAAGGTAAATCTCAAACAGCAGAGAACTCCTGAAAAGCCACCATGTAATACAAAAAAGAATGGTGCCAGTGGAACCTCATTTTCCCATAGAAAATATTAATAAGGGCTTATGTTATTGACCAAGTTTTAAAAAAAATAAAGGCAAATGATATCTCCGTACTATGTATTTTTTTAATTGTGTTGTATACTATGGGCAGAATATACTAATCAGATGGATGTATCTTACATAGGTTTATGATTCATTAGTGATTAGAGATTCATGACAGATTTCTTGAGACTTCTTTTTGCACAAACTTAGGATCATTTCATGATTTTTGAGAAACTGATTTAGGGACATTGCCTTACTGCTTGTTTTTTTAAAAAAAAAATCTTTCTCAAGGATAGGCTTTAGGGATACAGTTCTTGATTTTCAAAGTCTGAGTGTGTGACTGTGATCTCCATTCAGCTGACACCTTTGTTTATGTGATGGCTTCCATAAGTATAGCTGACTATGGATATAAGTAGAATTGCTTTGTATAGAAAACTGTATGTGTTATGCCAAGTTCACATTATGAATTTTAATGCTAAAATACTTTTGGGTTTTGTTACTACTTAAGTAGCATTAGATTCAAATTTACTAACTTTAGGACCACATAAAACACGGGTATGATGAGATCATATAACCGCGATATTCTTCACACTCTGAATTTGTTAGAACCTGTGATGTCCACTGATTCTTCTATGACAAGGAAGGAAGAAGGAAGGGTATGGGCTGGAGTCCCAAGATGCAAGTCTCCAAAGGCAGCTGCACCCTCTAATATAGAGGAAAAACAGCTTAGCCACGCTAAGCTGATCATCGTCTCTGAAACTAGATTCCATATTATCTCTGGCTTGTCCCTGGCTGCCGCTCTTTGTTTCACGATTGTGTGTTTTTTCCTGATCCCCAGTAATCCCCTCACCTGAAAAGTACCATCTCTGCCCAGTCACTCAAGTCTGGAGCCCTTACCTCTGCCTCACCTACCGCACACCAGTCAAGCAGTGGGTCCTGTACAGAGACACCTTCTAAACACTTCTCTATCACCGTTTCATCTTCAGCCATGATTAACTCTCCCTGTTTCTAAGCCTTATATTATTTCTTGCCTGAACTACCTCAAACCCCCTCCTAACTCTTTGTCAACCTCAAGCCTTTTCACTCTCTAGTCCTCTCTACTTCCTTATCACCATGAACTTTTTAAAAATGTAAATTTTATCATGTCTTCTTAATAATTCCCCTTTGCTTTTACATTCCTTAGTAAGTAATCTAGTAACTCCTATAAACATGTATCATATCAAACAGCCATAAGAAATGTGTGCGCTCGATGTAATGTTTGCAGTTTCCTCGGCATGTAGAGTCTCTCCCACAGCATGCTGGGAAATGAAATGTCCCGTCTTCACACGTCCATGCTCCTCAGGCTCAGCTCAGGCACTCTCTTCTGTGATGTCTGTCACTGAATTAGGTACTCTATCTCTGCTCCCAGATTGTCTTTCTTTATTGCTTTGTTTTTGCTTGTTTTCTTATCTATGTAGACTTCTAGAAGTAAAGAAACCAGAAGTTTCTATACTGGGTCTTGTTCACTGCATTGTATACCCAGTACCTAGCATGGTACCTAGAGCCTTAAAAAAAAAAAACAAACAAAAACAAAACAAAACAAAAAACCCAACACATATTTGCAGAATAAAGACACAAATTTATGACTTCAGCTGTTGGTCCCTACTTCTAGTTCTCAAGTTCCATGGAAAGGAGAAGTTATGGCAGAAGTGGGGGTAAAGGCAAAGAATTCATTGTGCTGTAGGCACTCCTAGGTACTGTCTGTATTATTTTTTCTGGTCCTCACACTATCCTGTGAGGTAGGTATTAGGATTCCAAAGAACAAGTCCAGAGGCACTGAGTTACCTACCCCAGGTCAGTTGAGAGTCAAATTCTGATTTTCATGTCTCTGAAGCCTACATCCTTTCCACTACGCCATGCTTCCTTAACAATTTTTTCTCCCAAAGGACAGAAAAATGTATCTTGCGTTAAGGTTGAAACTATTTGAAAATAGCATTTTCTCCTTAAGGAACGTGCAATAAAGCTTCTCTGCCAGATTGTTTAAATGATGGTTGCAGGAGAGAACCAGAGAAGCATGGGAAATGATGTAATCAAGTTGACATTTGTAGACTGAATTAGATCAGTCAAGTGAGTGCATTTGAAATGCTGCTTTATAATTTTTAATGACTTATTTTGCATAATTAACAGGTAAGAGTTACAGATCTTCTTCTAGTTTGTTAGACATGAATGTAGCTTGCATTTTTCATCAATGGTCAGTTTTTCCTTTGTTACGCATTGTGTAGCATTCATACAAGAACTCAGTCACTTCCAAGGAAGCTCTGTATTTGCATATGCCCTTAAGAACATGGATCAAGTTGAATAAAGTGTGGAACTTTATCTTACCTTTTATGGTTGTATTTTTATATTCCAGTAAGTAGACCAAAGAGCTGAATAATTCATTACTGCATCAGACCAGTGATTGATTCAGACCAGAATTCTGATGCGAAAAGAAATCCCATTCAATGGGCCTTGGTAGATGGAGGGAGGGATGCTGCTGCCTGTCTTGAGAACTATCTTAATGATTACCTGTACATCAGAGCTACTCAGGCTCTTGCCATTAGTAAAATTCCCAAATCCTTTAAAATATGTGACATGCACTGTTCAATTTTCTGTGTTATTCACAAAAAAATGGAACACAGAGAAACACCAGTAAGAAAAAGAGAATTATGTAATTACATCATTTAAAATAAACACCTTTTATGATTTGTGTCCTTCCAGGTTTTTTCCTTCCTTGTGTTTTTCCAAAATATGCCTTTTCTAAAGAAACTGTAAGCCCTCTCTACTCTCTAGGTCAGTTAATTTTCATGTGGCAATGTACCATGGTTATTACTGTAGCATTCAACATTCTCCTACAACACTATTTTAAAGGTTGTATAGTATTTCATCATATGAATATAGCATTATTTACTTAACCAGTTCAGAATTATTGAGAATTTAGATTATTTCCAATTATTTTGGACTTTTTGATGCTGGTTTGAAGTTTTAAGACAGTATAATTGGAACAATGCCAGGACACCGTAGATACTCAATAAATATTTAGTGATGTATTAATTAGATTAAAAGAAAGTGGCAACTAACTATAAAATAAGCTCCTTCAGAAGGGATGTCCTTTTTCTCATAGGTCCATTCATTAATTCTTCTATTTACCACATATTTTACAAGACTCTACAGTCTACACTCTGTCACCAATTCTTTGATTAAAATCAAGTAGTATAGTGCCCAGGAACAAATCAACTGGTATAGTACGATGGGATACTTCTTTGTTTTTATTTTATTTTATTTTATTTATTTGACAGAGAGAGACACAGCGAGAGAGGGAACAGAAGCAGGGGGAGTGGGAGAGGGAGAAGCAGGCTTCCTGCTAAGCAGGGAGCCTGATGCGGGGCTTGATCCCAGGATGCTGGGATCATGACCTGAGCTGAAGGCAGATGCTTAACAACTGAGCCACTCAGGCGCCCCCGATGGGATACTTCTTATAATGGGAATGTAAAAGATGCCGTAAGGGAAATTAGCCATCAGGGAAACACAAATTAAAACAATAATAAGATACCACTACACACTCAAGAGAATGTTCAAGATAACAAAAGGACAAATAATCATACCAAATGTTGGAGAGGAGGGCTGGCAAAGAGAGCTCTCCTACACAGTTGGTGGGAGTATAAATTGGTACAAACACTTAAACACTTGTTTGCCAATATCTACTAAGGCTCAACAGGGGGCATACACTTTGAACAAGCAATTTGGGAAATACATAGAAATTTATATATACATATGTATGTGTGTATATATATGTGTGTGTGTGTGTGTGTGTGTATATATATATATGCAAAGACATGCACAAGAACGTTCTCATGAGCAGTATTCGTGACAGCTTAAAGTTGAAAACAACATTAATGTCCATCAAGAGCACAAGAGAAACAAATTGTATATACTTCACAATGGAAGATCAGATGACAATATAAAGATGTTATGTGCTATGGACGTCTCTTAAAAAACAGAGTTGCCATATAAAACACAGTTAAATAATGTTTATATAAATATTGTTCAATATAAAATGCAACAAAACACACCCAGTTAAATATTGCATGAGACATGGCTATACTAAAAAAATTATTTATCGGAAATTCAAATTTAACTGTGTGGCCTGTATTTTTATTTCCTAAATCTGGCAACTCTACCTAGCACTCATTTAAAGAAGCAAGACATAAAAGAGTACATAGCAAATAATTACCCTTCCACAAAATCCAAAACCAGGTGAAAACACTTTTGTGGTGCTAACAGCCAATTTAGCGGTAATTTTTGGGAAGAGGTAATGACTAGGCAGGAGCAGTAGGGTGATTTGGGAATGAATAATGCTTTATCTCTTGACTTGGGTAATGGTTACTTGTATTTACTTTGTTAAAAATTAAGCTGCACATTTGGATATATTTTGTTTTACTTTTTGGAATATGTATTCTACTAAATTAGTTTATTTTTAAATGTCATGATCATATGTGTATACCACAAAATATTACTCTGGAGGAAAGTTGACAGTGAATTATGAAGAAGCCAGGCTGCTTCTAAGAGCCTGATGTACTAGGATAAGGGTTTGAAATGGGGTCATGGTTCTAATTATGGAGAAGAAAGAACAGAGTGTGCATATATTTAGAGGTAACATTGGCAAAACTCTATAATTAATAGAATATTTAGGAATAATTAAAGAGTCTAGGAATACTACCAGATATTTGGCATAGAATATTAGGTGAAAGGTAGTCAGGTCACCATTTATGGCTAAAATGTTTGGCTCTGCACAACCATAAAGAGCTACTACGTTCAAATCTCAGGCATCATAGATTTGTATACTTATTAAGAAAAATAAGCTGGCAAACAGTAGTAAAGTCTCTTATTTTAACAAAATCTGCATATTAAGACTTCTTTCTGAGAGATGAAAGTAAAGTCAGAGGGGCAGACTCTTGTAATTCCCACAAATGTTTTATTTGGGCTAGTGGTAGGTAGCCCTAATAAGGTTCTTAACACCTAGAAAGAGAAGAGAAGATGGATTTGCCTAGGTCAGTGAGGAGGAAAAAAGATTAACAATGGACTCAATTTTCAGCCATTACACCTGAAGTTCATGGAATATTCCATTAGAAATATGTAGCAGGAGCTGAATATGTGGGCTTGAGTTGCAGCCACTCTGTCTGGGCTAACAATAAAAATTTGGAAGTCATCAGTGTGTAGGAAAGAGTTAATGGACACTGAGTCAAGATCACCCAGCAAGAGTTGGGAGCAAGAAGCAAAGGTGATCAAGAGCAAAACGCTGAACAACCATATCATTTAAAAATGACAGAAAGTATGAAGACAACTAAAGATGTGCAACCAGAAAGGTACAGGATAAAAATTGGTAATGATCGATGAAGGAAAATGGGAGAGTATGGCCTGAAAATTGCTCTTGGGCCTTGGTAAGCAGGAATACCTTGGCAAGAGCACTGTCAGGGACATGATGTATAGGTAGAGCCAACTGAGCAGGTTGAAAATAGACTTGCTTTTGGGAAAATATCAATTTTTTTTCTCCAGAAATTTGGTTATGATTCAAAAGAAAAAAACTGATGGATGGAAGACTCAGAACAGAGTGGTGTTTTTTGGTTTTTGGTTTTGTTTTATTTTAAGAAATAAAGAAATGGAAGAAAATTAAGCATGCTTATGTACTGAGAAGAACCAGTTATTGAAAATCTTGAAAAGAGGCTCTGAGAGTTGGATCCAGATCTTGAAATAAAATGGGAATATCTTAGACACAAAACATAAATGAAAAAATTGGCTGATTATGAAATGGGACACTTCATATTCTGAGACTGGACCTAAGATACATGCATTTAATAACATGTGTGGTATGAAAGAGGAAAATCAAGAGAATTCATTACTAAAGCTTCTGTTTTTCCATCAGATTGTATGGAAGTTTATGTGCTAAAAGTGAGAGCAAAAAGACAAAATGGTGTGTTTAAAAATAGTGGTACAAGTTCAGAGTAGCTATGGAGGGGAGCAGGAGACTAGACTGGTCAGGCAAAAAACAGCAGAATTGCTGCGAGCCATTGCCAAGTATCTAAGCTTGGAGGTCACCCACTTTGTTAATGCCAACTTCCACAGTGGTGTAGTTGTTTCCAGAAAGGTCTAGCAGCTCAGAAGATGAGATAGAGAACTGAGATTCTCAGTGAGGGATTCATTGTGTGGAGGACACAGAATTTCAGAGAGTTGAGAACTGAGATATTGAGGAAATGATTCCCCTGAGGGCAGCCAGTGAGAACCTTTGGGCTTATAGGAAGGGAGGTTGTGGACAAAGACTAGAGAACAAGATGTGAACAGACAGAGGAAGTGTCGTGGGAGTAGGCTGTGTGAGAGCACAGGAAGCAAAGGATGCTGTGGTCAGATTGTCAGTTCTCACAGTCATCAATTTTGGAGATGGAACTGTTCCAGCAAATGACCCCGAGAGTTACAGCTGAGGTGAAAGAAATGCGACATACAACAGATCCTACAGAAGAACTATGAGGTTCCAGACAGGAAACATCCTCAGGGATGTTTAGACCTCCCCAAAATGATGACTGCAGCTTTGATGGGGGCAAAGATTATGATCCAGGTGTCAGAACGCTTGATAAATGCTCAGAATGATGAGGAGGTCAGTGGGGCCCAGTGAAGAATCTGATTCACAATAACTGAACTGGTTGAAGAGTGTATCAAAGGGGATGGGTGGTGCAAAAGAGTTGGAAGAGCAGAGTCTGAAATCAGTGCTGTGGAGCTAAGAGAAGGTGGTTCTTAGGGCATTTCTGAAGAGAAGCTCATCTCAAGAGAGCTACAAAGAAAGTACTTCCCTCAGGGAAGAATCTGACTTCAGAATAGGCAATTAGCTGGATAGAGCACTCTGCAGAGAGGTAGGCAGCAAAGAAAAGTTTCTTTCCAACGGAATACGGGCTTAAAGTGTCATGGAATGGAGGGATGCTGGCAATGGGAACAATGCAGAATAATGTGGCAGAGCATAAGAGAAGATAGATTGCAGGAGACATTTTCTTGCAATTACCTGGCAGCTGTTGATCCTTATATGCAACTGAGTTCTAGCGTCATTATAGAGGTAGGGATATATGGGCAGTAGTAAAGCAGGACCCCAGCACTCCTGATAGCCAACTGTTGTTGGGAGGCCATATTAGCAAGATCAGAAATGAAAGTAGTAAGTTCAAAGCAGTTTGGGATTTTCTCCAGTACCTCTATCTTCTCTGTCTATAGCCATGAAAAATTAGAATTGATATTTAGAATGATTACTCCAAGAAAAGTCTCTAGAGAAAATTCTCAGTGATCAGAGAAAGATTCAATAACGTTCTAACCACAAACATTAATAGGTCATGGGTTGTTTCTTACATTGTACTCATTAAGCTAAGCAAGTGAACAACTAATTTTTAAATCAGTTACTTTTTTTAAAATTTAATTTATTTATTTGAGAGAGAGAGAGCACAAGTGGAGATGGGGAGGGGCAGAAGGAGAGGGAGAAGCAGATTCTTGATGAGTGGGGAGTCCAAGGTGGGGCTCGATCCTGGGACCCCAACATCATGACCTGAGCTGAAGGCAGACACTTAACTGACTGAGCCACCCAGGTGCCCCTAAATCAGCTTCAAAAGCAAGGGTCAAAATATTTGGGATACCCAGAACACTCAGTTATTAAAAAGACCATTTTATTTAATAAAGTTCAAATATGGATGATATTTCTTAGGGGTAAACTATAAATAGGTGAAAGAATAAAAGCCTGAATGGACTTTTTTTTTTTTTGATATGCCAATGAAGTGAATCACCTTATTACAATAGCTAATGAACAGTTATGACAGAAAGAATTTGTGGAGACAACACGAGGCAGGACAGATGAATATTTACATGAGAATATGGGAAGCAGAGGTTGGAAGATAGAGTTCCCTGACAGTTTAGAAGACTGGGGAAATTTCTTACACTGATTCTCACACTCTAAAGAGAGAGGACTTTGAAATTCTTCCACCTTCATGGTAAAATGTCTGCCATAAACATACTTACAACAAAATGGGAATTTCAAGTGGACCTTCACAAAGGGAGTAATGCTTTGTCCTTGTATGCACACATACTTACACATACTGAGATTGAAGACTTATTTCTTCAGTCACCCCTGATTAATATCCATGAAGCCATATGCTACATAATTAGGAAACTTGTTTGGGAGAAGAGCTATAAAAAGGCCAACCTCATAGCTGCAAATCAACATTGACACACATAGCTGTTGAGTCCAAGACAGCATTTAACAACTCAATATAAGTTCATTTAAGGTCAACAAAATATTTGTCTTTAATTCTGAAGAAAAGTATTTCCACTGGAACATATACCTAGAAAAAATCTTAAAATATTAGTGTGAGAAGAAAATTTGAAAACATTAATTTTCCTTCCTCTCTTTCTTTCTCTCCCTCCCTTCCTGCCTCCCCACTTCTCTCTCTCTCTCTCTCTCTCTCTCTCAACTGAAGGCTAGAAAAGTGCAAAAGGTTGCTAAGGCATGACATGAGTTAGCATTGACTTGGTATAAGGGAAAATTTTAATGTAAAGGTATGCATTACTATGGCACTAATTAACATAAAAGTCATTATTTATAGTATGCTGAAGAAGACAGGATAAACACAAGAAAACTCTGGGCTTGAAAGATCTTATGTATTTGTGTCACAAACTTTGAATTGGAATGCCCTAAAATTAGAGTATTTTCGTTAATTAACTTTTTGACCAGAAATACTTTTTGCTTCAACTCTTCATGGTGAAAAGATTTTAAGAAGCTAAGGTACTTTCTGGCCTTTAAAAGAAGATTATGTTGTATCTGAACAAATCATTTCCTTATTTCTAAAGCTAGAAACTTCTTAATTTTTGTGCCTTGCCATGTCCTTTTAATATTCTTCTTCGTCTTGTTTAATGTGCCTTCTCAATGTCCAGACAATGCCCTGGGATCTCCTCTGCAGATGTAACTTTGCCATCTGAGCCCATGCTCCACCAGTGGTTCCCATTCTAGCTGCTGTACACTGAGATAAATTGGGAACTTATTAAAAAGTAAATATCTGGGCATGGGAATACAGGTGTAAAATACAAACCCGTGCGTATTTTGTGTGGTCAAATCTTATACCAGCCATTTAGAACATAGCTTTAGAGTAATCTCTCCCTCTTCACGCCAATGAAAATGCAGCATTTGCACTGGGTGGCTTTTTAATTTATTTTATTTGTTCATTTTCAAAGTATCAAGAGGAGAGAAACTCAATGAAACTAACCAATGCTAAGGTTCTAATAGTAATTAAATTCTCCAATATTTACTCCTTCCAGGATAATTTGCAGTCTCCCAGTTAATCTGTAGAAGGCAAACTTTGAATTCTAAGAAATAAATGTCTTCAATAGAGTTTTAGGGACCAAAGCAGCCAGCAGGGTTGATAGTTGGACAAAGGAAGAATTATAACCCACAGCCTGTCCTTTAGGCCAGCTCTGATCATGGTGCTCCTCAGAGTGATCACTCTGAATGGTAGTTAATATCTACCAACAGTTTGACATACTAATTTATTCCCATCCTTATCACAGGAGATATTTAAGTTCACTTTTAAGGACACATAAAATATATGTTAAAATATATAATTTAGGGTCTCCTGGGTGACTCAGTTGGTTAAGCGTCTGCCTATGGTTCAGGTCATGATCCCAGGGTCCTGGGATCGAGCCCCGCATTGGGCTCCCTGTTCAGCAGGAGCCTGCTTCTCCCTCTCCTCCCAACTTGTGCTCTCTCTTGCTTTCTCTGTCACTATCTCTTTCTCTCTCAAATAAATAAAATCTTTAAACATATATATACATATATAATTTAGAAATGAGGAGGAAAAAGGGCACAAACGGGAGCCAAGAATGAGAACGAAACAAAAAGAAAAAAAAAAAAAAAGCCAAGTGCTAGGAATTCTTACTATCATTCATTCATTCATTCATTCACTCACTCATTCAGAGACCATATCCATCTATCATCGGTCTGGCAATCAGCTAAGTGGCTGTGCAATGA
This sequence comes from Leptonychotes weddellii, assembly GCF_054177405.1. Lineage (NCBI taxonomy): Eukaryota > Metazoa > Chordata > Mammalia > Carnivora > Phocidae > Leptonychotes > Leptonychotes weddellii. The sequence continues at coordinate 52,214,736 of NC_138380.1, forward strand.
CACGGCTTTTTACTTGAGGTGTCTATTCTGATGACTGATGCTTAGGCCTTCTGTTAATTTAAAATTTTGAATATTACTCCCTATTGCTGGGAATATAATAGAGAAAACAAACATGGGTCTTCCCCTCGTAGGCGTCTAGCTTTTCTGACAGATGTATACAAGCAGCTACAACAGAGTATAGCAAAATCTAATATAATGTATTAGGGAGACAAAAAATAAACAAAAATCCAACAATAGCAAAGGAAACAAAACCACAGTATGAGTCAGAAAGACGGGCAGAGACCACCACATCATGAAGGGCTTTATGCCATTAACAAGGAAGTTTGGACTTGACTCTTACTGGGTTGTAAGCAGGAGAAACAAGTAGGTAGAGTTGCATGTTCGAGAGAGCACTGTGGCCCAAGCACTGAGCTTCTCCTGGGTGCCCCCACATGGTCAAATCCCACTAGTGAAGATCTTGCCTGGGACTCCTCGTACAGTGAGGCTAATTATGAAAAGCCGTGGTTAGCACTTTACCCCTGGAGCTGGAATGCCTGGGCTCTACTCCTGACTTAGAATGAAGAGCTGTGGCAAGAAATTTACTGTGGGCAAGAAATTTTAACTTCCCTTTATTTCACTTTCCTTGTCTGTAAAGTGGGGTTGAGTCCCTACCCTGTAGGTCGTTGTGAGGAATAAAAGAGAATAGAAGTAAATAATCTAAGAAAAATACTTAAAACTTTGTCTGGCACGTATGAATACTCACTGGGTGCTTTACATACAACTTGTCTCAACTTTAGGACAGCACTTTAAGTGACAGATCCTTGTCACCATTTGAGTCCATTCATAATCTCTCATTTCACAATTCCGATTTTTAGATTTAGCTAACATTTTGCAATTCCTCTTTATCCCTCCCTGTTCTCATTGCGTTTGGCAATCAACAATAATTTTGCTTTATGGATTCCCTTTTTTTAAAAAGAAATACCATCAGGGCGCCTGGGTGGCTCAGTGGGTTAAGCGACTGCCTTCGGCTCAGGTCATGATCCTGGAGTCCCGGGATCGAGTCCCACATCGGGCTCCCTGCTCGGCAGGGGGTCTGCTTCTCCCTCTGACTCTCTTCCCTTTCGTGTTCTCTGTCTCTCATTCTCTCTCTCTCAAATAAATAAATAAAATCTTTAAAAAAAAAAAAAAAGAAATACCATCAGCATGAATTTGAAAGTTTCAGTTACTAACATGTGGTTTAGGTTAACTTCCTAGACGGGAGTCTCAACAGGTCATCCCTAAGTGATGGGGCCTCTCCCTCTAGGTAGGAAAAAAATGAAGCAATGTTAGCACTTTCTGTGTCTCTAAAGCAACGGAAAGAAAATGAGCTCTGTCGAGTCTGCCACGGAGTATGAGGCCACCAAAGTAGCAGGGAGTGCTGCAGCCATCCCCCAGTGCAGTGGCCTTCTCTGACCTGAGGTTTTATGCAACTTCTGCAGAAGGGAAGGAAAACATGACCTGGTTGAGCTAAGACCTGCCAAACTCAGAGGGACACTGAAATAAATATTTCAGCAGACAAAATATGGAGGTTATTTGTCTATGCAACTTAGAAAACATTTATGGGAAAGGGACCAGTGGAGCGCCCCTATTTTCCTGTATTTGTCCAAGATGAAAACAGAGCTGTGTGCAGGTGTCAGACACTTTGCCAAAGGCTTTCGTGGAACCAGTGTGCTTCCCGTCACTGTGGTTGGACATAAAGAATTTGTAAAGACATTTTATTAGGAATTCTAGGAAACAAAAACCGTAGTTTTCATGACCCGTTTTTTTTTCCCCTGTAAGACAAGCAGCATTTACATGGTCTCACATGAGATGTTGCCTTCAAGGAGCCCAGACCAACTGGGCACCCCCCCCAGTCATCTGTTATCCAGGGATGAAATCATAGCACCTCAAACATCTCTCCAAATGTCGCCTCTAATAAAAAAAACGAGAGCCTTCGCAATTTGTTTTGTTTTCTGTGGTTTCAAGTCTACTGTACCCCATAGGTTTATCATCTCTCTGACTAGCACTTTTGGTTTGAAGCTTCTCTGATCTATTTTTTTTTTTTTCTATCATGCCTTTGTCTTAGATATGGTTTCCTTTCTCTTTCTTATTCTTTGTGTAGGGTGGTGGGGAGGGCTGGGGAGGGACAACTTATCTCAGAACCAAAGGTTAGCCTCATTTCTATTCTACTGTCCAGGCCAGGGTCATAGAATTATAGTCCAGTTGAGTACACTGGAACCAGATTCAGGAGAGAACATCTGAACTCGATTGTGGGTGCCAAGTCATCACCCTCGAACAGTGTCTGAAGCCCCTGGAAACCAAGTCTTGGCTCCAGTTCCAGCAACTATGGAGACTAGTTCAACTTTGACATCTTCTTTTCCCAAATCCATAGTAAACATTTTTCCCGCAGTGACTATTTGCCTAATTTTTTCCCACTGTATCAGGGAGCTGTCCATTTCCCTGAGGAGATTATTCAGACAGCAAAACCCCCAGCTATTCAGGGAATTCAGGCCCTTATTCTCTACATTATCCAGCATACCCTGAGGCTATCAAACAGAAGGCAGTGTTCCATTTAAATCTTTGGGTGCTGGAGATAGGAAGATGTGCGTTTTGTTTCAGTTCCTCTACTGAGACTTTGAATAAGTGATTTTAAAAATTATTACTTGACTTTATAAAACTTAAATATTAGTGAGGTATAATATGTATATAAAGCATATAAGCCTTGATGAAATCTCATAGAATGAACACCTCTATGTAACCAACACCCAGATCTAAAAAGAAGACATAGCCAGCCCCCTCCTGCAGATGTCCATGAGCCGCTCTTTCCAGGGGCACTGCTCTGAAAGGAACCAACATCGAACACTATAGATTCTTTGACCCTGTCCTTAGCCTTCCTAAGCCTCAGTTTCTTCTTATATAAAATTGGGAAAATATGAGTGTCAATTTCAAACAATGTAAAGTTAAAGGAAATAATCAATATAAAGCATTTTGCACAGGAATGGATGTTTAATAAGCTCTTAGATACTCACTCTTGTAATTTATATTGATTATTATTTCCCCATGTATTTAGATCAGTCCATCATCTGCTTGTCTGAAGCCTGGAGCAAGCTCCAACGTTTTCCAAGGACTGAAAGCTATTTTTCCCCCACAACCTTCTAGGTTTTGTATTTAGCCAGGGGAGGTAGGCTTGTGGCAACCCATAGAGAAGAGGGAAAGAAAGTGAACACAAGCATACACGTGAACAAACTGGAGGGTCCATCGTGCAAGACATTGGAAATTATCAAAATAAATTTGATTCACAGAACAAAGAACAGGAATGGAATGGGAACAAAGGAGGTTTTTCTTGTAGGAGGTGAGGGGAGACGGTCAGATACTAGGTTTCCAAAACCAGAGACATTCAATTTGCACTGAGCAGCCATGAAAAGTCCTCACACTGCTGGGCATTGGTGGGGCCATCACACAGTGACTCTGGGAGGACTGTGATATATCAGTTTGTTGTTAAAGGCAGAGTAGAGCTTCCATTTAGAGCTTGGCTCCATGCTTCCTTGAAGATAGTATCAATTTAGAGGTAGATGAACATCTAATAGGCTCTGCTGTGACCTCTGGCATTGAAGAAATTTCTTCATCTTATCTCTTAAATTTCTGGATATTGCCTTGCCTCTCATTTTAGTTTACAGGTCTCTTTCCTCCTCCTCAATTTTGTATCATTCACAAAGGAATAGAGGTAGAAATTTTCTGACCTAAAAGCAGTTTGTTGTGCAAAGATTCTGAGCCCCAGACTTTAATAAAGACATCTAACAATGAACTAAGGGCATCTTTTCAACTTTTGCACAAAGTTCAGTTATTCCTTTTGGGAACCCAGGGTTAGTTTGGAGAAAAACCATCAATGGTAGACCCTTTTTTTCTCCCTCGATTCTGGCCCAAGTTAAGAAATAAGCTTGATTAAAAGTTGAGAAGCATCACTGATGAATAGAAAGCATACGACCCTGAAATTAACAAGCTCTCGGTAAAAGAGCATTTCCTCAACTTCCCTTCTGTGGACTCTGAATTGTAGCCCAGAGAAGTATGCAGAGAGGGCTGACAGAGGAGTCTAACATCCCTGGCTTGAGAATCTAATTGTGTAATGATTAGCTATGTGGACTTGAGCAAGGTTTACAACTTTCCCAAGTCCTCCCTTCCTCTTTTATAAAATCAAGTTCCTAATACTCGTACATAGTATCATTGTGAAGCTAAATCAAAGTATTCACCTGAAGCATCATGCTAGCATCTAGCACAGAATGGGTAATAAATACAACCATTCTCTTTAATAATCACCATCTTAAATTTGCTTTGCATTTTCTGACTTGCTCAAAGTCCTATAGGAATAAGGGGTGGAATGAGCCTTGAACTCATAAAGCTTGATGCCAGAGCCCAGGATCTTAACCATGTATCCACTCACCATGTTGCCCTGCAACTTACACTGTTTACAGATTCAATTTTAGAGCTTGTCAAATACATCTGTAACTATTTTCTAATAAAGCATATACATATGCTTTTGCAAAGTCCTTGGGTTCAATGTTTTGAGTCTGGCACATTTGCCAAACACGTGTCAATTGGATGTTAGGAGGAGGGTACTAAAACTTCATGCTCAGTTTTTTGAATTACAAATAGTAAGTGACATGTTCAACTGTCTGCCCAATGCCATTCTTTCATGAGATAAGCAGAGTTTTTCGACAAGTTCGGTGTTAAGGATTGTTTTCCATAATAGCCATGTTACAGGATCAAATTCACAGTATTTGAGAAAATGATTAAATTTTATGGTGATCGGGACAAATTAAAATTATAGCTCACAGTCCTCACATGTCAATATTCAAGACAATGCTAATAAGAATTTTCAAATAAGAGTAGGAGCCTGGAGAGAGAAAATGTCTTCATACAACATATATTTGCTATTAGATATTCACATATCAGACCTGTTACTAACAATAAAGCAATTATTACTATGGGGCAGATGTTCTATGCTTAATAGAAATGACTCTGTTATGTCTTTCACTCACTTATCATGTAGTCTCTTCTCTCTTAATTGCCCTATATCTGAGATCTGCAATATTTTTTTTCCTAAATGATGCAATTCTCCATATGAACTCCTGTGTCTCTGAATTATTCCATCACATCTGGAACTACTCAACAGCATCTCTTCCTCAATCCTCACCTCTGTTGGCTACTATGACTTTCTACTTCCAATTTAGTTGCTACTTGTTGAAAGAATGATGGGTGCCAGATACTCTGTGTGCTCTGGGAAACAAAGAATAAGAAGGTTTGAATCCTTCCCTCAAGATTTATACGATCTAAGCAGGCTGTATATATAAAAGTGTGTCATACAGTGAAATCACAGAAGTGTGTTGTACAGCAAAATCACTGAAGTCAAAATACACCTCAGAGATGGGGATAGGTAACTCTATGGAGAGAAATTGCCTTGCTGGTTTCACAAAAGAGTTGGCCTTGGAGCTGCCCATTAATGGATGGATAGTACCATGCCATAAGCGCCAAATGAAGAAGAACATTCTAGACAGAAGGAACAGCATGAACCCATTTGTAAAGGCAGGAAACAATGTACTATAATGAAAGAAATACAAGTAGTTTCCCATTTTAGGGTATAAAGCAAAATGGAGAGAGTTCCGGAAGCTCAGGCTACAGAGGTACTTACAACTCAGATTTAGAATGAACTTTCGATGCCCACGAAAAATCATCAAATTATTCACTCATTCGGTCATGCATACATTCATTCACACAAAGAGTATTCTTGAATATTTATTATGTGCCAGTCTTTGTGAGAGATCCTATGGAGATAATACTGAGCAAGACACTGTACAATCTAATGGAGTGACACACTATTAAACAGGAAATGATAATAATGTGTTGGAGCAGGAACCCCAACCTAGGCTAAGGGGTCAAGGTACGCTGCTCAGAGTAATGGCGTTCAGTATGAGGGGGGTGAATTGGAGTCGGACAAGTGAAGTCCACGGGAGACGGAGTGAGAAAGCATAGTGCTGTCAGAGGAGACTGCCCCTTCAAAAGCACAGAGGCAACACAGAACTTGTCTCATCTGAGTAACACAATTTCATTATGACTGGAATCAGGGGTAAGTGTGGGGGTCTAGGGCTAGGTGGCAGGGGCTGGAGGCTGCCTGCAATGAAAGGCTAGTAACAAAGTTTAGGAGTTTACACTTTATTTTGAGGGCAAAGGGGAGCCCTTAAAAGGTTTGAGGTAGGGTATTTTAGAAAGATTACTCTGGTGGCATCACAGAGAATGTATTAGAAGGGAACAAAACTAGGGGCTGCTCGACTAGTTAGAAGGCCAATGATTAGTAGTAGTAGTAGTAATAGTAATAAACATAATAAAAATCCTCCCTGGCATTTAATATAGGCTTACTATGAGCCAGACACCTTGCCAAGGGCTTTGCATTTAACACATTTAATCCTCAAAACAGACCTATGAGGTACACAGATGAGAAAACTGAGACATGGTCATATGTTCAAGGTCATATAACAATTTGTGATAAAACCAGAACTAAAATCTGAGCAATCTGGTTTTAACACAGTCTCTATTATTCCACGTAAAGGTGATGTTGGCAGAAACTAGAGTGGAACAATAAGAACTGAGAAAATCAAATAGAATTGAGAATTCTAGAGGTAGAATCAGTAGAATTAAACAAAGCAGTAAGAAATAGGAAACACTTTTAAATATTCTTTAAATACTGTGTTTATATTAAAACTCTGTAGATCAAATGGCTCCCTATTACTCAAAATATCGAATCCAAACTTATGCTGGCATTTAAAATCCTCTGCTAAATAAAGCTCTCCCTCATCATTCATTAACTAAATCAACAAATATTTAATGACCTGCTCTATACCGAGTTCTGTGCAAAGTCATGGAAATTACAAAACATACATAGTTCTTGCCTCATAGATCTTGGAGATCATGTGTGTAAGGTCTGTTTGTTTACTACATTAGTATTAAATTTTCAAGGGCAAGGACTGGAGCATCTATTTTCTGAATCCAACACACATGCTCCAGTTCTTTCTTTAGTTATTAATTTTAAAAATATGCTGATTTTAAACAAGTATTTAAATCACATATTCAAGTTTCAGCAACTTAAAATTATTTTATTTTTAAAAAGATTTTATTTTTTTATTTTATTTTAGAGAGGGGAAGAGAGAGTGGGTGAGGGGAGGAGAAGAGAGAAAGGGACAAGCAGACTCTGCTGAGCACAGAGCCCAACGTGGGGTTCAATGTCATGACTCAGAGATCATGACCTGAGCTGAAATCAAGAGTAGGAAGCTTAACCAACTGAGCCACCCAGGCACCCCTAAAATAATTTATATTCGGGGATGCCTGGGTGGATCATTCAGTTAAGTGTCTGCCTTCAGCTCAGGTCATGATTCTAGGGTCCCGGGATCGAGTCCCGCATAGGGCTCCCTGCTTAGCAGGGAGCCTGCATCTCCTTCTCCCTCTGCCATTCCCCCCGCTTGTGCTCTCTGGCTCTCTCTCTCTGTCAAATAGAGAAATAAAATCTTAAAAATATGTGTGTGTGTGTGTGTGTGTGTATACACACACATACATACAGATCTAAAGACTGTTGATGTTGTATATATCCAAAAATGAAAAAAGAAAACGTTGTATATAATGTATTTGTGCTTGTTAATAGCCCAATGATACAGTACAATTCAAGATTTAAAATCTCTATGTTATGTTTTACCATTTTCATTATCTATCAACTCTTAATTGGACTGAATTTAAATTAACTCTTGGGGATAGTTGCCTGATCAGCTAGATAAGCGGACAAGATGCTCACAATCACTGAGGGGGGAAATTTTGCAACCAGATTGCCCTACTGACCAAAAAACACTTCAGTCATAATCTTGAAAATATTATCAATTAGAAAAGTCATTTGTTAAATTTTTAGAGATTTAAAATAACGATGACCCTGGTCACATTTATTGGTTAAAATGTTATAGTCTCTTAAGGAATTAGAAAATCTGCTCATGTATTGACATTCTGTACTTTGAGATAATAAAGTTCTTTTTATTCAACAATAAACTCTAAACGCTGAAATACTCCTGTTTCCAAGGGAGACTCAGGAGAAGAGACTTAATTTCAAATTTGACATAGACTCAATGAAGGAAAACAGTATATTCTTATTGTCCTATGTTTGCCCTTTACATCTCCTGGTGAAGGTGAAGAGTCCCAAAAGCCAAATTATTTTGCCCTGTAGTGTTCACCTAAGTACTGGTTACCTTCACAGTCAGGGTTTCCTGGCATTGATTGGAGGTTCAGCAGTTTGTCAATAACGAACTCTTCATTAAAACACATTTTCCCCAAAATAATAAATCTCCCATCAAAAAAAAAAAAAGCCAGCATTTTTCTTGATGGAAAAGTTTGGTGAAACTTAATATAGGTATAGAACTAGAAAGAAAAGATGTGCATAGAGTGGTTCTCAATATTCCATTTTATTTTTTTTTACCTATTCTTCTTTGTTCTGTTAACATAATAAAAAAATTAAAAAAAAATGAAAGCTTAAGGAATTTTTTCCTTACCAAATTTTTAAATATAGCTTCAGAGAGAAATCAGCTGGATTATAAATAAACAGAATTTTTTACTAAGCATTTTAATTTGTAGCCTAGCCTCTGTGTTAACAAAGGTAGGTGTTCTTGATGACCAATAAGTACTAGCTTAGCTAAACAAAAATGAAACCCCAATATAATGTATTTCCTCAGTCTATGACTCAAGTTATTTTACTGGAAGAACCTAATTGCTGATCTTCATGTTTGAAAATTTTTTTAAGTATATAAATATGCTATCCAAATTCTAAAACCTTAGGGTTTTGTTTATCAGACATTCAATTACATGAAGAAATTGATGTGATTATCTTCCAAGTTCTGATTTGTAGTAATTTTGACTTGTAATCAAGAATTTTTGAGTTTATTTAACTTTGGGAGATTGTTGTGAAGATGTGAAAATCCCCAGCATTGCTTAATACTGAGCTCAATTAATATTCTTGTGTTCAGAAGATTCTCCAGTCCACAATCATACTTCTTAGAGGAATATGCAAGTTATTTAGGACCATCATTTAATATATTTGCTGACAAATAATTATTGACCAATTCCTTTAGGATCATGAATTACTTTTTTTTACTAATTGTTTAAAAATACCCATCTCCCCTCCTCCAACACCCTTCTTGCAGCCCATGGGTTTTTGCTATATAGCGATTCTCTCTCGTTTTCCTTTGGCTCCTTGTCTAGATCTTCACGGAGACAAATGTTTACAACTTGTGCAGTGTTTGGCTCAGTCCCCCCTCTCCCTCTTCACATAATTGCAGGCAGGGTGCTCCTAATCAGACCTTATGATTTATTTAGTAAGAGCCAATTAGCAACCTTTTATTTGGTGACAATATGAGCATACTGTGTAATAAGGGAGAAATCCCTTTTCTTTGGTCAGAAAACATGGCTAAAGCCAATGCCTTAGAGCTAAACTGAAAACATATTAAACACACATCAATATGTTGGGTCCAAACTTCAAAATGATACTGTTCTATCACTATGACTTGACTTTTCTACCATCTTTGTTGAAGACTTAGGACTTACTGACTTAGGGCCAACTATAGCATGTGTATATAATAGAAGTTCGACAATCAACTATTCAACAAACCCACTGGCTTACACTTCCCCTGAATAAAAGAAGGTGTCAAAAATCCATATGATGGCAGTGTGGGCCTGGGCAGGGGAGGTCCCTGAATGATGAAAATTGGAAGATAGACAAAGAAGAGGCTAAGTAGAGGGTCTATGAAAGCATCCAGAAAGCAGATCCAAGATAGGAAGCTTCTTGTGAGCATGTCTGAGTCTAGAATATGAAGCTATTCATGGTTAGAACTTGCGATAAAAGAAAGTCTAGATGAGCAGGCTGTGGTGTCCGAGAGACGAAACAGCAGTTTGCAGGAAGAGGTGCAGAGCTGTGGAAGTCAGGGGCTAGGTACAGGGCTAAGAACCAGACAATGACAAAAGCTGGGCCAAAGCAGGGATCCAGGCCGGGGGGACTTGAGGGTCAACAGGACCACAGTGGGACCCACAGAAAGAATACTGGAATGCTGCATTTGAGAAATACTGCATACACTCCCCATATACCCCCCAGTCCCCTAAAAACCAGGTCATTCTGAGACAGAACATGCAGGCAAGGCCTGAGCAGACACCTGAGGGCTTAGTAAGAATGACTCCTGGGTTTAGAGGATGAGGACTTAAAGATGCAGGCAGGCCACATACAGTGATAACCTTGAATACTGCATCTGAGAAATGGAAACTTTATTTTTACAGAACCTACCTTTCTTTAAAAGTACAACTCCTTTAAAAAAAAAAAGAATCTTGTCAGATTTTGCTGCTTCAAGCAGAAATGTACTGGTAGCCTTCTCTAATTTTTTTTTTTCCCCACCTGGTTAGAAGGCCAGCAAAACCAGTTCATGGTGAAGCTGTGAACTCTAGACAATTTGTCTTCTTGGTTTCCCATTTATGCAACGATTTCTCCTCTCTAGTACAGTTATTTAAAATTCCCTTGTTTCCTGCATTTGCCTGTAAAACAGGATGAGATTTAACAGCCTGCAATTTATATTTTTGGTTGCACAGCGGATTGCAATCTGAAGTTTAGTCTTAATGTTGTTACCTCCAAAGCAGCTTCATTTTAAATAGGCCATTCGTTTCTGATTCCTCAAAGATATGAATTTTACTCTTAAGAAGGGGAAGTGGGAAGAGCAGTGTGAGTCAGTGGTGGTTGGAGGTGGGGAGGGATCAGTGACATTAACTGGGTGTATTAACATTCCAGTAGCCTTGCCCTTAATGTGAATCCAACCACTGTCCTTTTTTTTTTATTATGTTAAGCACCATACATTACATCATTAGTTTTTGATGTAGTGTTCCATGATTCATTGTTTGCGTATAACACCCCGTGCTCCATTCAATATGTGCCTCTTTAATACCCATCACCAGGCTAACCCATCCCCCCACCCCTCTCCCCTCTAGAACCCTCAGTTTGTTTCTCAGAGTTCATAGTCTCTCATGGTTCTTCTCCCCCTCCAATCCCACCCCCCCTTCATTTTTCCTTTCCTACTACCTTCTTCTTTTTTTTTTTAACATATAATCTATTATTTGTTTCAGAGGTACAGGTCTGTGATTCAACAGTCTTAAACAATTCACAGTGCTCACCATAGCCCATACCCTCCCCAATGTCCATCACCTGGCCATTGTCTTTTAAAGAAGCTTGGAAATTATGTAAGAGAAGGTTAGAAGATATGCTTTCTCAAAGACAGCCCACAAGTGACTAGGGAGACTATCTAAGGTGCTAGAAGCATATTTCCCGAAAACTGAAGTCATGGAGAGAACCATGGAATTTTTTTTTCTTTTTTTTAAACCGAAGTACTAAAGAACTCCAAAAAAAAAAAAAAAAAAGTAAGGCTGCAATTATCTTATCTGTATTCAAGAAGTATGAATATCATACAAATAATCTAGTCTAGAGGACATTGCTGCTCTGTTATAAGGGGGTGTATTCTTTTTATAAGTTAATGGTCAGTTCCTGCAACATTAGACAATTGTAACTTAAAAGTGAGTAATCTAATTTATTGGTCATCCAGAGATTCAGCACTTTGGAAAATTATAGTCCTTTTTAACTTTCTCATTGTTTATTGTTATGCATCTGACAATGGGATTTAATTTTTTCATATTAAGACCTTTTCCTTATGTATCAGTACCCTAAAGGTAGTCCTTTCTGATGCTATCTGGAATTCCGAACTGCAATTCTTTTCTGTACACAATGGAGATAAACAATCCATTTTAGGTCTTTCCTTGTTTCCTTCCTAAATAAAGCCTTTTCACTTACACAGGCCCTTGCTCTCCTTGTGAATTCAGGCTTAATTCCTACTAGTTTTCTTTCTCATTTTAAGACATACCTAAAAGTAGTACAAAGGACGTTTTCAATGTTTGATGGCTGTGTTACTCTAGAAAGCGAAAAAGATTTAATTTGTTGTTTTACATTAACTCCTACACACACGTACTCACACACACAAACACACAGGTTCCTCATGAGGTAGTTTGAGGTTTTCTGAACATTCTAAACTAAAAAGTAATTTCAAAATAAACATCATTTTTCAGAGTATTTGAAAATAAACTGCCACCATGAGACTTCCAAATGTTCCCTCTTTGAGTCCATATCCTCATGAAAGTATTTACCACACCACTGAGTGCCCATCTCCACAAGGACAACATGGCGTTTCTGATACAAACTCTAGGGCTGTAACAGAGAAACTTAGTTCTGAACGATCCTTAGGGCAACAGTCAAGTATAGGTGTCAATTACTTCTGTCCATCAAAACAGCTGACTGATTTTATGTCGTTAGACATCTTTATCATTTAGATAAGGAAATTTCAGATGTCCTTTTTTCTTGTTGTTGTCCTTATTATTTTTATTCCCAAATTAATTGTCAAATACACATTAGAACTTCTGTGAAATACATGACATTATATTTCTTCAGTGGCTGTAGGTTAACTTTTTTTTTTTAAAGATTTTATTTATTTATTTGAGAGAGAGAATGAGATAGAGAGAGCATGAGAGGGGGGAGGGTCAGAGGGAGAAGCAGACTCCCTGCTGAGCAGGGAGCCCGATGCGGGACTCGATCCCGGGACTCCAGGATCATGACCTGAGCTGAAGGCAGTCTCTTAACCAACTGAGCCACCCAGGCGCCCTGTAGGTTAACTTTTAAATTGAATTTAGGAAGGGTAAGTTTTCGCAATTTCAATGTGTCATATGAAAATTTACCTTCTCAGTTCACCTTTAAAAATTCAT